>NC_060125.1:69669882-70294882 GCF_021461395.2 Schistocerca americana
AGCAATGCTGAGCAGCTGCAGACGGCAACAAGTGACATAATTTCTGTAGAAACAGTTCCATCAGTGGTACCCAGCAATGTTGAGCGGGTGCAGACAGCAACAAGTGACTAAATTTCAGTAGAAACAGTTCCATCAGTGGAACCCAGCATTGTTGAACAGGTGCAGACAGCAACAAGTGACATTATTTCAGTAGAAGTAGTTCAAACAGTGGCACCTAGCAATGTTGAACAGGTGCAGACACCAACAAGTGACATCATTTTAGTAGAAGCAGTTCCAAAAATGGCACACACCAATGTTGAACAGGTGAAGACACCAACAAGTGACATCTCATCACTGGTTGAGCAGTTCTAAGAGTGGCGCCCAGCAATATTAAGCAGGTGCAGACAGCAACAAGTGACATTATTTCAGTAGAAACAGTTCCATCAGTGGCACCCAGCAATGTTGAGCAGGTGCAGGCACCAACAAGTGACATCATTTCAGTAGAAATAGTTCCATCAGTAACACCCACCATTGTTGAACAGGTGCAGACACCAACAAATTACATCCTATTACTGGTTGAGCAGTTCCTACAGTGGCACGCAGCGATGTTGAGTAGGTGCAGACAGCAACAAGTGGCATAATTTCAATAGAAACATTTCCATCAGTGGCACCCAGCATAGTTGAACAGGTGCAGACAACAACAAGTGCCATCTCATCACTGGTTGAGCAGTTCCAACAGTGGCACCCAGCAATGCTGAGCAGCTGCAGACGGCAACAAGTGACATTATTTCAATAGAAACAGTTCCATCAGTGGTACCCAGCAATGTTGGGCAATTGCAGACAGCAACAAGTGATTTTATTTCAGTAGAAACAGTTCCATCAGTGGCACCCTGCATTGCTGAACAGGTGAAAACACCAACAAGTGACATGATTTCAGTAGAAGCTGTTACATCAGTAGCACGCAGCATTGTTGAACAGGTGCAGACAGCAACAAGTGACATCTCATCACTCAATAAGCATTTCCAACAGTGGCACCCAGCAATGATGAGCAGGTGCAGACAGCAACAAGAGACATCTCTTCACCGGATAAGCATTTCCAACAGTGGCACCCAGCTTATGTTGAAGAGGTGCAGACAGCAACAAGTGACATCATTTCATTAGAAGTAGTTCCATCAGTGGCACCCAGCATCGCTGAATATGTGCAGACAGCAACAAGTGACATTATTTCAGTAGAAACAATTCCATCAGTGGCACCCAGCAATTTTGAACAGGTGCAGCCACCAACTAGTGAAATCTCAACACTGGTTGAGCAGTTCCAACAGTGGCACCCAGCAATGTTGGGCAGGTGCAGACAGCAACAAGTGACATTATTTCAGTAGAAACAATTCCATCAGTGGCACCCAGCAATGTTGAGCAGGTGCAGACACCAACAAGTGACATCATTTCAGTAGAAATAGTTCCATCAGTAACACCCAGCATTGTTGAACATGTGGAGACAGCAACAAGTTACATCTCATCACTGGTTGAGCAGTTCCAACAGTGGCATGCAGCAATGTTAAGCAGGTGCAGACAGCAACAAGTGACATTATTTCAGTAGAAGCATTTCCATCAGTGGCACCCTGCATTGTTGAACAGGTGCAGGCAGCAGCAAGTGACATTTCATCGCTGGTTGATCTGTTCGAACAGTAGCCCCCACCAATGCTGAGCAGGTGCAAACGGCAACAAGTGATATTATTTCAGTACAAACAGTTCCATCAGTGGTACCCAGCAATGTTGAGCAGGTGCAGACAGCAAAAGGTGATTTTATTTCAGTAGAAACAGTTCCATCAGTGGCACCCTGCATTGTTGAACGGGTGCAGACAGCAACAAGTGACATCATTTCAGTAGACGTAGTTCCATCAGTAGCACCCAGCACTGTTGAACAGGTGCAGACGGGAACAATTGACATCTCATCACTGGATAAACATTTCAACAGTGGCACCAAAGTGTTGAACAGTGTCTGCACAGCAACAAGTGACATTATTTCAGTAGAAACAGTTCCATCAGCGGCACCCAGCATTTTTGAACAGGTACAGACAGCAACAAGTGACATCTCATCACTGTATAAGCATTTCCAACAGTGGCACCCTGCAATGTGGAACAGGTGCAGACAGCAACAAGTGACATCATTTCAGTAGAAGTAGTTCCATTGGTAGCAGCCAGCATTGTTGAAGAGGTGCAGACAGCAACTAGTGACATCTCATCACTTGTTGAGCAGGTCCAACAGTGGCACCCAGCAATGTTGAACATGTGCAGACAGCAACAAGTGACATTATTTCAGTAGAATCTCGTCCATCACTGGGGGATCCAGAATGTTGAACAGGTGCAGACAGCAACAGGTGACATCATTTCAGCAGAAGTAGTTCCATCAGTAGCACCCAGCATTGTTGAGCAGGTACACACAGCAACAGGTGACATCTCATCACTGGATAAGCATTTCCAACAGTGCCACGTAGCAATGTTGAACAGGTGCAGACAGCAACAAGTGACAACATTTCCGTAGAAGTAGGTCCATCAGTAGCACCCAACATCGTTGAACAGCTGCAGACTGCAACAAGTGATATCTCATCACCGGTTGGGCAGTTCCAACAGTAGCACCCAGCAATGATAAGCAAGTGCAAACAGCAACAAGTTACATCATTTCAGTAGGAGTAGTTCCATGAGTAGCACCCTGCATTGTTGAACATGTGCAGACAGCAACAAGTAACGTCATTTCAGTGAATGTAGTTCCATCAGTAGCACCCAGCATTGTTGAGCAGGTGCAGACACCAACAAGTGACATCATTTCAGTTGTAGTAGTTCCATCAGTAACACCCAGCTTTGTTGAACAGGTGCAGACAGCAACAAGTGACATCTAATCACTTGATGAGCAGTTCCAACAGTGGCACCCAGCAATGTTGAGCAGGTGCAGACAGCAACAAGTGACATAATTTCTGTAGAAACAGTTCCATCAGTGGTACCCAGCAATGTTGAGCAGGAGCAGACAGCAACACGTGACTTATTAGTAGTAGAAACAGTTCCATCAGTGGCACCCTACATTGTTCAACATGTGCAGACACCAACAAGCGACATCATTTCAGTAGAAGCAGTTCCATCAGTGGCTCCCAGCAATGTTGAACAGGTGCAGCCACCAACAAGTGACATCTCAACACTGATTGAGCAGTTCCTACAGTGGCTCACAGCAATGTTGAGCAGGTGCAGACAGCAACAAATGACATAATATCTGTACAAACAGTTCCATCAGTGGTACCCAGCAATGTTGAGATGGTGCAGACAGCAACAAGTGAGTTTATTGCAGTAGAAATAGTTATATCAGTGGCACCCTGCATTTGTTGAACAGGTGCAGACAGCAACAAGTGACATTATTTCAGTAGACACAGTTCCATCAGTGGCACCCAGAATTGTTGAACAGGTGCAGACAGCAACAAGCGACCTCATCAGTAGTAGCAGTTCCATCAGTGGCATCCAGCAATGTTGCACAGGTGCAGACTGCAACAAGTGACATCATTTCAGTAAAAGTAGTTCCAACAGTGGCACCCAAAATGTTGAACAGGTGCAGACAGCAACAAGTGACATCTCATCACTGGATAAGCATTTCCAACAGTGGCACCCAGCAATGTTGAACAGGTGCAGACAGCAACAAGTGACATCTCATCACTCGATAAGCATTTCCAACAGTGGCACCCAGCAATGATGAGCAGGTGCAGACAGCAACAAGAGACATCTCTTCACCGGATAAGCATTTCCGACAGAGGCACCCAGCTTATGTTGAAGAGGTGCAGACAGCAACAAGTGACATCATTTCATTAGAAGTAGTTCCATCAGTGGCACCCAGCATCGATGAACATGTGCAGACAGCAACAAGTGACATTATTTCAATAGAAACAATTCGATCAGTGGCACCCAGCAATTTTGAACAGGTGCAGCCACCAACTAGTGACATCTCAACACTGGTTGAGCAGTTCCAACAGTGGCACCCAACAATGTTGGGCAGGTGCAGACAACAACAAGTGACATTATTTCAGTAGAAGCAATTCCATCAGTGGCACCCAGCAATGTTGAGCAGGTACAGACAGCCACAAGTGACATTATTTCAGTAGAAACAGTTCCATCAGTGGCACCCTGCAATGATGAGCAGGTGCAGACACCAACAAGTGACATCATTTCAGTAGAAATAGTTCCATCAGTAACACCCAGCATTGTTGAACATTTGGAGACAGCAACAAGTTACATCTCATCACTGGTTGAGCAGTTCCAACAGTGGCACGCAGCAATGTTGAGCAGATGCAGACAGCAACAAGTGACATTATTTGAATAGAAGCATTTCCATCAGTTGCACTCAGCATTGTTGAACAGGTGCAGATAGCAACAAGTGACATCTCATCGCTGGTTGATCTGTTCCAACAGTGGCACCCAGCAATGCTGAGCAGGTGCAAACGGCAACAAGTGATATTATTTCAGTAGAAACAGTTCCATCAGTGACACCCTGCATTGTTGAACGGGTGCAGACAGCATGAAGTGACATCATTTCAGTGGAAGAAGTTCCATCAGTGGCACCTAGCAACGTTGAACCGGTGGAGACAGCAACAAGTGACCTCATCAGTAGTAGCAGTTCCATCAGTTGCACCTAGCAATGTTGAACAGGTGCAGACACCAACAAGTGACATCATTTCAGTAGAAGCAGTTCCGTCAGTGGCACCCAGCAATTTTAAACAGGTGCAGCAACCAACAAGTGACATCTCATCACCGGTTGAGCGTTTCCAACAGTGGCACCCAGCAATGTTGAGCAGGTGCAGAGAGCAACAACTGACATTATTTGAGTAGAAACAGTTCCATCAGTGGCACCCAGAATTGGTGAACAGCAGCAGAGAGCAACAAGTGACATCATTTCACTAGAAGTAGTTCCATCAGTGGCACTTAGCAATGTTGAACAGGTGCAGACAGCAAAATACGACTTCATAAGTAGTAGCAGTTCCATCAGTGGTACCCAGAAATGTTGAACAGGTGCAGACAGCAACAAGTGACATCATTTCAGTAGAAGTAGTTCCATCAGTAGCACCCAGCACTGTTGAACAGGTGCAGACGGGTACAATTGACATCTCATCACTGGATAAACATTTCAACAGTGGCACCAAAATGTTGAACAGGTGCAGACAGCAACAAGTGACATTATTTCAGTAGAAACAGTTCCATCAGTGGCACCCAGCATTTTTGAACAGGTGCAGACAGCAACAAGTGACATCTCATCACTGTATAAGCATTTCCAACAGTGGCACCCTGCATTGTGGAACAGGTGCAGACAGCAACAAGTGACATCATTTCAGTAGAAGTAGTTCCATTGGTAGCAGCCAGCATTGTTGAAGAGGTGCAGACAGCAACTAGTGACATATCATCACTTGTTGAGCAGGTCCAACAGTGGCATCCAGCAATGTTGAACATGTGCAGACAGCAACAAGTGACATTATTTCAGTAGAATCTTGTCCATCACTGGCATCCAGAATGTTGAATAGGTGCAGACAGCAACAAGTGACATCATTTCAGCAGAAGTAGTTCCATCAGTAGCACCCAGCATTGTTGAGCTGGTACACACAGCAACAGGTGACATCTCATCACTGGATAAGCATTTCCAACAGTGCCACGTAGCAATGTTGAACAGGTGCAGACAGCAACAAGTGACAACATTTCCGTAGAAGTAGGTCCATCAGTAGCACCCAACATCGTTGAACAGCTGCAGACCGCAACAAGTGATATCTCATCACTGGTTGGGCAGTTCCAACAGTAGCAGCCAGCAATGATAAGCAAGTGCAAACAGCAACTAGTTACATCATTTCAGTAGGAGTAGTTCCATGAGTAGCACCCAGCATTGTTGAACATGTGCAGACAGCTACAAGTGACTTCATTTCAGTGGATGTAGTTCCATCAGTAGCACCCAGCATTGTTGAGCAGGTGCAGACACCAACAAGTGACATCATTTCAGTAGTAGTAGTTAAATCAGTAACACCCAGCATTGTTGAACAGGTGCAGACAGCAACAAGTGACATCTAATCACTTGATGAGCAGTTCCAACAGTGGCACCCAGCAATGTTGAGCAGGTGCAGGCAGCAACAAGTGACATAATTTCTATAGAAACAGTTCCATCAGTGGTACCCAGCAATGTTGAGCAGGTGCAAACAGCAACATGTGACTTATTTGCAGTAGAAACAGTTCCATCAGTGGCACCCTACATTGTTCAACAAGTGCAGACACCAACAAGTGACATCATATCAGTAGAAGCAGTTCCATCAGTGGTGCCCAGCTATGTTGAACAGGAGCAGCCACCAACAAGTGACATCTCAACACTGATTGAGCAGTTCCTACAGTGGCTCACAGCAATGTTGAGCAGGTGCAGACAGCAACAAATGACATAATTTCTGTACAAACAGTTCCATCAGTGGTACCCAGCAATGTTGAGATGGTGCAGACAGCAACAAGTCACTATATTGCAGTAGAAATAGTTCTGTCAGTGGCACCCTGCATTTGTTGAACATGTGCAGACAGCAACAAGTGACATTATTTCAGTAGACACAGTTCCATCAGTGGCACCCAGATTTGTTGAACAGGTGCAGACAGCAACAAGCGACCTCATCAGTAGTAGCAGTTCCATCAGTGGCATCCAGCAATGTTGCACAGGTGCAGACAGCAACAAGTGACATCATTTCAGTAGTAGTAGTTCCAACAGTGGCACCCAAAATGTTGAACAGGTGCAGACAGCAACAAGTGACATTATTTCAGAAGAAACAGTTCCATCAGTGGCACCCAGCATTGTTGAACAGGTGCAGACAGGAACAAGTGACAACTAATCATTGGATAAGCATTCCCATCAGTAGCACCCAGCAATGTTTAACAGGTGCAGATAGCAACAGGTGACATTATTTCAGTAGAAACAGTTCCATCAGTGGCACCCCTTATTGTTGAACAGGTGCAGACAGCAACGAGTGACATCATTTCAGTAGAAGTAGTTCCATCAGTGGCACCCACCAATGTTGAACAGGTGCAGACACCAACAAGTGATATCTCATCACTGGTTGAGCATCTCTAACAGTGGCACCCAGCAACATTAAGCAGGTGCAGACAGCAACAAGTGACATTATTTTAGTAGAAACAGTTCCATCAGTGGCACCCAGTAATGTTGATCAGGTGCAGACAGCAACAAGTGCTTTTATTTCAGTAGAAACAGTTCCATCAGTGGCACCCAGCAATTTTGAACAGGTGCAGCCACCAACAAGTGACATCATTTCAGTAGAAGCAGTTCCATCAGTGGCACCCAGCAATTTTGAACAGGTGCAGCCATCAACAAGTGACATCTAATCACTGGTTGAACAGTTTCAACAGTGGCACCAAGCAATGTTGAGCAGGTGCAGACAGCAACAAGTGACATTATTTCAGTAGAAACAGTTCCATCAGTGGCACCCACCATTGTTGAACAGGCGCAGAGAGCAACAAGGGACATCATTTCAGTGGAAGTAGTTCCATCAGTGGCACCTAGCAAAGTTAAACAGGTGCAGACAGCAACAAGCGACCTCATCAGTAGTAGCAGTTCCATCAGTGGCACCCGGCAATGTTGAACAGGTGCAGACAGCGGCAAGTGACATCATTTCAGTAGAAGTAGTTCCATCAGTTCAGTAGCACCCAGCATTGTTCAACAGGTGCAGACAGCAACTATTGATATCTCATCACTGGATAAGCATGTCCAACATTGGCACCCAAAATGTCGTACAGGTGCAGACAGCAACAAGTGACATTATTTCAGTAGAAACAGTTCCATCAGTGGCACCCACCATTGTTGAACAGGCGCAGAGAGCAACAAGGGACATCATTTCAGTAGAAGTAGTTCCATCAGTGGCACCCAGCAGTGTTGAACAGGTGCAGACAGCAACAAGTAACATCATTTCAGTAGAAGTAGTTCCATCAGTAGAACCCAGCATTGTTGAACATTTTCACTCAGCAATGGGTGACATCTCATCACTGGATAAGCATTTCCAACAGTGGCACGCAGCAATGTTTAACAGGTGCAGACAGCAACAAGTGACGTCATTTCAGTAGAAGTAGGTCCATCAGTAGCACCCAACATTGTTGAAAAGGTGCAGACAGCAACAACTGAAATCTCATCACTGGTTGGGCAGTTCCAACAGTGGCACCCAGCAATGATAAGCAGGTGCAAACAGAAGAAGTTACATCATTTCAGTAGAAATAGTTCCATGAGTATCACCCAGCACTGTTGAACATGTGCTGACAGCCACAAGTGACATCATTTCACTGGATGTAGTTCCATCAGTAGCACCCAGCATTTTTGAACAGGTGCAGACAGCAACAATCGACATCTCATAACTGGTTGAGCAGTTCCAACAGTGGCACCCAGCAATGTTGAACAGGTGCAGACAGCAACAAGTGACATTATTTCAGTAGATACAGTTCCATCATTGGTACCCAGCTATGTTGAGCAGGTGCAGACAGCAACAAGTGATTTTATTTCAGTAGAAACAGTTCCATCAGTGGCACCCTGCATTGTTGAACAGGTGCAGACAGCATGAAGTAACATCATTTCAGCAGAAGTAGTTCCATCAGTGGCACCTAGCAATGTTGAACCGGTGCTGACAGCAACAAGTTACATCTTCAGTAGTAGCACTTCCATCAGTTGCACCTAGCAACGTTGAACAGATGCAGACACCAACAAGTGACATCATTTCAGTTGAAGCAGTTCCATCAGTGGCAAGCAGCAATTTTGAACAGGTGCAGCCACCAACAAGTGACATCTCATCACTGGTTGAGCAGTTACAACAGTGGCACCCAGCAATGTTGAGCAGGTGCAGACAGCAACAAGTGACATTATTTCAGTAGAAACAGTTCCATCAGTGGCACCCATCATTGTTGAACAGGTGCAGAGAGCAACAAGTGACATCATTATAGTAGAAATAGTTCCATCAGTGGCACCTAGCAATGTTGAACAGGTGCAGACAGCAACAAGCGACCTCATCAGTAGTAGCAGTTCCATCAGTGGCACCCGGCAATGTTGAACAGGTGCAGACAGCAACAAGTGACATCATTTCAGTAGAAGTAGTTCCATCAGTAGCACCCAGCATTGTTCAACAGGTGCAGACAGCAACAATTGATATCTCATCACTTGATAAGCATTTCCAACAGTGGCACCCAGCAATGTTGAAGATGTGCAAACAGCAACAAGTAACATCATTTCAGTAGAAGTAGTTCCATCAGTAGAACCCTGCATTGTTGATCAGGTGCAGACAGCAACAAGAGACATGTCATCACCGTATAAGCATTTCCAACAGTGGCACCCTGCAATGTTGAACAGGTGCAGACAGCAACAAGTGAATACATTTCAGTAGAAGTAGTTCCATCAGTAGCACCCAGCATTGTTGAACAGGTGCAGACAGCGACTACTGATGTCTCATCACTTGTTGAGCAGTTCCAACAGTGGCACCCAGCAATGTTGAACATGTGCAGACAACAACAAGTGACATTATTTCAGTAGAAACACTTCCATTAGTGGCACCCAGCAATGTTGAACAGGTGCAGACAACAACAAGTTACATCATTTCAGTAGAAGT
The DNA here is from genome assembly GCF_021461395.2 of Schistocerca americana. Classification (NCBI taxonomy): domain Eukaryota; kingdom Metazoa; phylum Arthropoda; class Insecta; order Orthoptera; family Acrididae; genus Schistocerca; species Schistocerca americana. Next base: position 69,679,506 of record NC_060125.1, read on the forward strand.
AGTTCCATCAGTGGCACCAAGCAATGTTGAACAGGTGCAGACTGCAACAAGTGACATCATTTCAGTAGAAGCAGTTCCATCAGTGGCACCCTGCAATTATGAAAAGGTGCAGCCACCAACAAGTGACATCTCATCACTGGTTGAGCAGTTACAACAGTGGCACCCAGCAATGTTGAGCAGGTGCAGACAGCAACAAGTCACATTATTTCAGTAGAAGCAGTTCCATCACTTGCACCCAGCATTGTTGAACAGGTGCAGAGAGCAACAAGTGACATCATTTCAGTAGAAGTAGTTCCATCAGTGGCACCAAGCGATGTTGAACAGGTGCAGACAGCAACAAGTGACATCATTTCAGTCGAAGCAGTTCCATCAGTGGCACCCGGCAATTATGAAAAGGTGCAGCCACCAACAAGTGGCATCTCATCACTGGTTGAGCAGTTACAACAGTGGCACCCAGCAATGTTCAGCAGGTGCAGACAACAACAAGCGACATTATTTCAGTAGAAGCAGTTCCATCAGTAGCACCCAGCATTGTTGAACAGGTGCAGAGAGCTACAAGTGACATCATTTCAGTAGAAGTAGTTCCATCAGTGGCACCAAGCAATGTTGAACAGGTGCAGACAGCAACAAGCGACCTCATCAGTAGTAGCAGTTCAATCAGTTGCACCTAGCAATGTTGAGCAGGTGCAGACACCAACAAGTGACATCATTTCAGTAGAAGCTGTTCCATCAGTGGCACCCAGCAATTTTGAACAGGTGGAGCCACCGGCAAGTGACATCTCATCACTGGTTGAGCAGTTCCAACAGTGGCACCCAGCAATGTAGAGTAAGTGCAGACAGCAACAAGTGACATTATTTCAGAAGAAATAGTTCCATCAGTGGCACCCAGCATTGTTGAACAGGTGCAGACAGCAACAAGTGACATTATTTTAGTAGAAACAATTCCATCAGTGGCACCCAGCATTGTTGAAAATGTGCAGACAGGAACAAGTGACATCTCATCACTGGATAAGCATTTACATCACTAGCAATCAGCGATGTTTAGCAGGTGCAGATAGCAACAAATGACATTATTTCAGTATAAACTGTTCCAGCAGTGGCACCCATTATTGTTGAACAGGTGCAGACAGCAACAAGTGACATCATTTCAGTAGAAGTAGTTCCATCAGTGGCACCTAGCAATGTTGAGCAGGTGCAGACAGCAACAAGTGACAATATTTCAATAGAAACATTTCCATCAGTGGCACCCATCATTGTTGAGCGGGTGCAGACAGCAACAAGTGACATCTCATAAGTGGTTGAGCAGTTCGAGCAGTGGCACCCAGCAATGCTGAGCAGGTGCAGACGGCAACAAGTGACATTATTTCAGTAGAAACGGTTCCATGAGTGGTACCCAGATATGTTGAGCATGTGCAGACAGCAACAAGTGATTTTATTTAAGTAGAAACAGATCCATCAGTGGCACCCTGCATTGTTGAACAGGTGCAGACAAATTGAAGTGACATAATTTCAGTAGAGGTAGTTCCATCAGTGGCACCTAGCAATGTTGAACCGGTGCAGACAGCAACAAGTGACCTCATCAGTAGTAGCAGTCCCATCAGTAGCACCTAGCAATGTTGAACAGGAGCAGACACCAACAAGTGACATCATTTCAGTAGAAGCAGTTCCATCAGTGGCACCCAGCAATTTGGAACAGGTACAGCCACCAACAAGTGACATTGCATCACTGGTTGAGCAGTTCCAACAGTGGCACATAGCGATGTTGAGCAGGAGCAGACAGCAACAAGTGACATTATCTCAGTAGAAACAGGTCATCAGTGGCACCCAGCATTGTTGATTAGGTGCAGAGAGCAACAAGTGACATCATTTCAGTAGAAATAGTTCCATCAGTAGCACTTAGCAATGTTGAACAGGTGCTGACAGCAACAAGCGACCTCATCAGTAGTAGCAGTTCCATCAGTGGCACCCACCAACGAAGAACAGGTGCAGACAGCTAAAAGTGACATCATTTCAGTAGATGTAGTTCCATCAGTAGCACCCAGCATTGTTGAACATGTGCAGACCGCAACAACTGACATCTCATCACTGGATAAGCATTTCCAACAGTGGCACCCAAAATGTTGAACAAGTGCAGATAGCAACAAGTGACATTATTTCAATAGAAACAGTTCCATCAGTGACACCCAGCATTGTTGAACATGGTGCAGACAGCAACAAGTGACATCTCATCACTGTATGAGCATTTCCAACAGTTGCACCCTGCAATGTTGAACAGGTGCAGACAGCAACAAGTGACATCATTTCAGTAGAAGTAATTCCATCAGTAGCACCCAGCATTGTTGAACAGGTGCAGACAGCAACTAGTGACATCTCATCACTTGTTGAGCAGTTCCAACAGTGGCACCCAGCAATGTTGAACATGTGCAGACAGCAACAAGTGACATTATTTCAGTAGAAGCACTTCCTTCAGTGGCACCCAGCAATGTTGAACGGGTGCAGACAGCAACAAGTTACATCATTTCAGTAGAAGTAGTTCCATCAGTAGCACCCACCATTGTTGAACAGGTGCACACAGCAACAGGTCACATCTCATCACTGGATAAGCATTATCAACAGTGGCACGCAGCAATGTTAATCAGTTGCAGACAGCAACAAGTGACATCATTTCAGTAGAAATACTTCGATGAGTAGCACCCTGCATTTTTGAACATGTGCAGACAGCAACAAGTGACATCATTTCAGTGGATGAAGTTCCATCAGTAGCACCCAGCACTGTTGAACAGGTGCAGACACCAACAAGTGACATCTCTTCACTGGTTGAGCTGTTCCAACTGTGGCACCGATCAATGTTGAACAGGTGCAGACAGCAACAGGTGACATTATTTCAGTAGAAACAGTTCCATCAGTGGTACCCTGCGTTGTTGAGCAGGTGCAGACAGCATGAAGTGACATCATTTCAGTATAAATAGTTCCATCAGTGGCACCTAGCAATGTTGAACAGGTTCAGACACCAACAAGTGACATCAATTCAATAGAAGCAGTTCCACCAGTGGCACCCAGAAATTTTGAACAGGTGCAGCCACCAACAAGTGACATCTCAATAGTGGTTGAGCAGTTCCAACAGTGGCACCCAGCGATGTTCAGCGGGTGCAGACAGCAACAAGTGACATTATTGCAGTAGAAACAGGTCCATCAGTGGCACCCAGCATTGTTGAACAGGTGCAGAGAGCAACAAGTGACATCATTTCAGTAGAAGTAGTTCCATCAGTGGCACATAGCAATGTTGAACAGGTGCAGACAGCAACAACCGACCTTATCAGTAGTAGCAGTTCCATGAGTGGCATCCAGTAATGTTGAACAGGTTCAGACAGCAACAAGTGACATCATTTCAGTAGAAGTACTTCCATCAGTAGCACCCAGCATTGTTCAACAGGTGCAGACAGCAACAATTAACATCTCATCATTGGATAAGCATTTCCAACAGTGGCACCCAAAATGTTGTTTAGGTGCAGACAGGAACAAGTGACATTATTTCATTAGAAAGAGTTCCATCAGTGGCACAAAGCATTGTTGAACAGGTGCATTTAGCAACAAGTAACATCTCATCACTGTATAAGCATTTCCAACTGTGGCACCCTGCAATGATGAACAGATGCAGACAGCAACAAGTGACATCATATCAGTAGAAGTAGTTCCATCAGCATTGTTGAACAGGTGCAGACAGCAACAAGTGACATTATTTCAGTAGAAACACTTCCATCAGTGGCACCCCGCATAATTGAACTGGTGCAGGCTGCAACATGTGACATCTCATCACTTGTTGAGCAGTTCCAACTGTGGCACCCAGCAATGTTGGACATATGCCGACAGCAACAAGTCACATCATTTCAGTAGAAGTAGGTCCATCACTAGCACGCAACATTGTTGAACAGGTGCAGACAGCAACAAGTTACATCTCATCACTGGTTGAGCAGTTCCAACAGTGGCACCCAGCAATGGTAAGCAGGTGCAGACAGCAACAAGTGACATTATTTCAGTAGAAACAGGTCCATCAGTGGCACCCAGCATTGTTGAACAGGTGCAGACAGCAACAAGTGACATCTCATCACAGGTTAAGCATTTCCAACAGTGGCACCCAGCGATGTTGAACAGGTGCAAGCAGCAACAAGTGACATCATTTCAGTAGACGTAGTTCCATCAGTAGCACCCAGCGTTCTTGAGCAGGTGCAGACAGCAACACGTGACATCCCATCATTGGTTAAGCATTTCCAACAGTGGCACCCAGCAATGTTGAACAGGTGCAAGCAGCAACAAGTGACATCATTTCAGTATGAGTAGTTCCATCAGTGGCACCAAGCAATATTGAACAGGTGCAGACACGAACAAGTGACATCTCATCACTGGATAAGCATTTCCAACAGTGGCACGCAGCAATGTTGAGCAGGTGCATACAGCAACATGTGACATTCTTTCAGTAGAAACAGTTCCATCAGTGGCACCCAGCAATGTTGAGCAGGTGCAGACACCAACAAGTGATATCACTTCAGTAGGAGCAGTTCCATCAGTGGCACCCAGCAGTGTTGAACAGGTGGAGACACCAACAAGTCACATCTCATCGCTGGCTGAGCAGTTCCAACACTGGCACCTAGCAATGTTGAGCAATTGCAGACAGCAACAAGTGACATTATTTCAGTAGAAACAGTTCCATCAGTGGCACCTAGCTTTGTTGAACAGGTGCAGACAGCAACAAGTGACATCATATCAGTTGGAATAGTTCCATCAGTGGCACCTAACATTGTTGAACAGGTGCAGACAGCAACAAGTGGCCTCATAAGTAGTAGCAGTTCCATCAATGGCACCCAGCAATGTTGAACACGTGCAGACACCAACAAGTGACATCTCATCACTGGTTGAGCAGTTCCAACAGTGGCACGCAGCAATGTCGAGCAAGTGCAGACAGCAACAAGTGACATTATATCTGTAGTAACAGTGCCATCAGTGGCACCCAGCATTTTTGAACAGGTGCAGACAGCAACAAGTGACATTATTTCTGTAGAAGTAGTTCCATCAGTAACACCCAGCATTGTTGAACAGGTGGAGACAGCAACAAGTGACATCTCATCGCTGGTTGAGTGGCACCCAGCAATGATGAGCTGGTGCAAACAGCAACAAGTGTCATCATTCAGTAGAAGTAGATCTATCACTAGCACCCAGCATTGTTGAACAGGTAAAGACAGCAAGAAGTGACATCTCATCACTGGTTAAGCAGTTCCAACAGTGGCACCCAGCAATGTTGACCAGGTGCAGACAGCAACAAGTGACATTATTTCAGTAGAAACAGTTCCATCAGTGTCACCCAACAATGTTGAGCAGGTGCAAACAGCAACAAGTGACATTATTTCAGTAGAATCAGTTCCATTAGTAGCACCAAGCATTGTTGAACAGGTGCAGACAACAACAAGTGACATCATTTCAGTAGAAGTAGCTCCATCAGTAGCACCCAGCATTGTTCAACAGGTGCAGACAGCAACAAGTGACATCTCATCACTGGTTGAGCAGTTTCAACAGTAGCACCGAGCAATGAGAAGCAGGTGAAAACAGCAACAAGTGACATCATTCAGTAGAAGTAGTTCCATCAGTAGCACCCAGCATTGTTGAACATGTGCAGATAGCAACAAGTGACAGTTCATCACTGGTTGAGCAGTTCCAACTGTGGCACCTAGCAATGTTGAGCAAGTGTAGACAGCAACAAGTGACATTATTTCAGTAGAAACAGTTCCATCAGTGACACACAGCATTGTTGAACAGGTGCAGTCAGCAACAACTGACATCATTTGAGTAGAAGTAGTTCCATCAGTAGCACCCAGCATTGTTGAACAGGTCTAGACAGCAACAGGTGGCATCTCATCACTGGTTGAGCAGTTCCATCAGTGGCACCCAACAATGTTGAGCAGGTGCAGACAGCAACAAGTGACATTATTTCAGTAGAAACAGTTCCATCAGTGGCACTCAGCATTGTTGAACAGGTGCAGACATTAACAAGTGACATCATTTCAGTAGAAGTACTTCCATCAGTAGCACCCAGCAGTGTTGAACAGGTGGAGACACCAACAAGTCACATCTCATCGCTGGCTGAGCAGTTCCAACACTGGCACCTAGCAATGTTGAGCAATTGCAGACAGCAACAAGTGACATTATTTCAGTAGAAACAGTTCCATCAGTGGCACCTAGCTTTGTTGAACAGGTGCAGACAGCAACAAGTGACATCATATCAGTTGGAATAGTTCCATCAGTGGCACCTAACATTGTTGAACAGGTGCAGACAGCAACAAGTGGCCTCATAAGTAGTAGCAGTTCCATCAATGGCACCCAGCAATGTTGAACACGTGCAGACACCAACAAGTGACATCTCATCACTGGTTGAGCAGTTCCAACAGTGGCACGCAGCAATGTCGAGCAAGTGCAGACAGCAACAAGTGACATTATATCTGTAGTAACAGTGCCATCAGTGGCACCCAGCATTTTTGAACAGGTGCAGACAGCAACAAGTGACATTATTTCTGTAGAAGTAGTTCCATCAGTAACACCCAGCATTGTTGAACAGGTGGAGACAGCAACAAGTGACATCTCATCGCTGGTTGAGTGGCACCCAGCAATGATGAGCTGGTGCAAACAGCAACAAGTGTCATCATTCAGTAGAAGTAGATCTATCACTAGCACCCAGCATTGTTGAACAGGTAAAGACAGCAAGAAGTGACATCTCATCACTGGTTAAGCAGTTCCAACAGTGGCACCCAGCAATGTTGACCAGGTGCAGACAGCAACAAGTGACATTATTTCAGTAGAAACAGTTCCATCAGTGTCACCCAACAATGTTGAGCAGGTGAAAACAGCAACAAGTGACATCATTTCAGTAGAAGTGGTTCCATCAGTAGCACCTAGCAATGTTGAACAGGCGCAGACAGCAACAAGAGACATTTCATCAGTGGATAAGCATTTCAAACAGTGGCACCCAGCAATGATTAGCAGGTGCAGACAGCAACAAATGACATTATTTCAGTAGAAACAGTTCCATCAGTGGCACCCAGCATTGTTGAACAGGTGCAGAGAGCAACAAGTGACATCATTTCAGTAGAAGTAGTTCCATGAGTAGCATCCAGCAGTGTTGAACAGGTTTAGACCTCAACAAGTGACATCTCATCACTGGTTGAGCAGTTCCAACAGTGGCACCCAGCAATGTTGAGCAGGTGCAGACAGCAACAAGTGACATTATTTCAGTAGAAACAGTTCCATCAGTGGCACTCAGCATTGTTGAACAGGTGCAGACATTAACAAGTGACATCATTTCAGTAGAAGTACTTCCATCAGTAGCACCCAGCATTGTTGAACAGGTGCAGACAACATTAAGTGGCATCTCATCAATGGTTGAGCATTTCCAACAGTGGCACCCAGCGATGCTGAGCAGGTGCAGACAGCAGCAAGTGACATTATTTCAGTACAAACAGTTCCATCAGTGGCACCCAGCATTGTTGAGCAGGTGAAGACCGCAACGAGTGACGTCAATTCAGTAGAAGTAGTTCCATCGGTAGCACCCAGCATTGTTGAACAGGTGCAGACAGCAACAAGTGACGTCTCATCACTGGTTGAGCAGTTCCAAGAGTGGCACCCAGCAATGATGAGCAGGTGCAAAGAGCAACAAGTGACATCATTTCAGTAGAAGTAGTTCCATCAGTGGCACCCAGCATTGTTGAACAGGTGCAGACAGCAACATATGGATGGATATGATGGTATGGCGCTCAACAGTGTAGTCTATAGCGCCCGAACGGAAACAATAACGGACGAGTGTCACTAAAATGCAGGTAGTGCAAAAATATGACGATAATTAAAGGTTGCAGTCTACAGAGGCAGTGTGCACGTCAACAGTTGCAAAGTGGAAAGCAGCACATAAAGAGGAGAACTGCAAGAGAACGTAGGGGAAGGGGTTAAAATTAAACACATAGCACATGCTTGGAACTGGCCTATTACAAGAATAATAAAGAGTGGTCAGCCACTCGGCAACACACTAAAAGGTCCAACCTAAAATTTTAGGCTGAAGCCCAGAAACATCACAGTACTTTAAAACTATTTTGACACTCGCCTCGTCATCGGCTAAAATCGAGGGCAGATCCCCACGAATATTAACTTCCGCCCTGACAGAACGATACAAAGCACACTCAACTAAAATGTGGCGTACAGAGATTCGTACGCCACAGGCATCACACAGCGGGGGTTCCTCTCGCCGTAATAGGAAAGCATGCGTAAGAGGACAGTGCCCTATGCGAAGACGTGTAAGGGTCACTTCATCACGCCTAGGTGACCGGCAGGAGGAACGCCACGGCTGGATGGTGGGTTTCACCAACCGCAGCTTATTTTCCCTCACCGCCAGCCATTACTCATCCCACAATTGCATAAACTTCCGCCGCAGGACAGAAACGACACCTTGCAAAGGAATAGAACATTGTGTCACCTCCAGTAACCTGCAGGCGTCCTTGGCAGCTCTGTCAGCTTGTTCATTTCCCCGTATGCCCACATGCCCTGGCAACCAGCAAAAGGATACTTGCTTGCCCTGTCGGTGGAGGATGTACAGTTGGTCGTAAATCAGCTGTTCCAACTTCTCCGCTGGGTACAGGTTCTGCAGTGACTGTAATGCGCTCAGTGAGTCAGAGCAAATTAAGAAGTGTTTGCCCTGAATACACAGTATCTGCTCCAATGCCTTCAGGATCGCGTGAAGTTCTGCGGAAAAAACAGTGTATGCCTGGGGAAGGCGAATCCTAATGACACGGTCGGGGAACACAACTGAGCAGCTAAGAAAATCCCCCTGTTGGGATCCATCAGTGTAGACTACTGTAAAATCATGACGCCTATCTAAAATGTTAAAAAACAAAGATTTGAAAGTAAAATCTGATGTACTGTCTTTCTTAAAATTTGCCAAATCTAAAATCAGTGTGGGCCTCTGGAGGAGCCATGGTGCATATCTGCTCCAACCTCGAGGGGAAACATTAAAAACGGCCACACCCATCTCTAAAATGCAATCCTTTGCACGAATCCCATAGGGCCTTGTTGCTCGTTGCCGGTTGCGAAAAAGCCTTTCCAGTGGAGGCCGAGCAACAGTGTGGTATGCAGGTGTGTATGGTGTGGATAATGTTTGATAGGCCTGGCGCACCATTACGAGACGCCGCCGGAGCTGAAGTGGCGGTTCACCAGCCTCTGCACAGAGGCTCGGTATGGGGCTCGTTCTGAAGGCCCCAGTGGCCAACCGAATCCCCTCATGGTGCACCACATCCAACAGCTTCAAGTAAGTGGGTCTTGGAGACCCATACACCGTGGATCCATAATCAAGACGGGACCGCACGAAGGCTCTGTAAAGCCGGAGCAGACAAGTCCTGTCTGCTCCCCATGTGTGGTAACTAAGACATTTTAAAATAGACAGCGCCTTAATAGACCGTTTTTTCAGTTCCTTAATGTGTGGCAGCCACGTTAGCTTAAAATCAAAAGTGAGGCCCAGAAACTTCACCGTGTCTTTAAAATTCAGAACGGTGTCCCTCATCCTCAACTCAGGCAAGTCAAAAATGGAACGAGAACGGTTAAAAAGAACACACACCGACTTATCAGTTGAAAACTTAAAACCACTCCTCTGTGCCCATTTATCCAAACGTCGCAGAGTGAGTTGCAACTGACGAGTCGTCGTTGCAAGGCTTGAAGAAGAGCAAAATACAAAGAAATCGTCCACAAACAAGGAACACTGCACAGGACTTTTCACAACAGACGTAATACTATTAATATCAATAGCAAAGACCGTCACACTTAAAACACTACCTTGAAGGACACCGTTCTCTTGTTCAAAGCGACTAGACAGTACGTCTCCGACTCGGTACCGAAAATAACGTGGCGACAGGAAGGACCGAATAAAATTGGGAAGACATCCACGAAAACCCCATTCGTGGAGCTGCCTGATGATGAGATGCCTCCAAGTAGTGTCGTATGCCTTCTCAATGTCAAAAAATATTCCCAACAGGGGATGCTGGCGCAGGAAAGCCTGTTGTATAGCCGCCTCCAGGAGGGCCAGGTTATCAAAGGTGGAGCGATACCTCCTGAACCCACACTGAAAGCGACTAAGGAGTTGTCTGCATTCTAACATCCAGACAAGGCGGCGGTTGACCATCCGCTCCAAGGTCTTTCCCACGCAGCTAGTGAGGGCAACACCACGGTAACTACCTGGGCACGTGCAGTCTTTCCCAGGTTTTAAAAGAGGAATTAAAATTGCTTCACGCTACAAGTCGGGGAAGTGACCAGACATCCAAACTAGATTAAAAAGTCGGAGGAAGATTTCTTTATTTCTCCCTGAGAGGTGCCGCAGCATGCTATAGTGGATTCTATCCTGACCAGGGGATGTATCACGAGCCCCACACAATGCAGAATCCAGTTCCCACATGGAAAATGGGCAGTTTTACTCTTCTGCATTGGGTGAGCGGAAGTCAAAACTGCTCCTCTCAGCAGCCACTCTGTGGGGCTGGAAAGCTGGATTCTGACTGGCAGTTGCAGTAATAGCTGCAAAATGAGCCGCCATAGACTGGGAAATATCTTTTGGGGTCGTTTGGAGAGTACCATTCCACATTATAGCAGCCATAGGGCACCGCCCACCTCTCCCAGAAATCCTCCTTATGGTCTCCCATACAATGGAACTTCGTGTAGAACGATTAATGGTGTTCAGGAACTGCTGCCACCACCTCTTCCTGCTCACTCGTATAATCCGACGACACTTTGCCCTCGCCACCCGAAAGGCTGCAAGGTTCTCTACAGTTGGCCGGCATTTGAACCTACGCAGAGCTACCCGCCTAGCCCTGACTGCAGAGCGGCATTCGTCGCTCCACCAAGGGACAGGATGCCGCTTCGGTTGTCCCATGGACTGTGGGATAGATGCTTCACTGGCGCGGTGGATCACTTCAGTAATATGATCCACCCATTCCTGGACACTGACCCGATGTTCAAACTGGGCTAGTTGACTATACAGTGCCCAGTTGGCTCTACGGAGCACCCATCGAGGTGGTTGCCTCTCCGGTTCCACTGCATGTGGCAGGTGAATCCACATGGGGAAGTGATCACTACCGTGCAAGTCATCAACCACTTCCCATGCAGCAGTGTGGGCGATGGCTGATGAGCAAAGCGATAGATCAATGGCAGAGAACGACCCAGTAGCAATGCAAAAATGCGTGCTTTGACCTGTATAGAGCAAATAGGCACTGGAAGACAGAAGAAGCCGCTCGATCGCTCTACCCCTGGGGCAAGTACTCACAGAGCCCCAAAGCATATTGTGTGCATTAAAATCACCACAGAAGATGAACGGGTGGGGGAGCTGTGTAAGAAGATCACTGAGAGCCTCTTCGTCGAGCACATCATGTGGGGGCAGGTAAAGCGAACATACTGTCAGCACATGACGCACATGTACCAATATTGCAACTGCCTGCAAATTCGTCGTGAGGGAGAGAGGCGAGGAGTGGTAGTCGGTGTTGACGAAGATACCTACTCCTCCTCGAGCTCTCTGTCCACTCAAATAAAATGGTTCAAATGGCTCTGAGCACTATGGGACTCAACATCTGAGGTCATTAGTACCCTAGAACTTAGAACTAGTTAAACCTAACTAACCTAAGGACATCACAAACATCCATGCCCGAGGCAGGATTCGAACCTGCGACCGTAGCGGTCTTGCAGTTCCAGACTGCAGCCCCTTTAACCGCACGGACACTTTGGCCGGCCGCTCTCTGTCCACTCAGTTCCAACAGTGGCACCCAGCAATGTTGAGCAGGTGCACACAGCAACAAGTGACATTATTTCAGTAGAAACAGTTACATCAGTGGCACCCAGCATTGTTGAACAGGTGCAGACAGTAACAAGTGACATCTCATCACTGGTTGAGCAGTTCCAACAGTGGGACCCAGCAATGATGAGCTGGTGCAAACAGCAATAAGTGACACCATGTCAGTGGAAGTGGTTCCATCAGTGGCTCCCAGCATTTTTGAACAGTTGCAGACAGCAACAAGTGACATCTCATCACTGGTTGCGCAGTTCCAACAGTGGCACCCAGCAATGTTGAGCAGGTACAAACAGCAACAAGTGACATTATTTCAGTAGAAACAGTTCCACCAGTGGCACCCAGCATTGTTGAACAGATACAGACAGCAACAAGTGACATCGTTTCAGTAGAAGTAGTTCCATCAGTAGCACCCAGCAGTGTTGAACAGGTGCAAACAGCAACAAGTGACATCATTTTTGTAGAAGTAGTTCCATCAGTTGCACCCAGCATTGCTGAACAGGTGCAGACAGCAACAAGTGACATCTCATCACTGGTTGAGCAGTTCCAACAGTGGCACCCAGCAATGTTGAGCAGGTGCAAACAGCAACAAGTGACATTATTTTAGTAGAAACAGTTCCATCAGTGGCACCCAGCAATGTTGAGCAGGTGCAGACACCAACAAGTGACATCATTTCAGTAAAAGCAGTTCCATCAGTGACATCGAGTGATGTTGAACAGGTGCATACACCAACAAGTGACATCATTTCAGTACAAGTAGTTCCATGAGTAGCACCAAGTATTGATGAACAGGTGCAGACAGCAACAAGTGACATCACTTCAGTAGAAGCAGCTCCATCAGTGGCACTCAGCAATGTTGAACACGTGCAGACACCAACAAGTGACAACTCATCACTGGTTGTGCAGTTCCAACAGTGGCACCCAGCAATGTTGAGCAGATGCAGACAGCAACAAGTGACATTATTTCAGTAGAAACAGCTCCATCAGTGCAACCAGCATTGTTGAACAGGTGCACATTGCAACAAATGACACCATTTCAGTAGAAGTAGTTCCATCAGTGGCACCTAGCAATGTTGAACAGGTGAAGAGAGCAACAAGGGACCACATCAGTAGTAGCAGTTCCATCAGTGCCACCCAGCAGCGTTGAACATGTGCAGACACCAACAAGTAACATCTCATCATTGGTTGAGCAGTTCCAACAGTGGCACCCAGCAATGTTGAGCAGGTGCAGACAGCAACAAGTGACATTATTTCAGTAGAAACAGTACCATCAGTGGCACCCAGCAATGTTGAGCAGGTGCAGACACCAACACGTGACATCATTTCAGTAGGAGCAGTTCCATCAGTGACACCGAGTAATGTTGAGCAGGTGCATACACCAACAGGTGACATCATTTCAGTAGAAGTAGTTCCATCAGTAGCACCCAGCTTTGATGAACAGGTGTAGACAGCAACAAGTGGCATCTCACCACTGGTTGAGTAGTTCCAATTGTGGAACCCAGCAATGTTGATCACGTGCAGACAGCAACAAGTGACATTATTTCAGTAGAAACAGTTCAATCAGTGGCACCCAGCAATGTTGAACAGGTACAGACAGCAACAAGTGACATCATTTCAGTAGAAGTAGTTCCATCAGTCGCACCCAGCATTGTTGAACAGGTGCAGATAGCAACAAGTGACATCACATCACTAGTTGAGCAGTTCCAACAGTAGCACAAAGCAATCTTGAGCAGGTGCAGACAGCAACAAGTGACATTACTTCAATAGAAAGAGTTCCATCAGTGGCACCCAGCAATGTTGAGCAGGTACAGACAGCAACAAGTACATCACTTCAGTAGAAGCAGTTCCATCAGTGGCACCCAGCAATGTTGAACACGTGCAGACACCAACAAGTGACAACTCATCACTGGTTGTGCAGTCCCAACAGTGGCACCCAGCAATTATGAGCAGGTGCAGACAGCAACAAGTGACATTATTTCAGTACAAACAGTTCCATCAGTGGCACCCAGCATTGTTGAACCGGTGCAGACAGCAACAAGTGACATCATTTCAGTAGAAGTAGTTCTATCAGTAGCACCCAGCATTGTTGAACTGGTGCAGACAGCAACAAGTGGCATCTCATCAGTATTTGAGCAATTCCAACAGTGGCACCCAGCAATGTTGAGAAGGTGCAGACCACAACAAGTAACATTAATTCAGTAGAAACAGTTCGATCAGTGGCACCCAGCAATTTTGAGCAGGTGCAGACACCAACAAGTGACATGATATCACTCGATTGAGCAGTTTCAACCGTGGCACCCAGAACTGTTCAGCTGGTGCAGACAGCGACAAGTGACATTATTTCAGTAGAAACAGTACCATCTTTGGCACTCAGTATTGTTGAACAGGTGCAGACAGCAACAAGCGACATCATTTCAGTAGAAGTAGTTCCATCAGTAGCACCCAGCATTGTTCTACAGATGCAGACAGCAACAAGTGACATCTCATCACTGTTTGAGCAGTTCCAACAGTGGCACCCGGCAATGTTGAGCAGGTGCAGAGAGCAACAAGTGACATTATTTCTGTAGAAGCAGTTCCATCAGTGGCACCCAGCATTGTTGAACAGATGCAGAAAGCAACAAGTGCCATCGTTTCAGTAGAAGTAGTTCTATCAGTAGCACCCAGCATTGTTGAACAGGTGCAGACAGCAAAAAGTGACATCTCATCATTTGTTGAGCAGTTCCAACAGTGGCACCCAGCAATGATGCGCTGGTGCAAACAGCAACGAGTGACATCATTTCAGTAGTAGTAGTTCCATCAGTAGCACCCAGCATTGTTCAACAGGTTCAGACACCAACAAGTGAGATCTTATCACTGGATAAGCGTTTCCAACAGTGGCACCCAGCAATGATAAGCAGTTGCAGACAGCAACAAGTGACATTATTTCAGTAGATACAGTTCCATCAATGGCACCCAGCATTGTTGAACAGGTGCAGACAGCAACATGTGGCATCTAATCACTGGTTGTGCAGTTAAACCAGTGGCACCCAGCAATGATGAGCAGATGCAAACACCAACAATTGACATCATTTCAATAGACGTAGTCCCATCAGTAGCACCCAGCATTATTGAACAGGTGCAGACAGCAACAAGTGACATCTCATCATTGGTTGAGCAGTTCCAACAGTGGCACCCGGCAAGGATGAGCAGATGCAAACAGCAACAAGTGACACCATTTCAGTAGAAGTAGTTTCATCAGTGGCACCTAGCAATGTTGAACAGGTGCAGACAGGAACAGGTCACATATAATCACTGGTTGAGCAGTTCCAACAGTGGCACCCAGCAATGTTGAACACGTGCAGACACCAGCAAGTGACAACTCATCACTGGTTGTGCAGTTCCAATAGTGGCACCCAGCAATGATGAGCAGGTACAAACAGCAACAAGTGACATAATTTCAGTAGAAATAGTTCCATCAGTAGCACCCAGCATTGTTGGACAGATACAGACAGCAACATGTGACATCTCATTACAGGATAAGGATTTCCAACAGTGGCACCCAGCAATGATGAGCAGATGCAGACAGCAACAAGTGACATTATTTCAGTAGAAACAGTTCCAACAGTGGAACCCAGCGTTGTTGAACAGGTGCAGACAGCAACAAGTGACATGACATCACTCATTGAGCAGTTTCAACCGTGGCACCCAGAAATGTTCAGCTGGTGCAGACAGCGACAAGTGACATTATTTCAGTAGAAACAGTACCACCTTTGGCATTCAGTATTGGTGAACAGGTGCAGACAGCAACAAGTGACATCATTTCAGTAGAAGTAGTTCCATCAGTAGCACCCAGCATTGATCTACCGGTGCAGACAGCAACAAGTGACATCTCATCACTGTTTGAGCAGTTCCAACAGTGGCACCCAGCAATGTTGAGCAGGTGCAGACAGCAACAAGTGACATTATTTCTGTAGAAACAGTTCCATCAGTGGCACCCAGCATTGTTGAACAGGTGCATACAGCAACATGTGGCATCTCATCACTGGTTGAGCAGTTCCAGCAGTGGCACCCAGCAATGATGAGCAGGTGCAAACACCAACAATTGACATCATTTCAATAGAAGTGGTTCCATCAGTAGCACCCAGCATTATTGAACAGGTGCAGACAGCAACAAGTGACATCTCATCACTGGTTGAGCAGTTCCAACAGTCACACCCAGCAATGATGAGCAGATGCAAACAGCAACAAGTGACACCATTTCAGTAGAAGTAGTTTCACCAGTGGCACCCAGCATTGTTGAACAGGTGCAGACAGCAACAAGTGACATCTCATGACTAGTTGAGCAGTTCCAACAGTGTCACCCTGCAATGATGAGAAGGTGCAAACAGCAACAAGTTACATCATTTCAGTAGAAGTAATTCCATCAGTAGCTCCCAGCATTGTTGGACAGGTGCTGAGAAACAAGTGACATCTCATCACTGGTTGATCAATTTCAACAGTGGCACCTAGCAATGTTGAGCACGTGTAAACAGCAACAAGTGACAACATTTCAGTAGACGAAGTTCCATCAGTGGCAAATAGCAATTGTTAACAGGTGCAGACAGCAACAAGTGACATCTCATCACTGGATAGTCATTTCCAAAGTGGCACCCACCAAAGTTGAGCAGGTGCTAACAGCAACAAGTGACATTATTTCAGTAGAATCAGTTCCTTCAGTGGCACCCAGCATTGTTGAAGAGGTGCAGACAACAACATGTGACATCACTTCAGTAGAAGCAGTTCCATCAGTAGCACCCAGCATTGTTCAACAGTTGCAGACACCATCCAAGTGACATCTCATCACTGGATAAGCATTTCCAACAGTGGCACCCAGCAATGATGAGCAGGTGCAGACAGCAACAATTGAAATTATTTCAGTAGAATCAGTTCCATCAGTGGCACCCAGCATTGTTGAACAGGTGCAGACAGCAACAAGTGACATCTCATCACTGGTTAAGCAGTTCCAACACTGGCACCCAGCAAAGATGAGCAGGTGCAAACAGCAACAATTGACATCATTTCAGTAGAAGTAGTTCCATCAGTGGCACCTAGCAATGTTGAACAGGTGCAGACAGCAACTAGTAACATCATTTCAGTAGAAGTAGTTCCATCAATAGCACCCAGAATTGTTGAACCGGTGCAAACAGCAACAAGTGACATCTCATCACTGGGTGAGCAGTTCCAACAGTGGCACCCAGCATTGTTGAACAGGTGCAGACAGCAACAAGTGACATCTTTTCAGTAGTAGAAGTTCCAACAGTAGGACCCAGCATTGTTTAGCTGGCGCAGACAGCAACACGTGACATCTCATAACTGGTTGAGCAGTTCCAACTGTGGCACCTAGCAATGATGTGCAGGTGCAAACTTCAACAAGTGACTTCATTTCAGTAGAAGTAGTTCCATCAGTAGCATCCAGCATTGTTGAACAAGTGCAGACAGCAACAAGTGACATCATTTCAGTAGACATAGTTCTATCACTAGCATCCAGCATTGTTGAACATGTGCAGACAGCAACAAGTGAAATCATTTCAGTAGAAGTAGTTCTTTCAGTAGCACCTAGCAATGTTGAACAAGTGCAGACAGCAACAAGTGACATCTAATCACTGGTTGAGCAGTTCCAATAGTGGCACCCAGCAATGATGAGAACGTGCAAACAGCAACAAGTTACATCATTTCAGTAGAAGTAATTCCATCAGTAGCTCCCAGCATTGTTGGACAGGTGCAGGGAAACAAGTGACATCTCATCACTGGGTGAGCAGTTCCAACAGTGGCACCCAGCATTGTTGAACAGGTGCAGACAGCAACAAGTGACATCATTTCAGTAGACGTAGTTCCATCAGTGGCACCTAGCAATTTTTAACAGGTGCAGACAGCAACAAGTGACATCTCATCACTGGATAAGCATTTCCAAAGTGGCGCCCAGCAATGTTGAGCAGATGCTAGCAGCAACAAGTGACATTATTTCAGTAGAAACAGTTGCATCAGTGGCACCCAGCATTGTTGAGCAGGTGCAGACAACAACAAGTGACATCACGTCAGTAGAAGCAGTTCCATCAGTACCACCCAGCATTGTTCATCGGGTGCAGACACCAACAAGTGACATCTCATCATTGGATAAGCATTTCCAAAAGTGGCACCAATTAATGTTGTGCAGGTGCACCCAGCCACAAGTGAAATACTTTCAGTAGAATCAGTTCCATCAGTGGCACCTAGCAGTGTTTAACAGGTGCAGACAGCAACAAGTGACATCACTTCAGTAGAAGTAGTTCCATCAGTAGCACCCAGCATTGTTGAACAGTTGCAGTTAGCAACAAGTGACATCTCATCGCTGTTTGAGCAGTTCCAACAGTGGCACCCAGGATTGTTGAGCAGGTGCAAACAGCAACAAGTGACAATATTTCTGCAGAAACAGATCCATCAGTGGCACTCAGCATTGTTGAACAGGTGCAGAAAGCAACAAGTGACATTATTTCAGAAGAAGAAGATCCATCAGTAGGACCCAGCGTTGTTGAGCAGGTGCAGAAAGCAACAAGTGACATTTCATCACTTGTTGAAAAGTTTCAACAGTGGCACCCAGCAATGATGTGCAGGTACAAACAGTAACAAGTGACATCATTTCAGTAGAAGTAGTTCCATCAGTAGCACCCAGCACTGTTGAACAGGTGCAGACGGCAACAAGTGACATCTCATCACTGGTTGGGCAGTTCCAACAGTGGCACCCAGCTATGTTGAGCAGGTGCAGACATCAACAAGTGACATTATTTCAGTACAAACAGTTCCATCAGTGGTACCCAGCATTGTTCAACAGATGCAGACAGCAACATGTGACATCGTTTCAGTAGAAGTAATTCCATAAGTAGCACCCAGCATTGTTGAACAGGTGCAGACAGCGAAAAGTGACATCTCACCATAGGATAAGCAGTTCCAACAGTGGCACCCAGCAATGATGAGCAGGTGCAAACAGCAACAAGTGACATTATTTCAGTAGAAACAGTTCCATCAGTGGCACCCAGCAATGTGGAGCAGGTGCAAACAGCAGCTAGTGACATCATTTCAGTAGAAGTAGTTCCATCAAAAGCACCCAGAATTGTTGAACCAGCGCAAACAGCAACAAGTGACATCTCATCAGTGGGTGAGCAGTTCCAACAGTGGCACACAGCAATGATGAGCAGGTGATGACTGCAACATGTAACATTATTTTACTAGAAACAGTTCCATCAGTGGCACCCAGCAATGTTGCACAGGTGCAGACACCAACAAGTGACATCATTTCAGTAGGAGTAGTTCCTTCAGTTGCACCTAGCAATGTTGAACAGGTGCAGATAGCAACAAGTGACATCATTTCAGTAGAAGTAGTTACTTCAGTGGCACCTAGCAATGTTGAACAGGTGCAGACAGCAACAAGTGACATCTCTTCACTGGTTGAGCATTTCCTACAGTGGCACCCAGCAATGATGAGCAGATGCAAACAGCAACACGTGACACCATTTCAGTAGCCGTAGTTTCATCAGTGGCACCGAGCAATGTTGAACAGATGCAGACAGTAACAAGTGACATCATTTCAGTAGAAGTAGTTCCATCAGTGGCACCTAGCGATGTTGAACAGGTGCAGATAGCAACCAGTGACATTATTTCAGTAGAAACAGTTCCATCAGTGGCACCCAGCATTGTTGAACAGGAGCAGACAGCAACATGTGGTATCTCATCACTGGTTGAGCAGTTCCAACAGTGGCACCCAGCAATGATGAGCAGGTGCAATCACCAACAATTGACATCATATCAGTAGAAATAGGTCCATCAGTAGCACCCTGCATAATTGAAAAGGTGCAGGCAGCAACAAGTGACATCTCATCACTGGTTGAGCAGTTCCAACAGTGGCACCCAGCAATGATGAGAAGGTGCAAACAGCAAGAAGTTACATCGTTTCAGTAGAAGCAATTCCGTCAGTAGCAACCAGCATTGTTGGAAAGGTGCAGAGAGAAACAAGCGACATCTCATCACTGGTTGATCAATTCCAACAGTGGCACCTAGCAATGTTGAGCACATGCAAACAGCAACAAGTGACATCATTTCAGTAGACGTAGTTCCATCAGTGGCACCTAGCAACTTTTAACAGGTGCAGACAGGAACAAGTGACATCTCATCACTGGATAAGCATTTCCAAAGTGGTGCCCTGCAATGTTGAGCAGGTGTTAACAGCAACAAGTGACATTATTTCAGTAGAAACATTTCAATGAGTGGCACCCAGCATTGTTGAACAGGGGCAGACATTAACAAGTTACATCAATTCAGTAGAAGCAGTTCCATCAGTAGCACCCAGCATTGTTCAACAGGTGCAGACACCAACAATTGACATCTCATCACTGGATAAGCATTTCTAACAGTGGCACCCAGTAATGATGAGCAGGTGCAGACAGCAACATGTGAAATTGTTTCAGTAGAATCAGTTCCATCAGTGGCACCCACCAATGTTGAACAGGTGCAGACAGAAACAAGTGACATCTCATCACTGGTTAAGCAGTTCCAACACTAGCACCCAGCAATGATGAGCAGCTGCTAACAGCAACAAGTGACATCATTTCAATAGAAGTAGTTCCATCAGTGGCACCTAGCAATGTTGAACAGGTGCAGACAGCAACTAGTGACATCACTTCAGTAGACGTAGTTCAATCAGTAGCACCCAGCATTGTTAACAGGTGCAGTCAGCAACAAGTGACATCTCATCGCTAGTTGAGCAGTTCCAACAGTGGCACCCAGCTTTGTTGAGCAGGTGCAGACAGCAACATGTGACAACATTTCAGTAGAAGTAGTTCCATCAGTAGCACCCAGCATAATTGAACAGGTGCAGACAGCAACAAGTGACATCTCATCACTGGTTGAGCAGTTCCAACAGTGGCTCCCAGCAGTGACGGGAAGGTGCAAACAGCAACAAGTTACATCTCTTCAGTAGAAGCAATTCCATCAGTAGCACCCAGCATTGTTGGAAAGGTGCAGAGAGAAACAAGCGACTTCTCATCACTGGTTGATCAATTCCAACAGTGGCACCTAGCAATCTTGAGCACGTGCAAACAGCAACAAGTGACATCATTTCAGTAGACGTAGTTCCATCAGTGGCACCTAGCAACTTTTAACAGGTGCAGACAGGAACAAGTGACATCTCATCACTGGATAAGCATTTCCAAAGTGGTGCCCAGCAATGTTGAGCAGGTGTTAACAGCAACAAGTGACATTATTTCAGTAGAAACATTTCAATGAGTGGCACCCAGCATTGTTGAACAGGGGCAGACAACAACAAGTTACATCACTTCAGTAGAAGCAGTTCCATCAGTAGCACCCAGCATTGTTCAACAGTTGCAGACACCAACAAGTGACATCTCATCACTGGATGAGCATTTCTAACAGTGGCACCCAGCAATGATGAGCAGGTGCAGACAGTAACATGTGAAATTGTTTCAGTAGAATCAGTTCCATCAGTGGCACCCACCATTGTTGAACAGGTGCAGACAGAAACAAGTGATATCTCATCACTGGTTATGCAGTTCCAACACTAGCACCCAGCAATGATGAGCAGGTGCTAACAGCAACAAGTGACATCATTTCAATAGAAGTAGTTCAATCAGTGGCACCTAGCAATGTTGAACAGGTGCAGACAGCAACTAGTGTCATCACTTCAGTAGACGTAGTTCAATCAGTAACACCCAGCAGTGTTAACAGGTGCAGTTAGCAACAAGTGACATCTCATCGCTGTTTGAGCAGTTCCAACAGTGGCACCCAGCTTTGTTGAGCAAGTGCAGACAGCAACATGTGACATTATTTCAGTAGAAACATTTCCGTCAGTGGCACTCAGCATTGTTGAGCAGGTGAGGACAGCAACAAGTGACATCATTTCAGTAGAAGATGTTACATCAAGAGGACCAAGCATTGTTGGGCAGGTGCAGACAGCAGCAACAAGTGACATCTCATCACTGGTTGAGCAGTTCCAACAGTGGCACCCAGCAATGATGTGCAGGTGCAAACAGAAAAAAGTGACATCATTTCAGTAGAAGTAGTTCCATCAGTAACACCTAGCATTGTTGTACTGCTGCAGACAGCAACAAGTGACATCTCATCACTGGTTGGGCAGTTCCAACAGTGGCACCCAGCAATGTTAAGCAGGTGCAGACAGCAACAAGTGACATTATTTCAGTAGAAGTTGTTCCATCAGTAGCACCCAGCATTGTTGAACATGTGCAGACAGCAACAAGTGACATCTCATTACTGGTTGAGCATTTCCAAATGTGGCACCCATCAATGTTGAGCAGGTGCAGACAGCAAGAAGTGACATTATTTCAGTAGAAGCAGTTCCATCAGTGGCACCCAGCAATGTTGAGCAGTTGCAAACAGCAACAAGTGACGTCCAATTACTGCTTGGGTATTTCCAAAAGTCGCACCCAGCAATGATGAGCAGGTGCAAACAGCAACAAGTGACATCATTTCAGTAGAAGTAGTTCCCTCAGTGGCACCTAGCAATGTTGAACAAGTGCAGAGAGCAACAAGTGGTAACTCATTACTAGTTGAGCAGCTCCAACAGTGGCACCCAATAATGTTGAGCAGGTGCATACAGCAACATGTGACATCATTTCAGTAGAAGTAGTTCCATCAGTAGCACCCAGCATAATTGAACAGGTGCAGACTGCAGCAACAAGTGACATTTCATCACTGGTTGAGCAGTTCCAACAGTGGCACCCAGCAATGTTGAGCAGGTGCAAACAGTAAAAAGTGACATCATTTCAGTAGAAGTAGTTCCATCAGTAGCACCTAGCATTGTTGAACTGGTGCAGACAGCAACAAGTGACATCTCATCACTGGTTGGGCAGTTACAACAGTGGCACCCAGCAATGTTGAGCAGGTGCAGACAGCAACAAGTGACATTATTTCAGTAGAAGTAGTTCCATCAGTAGCACCCAGCATAATTGAACAGGTGCAGACAGCAACATGTGACATTATTCCAGTAGAAACATTTCCATCAGTGGCACTCAGCATTGTTGAGCAGGTGCGGAGAGCAACAAGTGACATCATTTCAGTAGAAGATGTTACATCAAGAGGACCAAGCATTGTCGAGCAGGTGCAGACAGCAGCAACAAGTGACATCTCATCACTGGTTGAGCAGTTCCAACAGTGGCACCCAGCAATGATGTGCAGGTGCAAACAGTAAAAAGTGACATCATTTCAGTAGAAGTAGTTCCATCAGTGGCACCTAGCAATGTTGAACAGGTGCAGACAGCAACTAGTGACATCACTTCAGTAGACGTAGCTCAATCAGTAGCACCCAGCATTGTTAACAGGTGCAGTCAGCAACAAGTGACATCTCATCGCTAGTTGAGCAGTTCCAACAGTGGCACCCATCATTGTTGAACAGAGGCAGACAACAACAAGTTACATCACTTCAGTAGAAGCAGTTCCATCAGTAGCACCCAGCATTGTTCAACAGGTGCAGACACCAACAAGTGACATCTCACCACTGGTTGAACAGTTCCAACAGTGGCACCCAGCAATGACGAGCAGGTACAAACAGCAACAACTGACATCATTTCCATAGAAGTACTTCCATCATTAGCGCCCAGCATTGTTGAACAGATGCAGACAGCAACAAGTGACATCATTTCAGTAGAAGTAGTTCCTTCAGTGGCACCTAGCAATGTTGAACAGGTGCAGACAGCAACAAGTGACATATCATCACTGGTTGAGCAGTTCTAACACTGGCAACCAGCAATGATAAGCAGGTGCAAACAGCAACAAGTGACATCATTTCAGTAGAAGTTGTTCCATCAGTATCACCCAGCATTGTTGGACAGGTGCTGACAG
Organism: Schistocerca americana; assembly: GCF_021461395.2. NCBI lineage: Eukaryota > Metazoa > Arthropoda > Insecta > Orthoptera > Acrididae > Schistocerca > Schistocerca americana. The sequence goes on from NC_060125.1 coordinate 69,703,216, forward strand.
CAACAAATGACATCCCATCACTTGTTGAGCAGTTCCAACAGTGGCACCCAGCAATGATGAGCAGGTGCGAACAGCAACAAGTGATATCATTTCGGTAGAAGTAGTTTCTTCAGTGGCACCTAGCAATGATGAACAGGTGCAGACAGCAACAAGTGACGTCCCATTACTGCTTGAGTATTTTCAAAAGTCGCACCCAGCAATGATGAGCAGGTGCAAACAGCAACAAGTGACATCATTTCAGTAGAAGTTGTTCCTTCAGTGGCACCTAGCAATGTTGAACAGGTGCAGACAGCAGCAAGTGACATCTCATCACTGGATAAGCATTTCTAACAGTGGCACCCAGCAATGTTGAGCAGGTGCAGACAGCAACATGTGAAATTTTTCAGTAGAATCAGTTCCATCAGTGGCACCCACCATTGTTGAACAGGTGCAGACAGAAACAAGTGACATCTCATCACTGGTTAAGCAGCTCCAACACTAGCACCCAGCAATGATGAGCAGGTGCTAACAGCAACAAGTGACATCATTTCAATAGAAGTAGTTCCATCAGTGGCACCCAGCAATGTTGAACAGGTGCAGACAGCAACTAGTGACATCACTTCAGTAGACGTAGTTAAATCAGTAGCACCCAGCATTGTTAACAGGTGCAGTTAGCAACAAGTGACATCTCATCGGTGTTTGAGCAGTTCCAACAGTGGCACCCAGCTTTGTTGAGCAGGTGCAGACAGCAACATGTGACATCATTTCAGTAGAAGTAGTTCCATCAGTAGCACCCAGCATAAGTGAACAGGTGCAGACAGCAACAAGTGACATCTCATCACTGGTTGAGCATTTCCAACAGTGGCTCCCAGCAATGATGAGAAGGTGCAAACTGCAACAAGTTACATCGCTTCAGTAGAAGCAATTCCATCAGTAGCACCCAGCATTGTTGGAAAGGTGCAGAGGGAAACAAGCGACATCTCATCACTGGTTGATCAATTCCAACAGTGGCACCTAGCAATGTTGAGCACATGCAAACAGCAACAAGTGACATCATATCAGTACACGTAGTTCCATCAGTGGCACCTAGCTATTTTTAACAGCTGCAGACAGGAACAAGTGACATCTCATCACTGGATAAGCATTTCCAAAGAGGTACCCAGCAATGTTGAGCAGGTGTTAACAGCAACAAGTGACATTACTTCAGTAGAAACATTTCAATGAGTGGCACCCAGCATTGTTGAACAGGGGCAGACAACAACAAGTTACATCACTTCAGTAGAAGCAGTTCCATCAGTAGCACCCAGCATTGTTCAACAGGTGCAGACACCAACAAGTGACATCTCATCACTGGATAAGCATTTCTAACAGTGGCACCCAGCAAAGATGAGCAGGTGCAGACAGCAACATGTGAAATTGTTTCAGTAGAATCAGTTCCATCAGTGGCACCCACCATTGTTGAACAGGTGCAGACAGAAACAAGTGACATCTCATCACTGGTTAAGCAGTTCCAACACTAGCACCCAGCAATGATGAGCAGGTGCTAACAGCAACAAGTGACATCATTTCAATAGAAGTAGTTCCATCAGTGGCACCTAGCAATGTTGAACAGGTGCAGACAGCAACTAGTGACATCACTTCAGTAGACGTAGTTCAATCAGTAGCACCCAGCATTGTTAACAGGTGCAGTTAGCAACAAGTGACATCTCATCGCTGTTTGAGCAGTTCCAACAGTGGAACCCAGCTTTGTTGAGCATGTGCAGACAGCAACATGTGACATTATTTGAGTGGAAACATTTCCATCAGTGGCACTCAGCATTGTTGAGCAGGTGAGGACAGCAACAAGTGACATCATTTCAGTAGAAGATGTTACATCAAGAGGCCCAAGCATTGTTGAGCAGGTGCAGACGGCAGCAACAAGTGACATCTCATCACTGTTTGAGCAGTTCCAACAGTGGCACCCAGCAATGTTGAGCAGGTGCAGACAGCAACAAGTGACATTATTTCAGTAGAAGTTGTTCCATCGGTAGCACCCAGCATTGTTGAACATGTGCAGACAGCAACAAGTGACATCTCATTACTGGTTGAGCATTTCCAAAAGTGGCACCCATCAATGTTGAGCAGGTGCAGACAGCAAGAAGTGACATTATTTCAGTAGAAACAGTTCTATCAGTGGCACCTAGCACTGTTGAACAGGTGCAGACAGCAGCAAGTGATAACTCATTACTAGTTGAGCAGCTCCAACAGTGGCACCCAATAATGTTGAGCAGGTGCATACAGCAACATGTGACATCTTTTCAGTAGAAGTTGTTCCATCAGTGGCTCCCAGCATTGTTGAAACGGTGCAGACAGCAACAAGTGACATCTTTTCAGTAGAAGTTGTTCCATCAGTGGCTCCCAGCATTGTTGAACAGGTGAAGATAGCAACAAGGGACATCTCATCACTGCTTGTGCAGTTCCAACTGTGGCACCAAGTAATGATGAGCAGGTGCAAACAGCAACAAGTGACGTCCCATTACTGCTTGGGTATTTCCAAAAGTCGCACCCAGCAATGATGAGCAGGTGCAAACAGCAACAAGTGACATCATTTCAGTAGAAGTAGTTCCTTCAGTGGCACCTAGCAATGTTGAACAGGTGCAGACAGCAACAAGTGATAACTCATTACTAGTTGAGCAGCTCCAACAGTGGCACCCAATAATGTTGAGCAGGTGCATACAGCAACATGTGACATCATTTCAGTAGAAGTAGTTCCATCAGTAGCACCCAGCATAATTGAAAAGGTGCAGACAGCAACAAGTGACATCTCATCACTGGTTGAGCAGTTCCAACAGTGGCACCCAGCAATGATGTGCAGGTGCAAACAGTAAAAAGTGACATCATTTCAGAAGAAGTAGTTCCATCAGTAGCACCTAGCATTGTTGAACTGGTGCAGACAGCAACAAGTGACATCTCAACACTGTTTGGGCACTTCCAACAGTGGCACCCAGCAATGTTGAGCAGGTGCAGACAGCAACAAGTGACATTATTTCAGTAGAAGTTGTTCCATCAGTAGCACCCAGCATTGTTGAACATGTGCAGACAGCAACAAGTGACATCTCATTACTGGTTGAGCATTTCCAAAAGTGGCACCCATCAATGTTGAGCAGGTGCAGACAGCAAGAAGTGACATTAATTCAGTAGAAACAGTTCCATCAGTGGCACCCATCAATGTTGAGCAGGTGCAAACAGCAACAAGTGACGTCCCATTACTGCTTGGGTATTTCCAAAAGTCGCACCCAGCAATGATGAGCAGGTGCAAACAGCAACAAGTGACATCAATTTGGTAGAAGTAGTTCCTTCAGTGGCACCTAGCAATGTTGAACAGGTGCGGACAGCAATAAGTGATAACTCATTACTAGTTGAGCAGCTCCAACAGTGGCACCCAATAATGTTGAGCAGGTGCATACAGCAACATGTGACATCATTTCAGTAGAAGTAGTTCCATCAGTAGCACGCAGCATTGTTGGAAAGGTGCAGAGAGACAAGTGACATCTCATCACTGGATGATCAATTCCAACAGTGGCATCTAGCAATGTTGAGCACGTGCAAACAGCAACAAGTGACATCATTTCAGTAGACGTAGTTCCATCAGTGGCACCTAGCAATTTTTAACAGGTGCAGACAGGAACAAGCGACATCTCACCACTGGATAAGCATTTCCAAAGTGGCACCCAGTAAAGTTGAGCAGGTGTTAACAGCAACAAGTGACATTATTTCAGTAGAAACATTTCAATGAGTGGCACCCATCATTGTTGAACAGAGGCAGACAACAACAAGTTACATCACTTCAGTAGAAGCAGTTCCATCAGTAGCACCCAGCATTGTTCAACAGGTGCAGACACCAACAAGTGACATCTCATCACTGGTTGAGCAGTTCAAACAGTGGCACCAAGTAATGTTGAGCAGGAGCAGACGGCAAAAAGTGACATTGTTTCAGTGGAAACTGTTCCATCACTTGCAACCAGCATTGTTGAACAGGTGCAGACAGCAACAAATGACATTATTTCATTAGAAGTAGTTCCATCAGTAGCACCCAGCATTGTTGAACAAGTACAGACAGCAACAAGTGACATCTCATTACTGGTTGAGCATTTCCACAAGTGGCACCCATCAATGTTGAGCAGGTGCAGACAGCAAGAAGTGACATTATTTCAGTAGAAACAGTTCCATCAGTGGCACCCAGCAATGTTGAGCAGGTGTGAACAGCAACTAGTGAAATCATTTCAGTAGAAGTAGTTCCATCAATAGCACCCAGAATTGTTGAACCGTTGCAAACAGCAACAAGTGACATCTCACCACTGGTTGAACAGTTCCAACAGTGGCACCCAGCAATGACGAGCAGGTACAAACAGCAACAACTGACATCATTTCCATAGAAGTACTTCCATCATTAGCGCCCAGCATTGTTGAACAGATGCAGACAGCAACAAGTGACATCATTTCAGTAGAAGTAGTTCCTACAGTGGCACCTAGCAATGTTGAACAGGTGCAGACAGCAACAAGTGACGTATCATCACTGGTTGAGCAGTTCTAACACTGGCAACCAACAATGATAAGCAGGTGCAAACAGCAACAAGTGACATCATTTCAGTAGAAGTTGTTCCATCAGTATCACCCAGCATTGTTGGACAGGTGCTGACAGCAACAAATGACATCCCATCACTTGTTGAGCAGTTCCAACAGTGGCACCCAGCAATGATGAGCAGGTGCGAACAGCAACAAGTGATATCATTTCGGTAGAAGTAGTTTCTTCAGTGGCACCTAGCAATGATGAACAGGTGCAGACAGCAACAAGTGACGTCCCATTACTGCTTGAGTACTTTCAAAAGTCGCACCCAGCAATGATGAGCAGGTGCAAACAGCAACAAGTGACATCATTTCAGTAGAAGTTGTTCCTTCAGTGGCACCTAGCAATGTTGAACAGGTGCAGACAGCAGCAAGTGACATCTCATCACTGGATAAGCATTTCTAACAGTGGCACCCAGCAATGTTGAGCAGGTGCAGACAGCAACATGTGAAATTTTTCAGTAGAATCAGTTCCATCAGTGGCACCCACCATTGTTGAACAGGTGCAGACAGAAACAAGTGACATCTCATCACTGGTTAAGCAGCTCCAACACTAGCACCCAGCAATGATGAGCAGGTGCTAACAGCAACAAGTGACATCATTTCAATAGAAGTAGTTCCATCAGTGGCACCCAGCAATGTTGAACAGGTGCAGACAGCAACTAGTGACATCACTTCAGTAGACGTAGTTCAATCAGTAGCACCCAGCATTGTTAACAGGTGCAGTTAGCAACAAGTGACATCTCATCGGTGTTTGAGCAGTTCCATCAGTAGCAACCAGCATTGTTGAACAGGTGCAGACAGCAACAAGTGACATCATTTTAGTAGAAGTAGTTCCATCAGTAGCAACGAGCATTGTTGATCAGGTGCAGACAGCAACAAGTGACATCCCATCACTGGTTGAGCAGTTCCAACAGTGGCACCCTGCAATGTTGAGCAGGTGCTGACAGCAACAAGTCACATTATTTCAGTAGAAAAAGTTCCATCAGTGGCACCCAGCATTGTTGAACAGGTGCAGACAGCAACAAGTGACATCATTTTAGTAGAAGTAGTTCCATCAGTAGCAACCAGCATTGTTGATCAGGTGCAGACAGCAACAAGTGACATCTCATCACTGGTTGAGCATTTCCAACAGTGGCTCCCAGCAATGATGAGAAGGTGCAAACTGCAACAAGTTACATCGCTTCAGTAGAAGCAATTCCATCAGTAGCACCCAGCATTGTTGGAAAGGTGCAGAGGGAAACAAGCGACATCTCATCACTGGTTGATCAATTCCAACAGTGGCACCTAGCAATGTTGAGCACATGCAAACAGCAACAAGTGACATCATTTCAGTAGACGTAGTTCCATCAGTGGCACCTAGCAATTTTTAACAGCTGCAGACAGGAACAAGTGACATCTCATCACTGGATAAGCATTTCCAAAGTGGTACCCAGCAATGTTGAGCAGGTGTTAACAGCAACAAGTGACATTACTTCAGTAGAAACATTTCAATGAGTGGCACCCAGCATTGTTGAACAGGGGCAGACAACAACAAGTTACATCACTTCAGTAGAAGCAGTTCCATCAGTAGCACCCAGCATTGTTCAATAGGTGCAGACACCAACAAGTGACATCTCATCACTGGATAAGCATTTCTAACAGTGGCACCCAGCAAAGATGAGCAGGTGCAGACAGCAACATGTGAAATTGTTCAGTAGAATCAGTTCCATCAGTGGCACCCACCATTGTTGAACAGGTGCAGACAGAAACAAGTGACATCTCATCACTGGTTAAGCAGTTCCAACACTAGCACCCAGCAATGATGAGCAGGTGCTAACAGCAACAAGTGACATCATTTCAATAGAAGTAGTTCCATCAGTGGCACCTAGCAATGTTGAACAGGTGCAGACAGCAACTAGTGACATCTCATCACAGGTTGAGCAGTTCCAACAGTGGCACCCAGCAATGATGAGCAGATGCAAACAGCAACAAGTGACATCACTTCAGTAGACGTAGTTCAATCAGTAGCACCCAGCATTGTTAACAGGTGCAGTTAGCAACAAGTGACATCTCATCGCTGTTTGAGCAGTTCCAACAGTGGAACCCAGCTTTATTGAGCATGTGCAGACAGCAACATGTGACATTATTTCAGTAGAAACATTTCCATCAGTGGCACTCAGCATTGTTGAGCAGGTGAGGACAGCAACAAGTGACATCATTTCAGTAGAAGATGTTACATCAAGAGGACCAAGCATTGTTGAGCAGGTGCAGACGGCAGCAACAAGTGAAATCTCATCACTGTTTGAGCAGTTCCAACAGTGGCACCCAGCAATGTTGAGCAGGTGCAGACAGCAACAAGTGACATTATTTCAGTAGAAGTTGTTCCATCGGTAGCACACAGCATTGTTGAACATGTGCAGACAGCAACAAGTGACATCTCATTACTGGTTGAGCATTTCCAAAAGTGGCACCCATCAATGTTGAGCAGGTGCAGACAGCAAGAAGTGACATTATTTCAGTAGAAACAGTTCTATCAGTGGCACCTAGCAATGTTGAACAGGTGCAGACAGCAGCAAGTGATAACTCATTACTAGTTGAGCAGCTCCAACAGTGGCACCCAATAATGTTGAGCAGGTGCATACAGCAACATGTGACATCTTTTCAGTAGAAGTTGTTCCATCAGTGGCTCCCAGCATTGTTGAAACGGTGCAGACAGCAACAAGTGACATCTTTTCAGTAGAAGTTGTTCCATCAGTGGCTCCCAGCCATGTTGAACAGGTGAAGATAGCAACAAGTGACATCTCATCACTGTTTGTGCAGTTCCAACTGTGGCACCAAGTAATGATGAGCAGGTGCAAACAGCAACAAGTGACGTCCCATTACTGCTTGGGTATTTCCAAAAGTCGCACCCAGCAATGATGAGCAGGTGCAAACAGCAACAAGTGACATCATTTCAGTAGAAGTAGTTCCTTCAGTGGCACCTAGCAATGTTGAACAGGTGCAGACAGCAACAAGTGATAACACATTACTAGTTGAGCAGCTCCAACAGTGGCACCCAATAATGTTGAGCAGGTGCATACAGCAACATGTGACATCATTTCAGTAGAAGTAGTTCCATCAGTAGCACCCAGCATAATTGAAAAGGTGCAGACAGCAACAAGTGACATCTCATCACTGGTTGAGCAGTTCCAACAGTGGCACCCAGCAATGATGAGCAGATGCAAACAGCAACAAGTGACACCATTTCAGTAGAAGTAGTTTCATCAGTGGCACCGAGCAATGTTGAACAGGTGCAGACAGCAGCAATTGACATCCAATCACTGGTTGAGCAGTTCCAACAGTGGCACCCAGCAATGATGAGAAGGTGCAAACAGCAACAAGTTACATCGTTTCAGTAGCTGTAATTCCATCAGTAGCACCCAGCATAATTGAAAAGGTGCAGACAGCAACAAGTGACATCTCATCACAGGTTGAGCAGTTCCAACAGTGGCACCCAGCAATGATGAGCAGATGCAAACAGCAACAAGTGACATCATTTCAGTAGACGTAGTTCCATCAGTGGCACCTAGCAATTTTTAACAGGTGCAGACAGGAACAAGTGACATCTCATCACTGGATAAGCATTTTCAAAGTGGCACCCAGTAATGTTGAGCAGGTGTTAACAGCAACAAGTGACATTATTTCAGTAGAAACATTTCAATGAGTGGCACCCAGCATTGTTGAACAGAGGCAGACAACAACAAGTTACATCACTTCAGTAGAAGCAGTTCCATCAGTAGCACCCAGCATTGTTCAACGGGTGCAGACACCAACAAGTGAGATCTCATCACTGGTTGAGCAGTTCCAACAGTGGCACCAAGTAATGTTGAGCAGGAGCAGACGGCAAAAAGTGACATTATTTCAGTAGAAACAGTTCCATCACTTGCAACCAGCATTGTTGAACAGGTGCAGACAGCAACAAGTGACATTATTTCACTAGAAGTAGTTCCATCAGTAGCACCCAGCATTGTTGAACAAGTACAGACAGCAACAAGTGACATCTCATTACTGGTTGAGCATTTCCAAAAGTGGCACCCATCAATGTTGAGCAGGTGCAGACAGCAAGAAGTGACATTATTTCAGTAGAAACAGTTCCATCAGTGGCACCCAGCAATGTTGAGCAGGTGTGAACAGCAACTAGTGATATCATTTCAGTAGAAGTAGTTCCATCAATAGCACCCAGAATTGTTGAACCGTTGCAAACAGCAACAAGTGACATCTCACCACTGGTTGAACAGTTCCAACAGTGGCACCCAGCAATGACGAGCAGGTACAAACAGCAACAAGTGACATCATTTCCATAGAAGTAGTTCCATCATTAGCACCCAGCATTGTTGAACAGATGCAGACAGCAACAAGTGACATCATTTCAGTAGAAGTCGTTCCTTCAGTGGCACCTAGCAATGTTGAACAGGTGCAGACAGCAACAAGTGACATATCATCACTGGTTGAGCAGTTCTAACACTGGCAACCAGCAATGATGAGCAGGTGCAAACAGCAACAAGTGACATCATTTCAGTAGAAGTTGTTCCATCAGTATCACCCAGCATTGTTGGACAAGTGCAGACAGCAACAAATGACATCCCATCACTTGTTAAGCAGTTCCAACAGTGGCACCCAGCAATGATGAGCAGGTGCGAACAGCAACAAGTGATATCATTTCGGTAGAAGTAGTTTCTTCAGTGGCACCTAGCAATGTTGAACAGGTGCAGACAGCAACAAGTGACGTCCCATTACTGCTTGAGTATTTTCAAAAGTCGCACCCAGCAACGATGAGCAGGTGCAAACAGCAACAAGTGACATCATTTCAGTAGAAGTAGTTCCCTCAGTGGCACCTAGCAATGTTGGACAGGTGCAGACAGCAGCAAGTGATACCTCATTACTAGTTGAGCAGCTCCAACAGTGGCACCCAATAATATTAAGCAGGTGCATACAGCAACATGTGACATCTTTTCAGTAGAAGTTGTTCCATCAGTGGCTCCCAGCATTGTTGAAACGGTGCAGACAGCAACAAGTGACATCTTTTCAGTAGAAGTTGTTCCATCAGTGGCTCCCAGCATTGTTGAACAGGTGAAGATAGCAACAAGTGACATCTCATCACTGTTTGAGCAGATCCAACAGTGGCACCAAGTAATGTTGAGCAGGAGCAGACGGCAAAAAGTGACATTATTTCAGCAGAAACAGTTCCATCACTTGCAACCAGCATTGTTGAACAGGTGCAGACAGCAACAAGTGACATCATTTCAGTAGAAGTAGTTCCATCAGTAGCACCCAGCATTGTTGAACTGGTGGAGACAGTAACAAGTGACATCTCATCACTGGTTAAGCAATTCCAACAGTGGCACCCAGCTATGTTGAACAGGTGCAGACAGCAACAAGTGACATCTCATTACTGGTTGAGCATTTCCAAAAGTGGCACCCATCAATGTTGAGCAGGTGCAGACAGCAAGAAGTGACATTATTTCAGTAGAAACAGTTCCATCAGAGGCACCCAGCAATGTTGAGCAGGTGCAAACAGCAACTAGTGAAATCATTTCAGTAGAAGTAGTTCCATCAATAGCACCCAGAAATGTTGAATCGGTGCAAACAGCAACAAGTGACATCTCATCAATGGTTGAACAGTTCCAACAGTGTCACCAAGCAATGATGAGCAGGTACAAACAGCAACAAGTGACATCATTTCAATAGAAGTAATTCCATCATTAGCACCCAGCATTGTTGAACAGATGCAGACAGCGACATGTGACATCATTTCAGTAGAAGTAGTTCCTTCAGTGGCACCTAGCAATGTTGAACAGGTGCACACAGCAACAAGTGACACATCATCACTGGTTGAGCAGTTCTAACACTGGCAACCAGCATTGATGAGCAGGTGCAAGCAGCAACGAGTGACATCATTTCAGTAGAAGTTGTTCCATCAGTATCACCCAGCATTGTTGGACAGGTGCAGACAGCAACAAATGACATCCCATCACTTGTTGAGGAGTTCCAACAGTATCACCCAGCAATGATGAGCAGGTGCAAACAGCAACAAGTGACATCATTTCGGTAGAAGTAGTTTCTTCAGTGGCACCGAGCAATGTTGAACAGGTGCAGACAGCAACAAGTGACGTCCCATTACTGCTTCAGTATTTCCAAAAGTAGCACCCAGCAATGATGAGCAGGCGCAAACAGCAACAAATGACATCATTTCAGTAGAAGTAGTTCCTTCAGTGGCACCTAGCAGTGTTGAACAGGTGCAGACAGCAGCAAGTGATAACTCATTTCTAGTTGAGCAGCTCCAACAGTGGCACCCAATAATGTTGAGCAGGTGCATACAGCAACAAGTGACATCATTTCAGTAGACGTAGTTCCATCAGTGGCACCTAGCAATTTTTAACAGGTGCAGACAGGAACAAGTGACATCTCATCGCTGGATAAGCATTTCCAAAGTGGCACCCAGCAATGTTGTGCAGGTGTTAACAGCAACAAGTGACATAATTTCAGTAGAAACATTTCAATGAGTGGCACCCAGCATTGTTGAACAGGGGCAGACAACAACAAGTTACATCACTTCAGTAGAAGCAGTTCCATCAGTAGCACCCAGCATTGTTCAACAGGTGCAGACACCAACAAGTGACATCTCATCACTGGATAAGCATTTCTAACAGTGGCACCCAGCAATGTTGAGCAGGTGCAGACAGCAACATGTGAAATTTTTCAGTAGAATCAGTTCCATCAGTGGCACCCACCATTGTTGAACAGGTGCAGACAGAAACAAGTGACATCTCATCACTGGTTAAGCAGTTCCAACACTAGCACCCAGCAATGATGAGCAGGTGCTAACAGCAACAAGTGACATCATTTCAATAGAAGTAGTTCCATCAGTGGCACCTAGCAATGTTGAACAGGTGCAGACAGCAACTAGTGACATCACTTCAGTAGACGTAGTTCAATCAGTAGCACCCAGCATTGTTAACAGGTGCAGTTAGCAACAAGTGACATCTCATCGCTGTTTGAGCAGTCCCAACAGTGGCACCCAGCTTTGTTGAGCAGGTGCAGACAGCAACATGTGACATCATTTCAGTGGAAGTAGTTCCATCAGTAGCACCCAGCATAATTGAACAGGTGCAGACAGCAACAAGTGACATCTCATCACTGGTTGAGCAGTTCCAACAGTGGCTCCCAGCAATGCTGAGAAGGTGCAAACTGCAACAAGTTACATCGCTTCAGTAGAAGCAGTTCCATCAGTAGCACCCAGCATTGTTGGAAAGGTGCAGAGAGAAACAAGCGACATCTCATCACTGGTTGATCAATTCCAACAGTGGCACCTAGCAATGTTGAGCACGTGCAAACAGCAACAAGTGACATCATTTCAGTAGACGTAGTTCCATCAGTGGCACCTAGCAATTTTTAACAGCTGCAGACAGGAACAAGTGACATCTCATCACTGGATAAGCATTTCCAAAGTGGTACCCAGCAATGTTGAGCAGGTGTTAACAGCAACAAGTGACATTACTTCAGTAGAAACATTTCCATCAGTGGCACTCAGCATTGTTGAGCAGGTGAGGACAGCAACAAGTGACATCATTTCAGTAGAAGATGTTACGTCAAGAGGACCAAGCATTGTTGTGCAGGTGGAGACGGCAGCAACAAGTGACATCTCATCACTGTTTGAGCAGTTCCAACACTGGCTCCCAGCAATGCTGAGAAGGTGCAAACTGCAACAAGTTACATCGCTTCAGTAGAAGCAATTCCATCAGTAGCACCCAGCATTGTTGGAAAGGTGCAGAGAGAAACAAGCGACATCTCATCACTTTTTGATCAATTCCAACAGTGGCACCTAGCAATGTTGAGCACGTGCAAACAGCAATAAGTGACATCATTTCAGTAGACGTAGTTCCATCAGTGGCACCTAACAATTTTTAACAGCTGCAGACAGGAACAAGTGACATCTCATCACTGGATAAGCATTTCCAAAGTGGTACCCAGCAATGTTGAGCAGGTGTTAACAGCAACAAGTGACATTACTTCAGTAGAAACATTTCCATCAGTGGCACTCAGCATTGTTGAGCAGGTGAGGACAGCAACAAGTGACATCATTTCAGTAGAAGATGTTACATCAAGAGGACCTAGCATTGTTGAGCAGGTGCAGACGGCAGCAACAAGTGACATCTCATCACTGTTTGAGCAGTTCCAACAGTGGCACCCAGCAATGATGTGCAGGTGCAAACAGTAAAAGGTGACATCATTTCAGTAGAAGTAGTTCCATCAGTAGCACCTAACATTGTTGAACCGGTGCAGACAGCAACAAGTGACATCTCATCACTGGTTGGGCAGTTCCAACAGTGGCACCCAGCAATGTTGAGCAGGTGCAGACAGCAACAAGTGACATTATTTCAGTAGAAGTTGTTCCATCAGTAGCACCCAGCATTGTTGAACATGTGCAGACAGCAACAAGTGACATCTCATTACTGGTTGAGCATTTCCAAAAGTGGCACCCATCAATGTTGAGCAGGTGCAGACAGCAAGAAGTGACATTATTTCAGTAGAAACAGTTCCATCAGTGGCTCCCAGCAATGTTGAGCAGGTGCAAACAGCAACAAGTGACGTCCCATTACTGCTTGGGTGTTTCCAAAAGTCGCACCCAGCAATGATGAGCAGGTGCAAACAGCAACAAGTGACATCATATCAGTAGAAGTAGTTCCTTCAGTGGCACCTAGCATTGTTGAACAGGTGCAGACAGCAACAAGTGATAACTCATTACTAGTTGAGCAGCTCCAACAGTGGCACCCAATAATGTTGAGCAGGTGCATACAGCAACATGTGACATCATTTCAGTAGAAGTAGTTCCATCAGTAGCACCCAGCATAATTGAAAAGGTGCAGACAGCAACAAGTGACATCTCATCACTGGTTGAGCAGTTCCAACAGTGGCACCCAGCAATGATGAGCAGATGCAAACAGCAACAAGTGACACCATTTCAGCAGAAGTAGTTTCATCAGTGGCACCTGTGATGTTACAAAATAGAAGTGATGTTGCTATTCAATGGAAAGTTGGAAATTGAGATTTAACTAACTGTTTTATCAATCACAATTGGCGTAAGAATCATGGATTGACCATTGTCATAAAATATTGCATTATGTTATGTGAATAGTTTTTACTTGCGGTTTCGCGTGGCTTGAGGCAGTCACAACTAGCGTGCTATTGATTAAGAAGTTGCGTTATCGTCTTTCTAATTACTTCATGATCGTAGATACGATCATACCCGGTAGTGAAGTTATTGTTATGACAAAAAAATTTCCTAAGGGACCAGAAAGTTCTTAAGGGCGCAAAAACAACTGTAACATCACACAAAAGAGAAATTCAATATTAAAGCTGATGCAAGAAGACGATAAAACAGTTTTCTTTTTATCAATGTAACACGCACATTGGACTGCTGATCTTGGAGTCTGTAATATTAGCAAAATGCATAATTAAAATGAAAATAATACTGAGGAGATAATAGGAATGAGCACTGCTAAATGACTCAGTATTCCCAGAACAAATATTTATTATAACTAAAACATATATCGTACCTTAAGCTTAATACAACAATGACGGTAGATTTTTATGTCCGTATCATGTCCACTGAGCGCTCTTTTATATAGCCATTGTCTTCTTTGAGTCGCTCGTGCGCCGTCACGGTAAGTTATAACAGTTCTTTACACTTCACTCAAACTTAAACATAACACGTTTTTATACACTTAGTAAAAAATTAGATCAGACTGCCACAGATCTGCGTCCGTCTTACTTGAGAAAAACAGTACAAGTCTTCTTAGCGCTCCAGGCTTCATTTGTTCTCCAGCGAACAAAATAGTGAAGGATCGTGTATCTATCCGTATTTTTCTGTTTTTATTGCCGCCCAGAGACGACGAATTACATTATCTAGAAAATTCCACCGTCGCCATGCGACGCCTTATTATATATTAATCATTATTTACAAACAAGTATTTGCCTTCTGGCTGAAAGTATTAACTACTCGTATTTGCTGTTTTAATGAAGTCAAAAATAGCGAATATCTCACACCGAGCAATGTTGAACAGGTGCAGACAGCAGCAATTGACATCCAATCACTGGTTGAGCAGTTCCAACAGTGGCACCCAGCAATGATGAGAAGGTGCAAACAGCAACAACTTACATCGTTTCAGTAGAAGTAATTCCATCAGTAGCAACCAGCATTGTTGGAAAGGTGCAGAGAGACAAGTGACATCTCATCACTGGTTGATCAATTCCAACAGTGGCATCTAGCAATGTTGAGCACGTGCAAACAGCAACAAGTGACATCTTTTCAGTAGACGTAGTTCCATCAGTGGCACCTAGCAATTTTTAACAGGTGCAGACAGGAACAAGTGACATCTCATCACTGGATAAGCATTTCCAAAGTGGCAACCAGTAATGTTGAGCAGGTGTTAACAGCAACAAGTGACATTATTTCAGTAGAAACATTTCAATGAGTGGCACCCAGCATTGTTGAACAGAGGCAGACAACAACAAGTTACATCACTTCAGTAGAAGCAGTTCCATCAGTAGCACCCAGCATTGTTCAACAGGTGCAGACACCAACAAGTGAGATCTCATCACTGGTTGAGCAGTTCCAACAGTGGCACCAAGTAATGTTGAGCAGGAGCAGACGGCAAAAAGTGACATTATTTCAGTAGAAACAGTTCCATCACTTGCAACCAGCATTGTTGAACAGGTGCAGACAGCAACAAGTGACATTATTTCACTAGAAGTAGTACCATCAGTAGCACCCAGCATTGTAGAACTGGTGGAGACAGTAACAAGTGACATCTCATCACTGGTTAAGCAATTCCAACAGTGGCACCCAGCTATGTTGAACAGGTGCAGACAGCAACAAGTGACATCTCATTACTGGTTGAGCATTTCCAAAAGTGGCACCCATCAATGTTGAGCAGGTGCAGACAGCAAGAAGTGACATTATTTCAGTAGAAACAGTTCCATGAGTGGCACCCAGCAATGTTGAGCAGGTGCAAACAGCAACTAGTGAAATCATTTCAGTAGAAGTAGTTCCATCAATAGCACCCAGAAATGTTGAATCGGTGCAAACAGCAACAAGTGATATCTCATCAATGGTTGAACAGTTCCAACAGTGTCACCAAGCAATGATGAGCAGGTACAAACAGCAACAAGTGACATCATTTCAATAGAAGTAGTTCCATCATTAGCACCCAGCATTGTTGAACAGATGCAGACAGCGACATGTGACATCATTTCAGTAGAAGTAGTTCCTTCAGTGGCACCTAGCAATGTTGAACAGGTGCACACAGCAACAAGTGACACATCATCACTGGTTGAGCAGTTCTAACACTGGCAACCAGCATTGATGAGCAGGTGCAAACAGCAACGAGTGACATCATTTCAGTAGAAGGTGTTCCATCAGTATCACCCAGCATTGTTGGACAGGTGCAGACAGCAACAAATGACATCCCATCACTTGTTGAGGAGTTCCAACAGTATCACCCAGCAATGATGAGCAGGTGCAAACAGCAACAAGTGACATCATTTCGGTAGAAGTAGTTTCTTCAGTGGCACCTAGCAATGTTGAACAGGTGCAGACAGCAACAAGTGACGTCCCATTACTGCTTGAGTATTTCCAAAAGTAGCACCCAGCAATGATGAGCAGGCGCAAACAGCAACAAATGACATCATTTCAGTAGAAGTAGTTCCTTCAGTGGCACCTAGCAGTGTTGAACAGCTGCAGACAGCAGCAAGTGATAACTCATTTCTAGTTGAGCAGCTCCAACAGTGGCACCCAATAATGTTGAGCAGGTGCATACAGCAACATGTGACATGATTTCAGTAGAAGTAGTTCCATCGGTGGCACCTAGCAATATTGAACAGTTGCAGACACCAACAAGTGACATCTCATCACCGGATAACCATTTCCAAAGTGGCACCCAGCAATGTTGAGCAAGTGCAAACAGCAACAAGTGACATTATTTCAGTAGAATCAGTTCCATCAGTGGCACCCAGCATTGTTGAAAAGGTGCAGACAGCAACAAGTGACATCTTTACAGTAGAAGTTGTTCCATGAGTGGCTCCCAGCAATGTTGAACAGGTGAAGATAGCAACAAGTGACATCTCATCACTGGTTAAGCAATTCCAACAGTGGCACCCAGCTATGTTGAGCAGGTGCAGACAGCAACAAGTGATATCATTTCAGTAGAAGTAGTCCCATCAGTAGCACCCAGCATTGTTGAACAGGTGCAGATAGCAAAAAGTGACATCTCTTCACTGGTTGAGTACTTCCAACAGTGGCACCCGGCAATATTGAGCAGGTGCAGACAGCAACAAATGACATTATTTCAGTAGAAACGGTTCCATTAGTGGCAACCAGCATTGTTGAACAGGTGCAGACAGCAACAACTGACATCATTTCAGTAGAAGTAATTCCATCAGTAGCACCCAGCATTGTTGAACAGGTGCAGACAGCAACAAGTGACATCATATCATTGGTTGAGCAGTTCGAACAGTGGCACCCAGCAATGATGAGCAATTGCAAACAGCAACGAGAGACATCATTATAGTAGAAGTAGTTTCATCAGTAGCACCCAGCATTGTTGAACAGGTGCAGAAAGCAACAAGTGACATCTCATCACTGGTTGAGCAGTTCCAACAGTGGCACCCAGATATGATGAGCTGGTGCAAACTGCAACAAGAGACATCATTTCACTAGATGTAGTTCCATCACTGGCACCTAGCAATGTGAAAAGGTGCAGACAGCAAAAAGTGACATCTCATCACTGGGTGAGCAGTTCCAACAGTGGTACCCAGCAATGTTGAGCAGGTGCAAACAGCAACAAGTGACGTCATTTTAGTAGAAGTAGTTCCATCAGTAGCACCGAACATTGTTGAACAGATGCAGACACCAACAAGTGACATCTCATCACTGGATAAGGATTTCCAACAGTGGCAGCCAGCAATGATGAGCAGGTGCAGACAGCCACAAGTGAAATTATTTCAGTAGAATCAGTTCTATCAGTGGCACCAAGCATTGTTGAACAGGTGCAGACAGCAACAACGGACATCTTATCACTTGTTAAGCAGTTCCAACACTGGCACCCAGCAATGATGAGCAGGTGCAAACAGCAACAATTGAAATCATTTCAGTAGAAGTAGTTCCATCAGTGGCACCTAGCAATGTTGAACAGGTGCAGACAGCAACAAGTGACATCATTTCAGTAGAAACAGATCCATCAGTGGCACTCAGCATTGTTGAACAGATGCAGACAGCAACAAGTGACATCGTTTCAGTAGAAGCAGTCGATCAGTAGCTCCCAGCATTGATGAACATGTGCAGACAGCAACAAGTGACATCTCATCACTGAATGAGCATTTCCAAAAGTGGCACCCATCAATGTTGAGCAGGTGCAGACTGCAACAAGTGACATCATTTCAGTAGAAGAAGTTCCATCAATAGGACCCAGCATTGGTGAGCAGGTAAAGACAGCAACATGTGGCATCTCATCACTGGTTGAGCAGTTCCAACAGTGGCACCCAGCAATGATGAGCAGGTGCAATCACCAACAATTGACATCATTTCAGTCGAAGTAGTTCCATCAGTAGCACCCAGCATAATTAAATGGGTGTAGACAGCAACAAATGACATCTCATCACTGGTTGATCAATTCCAACAGTGGCACCTAGCAATGTTGAGCACGTGCAAACAGCAACAAGTGACATCATTTCAGTAGACGTAGATCCATCAGTGGCACCTAGCAATTTTTAACAGGTGCAGACAGGAACAAGTGACATCTCATCACTGGATAAGCATTTCCAAAGTGGCACCAAGCAATGTTGAGCAGGTGTTAACAGCAACAAGTGACATTATTTCAGTAGAAGCATTTCAATGAGTGGCACCCAGCATTGTTGAACAGGGGCAGACAACAACAAGTTACATCACTTCAGTAGAAGCAGTACCATCAGTAGCACCCAGCAGTGTTCAACAGGTGCAGACACCAACAAGTGACATCTCATCACTGGATAAGCATTATCAACAGTGGCACCCAGCAATGATGAGCAGGTGCAGACAACAACAAGTGACATCACTTCAGTAGAAGCAGTTCCATCAGTACCACCCAGCATTGTTCAACAGGTGCAGACACCAACAAGTGACTTCTCATCACTGGTTAAGCATTTCCAACAGTGGCACCCAGCAATGATGAGGAGGTGCCGACAGCCACAAGTGAAATTATTTCAGTGGAATGAGTTCCATCAGTGGCACCCAGCATTGTCGAACAGGTGCAGACAGCAACAAGTGACATCTCATCACTGGTTAAGCAGTTCCAACACCGGCTCCCATCAATGATGAGCAGGTGCAAACAGCAACAATTGAAATCATTTCAGTAGAAGTAGTTCCATCAGTAGCACCCAGCACTGTTGAACAGGTGCAGACAACAACAAGTGATATCTCATCACTGGTTGGGCAGTTCCAACAGTGGCACCCAGCAATGTTGAACAGGTGCAGACAGCAACAAGTGACATTATTTCAGTACAAACAGTTCCATCAGTGGTACCCAGCATTGTTGAACAGATGCAGACAGCAACAAGTGACATCGTCTGAGTAGAAGTAATTCCATAAGCAGCACCCACCATTGTTGAACAGGTGCAGACAACAACAAGTGACATCTCATCAGTGGTTAAGCAGTTCCAACACTAGCACCCAGTAATGATGAGCACGTGGAAACAGCAACAAGTGACATCATTTCAGTAAAAGTAGTTCCATCAGTGGCTCCTAGCAATGTTGAACAGATGCAGACAGCAACAAGTGACGTCCCATTACTGCTAGAGTATTTATAAAAGTCGCACCCAGCAATGAAGAGCAGGTGCAGACAGCAACAAGTGACATCATTTCAGTAGAAGTAGTTCTTTCAGTGGCACCTAGCAATGTTGAACAGGTGCAGACAGCAACAAGTGATATCTCATTACTAGTTGAGCAGCTCCAACAGTGGCACCCAATAATGTTGAGCAGGTGCATACAGCAACATGTGACATCATTTCAGTAGAAGTAGTTCCATCGGTGGCACCTAGCAAAATTGAGCAGTTGCAGACCTCAACAAGTGACATCTCATCACCGGATAACCATATCCAAAGTGACACCCAGCAATGTTGAGCGGTGCAAACAGCAACAAGTAACATTATTTCAGTAGAAACAGTTCAATCAGTGGCACCCAGCATTGTTGAAAAGGTGCAGACAGCAACAAGTGACACCTTTTCTGTAGAAGTTGTTCCATCAGTGTCTCCCAGCATTGTTGAACGGGTGAAGATAGCAACAAGTGACATCTCATCACTGATTGAGCAGTTCCAACAGTGGCACCAAGTAATGTTGAGCAGGAGCAGACAGCAAAAAGTGACATTATTTCAGTAGAAACAGTTCCATCACTTGCATCCAGCATTTTTGAACAGGTGCAGACAGCAACAATTGACATCATTTCAGTAGATATAGTTCCATCAGTAGTACCCAGCATTGTTGAACCGGTGGAGACAGTAACAAGTGACATCTCATCAAAGGATGAGCAATTCCAACAGTAGCACCCAGCAATGATGAGCTGGGTCATACAGCAACTAGTGACATCATTTCAGTAGTAGTAATTCCATCAGTAGCACCCAGCATTGTCGAACAGGTGCAGACAGCAACAAGTGACTTCTCATCACTGGTTAAGCAGTTCCAACACCGGCACCCAGCAATGATGAGCAGGTGCAAACAGCAACAATTGAAATCATTTCAGTAGAAGTATTTCCATCAGTGGCACCTAGCAATGTTGAACAGGTGCAGACAGCAACAAGCGACATCACTTCAGTAGAAGTAGTTCCATCAGCAGCATCCAGCATTGTTGAACAGTTGCAGTTAGCAACAAGTGACATCTCATCACTGTTTGAGCAGTTCCAACAGTGGCACCCAGCATTGTTGTGCAGGTGCAGACAGCAACAAGTGACATTATTTTAGTAGAAACAGATCCATCAGTGGCACTCAGCATTGTTGAACAGGTGCAGACAGGAACGAGTGACATCATTTCAGTAGAAGAAGTTCCATCAGTAGGACCCAGCATTGTTGAGCAGGTGCAGACAGCAACAAGTGACATCTCATCAGTGGTTGAAAAGTTCCAACAGTGGAACCCAGCAATTTTGTGCAGGTGCAAACAGTAACAAGTGACATCATTTCAGTAGAAGTAGTTCCGTCAGTAGCACCCAGCACTGTTGAACAGGTGCAGACAACAACAAGTGACATCTCATCACTGGTTGGGCAGTTCCAACAGTGGCACCCAGCAATGTTGAACAGGTGCAGACAGCAACAAGTGACATTATTTCAGTACAAACAGTTCCATCAGTGGTACCCAGCATTGTTGAACAGATGCAGACAGCAACAAGTGACATCGTCTGAGTAGAAGTAATTCCATAAGCAGCACCCACCATTGTTGAACAGGTGCAGACAACAACAAGTGACATCTCATCAGTGGTTAAGCAGTTCCAACACTAGCACCCAGTAATGATGAGCACGTGGAAACAGCAACAAGTGACTTCATTTCAGTAAAAGTAGTTCCATCAGTGGCTCCTAGCAATGTTGAACAGATGCAGACAGCAACAAGTGACGTCCCATTACTGCTTGAGTATTTCTAAAAGTCGCACCCAGCAATGATGAGCAGGTGCAGACAGCAACAAGTGACATCATTTCAGTAGAAGTAGTTCTTTCAGTGGCACCTAGCAATGTTGAACAGGTGCAGACAGCAACAAGTGATATCTCATTACTAGTTGAGCAGCTCCAACAGTGGCACCCAATAATGTTGAGCAGGTGCATACAGCAACATGTGACATCATTTCAGTAGAAGTAGTTCCATCCGTGGCACCTAGCAAAATTGAGCAGTTGCAGACCTCAACAAGTGACATCTCATCACCGGATAACCATTTCCAAAGTGACACCCAGCAGTGTTGAGCGGCGCAAACAGCAACAAGTGACATTATTTCAGTAGAAACAGTTCAATCAGTGGCACCCAGCATTGTTGAAAAGGTGCAGACAGCAACAAGTGACACCTTTTCAGTAGAAGTTTTTCCATCAGTGGCTCCCAGCATTGTTGAACAGGTGAAGATAGCAACAAGTGACATCTTATCATTGGTTGGGCAGGTCCAACAGTGGCACCCAGCAATGATGAGCAGGTGCAAACAGCAACAAGAGACATCATTAAAGTAGAAGTAGTTTCATCAGTAGCACCCAGCATTGTTGAACCGGTGCAGACAGCAACAAGTGACATCTCATCACTGGTTGAGCAGTTCCAACAGTGGCACCCAGCAATGATGAGCTGGTGCAAACAGCAACAAATGATATCATTTCACTAGAAGTAGTTCCATCACTGGCACCTAGCAATGTTAAAAGGTGCAGACAGCAACAAGTGACATCTCATCACTGGCTGAGCATTTCCAACAGTGGCACCCAGCAATGTTGAGCAGGTGAAAACAGCAACAAGTGACGTCATTTTAGTAGAAGTAGTTCCATCAGTAGCACCGAACACTGTTGAGCGGGTGCAGATACCAACAAGTGACTTTTCATCACTGGATAAGCATTTCCAACAGTGGCACACAGCAAAGATGAGCAGGCGCAGTCAGCAACAAGTGACATTATTTCAGTTGAAACAGTTCCATCTGTGGAAACCAGCACTGTTGAACAGGTGCAGACACCAGCAAGTGACATCATTTCAGAAGAAGTAGTTCCACCAGTAGCACCCAGCATTGTTGAACAGGTGCAGACAGCAACAAGTGACATCTCTTTACTAGTTGAGGAGTTCGAACAGTGGCACCCAGCAATGATGAGCATGTGCAAACAGCAACAAGTGACATCATTTCAGTAGAAGTAGTTCCATCTGTAGCAACCAGCATTGTTAAAGAGGTGCAGATGGAAACAAGTGACATCTCATCACTGGTTGAGCAGCTCCAACAGTGGCACCCAGCAATGTTGAGTAGGTGCAGACAGCAACAAGTGACATTATTTCAGTAGAAACAGTTCCATCAGTGGCATCAAGCATTGTTGATCAGGTGCAGACAGCAACAAGTGACATCATATCAGTAGAAGTAGGTCCATCATTTGCGCCCAGCATTGTTGATCCGGTGCAGACAGCAACAAGTGACATCTTATCAGTGGTTGAGCTGTTCCAGCAGTGGCACCCAGCATTGATGAGAGGGGGCAAACAGCAACAAGTGACATCATTTCAGTAGAAGTAGGCTCATCAGTGGCACCCAGCAATGTTGAACAGGTGCAGACAGCAACAAGTGACATCTCATCCCTGGTTGTGCAGTTCCAACAGTGGCACCCGGCGATGATGAGCAGGTGCAGACAGCAGCAAGTGACATTATTTTAGTAGAAACAGTTCCATCAGTGGCACCCAGCATTGTTGAACTGGTGCAGACAGCAACAAGCGACATCATTTCAGTAGAAATAGTTCCGTCAGTAGCACCTAGCATTGTTGAACAGGTGCAGACAGCAACAAGTGACATCTCATCACTGGTTGAGCAGTTCCAACAGTGGCACCCAGCAATGTTGAGTAGGTGCAGACAGCAACAAGTGACATTATTTCAGTAGAAACAGTTCCATCAGTGGCACCCAGTGTTGTTGAACAGGTGCAGACAGCAACAAGTGACATCTCATCACTGGTTGAGCTGTTCCAATCGTGGCACCCAGCAGTGATGAGCAGGTGCAGAAAGCAACAAGTGACATCATTTCAAGAGAAGTAGTTAAATCACTAGCACCCAGCATTCTTCAACAGGTTCAGACACCAACAAGTGATATCTCATCAACGGATAAGCATTTCCAACAGTGCCACCCAGCAATGATAAGCAGATGCAGACAGCAACAAGTGACATTATTTCAGTAGAAACAGTTCCATCAGTGGCACCTAGCAATGTTGAACAGGTGCAGACAGCAACAAGTGACATATCATCACTCGTTGAACAGCTCCAACAGTGGCACCCAGCAATGTTGAGCAGGTGCATACAGCAACATGTGACATCATTTCAGTATGAGTTGTTCCACCAGTGGCATTTAGCAATGTTGAACATTTGCAGACAGCAACAAGTGACATCTCATCACTGGTTGAGCAGTTACAACAGTGGCACCAAGCAATGTTGAGCAGGAGCAGACAGCAACAAGTGACATTATTTCAGTAGAAACAGTTCCATCAGTTGTATCCAGTACTGTTGAACAGGTGAAGACAGCAACAAGTGACATTATTATAGTAGAAATGGTTCCATCAGTGGCACCCAACATTGACGAACAGGTGCAGTCAGCAACAAGTTACATCATTTCAGTTGAAGTAGTTCCACCAGTAGCACCAGTCATTGTTGAACAGTTGCAGACAGCAACAAGTGACATCTTATCACTGGTTGAGGAGTTCCAATAGTGGCACCCAGCAACGGAGAGCAGGTGCAAACAGCCACAAGTGACATCATTATAGTAGAAGTAGTTCCATCAGTAGCTTCCAACATTGTTGAACAGGTGCAGACAGCAACAAGTGACATCTTATCACTAGTTGGCCAGTTCTAAAAGTGGCACCCAGCAATAATGAGCAGGTGCAAACAGAAACAAGTGACATCATTTCAGTAGAAACAGTTCCATCAGAGGCAACCAGCATTGTTGAACAGGTGCAGACAGCAGCAAGTGGCATCATTTCAGTAGAAGTAGTTCCATCAGTAGCACCAAGCATTGTTGAGCAGGTGCAGACAGCAACAAGTGACATCTCATCACTGGTTGAGCAGTTCCAACAGTGGCACCCAGCAATGATGAGCAGGTGAATACAGCAACATGTGACACCATTTCAGTATATGTAGTTCCATCAGTGGCACCTAGCAATGTTGAACAGATGCAGACACCAACAAGTGACATCTCATCACTGGATAAGCATTTCCTAAGTGGCACCATGCAATGTTGAGCAGGTGCAAACAGCAACAAGTGACATCTTTTCAGTAGAAGTAGTTCCATCCGTAGCTCCTAGCATTGTTGAACAGGTGAAGATATCAACAAGTGACATCTCATCACTGGTTGTACAGTTCCAACAATGGCACCAAGCAATGTTGAGCAGGAGCAGACGAAACAAGTGAAATTATTTCAGTAGAAACAGTTCCATCAGTTGAATCCAGCATTGTTGATCAGGCGCAGACAGCAACAAGTGACATCATTTCAGTAGAAGTAGTTCCATCAGTAGCACCCAGCATTGTTGAACCGGTGGAGACAGCAACAAGTGACATCTCATCACTGGTTGAGCGTTTCCAACAGTGGCATGCAGCAATGATGAGCAGGTGCAGACAGCAACCAGTGACATCAGTTCTGTAGAAGTAGTTCCATCAGTAGCAAACAGCATGGTTCGACAGGTGCAGGTAGCAACAAGTGAGATCACATCACTGGTTGAGAAGTTCCAACAGTGGCACCCAGCAAAGTTAAGCAGGTGCAGACAGCAACAAGTGACATTATTTCAGTAGAAACAGTTCCATCAGCGGCACCCAGCATTGTTGAACTGGTGCAGACAGCAACAAGTGACATCTCATCACAGGTGTAGCAGTTCCAACAGTGGCACCCAGCAATGATGAGCAGGTGCAAACAGCAACAAGTGACATCATTTCAGTAGAAGTAGTTCCATGTGTAGCAACCAGCATTGTTGAACAGGAGCTGACAGCAACCAGTGACATCTCATCACTGATTGAGCAGTTCCAACAGTGGCACCCAGCAATGTTGAGTAGGTGCAGACACCTGCAAGTCACATTATTTCAGTAGAAACAGTTCCATCAGTGGCTCCCAGCAGTGATGAGCAGGTGCAAACACCAACAAGTGATATCATTTCAGTAGGAGTAGTTCCATCAGTGGCACCTACTAATACTGAACATTTGCAGACAGCAACAAGTGACATCTCATCACTGGTTAGGCAGTTCCAACTGTGGCACCCAGCAATGATGAGCAGGTGCAAACAGCAACAAGTGACATCATTTCAGTAGTAGTAGTTCCATCACTAGCACCTAGCATTCGTCAACAGGTTCAGACACCAACAAGTGAGATCTCATCACTGGATAAGCATTTCCAACAGTGGCACCCAGCAATGATAAGCAGGTGCAGACAGCAACAAGTGACATTAATTCAGTAGAAACAGTTCCATCAGTGGCACCCAGCATTGTTGAACAGGTGCAGACAGCAACATGTGGCAATTCATCACTGGTTGAGCAGTTCCAACAGTGGCACCCAGCAATGGAGAGCAGGTGCAAACAGCAACAAGTGACGTCATTATAGTAGAAGTAGTTCCATCAGTAGCACCCAGCATTGTTGAACAGGTGCAGACAGCAACAAGTGACATCTTATCACTGATTGAGCAGTTCCATCAGTGGCACCCAGCAATGTTGAGCAGGTGCAGACACCAACACGTGACATCATTTCAGTAGGAGCAGTTCCATCAGTGACACCGAGTAATGTTGAGCAGGTGCATACACCAACAGGTGACATCATTTCAAAAGAAGTAGTTCTATCAGTAGCACCCAGCATTGTTGAACAGGTGCAGACAGCAACAAGAGACATCTCATCACTGGTTGGGCAGTTCCAACAGTGGCACCCAGCAATGATGAGCAGGTGCAAACAGCAACAAGTGACAACATTTCAGTAGAAGTAGTTCCATCAGTAGCAACCAGCATTGTTGAACAGGTGCGGACAGCAAAGAGTGACATCTCATCACTGGTAGAGCAATTCCAACAGTGGCACCCAGCAATGTAGAGTAGGTGCAGACAGCAACAAGTGACATTATATCAGTAGAAACAGTTCCATCAGTGGCACCCAGCATTGTTGCACTGGTGCAGACAGCAACAAGTGAGATCTCATCACTGGTTGAGCAGTTCCAACAGTGGCACCTAGCAATGATGAGCAGGTGCATACAGCAACATGTGACATCATTTCAGTATATGTAGTTCCGTCAGTGGCACCTAGCAATGTTGAACAGATGCAGACACCAACAAGTGACATCTCATCACTGGATAAGCATTTCCTAAGTGGCACCATGCAATGTTGAGCAGGTGCAAACAGCAACAAGTGACATTATTTCAGTAGGAACAGTTCCATCAGTGGTACCCAGCATTATTGAAAAGGTGCAGAAAGCAACAAGTGACATCTTTTCAGTAGAAGTAGTTCCATCCGTAGCCCCCAGCATTGTTGAACAGGTGAAGATATCAACAAGTGACATCTCATCACTGGTTGTACAGTTCCAACAATGGCACCAAGCAATGTTGAGCAGGAGCAGACAGAAACAAGTGAAATTATTTCAGTAGAAACAGTTCCATCAGTTGAATCCAGCATTGTTGATCAGGCGCAGACAGCAACAAGTGACATCATTTCAGTAGAAGTAGTTCCATCAGTAGCACCCAGCAGTGTTGAACCGGTGGAGACAGCAACAAGTGACATCTCATCACTGGTTGAGCGTTTCCAACAGTGGCATGCAGCAATGATGAGCAGGTGCAGACAGCAACAAGTGACATCAGTTCTGTAATAGTAGTTCCATCAGTAGCAAACAGCATGGTTCGACAGGTGCAGATAGCAACAAGTGAGATCACATCACTGGTTGAGAAGTTCCAACAGTGGCACCCAGCAAAGTTAAGCAGGTGCAGACAGCAACAAGTGACATTATTTCAGTAGAAACAGTTCCATCAGCGGCACCCAGCATTGTTGAACTGGTGCAGACAGCAACAAGTGACATCTCATCACTGGTGTAGCAGTTCCAACAGTGGCACCCAGCAATGATGAGCAGGTGCAAACAGCAACAAGTGACATCATTTCTGTAGAAGTAGTTCCATGTGTAGCAACCAGCATTGTTGAACAGGAGCTGACAGCAACAAGTGACATCTCATCACTGATTGAGCAGTTCCAACAGTGGCACCCAGCAATGTTGAATAGGTGCAGACAGCTGCAAGTCACATTATTTCAGTAGAAACAAGTCCATCAGTGGCTCCCAGAATTGTTGAACAGGTGCAGACAGCAACATGTTGCATCTCATCACTGGTTGAGCAGTTCCAACAGTGGCACCCAGCAATGATGAGCAGGTGCAAACACCAACAAGTGACATCATTTCAGTAGGAGTAGTTCCATCAGTGGCACCTACTAATACTGAACATTTGCAGACAGCAACAAGTGACATCTCATCACTGGTTAGGCAGTTCCAATTGTGGCACCCAGCAATGATGAGCAGGTGCAAACAGCAACAAGTGACATCATTTCAGTAGTAGTAGTTCCATCACTAGCACCTAGCATTCGTCAACAGGTTCAGACACCAACAAGTGAGATCTCATCACTGGATAAGCATTTCCAACAGTGGCACCCAGCAATGATAAGCAGGTGCAGACAGCAACAAGTGACATTATTTCAGTAGAAACAGTTCCATCAGTGGCACCCAGCATTGTTGAACAGGTGCAGACAGCAACATGTGGCAATTCATCACTGGTTGAATAGTTCCAACAGTGGCACCCAGCAATGGAGAGCAGGTGCAAACAGCAACAAGTGACGTCATTATAGTAGAAGTAGTTCCATCAGTAGCACCCAGCATTGTTGAACAGGTGCAGACAGCAACAGGTAACATCTCATCACTGGTTGGCCAGCTCCAACAGTGGCACCCAGCAATGTTGAGCAGGTGCATACCGCAACATGTGACATCATTTCAGTATAAGTTGTTCCATCAGTGGCACATAGCAATGTTGAACATTTGCATACAGCAACAAGTGACATCACATCACTGGTTGAGCAGTGACAACAGTGGCACCAAGCAATGTCGAGCAGGAACAGACAGCAACAAGTGACATCATATCAGTAGAGGTAGTTCCATCAGTAGCACCCAGCATTGTTGTACCGGTGGAGACAGCAACATGTCACATCTCATCACTGGTTAAGTAGTTCCATCAGTGGCACCCAGCATTGTTGAATAGGTGCAGACAGCAACAAGTGATATCAATTCAGTAGAAGTAGTTCCATCACTAACACCCAGCATTTTTGAACAGGTGCAGATAGCAAAAAGTGACATCTCATCAATGGTTGAGCAGTTCCAACAGTGGCACCCACCAGTGATGAGCTGGTGCAAACCGCAACATGCGACATCATTTCAGTAGAAGTAGTTCCGCCAGTTGCACCAGGCATTGTTGAACAGTTGCAGACAGCAACTACTGACATCTTATCACTGGATGAGCAGTTCCAATAGTGGCACCCAGCAATGGAGAGCAGATGCAAACAGCCACAAGTGACATCATTATAGTAGAAGTAGTTCCATCAGTAGAATGCAACATTGTTGAACAGGTGCAGACAGCAACAAGTGACATCTTATTACTGGTTGGGCAGTTCCAACAGTGGCACCCAGCAATGATGAGCAGGTGCAAACAGCAACAAGTGACATCATTTCAGTAGATGCAGTTTCGCCAGTGGCACCTAGCAACGTTGAACAGGTGCAGACAGCAACAAGTGACATATCATCACTGGTTGAGCAGTTCCAACAGTGGCACGCAGCAATGATGAGCAGGTGCAAACAGCAACAAGTGACGTCATTTTAGTAGAAGTAGTTCCATCACTAGCACCCAGCACTGCTGAACAGGTGCAGACACCAACAAGTGACATCTCATCACTGGATAAGCATTTCCAACGGTGGCACCCAGCAATGATGAGCAGGTGCAGTCAGCAACAAGTGACATTATTTCAGTAGAAACAGTTCTATCAGTGGCAACCAGCATTGTTGAACAGGTGCAGACAGCAACAAGTGACATCATTTCAGTAGAAGTAGTTCATCCAGTAGCACCCAGCATTGTTGAACATGTGCAGACACAAACAAGTGACATCTCATCACTGGTTGAGCAGTTCCAACAGTGGCACCCAGCAATGATCAGCAGGTGCAAACAGGAACAAGTGACATCATTTCAGTAGAAGTAGTTCCATCAGTTGCAACCAGCATTGGTGAACAGGTGCTGACAGCAACAAGTGACATCTCATCACCGGTTGAGCAGTTCCAGCAGTGGCACCGAGCAATGTTGAGTAGGTGCAGACAGCAAGAAGTGACATTATTTCAGTAGAAACAGTTCCATCAGTGGCACCCAGCAATGTTGAGCAGGTGCAAACAGCAACAAGTAACATCATTTCTGTTGAAGCATATCCATCAATAGCACCCAGCATTGTTGAACAGGTGCAGACAGCAACAAGTGACATCTCATCACTGGATAAGCATTTCCAAAGTGGCACCCAGCAATGATGAGCAGGTGCAGACACCAACAAGTGACATCATTTCAGTAGAAATAGTTCCATCAGTGACACCTACCAATGTTGAACAGGTGCAGACAGCAACAAATGACATCTCATCACCGGTTGAGCAGTTCCAACAGCGGCACCCAGCAATGATAAGCAGGTGCAAACAGCAACAAGTGACATCATTTCAGTAGAAGTAGTTCCTTCAGTGGCACCTAGCAATGTTGAACAGGTGCAGACAGCTACAAGTGACATCTCATCACTGGTTGAGCAGCTCCAACAGTGGCACCCCGCAATGTTGAGCAGGTGCATACAGCAACATGTGACATCATTTCAGTACATGTAGTTCCATCAGTGGCACTTAGCAATGTTGAACAGATGCAGACACCAACAAGTGACATCTCATCACTAGATAAGCGTTTCCTAATTGGCACCATGCAATGTTGAGCTGGTGCAAACAGCAACAAGTGACATTATTTCAGTAGGAACAGATCCATCAGTGGTACCCAGCATTGTAGAAAAGGTGCAGACAGCAACAAGTGACATCTTTTCAGTTGAAGTAGTTCCATCCGGAGCTCCCAGCATTGTTGAACAGGTGAAGATATCAACAAGTTACATCTCATCACTGGTTGTGCAGTT
Organism: Schistocerca americana; assembly: GCF_021461395.2. Taxonomy (NCBI): domain Eukaryota; kingdom Metazoa; phylum Arthropoda; class Insecta; order Orthoptera; family Acrididae; genus Schistocerca; species Schistocerca americana. The sequence goes on from NC_060125.1 coordinate 69,733,724, forward strand.
CCAACAATGGCACCAAGCAATGTTGAGCAGGAGCAGACAGAAACAAGTGAAATTATTTCAGTAGAAACAGTTCCATCAGTTGAATCCAGCATTGTTGATCAGGTGCAGACAGCAACAAGTGACATCATTTCAGTAGAAGTAGTTCCATCAGTAGCACCTAGCAATGTTAAGCAGGTGAAGACAGCAACAAGTGACATCTCATCACTGGTTGAGCGTTTCCAACAGTGGCACCCAGGAACATTGAGCTGGTGCAGACAGCACAAGTGATATTATTTCAGTAGAAACGGTTCCATCAGTGGCACCCAGAATTGTTGATCAGGTGCAGACAGTAAAAAGTGACATCATTTCAGTAGAAGTAGTTCCATCAGTAGCACCCAGCGTTGTTGAACAGGTGCAGATAGCAACAAGTGACATCTCATCAATGGTTGAGCAGTTCCAGCAGTGGCACCCAGCTATGATGAGCAGGTGCAAACAGCAACAAGTGACGTCATTTTAGTATAAGTAGTTCCATCATTAGCACCATGCATTGTTGAACCGGTGGAGCCAGCAACAAGTGACATCTCTTCACTGGTTAAGCAGTACCAACAGTGGCACCTAGCAATGTTGAGCAGGTGCAGACAGTAACATGTGACATTATTTCAGTAGAAGTTGTTCTATCAGTGGCACCTAGCAATGTTGAACAGGGGCAGACAGCAACAAGTGACTTCTCATCACTGGTTGAGCAGTTCCAACAGTGGCTCCCAGCAATGTTAAGCAGGTGCAGACAGCAAAAAGTGACATTATTTCAGTAGAAACAGTTCTATCAGTGGCACCCAGCATTGTTGAACAAGTGCAAACAGCAACAAGAGATATCATTTCAGTAGGAGTTGTTCCATGTGTAGCACCCAGCATTTATGAACAGGTGTAGATAGCAAAAAGGGACATCTCATCACTGGTTGAGCAGTTTCAACAGTGGCACCCAGTAATCTTGAGCAGGTGCAGACAGCAACAAGTGACATTATTTCAGTAGAAACAGTTCCATCAGTGGCACCCAGCATTATTGAAAAGGTGCAGACAGCAACAAGTGACATCTTTCCAGTAGATGTAGTTCCATCCGTAACTCCCAGCATTGTTGAACAGGTGAAGGTAGCAACAAGTGACATCTCATCACTGGTTAAGCAGTTCCATCAGTGGCACCCAGCAATGTTGAGCAGGTGCAGACAGTAACTAGTGACATTATTTCAGTAGAAGTAGGTCCATCAGTGGCACCTAGCAATGTTGAACAGGTGCAGACAGCAACAAGTGACATCTCATCACTGGTTGAGCATTTCCAACAGTGGCACCCAGCAATGATGAGCAGGTGCAAACAGCAAGAAGTGACATCATTTCTATAGACGTAGTTCCATCAGTAGCACCCAGCATTGTTGAACAGGTGCAGATAGCAAAAAGGGACATGTCATCACTTGTTGAGCAGTTCCAACAGTGGCACCCAGCAAATTTAACCAGGTGCAGACAGCAACAAGTGACATTATTTCAGTAGAAACACTTCCATCAGTGGCACCCAGCATTGTTGAACAGGTTCAAACAGCAACAAGTGATATCATTTCAGTAGAAGTAGTTCCATCAGTAGCATTCAGCATTGTTGAACAGGTGCAGATAGCAAAAAGGGACATCTCATCACTGGTTGAGCAGTTCCAACAGTGGCGCCCAGCAATGATGAGCAGGTGCAAACAGCAATAAGTGACATTATTTCAGTAGAAACAGTTTCATCAGTGGCACCCAGCAATGTCGAGCAGGTGCAGACTGCAACAAAAGACATCATTTCAGTAGAAGCAGTTCCATCAGTGGCAGCCAGCATTCTTGAACAGGTGCAGACAGCTACAAGTGACATCACATCACTGGTTGAGCAGTTCCAACAGTGGGACCCAGCAATGTTAAGCAGGTGCAGACAGCGACAAGTGACATTATTTCAGTAGAAACAGTTCTGTCAGTGGCACCCAGCTTTGTTGAACAGGTGCAGGCAGCAACAGGTGATATCATTTCAGTAGAAGTAGTTCCACAAGTAGCACTCAGCATTGTTGAAAAGGTGCAAATAGCAAAAAGGGACATCTCATCACTGGTTGAGCAGTTCCAACAGTGGCACCCAGCAATGATGAACAGATGCAAACAGCAACAAGTGACATCATTGCAGTAGAGGTAATTCCATCATTAGCACCCAGCATTGTTGGACAGGTGCAGAGAGCAACATGTGACACCTCATCACTGGTTGAGCAGTTCCAACAGTGGCACCTAGCAATGTTGAGCACGTGCAAACAGCAAAAAATGACATCATTTCAATAGACGTAGTCCCATCAGTGGCACCTAGCAATTGTTAACAAATGCAGATAGCAACAAGCGACATCTCATCACTGGATAAGCATTACCATAGTGGCACCCAGCAATGTTGAGAAGGTGCAAACAGCAACAAGTGACATTATTTCAGTAGAAACAGTTCAATCGGTGGCACCTAACATTGTTGAACAGGTGCAGACAACAACAAGTGACATCACTTCGGTAGAAGTAGTTCCATCAGTAGCACCCAGCATTGTTGAGCAGGTGCAGACAGCAACAAGTGATATCTCATCACTAATTGAGCAGTTCCAACAGTTGCACCCAGCAATGATGAGCAGGTGAAAACAGCAACAAGTGACAACATTTCAGTAGATGTTGTTGCATCAGCAGCACCCAGCATTGTTGAACAGGTGCAAACAGCAACAAGTGACATCTCATCACTGGTTGGGCGGATCCAACAGTGGCACCCAGCAATATTAAGCAGGTGCAGACAGCAACTAGTGACATCATTTCAGTAGAAGTAGTTCCATCAGTAGCACCCAGCATTGTTGAACTGGTGCAAACAGCAACAAGTGACATCTCATCACTGGTTGAGCAGCTTCGACAGTGACACCCAGCAATGATGAGCAGATGCAAACAGCAACAAGTGACATCATTCAAGTAGAAGTAGTTCCTTCAGTGGCACCTAGCAATGTTGAACAGGTGCAGACAGCAACAAGTGACATCTCATCACTGGTTGAGCAGCTCCAACAGTGGCACCTAGCAATGTTAAGCAGGTGCATACAGCAACATGTGACTTTATTTCAGTATAAGTAGTTCCATCAGTGGCACCTATCAATGTTGAACAGTTGCAGACACCAACAAGTGACATCTCATCACTGGATAAGCATTTCCAACAGTGGCACCCAGTAATGTTGAGCCGGTGCAAACTGCAACAAGTGACATTATTTCAGTAGTAACAGTTCCATCAGTGGCACCCAGCATTGTTGAAAAGGTGCAGACAGCAACAAGTGACATCTTTTCAGTAGAAGTAGTTCCATCTGTAGTTCCCAGCATTGTTGAACAGGTGAAGATAGCATCAAGTGACGTCTCATCACTGGTTCAGCAGTTCCAACAGTGGCACCAAGCAATGTTGAGCAGGAGCAGACAGAAACAAGTGACATTGTTTCAGTAGAAACAGTTCCATGAGTTGAATCCAGCATTGTTGAACACGTGCAAACAGCGACAAGTGACATCATTTCAGTAGAAGTCGTTCCATCAGTAGCACCCAGCATTGTTGAACCGGTGGAGACAGCAACAAGTGACATCTCATCACTGGTTAAGCAGTTCCAACAGTGGCACCCAGCAATGTTGAGCAGGTGCAGACAGCAACAAGTGACATTATTTTATTAGAAGTAGTTCCATCAGTGGCACCTAGAAATGTTGAACAGGTGCAGACAGCAACAAGTGACATCTCATCACTGGTTGAGCATTTCCAACAGTGGCACCCAGCAATGATGAGCAGGTGCAAACAGCAACAAGTGATATCATTTCTGTGGAAGTAGTTCCATCAGTAGCACCCAGCATTGTTGAACAGGTGCAGATAGCAAAAAGGGACATCTCATCACTGGTTGAGCAGTTCCAACAGTGGCACCCAGCAATGTTAACCAGGTACAGACAGCAACAAGTGACATTATTTCAGTAGAAACAGTTCCATCAGTGGCACCCAGCATTGTTGATAAGGTGCAGACCGCAAAAAGTGACGTCATTTCAGTAGAAGTAGTTCCATCAGTAGCACCCAGCGTTGTTGAACAGGTGCAATTGCAACAAGTGACTTCTCATCAAAGGTTGAGCTGTTACAACAGTGGCCCCCAGGAATGATGAGCTGGTGCAAACAGCAACAAGTGACGTCATTTTAGAAGAAGTAGTTCCATCTGTAGCACCCAGCATTGTTGAACTGGGAGGGACAGCAACAAGTGACAGCTCATCACTGGTTAAGCAGTTCCAACAGTGGCACCCAGCAATGTTGAGCAGGTGCAGACAGTAGCAAGTGTAATTATTTCAGTAGAAGTAGTTTCATCAGGGGCACCTGGCAATGTTGAACAGGTGCAGACAGCAACAAGTGACATCTCATCCCTGGTTGAGCATTTCCAACAGTGGCACCCAGCAATGATGAGCAGTTGCAAACAGCAACAAGTGACATCATTTCTGTTGAAGTGGTTCCATCAGTAGCACCCAGAATTATTAACCAGGTGCAGACAGCAACAAGTGACATCTCATCACCGGTTGAGCAGTTCCAACTGTGGCACCCAGCAATGATGAGCAGGTGCAAACAGCAACAAGTGACATTATTTCAGTAGAAACAGTTCCATCAGTGGCACCCAGCTTTGTTGAACAGGTGCAGACAGCAACAAGTGATTTCATTTCATTAGAATTAATTCCACCAGTAGCACCCAGCATTGTTGAAAAGGTGCAGATAGCAAAAAGGGACATATCATCACTGGTTGAGCAGTTCCAACAGTGGCACCCAGCAATGTTGCGCAGGTGCAGACAGCAACAAGTGATATTATTTCAGTAGAAACAGTTCCATCAGAGGCAGCCAGCATTGCTGAACAGTTGCAGACAGCAACATGTGGCATCTCATCACTGGTTGAGCACTTCCAACAGTGGCACCCAGCAATGATGAGCAGGTGCAAACAGCAACAAGTGACATCATTGCAGTAGAAGTAATTCCATCAGTAGCACCCAGCATTGTTGAACAGGTGCAGAGAGCACCAAGTGACATCTCATCACTGGTAGAACAGTTCCAACAGTGGCACCTAGCAATGTTGAGCACGTTCTAACAGCAACAAGTGACATCATTTCGGTAGACGTAGTTTTATCAGTGGCACCATGCAATTTTTTACAGCAACAAGTGACGTCATTTTAGTAGAAGTAGTTCCATCTGTAGCACCCGGCATTGTTGAACTGGTAGGGACAGCAACAAATGACATCTCATCACTGGTTAAGCAGTTCCAACAGTGGCACCCAGCAATGTTGAGCAGGTGCAGACAGCTACAAGTGACATCTCATCACTGGATAAGCGTTTCCAAAGTGGCACCCAGCAATGTTGAGCAGGTGCAAACAGCAACAAGTGACATTATTACAGTAGAAACAGTTCCATCGGTGGCACTTAGCATTGTCGAACAGGTGCAGACAACAACAAGTGACATCACTTCAGTAGATGTAGTTCCATCAGTAGCACCCAGCATTGTTCAACAGGTGCAGACAGCAACAAGTGACATCTCTTCACTGTTTGGGCGGTTCCAACAGTGGCACCCAGCAATGTTAAGCAGGTCAGACAGCAACAAGTGACATTATTTAAGTAGAAACATTTCCATCAGTGGCACCCAGCAAAGCTAAGCAGGTGCTAACTTCAACTAGTGACATCATTTCAGTAGAAGTAGTTCCTTCAGTGGCACCTAGCAATGTTGAACAGTTGCAGACACCAACAAGTGACATCTCATCACTGGATAAGCATTTCCAAAGTGGCACCCAGCAATGTTGAGCCGGTGCAAACAGCAACAAGTGACATTATTTCAGTAGAAACAGTTCCATCAGTGGCACCCAGCGTTGTTGAAGAGGTGCAGACAGCAACAAGTGACATCTTTTCAGTAGAAGTAGTTCCATCTGTCGTTCCCAGCATTGTTGAACATGTGAACATAGCAACAAGTGACATCTCATCACTGCTTCAGCAGTTCCAACAGTGGCACCAAGCAATGTTGAGCAGGAGCAGACAGAAACAAGTGACATTATTTCAGTAGCAACAGTTCCATCAGTAGAATCCAGCATTGTTGAACACGTGCAGACAGCAACTAGTGTCATCATTTCAGTAGAAGTAGTTCCATCAGTAGCACCCAACATTGTTGAACAGGTCCAGATAGCAAAAAGGGAAATCTCATCACTGGTTGAGCAGTTCCAACAGTGGCACCCAGCCATGTTAACCAGGTGCAGACAGCAACAAGTGACTTTATTTCAGTAGAAACAGTCCCATCAGTGGCACCCAGCACTGTTGAACGGGTGCAAACAGCAACAAGTGATATCATTTCAGTAGACGTAGTTCCATCAGTTGCACCCAGCATTGTTGAACAGGTGCAGATAGCAAAAAGGGACATCTCATCACTGGTTTAGCAGTTCCAACAGTGGCACCCAGCAATGATGAACAGGTGCCAACAGCAACAAGTGACACCATTATAGTAGAAGTAGTTCCATCAGAAGCACCCAGCATTGTTGAACAGGTGCAGACAGCAACAAGTGACATCTCTTCACTGGTTGAGCAGTTCCAACAGTGGCACCTAGCAATGTTGAGCACGTGCAAACAGCAACAAATGACATCATTTCAGTAGACGTAGTCCATCAGTGGCACCTAGCAATTTTCAACAGGTGCAGATAGCAACAAGCGACATCTCATCACTGGATAAGCATTTCTAAAGTGGCACCCAGCAATGTTGAGCAGGTGCAAACAGCAACAAGTGACATTATTTCAGTAGAAACAATTCCATCGGTGGCACCTAGCATTGTTGAACAGGTGCAGACAACAACAAGTGACATCACTTCAGTAGAAGTAGTTCCACCAGTAGCACCCAGCATTGTTCAACAGGTGCAGACACGAACAAGTGACATCTCATCATTGAATAAGCATTTCCAACAGTAGCACCCAGCAATGTTGAGCAGGTGCAGACAGCAACAAGTGACATTATTTCATTAGAAACAGTTCCATCAGTGGCTCTCAGTATTGTTGAACAGGTGCAGACAGCAGCAAGTGACACCATTTCAGTTGAAGAAGTTCCATCAGTAGGACCCAGCATTGTTGAGCAGGTGCAGACAGCAACAAGTGACATCTCGTCACTAGTTGAGCAGTTCCAACAGTGGCACCCAGCAATGTTGGGCAGGTGCAGACAGCAACAAGAGACATTATTTCAGTAGAAACAGTTCCATCAGTGGCACCCAGCAACGTTGAGCAGGTGCAAACAGCAACTAGTGACATCATTTCAGTAGAAGTAGTTCCAACAGTAGCACCCAGCATTGTTGAACTGGTGCAAACAGCAACAAGTGACATCTCATCACAGGTTGAGCAGCTCCGACAGTGACACCCAGCAATAATGAGCAGGTGCAGACGGCAACAACTGACATTATTTCAGTAGAAACAATTCCATCGGTGGCACCTAGCATTGTTGAACAGGTGCAGACAGCAACAAGTGACATCTCATCACTGGTTGGGCGGTTCCAACAGTGGCACCCAGCAATGTTAGGCAGGTCAGACAGCAACAAGTGACATTATTTCAGTAGAAACATTTCCATCAGTGGCACCCAGCAAAGCTGAGCAGGTGCTAACTTCAACTAGTGACATCATTTCAGTAGAAGTAGTTCCTTCAGTGGCACCTAGCAATGTTGAACAGTTGCAGACACCAACAAGTGACATCTCATCACTGGATAAGCATATCCAAAGTGGCACCCAGCAATGTTGAGCCGGTGCAAACAGCAACAAGTGACATTATTTCAGTAGAAACAGTTCCATCAGTGGCACCCAGCGTTGTTGAAGAGGTGCAGACAGCAACAAGTGACATCTTTTCAGTAGAAGTAGTTCCATCTGTCGTTCCCAGCATTGTTGAACATGTGAACATAGCAACAAGTGACATCTCATCACTGCTTCAGCAGTTCCAACAGTGGCACCAAGCAATGTTGAGCAGGAGCAGACAGAAACAAGTGACATTATTTCAGTAGCAACAGTTCCATCAGTAGAATCCAGCATTGTTGAACACGTGCAGACAGCAACTAGTGTCATCATTTCAGTAGACGTAGTTCAACCAGTAGCACCCAGCATTGTTGAACAAGTGCAGATAGCAAAAAGGGACATCTCATCACTGGTTGAGCAGTTCAAACAGTGGCACCCAGCAGTGTTTCGCAGGTGCAGACAGCAACAAGTGATATTATTTCAGTAGAAACAGCTCCATCAGAGGCACCTGGCATTGTTGAACAGTTGCAGACAGCAACATGTGGCATCTCATCACTGGTTGAGCAGTTCCAACAGTGGCACCCAGCAATGATGAGCAGGTGCAGACACCAACAAGTGACATCATTTCAGTAGAAGTAGTTCCATCAGTGGCACCTACCAATGTTCAACAGTTGGAGACAGCAAGTAGTGACATCTCATCACTGGATGAGCAGTTCCAACAGTGGCACCCAGCAATGATGAGCAGGTGCAAACAGCAACAAGTGACATCATTTCAGTAGAAGTAGTTCCATCAGTGTCACCTAGCAATGTTGAACAGGTGCAGACAACAACAAGTGACATCACTTCAGTAGAAGTAGTTCCATCAGTAGCACCCAGCATTGTTCAACAGGTGCAGACACGAACAAGTGACATCTCATCATTGGATAAGCATTTCCAACAGTAGCACCCAGCAATGTTGAGCAGGTGCAGACAGCAACAAGTGACATTATTTCAGTAGAAACAGTTCCATCAGTGGCTCTCAGTATTGTTGAACAGGTGCAGACAGCAACAAGTGACATCATTTCAGTTGAAGAAGTTCCATCAGTAGGACCCAGCATTGTTCAGCAGGTGCAGACAGCAACAAGTGACATCTCGTCACTAGTTGAGCAGTTCCAACAGTGGCACCCAGCAATGTTGGGCAGGTGCAGACAGCAACAAGAGACATTATTTCAGTAGAAATAGTTCCATCAGTGGCACCCAGCAACGTTGAGCAGGTGCAAACAGCAACTAGTGACATCATTTCAGTAGAAGTAGTTCCATCAGTAGCACCCAGCATTGTTGAACTGGTGCAAACAGCAACAAGTGACATCTCATCACAGGTTGAGCAGCTCCGACAGTGACACCCAGCAATAATGAGCAGGTGCAGACGGCAACAACTGACATTATTTCAGTAGAAACAATTCCAGCGGTGGCACCTAGCATTGTTGAACAGGTGCAGACAACAACAAGTGACATCGCTTCAGTAGAAGTAGTTCCAACAGTGGCACCGAGCATTGTTGAACAGGTGCAGACAGCAACAAGTGACATCATTTCAGTAGAAGTAGTTCCATCAGTAGGACCCAGCATTGTTGAGCAGGTGCATACAGCAACAAGCGACATCTCATCACTGGATAAGCATTTCCAAAGTGGCACCCAGCAATGTTGAGCAGGTGCAAACAGCAACAAGTGACATGATTTCAGTAGAAACAATTCCATCGGTGGCACCTAGCATTGTTGAACAGGTGCAGACAACAACAAGTGACATCACTTCAGTAGAAGTAGTTCCAACAGTGGCACCCAGCATTGTTGAACAGGTGCAGACAGCAACAAGTGACATCATTTCAGTAGAAGTAGTTCTATCAGTAGGACCCAGCATTGTTGAGCAGGTGCATACATCAACAAGTGACATTTCATCACTGGTTGAGCAGTTCCAACAGTGGCACCCAGTAAGGTTGGGCAGGTGCAAACAGCAACAAGTGACATCATTTCAGTAGAAGTAGCTCCATCAGTAGCACCCAGCATTGTTGGACAGGTGCAGACACCAACAAGTGACATCTCATCACTGGATAAGCATTTCCTACAGTGGCACCCAGCAATGATGAGCAGGTGCAGACAGCAACAAGTGACATCATTTCAGCAGAAGTAGTTCCATCAGTAGCACCCAGCGTTGTTGAATGGGTGCAGACATCAACAAGCGACATCTCATTACTGGTTGAGCAGTTCCGACAGTGGCACCCAGCAATGATGAGCAGGAGGAGTAAGTAACAAGTGACATTATTTCAGTAGAAACAGTTCCATCAGTGGCAACCAGCATTGTTGAACAGGTGCAGACAGCAACAAGTGACATCATTTCAGTAGAAGTAGTTCCATCAGTAGCACCCAGCATTGTTGAACAGGTGCAGACAGCAACAAGTGACATCTCATTGCTGGTTGAGCAGTTCCAACAGTGGCACCTAGCAATGATGAGCAGGTGGAGTAAGCAACAAGTGACATTATTTCAGTAGAAACAGTTCCATCAGTGGCAACCAGCATTGTTGAACAGGTGCAGACAGCAACAAGTGACATCATTTCAGTAGAAGTAGTTCCATCAGTAGCACCCAGCATTGTTGAACAGGTGCAGACAGCAACAAGTGACATCTCATTACTGGTTGAGCAGTTCCAACAGTGGCACCCAGCAATGATGAGCAGGTGGAGTAAGCAACAAGTGACATTATTTCAGTAGAAACAGTTCCATCAGTGGCAACCAGCATTGTTGAACAGGTGCAGACAGCAACAAGTGACGTCATTTTAGTAGAAGTAGTTCCATCAGTGGCACCTAGAAATGTTGAACAGGTGCAGACAGCAACAAGTGACATCCCATTACTGGTTGAGCAGTTCTAACAGTGGCACCCAGCAATGATGAGCAGGAGCATACAGCAACAAGTGACATCATTTCGGTAGAAGTAGTTCCATCAGTGGCACCTAGCAATGTTGAACAGGTGCAGACAGCAACAAGTGACATCCCATTACTGGTTGAGCAGTTCCAACAGGGGCACCCAGCAATGATGAGCAGGTGCAAACAGCAACAAGTGTCATCATTTCAGAAGAAGTAGTACCTTCAGTGGCACGTAGCAATGTTGAACAGGTGCAGACAGCAACAAGTGACATCTCATCACTGGTTGAACAGCTCCAACAGTGGCACCCAGCAATGTTTTGCAGGTGCATACAGCAACATGTGATATTAATTCAGTAGAAGAAGTTCCATCAGTGGCACCTAGCAATGTTGAACAGTTGCAGACACCAACAAGTGACATCTCATCACTGGATAAGCATTTCCAAAGTGGCACCCAGCAATGATGAGCAGGTGCAAACAGCAACAAGTGACATCATTTCTGTAGAAGTAGTTCCATCAGTAGCACCCACCATTGTTGGACAGGTGCAGACAGCAACAAGTGACATCTCATCACTGGTTGAGCAGTTCCAACCGTGGCACCCAGCAATGTTAAGCAGGTGCAGACAGCAACAATTGACATTATTTCAGTAGAAACAGTTCCATCAGTGGGACCCAGCATTGTTGAAGAGGTGCAGACAGCAACAAGTGATATCATTTCAGTGGAAGTAGTTCCATCAGTAGCACCCAGCATTGTTGAACAGGTGCAGATAGCAAAAAGAGACATCTCATCAAGGGTTGAGCAGTTCCAACAGTGGCACCCTGCAATGTTCAGCAGGTGCAGACAGCAACAAGTGACATTATTTCAGTAGAAACGGTTTCATCAGTGGCACCCAGTATTGTTGAACAGGTGCAGACAGCAACAAGTGACATCATTTCAGTAGAAGTAGTTCCATCAGTAGCACCCAGCATTGTTGAACAGGTGCAGACAGCAACAAGTGACATCTCACTACTGGTAGAGCAGTTCCAACAGTGGCACCCTGCAATGATGAGCAGGTGGAGTAAGCAACAAGTGACATTATTTCAGTTGAAACAGTTCCATCAGTGGCAACCAGCATTGTTGAACAGGTGCAGACAGCAACAAGTGACATCATTTCAGTAGAAGTAGTTCCACCAGTAGCACCCGGCACTGTTGAACAGGTGCAGACAGCAACAAGTGACATCTCATCACTGGTTGAGCTGTTCAAACAGTGGCACCCAGCAATGATGGGCATGTGCAAACAGCAACAAGTGACATCATTTCAGTAGAAGTAGTTCCATCAGTAGCAACCAGCATTGTTGAACAGGTGCAGACAGCAACAAGTGACATCATTTTAGTAGAAGTAGTTCCATCAGTAGCAACCAGCATTGTTGATCAGGTGCAGACAGCAACAAGTGACATCCCATCACTGGTTGAGCAGTTCCAACAGTGGCACCCTGCAATGTTGAGCAGGTGCTGACAGCAACAAGTCACATTATTTCAGTAGAAACAGTTCCATCAGTGGCACCCAGCATTGTTGAACAGGTGCAGACAGCAACAAGTGACATCATTTTAGTAGAAGTAGTTCCATCAGTAGCAACCAGCATTGTTGATCAGGTGCAGACAGCAACAAGTGACATCTCATTACTGGTTGAGCAGTTACAACAGTGGCACCCAGCAATGTTGAGCAGGTGCAGACAGCAACAAGTGACATCATTTCAGTAGAAACAGTTCCATCACATCTACATCTACCTACATGTACATCCATACTCCGCAAGCCACCTGACGGTGTGTGGCGGAGGTTACCTTGAGTACCTCTGGCGGTTCTCCCTTCTATTCCATTCTCGTATTGTTCGTGGATAGAAGAATTGTCGGTATGCCTCTGTGTGGGCTTTAATCTCTCTGATTTTATCTTCATGTTCTCTTCGAGAGATATACGTAGGAGGGAGCAAAATACTGCTTGACTCTTCGGTGAAGGTATGTTCTCGAAACTTTGACAAAAGCCCGTACCGAGCTACTGAGCGTCTCTCCTGCAGAGTCTTCCACTGGAATGTACCTATCATCTCCGTCACGCTTTTGCGATTACTAAAAGGTCCTGTAACGAAACGCGCTGCTCTCCGTTGGATCTTCTCTATCTCTTCTATCAACCCTATCTGGTACGGATCCCACACTGCTGAACAGTATTCAAGCAGTGGGCGAACAGTCGTACTGTAACCTACTTCCTTTGTTTTCGGATTGCATTTCCTTAGGATTCTTCTAATGAATCTCAGTCTGGCATCTGCTTTACTGACGATCAACTTTATATGATCATTCCATTTTAAATCACTCCTAATGCCTACTCCCAGATAATTTATAGAATTAACTGCTTCCAGTTTCTGACCTGCTATTTTGTAGCTAAATGATAAAGGATCTTTCTTTCTATGTATTCGCAGCACATTACACTTGTCTACATTGAGATTCAATTGTCATTCCCTGCACCATGCGTCAATTCGCTGCAGATCCTCCTGCATTTCAGTACAATTTTCCATTGTTACAACCTCTCGATACACCACAGCATCATCCGCAAAAAGCCTCAGTGAACTTCCGATGTCATCCACAAGGTCATTTATGTATATTGTGAATAGCAACATTCCTATGACACTCCCCTGCGGCACACCTGAAATCACTGTTACTTCTGAAGACTTCTCTCCATTGAGAATGACATGCTGCGTCCTGTTATCTAGGAACTCCTCAATCCAATCACACAATTGGTCTGATAGTCCATATGCTCTTACTTTGTTCATTAAACGACTGTGGGGAACTGTATCGAACGCCTTGCGGAAGTCAAGAAACACGGCATCTACCTGTGAACCCGTATCTATGGCCCTCTGAGTCTCGTGGACGAATAGCGCGAGCTGGGTTTCACATGACCGTCTTTTTCGAAACCCATGCTGATTCCTACAGAGTAGATTTCTAGTCTCCAGAAAAGTCGTTATACTCGAACATAACACGTGTTCCAAAATTCTACAACTGATCGACGTTAGAGATATAGGTCTGTAATTCTGCACATCCGTTCGACGTCCCTTCTTGAAAACGGGGATGACTTGTGCCCTTTTCCAATCCTTTGGAACGCTAGGCTCTTCTAGAGACCTACGGTACACCGCTGCAAGAAGGGGGCCAAATTCCTTCGCGTACTCTGATTAAAATTGAACTGGTATCCCATCAGGTCCAGAGGCCTTTCCTTTTTTGAGCGATTTTAATTGTTTCTCTATCCCTCTGTCGTCTATTTCGATATCTACCATTTTGTCATCTGTGCGACAATCTGGAGAAGGAACTACAGTGCAATCTTCCTCTGTGAAACAACTTTGGAAAAAGACATTTAGTATTTCGGCCTTTAGTCTGTCATCCTCTGTTTCAGTACCATTTTGGTCACAGAGTGTCTGGACATTTTGTTTTGACCCACCTACCACTTTGACATAAGACCAAATTTTCTTAGGATTTTCTGCCAAGTCAGTACATAGAACTTTACTTTCGAATTCATTGAACGCCTCTCGCATAGCCCTCCTCACACTACATTTCGCTTCGCGTAATTTTTGTTTGTCTGCAAGGCTTTGGCTATGTTTATGTTTGCTGTGAAGTTCCCTTTGCTTCCGCAGCAGTTTTCTAACTCGGTTGTTGTACCTCGGTGGCTCTTTTCCATCTCTTACGATCTTGCTTGGCACATACTCATCTAACGCATTATGTACGACGGTTTTGAACTTTGTCCACTGATCCTCAACACTATCTGTACTTGAGACAAAACTTTTGTGTTGAGCCAACAGGTACTCTGAAATCTGCTTTTTGTCACTTTTTCTAAACAGAAAAATCTTCCTACCCTTTTTAATATTCCTATTTACGATTGAAATCATCGATGCCGTAACCGCTTTATGATCGCTGATTCCCTGTTCTGCGTTAACTTTTTCAAATAGTTCGGGTCTGTTTGTCACCAGAAGGTCTAATATGTTATCGCCACGAGTCGGTTCCCTGTTTAACTGCTCAAGGTAGTTTTCAGATAAAGCACTTAAAAAAATTTCACTGGATTCTTTGTCCCTGCCACCCGTTATGAACGTCTGAGTCTCCCAGTCTATATCCGGCAAATTAAAATCTCCACCCAGAACTATAACATGGTGGGGAAATCTACTCGAAATATTTTCCAAATTATCCTTCAGGTGCTCAGCCACAACAGCTGCTGAGCCAGGGGGCCTATAGAGACATCCAATTACCATGTCCGAGCCTGCTTTAACCGTGACCTTCACCCAAATCATTTCACATTCGGATCTCCGTCAATTTCCTCCGATACTATTGCACTTCTTATCGCTATAAACACGCCTCCCCCTTCACTGTCCAGCCTGTCTCTGCGGTATACATTCCAATCTGAGTTTAGGATTTCATTACTATTTACATCTGGTTTCAGCCAGCTTTCTGTCCCTAGTACTATATGGGCGTTGTGACCGTTTATTAATGAGAGCAGTTCTGGGACCTTTCTGTAGACGCTCCTGCAGTTTACTATTAGCACATTAACATTGTTATTCCCTGTTGCATTTTGCCTACTACCTTGCCGCGTCTCAGGAGGCGTCTTGTCGGGCCTAGGGAGGGAATTCTCTAACCTAATAAACCCACATATGCACTCCACACGTACTCCGCTACCCTTGTAGCCGCTTCCGGCGTGTAGTGCACGCCTGACCTATTCAGGGGGACCCTACATTTCTCCACCCGATAGCGGAGGTCGAGAAATTTGCACCCCAGATCTCCGCAGAATCGTCTGAGCCTCTGGTATAAGCCTTCCACTCGGCTCCAAACCAGAGGACCGCGATCGGTTCTGGGAACGATACTACAAATAGTTAGCTCTAATTCCACCCCGCGAGCGAGGCTTTCCGCCTTCACAAATTCCGCCAACCGCCTGTACGAACTGAGGATGACCTCCGAACCCAGACGGCAGGAGTCATTGGTGCCGACATGAGCAACAATTTGCAGTCGGGTGCACCCAGTGCTCTCTATCGCCGCCGGCAGAGCCTCCTCCACATCTCGGATGAGACCCCCTGGCAAGCAGACAGAGTGAACACTGGCCTTCTTCCCCGACCTTCCCGCTATTTCCCTAAGGGGCTCCATCACCCGCCTAACGTTGGAGCTCCCAATAACTAATAAACCCCTCCCCCCGTGTGCCTGCTCGGACCTTGCTGAAGGAGCAGCCACATGTCCACTCACAGGCAGAGCGGGCGATGAAACACGGCCAGCCCCCACATTGACCCTCCGCCTCGTGCGCCGCGAACGCCGCTGAACCCGCCACTCCCCTTGGGGAGAGGGTGGCCCAACCGCGCCCAGTACACGCGAAGATGTCTCGACAGGAGGGACAGTGGGGGAAGCATGTAACACCTGGGGTGTACCTTGCGACGCACCAGACTCCCCACTGCCGCTACACTCCGAGGCAGCAGCCTGAAGACGGCTGCCAGCGGCCATCAACACGCTCAGCTGTTCGCGAACAGTGGCCAGCACCTCCTGCGTCCGTACACAGCAGTCACACATCCTATCCATCCTAAGGAATCAATTTACTGAAGAGAGTTAATCAACCTTTAACTAGACTGCTAATTCACTAAAGGCGGCTGTTTATTAACTAAACTGAGGTTGCTAGGCAGTTCTTGTAGAAAACAATGAAAATAGCATTACCTGTCTCTGGACTGATTTTAAAACAAACATTAGCACTACTGGCACTATGGCTGACTAAAGGGACTCTCTCTGACTGCATTCAAAACAAACACGAAATCTATGGGACACTGTTAATAGCACCCAACAATTAAAGCTTCCTAAAAGCAAATAAACACGGAAGAAGAAATGACAAGTCAGAAAAATACAGTTACTACTTAAATTAACGTAGCTCGCTGCACAGCAGACGTGAAGCAGATGGCAGTTACGACAACACTGACACTACTGGTACTATGGCTGACTAAAGGGACTCTCTCTGACTGTATTCAAAACAAACACGAAATCTATGGAACACTATTAATAGCACCCGACAATTAAAGTTTCCTAAAAGCAAATACACACGGAAGAAGAAGTGACAAGTAAGAAAAATACAGTTAATACTTAAATTAAGGTACCTCGCTGCACAGCAGACGTGAAGCAGACGGCAGTGGCACCCAGCAATGTTGAGCAGGTGCAGACACCAACAAGTGACATCATTTCAGTAAGAGCAGTTGCATCAGTGGCATCCAGCAATGTTGAACAGGTTCAGACACCAACAAGTGGCATCATTTCAGTAGAAGTAGTTCCATCAGTAGCACCCATCGCTGTTGAACAGGTGCAGACAGCAACCAGTGACATCTCATCACTGGTTGAGCAGTTCCAACAGTGGCACCCAGCAATGTTGGGAAGGTGCAGACAGCAACAAGTGACATTATTTCAGTAGAAACAGTTCCACCAGTGGCACCCAGCAATGCTGAGCAGGTGCAGACACCAACAAGTGACATCATTTCAGTAGAAGCAGTTCCATCAGTGGCACCCAGCAATGTTGAACAAGTGCAAACACCAACAAGTGACATCTCATCACTGGTTGAGCAGTTCCAACAGTGGCAACCAGCTATGTTGAGCAGGTGCAGACAGCAAATAGTGACATTATTTCAGTAGAAACAGTTCCATCAGTGCAACCAGATTTGTTGAACAGGTGTAGACAGCAACAAGTGACATCATTTAAGTAGAAGTAGTTCCATCAGTGGCACCTACAAATGTTGAACAGGTGCAGACAGCAACAAGTGACCTCATCAGTAGTAGCAGTTCCATCAGTGGCGCCCAGCAGTGTTGAACAGGTGCACACACCAACAAGTGACATCATTTCAGTAGAAGCTGTTCCATCAGTGGCACCCAGCATAGTTGAACAGGTACAGACAGCAACAAGTGACATCTCATCACTGGTTGAGCAGTTCCAACAGTGGCACCCAGCAATGTTGAACAGGTGCAGACAGCAACAAGTGATATTATTTCAGTAGAAACAGTTCCATCAGTGGCACCCAGCAATGTTGAGCAGGTGCAGACACCTAGAAGTGACATCATTTCAGTGGAAGCAGTTCCATCAGTGGCACCCAGAAATGTTGAACAGGTGCAGACACCAACAAGTGACTTCTCATCACTGGTTGAGCAGTTCCAACTGTGCCACCCAGCAATGTTGAGCAGGTGCAGACACCAAGAAGTGACATCATTTCAGTAGAAGTAGTTCCATCAGTGGCACCTAACAATGTTGAACAGGTGCAGATAGCAACATGTGACCTCATCTGTAGTAGCAGTTCCATCAGTTGCACCCAGCAATGTTGAACAGGTGCAGACATCAACAAGTGACATTATTTCAGTAGAAACAGTTCCATCAGTGGCACCCAGCGATGTTGAGCAGGTGCAGACACCAAGAAGTGACATCATTTCAGTAGAAGCAGTGCATTAGCGGCACCCAGCAATGTTTAACAGGTGCAGACACCAACAAGTGACATCATTTCAGTAGAAGCAGTTCCATCAGTGGCACCCAGCAAATGTTGAACAAGTGCAGACACCAACAAGTGACATCTCATCACTGGTTGAGCAGTTCCAACAGTGGCACCCAGCAATGTTGAGCAGGTGCAGACAGCAACAAGTGACACTATTTCAGTAGAAACAGTTCCATCAGTGGCACCTAGCATTGTTGAACAGGTGCAGACAGCAACAAGTGACATCATTTCAGTAGATGTATTTCCATCAGTAGCACCCAGCATTCTTGAACAGTTGCAGACAGCAACAAGTGACATCTCAACACTGGTTGAGCAGTTCCAACAGTGGCACCCAGCAATGATGAGCGGGTTCAGACAGCAACAAGTAACATCATTTCAGTAGAAACAGTTCCATACGTGGCACGCAGCAATGTTGAGCAGGTGCAGACAGCAAGTAGTGACATTATTTCAGTAGAAACAGTTCCATCAGGGGCACCCAGCAATGTTGAGCAGGTGCAGACACCAACAAGTGACATCATTTCATTACAAGCAGTTCCATCAGTGGCACCCAGCATTGTTGAACAGGTACAGACAGCAACAAGTGACATCTCATCACTGGTTGAGCAGTTCCATCAGTGGCACCCAGAAATATTGTGCAGGTGCAGAGAGCAACAAGTGACATTATTTCAGTAGAAACAGTTCCACCAGTGGCACCCAGCAATGTTGAGCAGGTGCAGACACCAACAAGTGACATTATTTCAGTAGAAACAGTTCCATCAGTGGCACCTAGCAATGTTGAGCAGGTACAGACACCAACAAGTGACATCATTTCAGTAGAAGCAGTTCCATCTGTGGCACCCAGCATTGTTGAACAGGTGCAGACAGCAACATGTGACATCTCATCACTGGTTGAGCAGTTCCATCAGTGGCATCCAGCAATGTTGAGCAGGTGCAGACAGCAACAAGTGACATTATATCAGTAGAAACAGTTCCATCAGTGGCACCCAGCAATGTTGAGCAGGTGCAGACACCAACAAGTGACATCATTTCAGTAGAAGCAGTTCCATCAGTGGCACCCAGCATTGTTGAACAGGTGCAGACAGCAACATGTGACATCTCATCACTGGTTGAGCAGTTCCATCAGCTGCACCCAGCAATGTTGAGCGGGTGCAGACAGCAACAAGTGACATTATTGCAGTAGAAACAGTTCCATAAGTGGCACCCAGCAATGTTGAACAGGTGCAGACACCGACAAGTGACATCTCATCACTGGTTGAGCAGTTCCAACAGTGGCACCCAGCAATGTTGAACAGGTGCAGACACCAACAAGTGACATTATGGCAGCAGAAGCAGTTCCATCAGTGGTACCCAGCAACGTTGAGAAGGTGCAGACAGCAACAAGCGACATTATTTCAGTAGAAACAGTTCCATCAGTGGCACCCAGCAATGTTGAACAGGTGCAGGTAACAGTCCATAATATTCACTATCACTAATCAGACAGTTCATCAGAGTTTATCAGCAGAAATTAAACATTTCCAAGTGGCACCCATCATTTTGAACAAGTGCAGGTAACAGTCCATAATATTCACTATCACTAATTAGACAGTTCATCAGAGTTCATCAGCAGAAATTAAACATTTCTAAGTGGCACCCATTAATGTTGTACAGGTGCAGGCATGAACAACAGATTGAATGCACACACAATTGCTTTTACAAAATTATCATCAATGCTCTTACGCTAAACATAAAATTAATAATAAACACACAAATGATATCAGATAATTGTCATATTAAATATTACAAATACACAAATATCAGTAAACCTATAATATTTATGGGTGTCAGTGCAAGCCACAAAAAAAGAAGTAAAGTAATGTTTAGGAGATGGGTCGGTACCAATTATTTGGGATTAGGAAAGGAAAACACACAAAACACACTCACTCTCCTTTCATCCACATTACGTGCTACTGTGTAATTGAATAGTGTTGAAATGTCCCCTTAGAAAAATTATACAAGACTGTGTTTAAACTGACACACAATATTTTTAGCGCAACGCAATCTGACTTTCAAAAATCCCTACAAAAGAATGGCCCTGACTAACATTAACCTATACCTTTCACAAATCACTTAACTCACAAAAGTCTTCGTTACTAGAACTACTGCAATACAGCGAGTGCCACTACTGCCAGCTAAATTAAAGATTCAAACTATGGAAGGCACTAACTACTGATAGGCATAGTTAGCAAATGAAAGATTTTTATAGAGAACAAACAATGTATTTACCTTAATAGTCATCAAAAGTCATAATATACATAGCAGTTCATGACATCCAGTCTTACAAATTTCAAAATTCCGCCATTTCTCTCCCCACATCCACCACTGCTGGCGGCTCACCTTCAACTGCGCAACGCTATGCGCTGTTCACATCCAGCTGCCCAACACCACAATGGCAGACAACAATGCAAACTAGCACAGCCAGTGATTTTCATACAGAGCGCTACGTAACGTTGCCAATAAGAAGACATAAACAGCCTACTTATAGTGTTAGCTGTGTAAATGCAATTCTGTCAAAGATTTGATGTTCGACATGTGTATCAAGCAGTAGTGGCAGCAATGTATAACAGTCAATAATAGTTAGTCAACGTCATAGTCATCATGTCAAGACCAATGTTTGCCAAGCCAAATCAAATGTATGGCTGCTGAACAACTGTCAGTGTGCCAAGATATGCAAATACTTCCTCTCTCCAAAAAAAGTATGTACTGCTTATTGATTTAACAAAGTGTGTGTAGACAATCTTCCTTCCACTTGAGTGTTCTAGTCTGCCATCTTCATCCTCCTTGTTCCATATAAACCAACAAAAAAATATGCTCCTCACTTACTTTACCTCTTATCCACCAAAACTCCAATAATCATCAGCATCACATAATCTTAATACTTCAATAATACCTCTTACATCGATACATATAAACCTTATCATCAATATCATTTACCTTACCTCTTGTCCACCAAAACTCCAATAATCATAAACTTCACACAATCTCAGTACCTCAATAATACCTCTTCAATACGTTGACACATATAAACCTTATCACCAATATCATTTCACTTCCATAACAACTCTTTCCTCTAGTCAGTCTCCTCGAACAAGTGCAGATAAAAAACTTCAATTCATCATCCCATACAATCCGAAGACACAATGTCCACACACAACCTCTGTGTAATCTATCTGACCCATATCTTCTACTCATTATGAATCCTAAAATACATTTTGGTTACCTTGTCCATCATTAAATAAAAGAAATGCATACATGACCTCTAACAGCCTTTAGTTTGAATAACTTTCAGTAAGTAAGTATGAGTACAGAGTGTGAATGATCATAATATTTCACAGTGTGTACACCACTTCAAGAATCATAGCAAAACAGAAGCAAACATGTGGAGTATTTCTTGTGTCAAGTGTCACTTGCTATTTCAATTGCTCACGAAGAATGCAGTGTAATAACTGTCAATGGTCTAAACCTAGTGTTGGTATGTCATGTCGTTAGCTTCCTTCCTATTAGCATACATTTATACAGCTTCCATAAAACCTCCAGCTCATGTGACTTCAATGAAGTTTCTTGTAGCAATGTCGTTCGTAGCATCATAGCAGTTCATTTTCTTATCTTAAAATATAAGGCACTGACCGTAAGCAAAACATGCAATAGCGAGTAAATATACCAGTAGAGAACAGAATGTCAACAAGTGGATGCAGCACAATCCCTACAACGAGGCTCTGCCAAGCGAACAATCTATAATTAACACCAGACTGTGGCCTAAACTCCATGTTCGTACACCTTATATCAGCATTTCTATATACCAAATTAGAGTATATTTATGGCAACAAAACAGAAATGTGTAAATATGCAATCCATACGCAAAGCAGCAAATATGTATCTTACATAATAAACAGGTCATTAGCATCATATCAGCATAAGCAAATAAATGTTCACATGTAATCTTAATAAGTAAACATGAAGGCGCAAGCAGATACATCACAAAGTATAACCTACATACATGACCTTATCAGCACAACTAATCAGGTGACAATTATAATTTAAATAAATAAGCACAGCAGGCACATAATAAAAAAATGTGTCATCAGTGAAAAAGCATAGCAGCCAAGCGATACATAATATACACAAGTAACAACCCTGTTCATTAATAAATCATTGTCAATATCAGTTAACACGAAGTATGAATCACGTAATCGCGAGCAGCAAATTACGTCTAAAGTACGTACCTAAGTGGAAATATATTTCCTGAAAAATAAACTCAATTAATAGTTACCTTTTTAGTCTATTAGTTCTTCTTCGAAATTACATTCTTCCTGAAATTTTCTCGATAGCAAGTCCTCTTAACGTCGGACACACGCCGAATTTACTTGAAGTTCTTAAATATTTTATACAACCGTATCCTGAAAAATACTGAACGTTAATAACATAATTTATCAAGTCACTATAGCTTTATACTGAATTTATTCGAAGAAATTAGACCGTGTATTTGTTTACGGCTGTCAGTGCATTCGCAGTGAGCGCTCGATCAGCTGTAGGTACGCGTGACGTAGGAAGTAATTGTTTGCGGTCAACGACTGCCTCGTGCGGCGCGCAGACTTGACTGTTGCTTTGAGTTTGTGCCGCTGCCAGAACACGGCGCGGTATCCTTGTACTCTCCGTGTGTTTACGTATTAACTGTTAGTTTCTCAAAAGTATCTCATTCCACAAAAATTTTAACGTCCGATGTATGATGTATTCCCCTAGAGCGCCGAGATTTAAGAGTTTCTACTTCGACAGTGTTACCATGAATGATTTTGCGAACCCTATATGGACCGTTATAACGCAGAAAAAACTTGCGACACAAGCCTTTTCCTTTGTGAGACAAACGGTGAGACTTAATTAACACCTCTTGACCAACTGACAAGGTTTTTAAACGAGCAGGACGCTTAGCTGATTTCTCTCTTCAAGCAGCTGCAGAGACAATATTTTGTAGAGCCAGGTTGACAACTTCAGAATGCCGCAGTTTCCGTGTAGGCGGAAAAGGAACGATTTCAGAAATGCGATTTGTCGGCGCTTTATTTTTTAATATCAATATAGGCAGTAAAGAAGTTGAATCATTAGGGAGTTCATTCAGAATGTTTTGAAAAATATGAAGATACTGGTCCCAAGTTCGGTGATTCTGATGACAATAAAGACGACACAATTTATTGATTTCCTTCATCCATCTCTCTGAAGCGTTAGATTGAGGGTGAAAAAGTGAAATGAAAATTGGTTTAATCTTACGACGCCGTAGAGTACGAAGCCAAATTTTAGAGATAAACTGCGATCCATTATCTGATATAACCTTATCAACATGACCCACTTCTTTAAGAAAATGTTTGATGAAAGCGTTAGATACTGAACGAGCTGTTGCTTTGCGTAAAGATGTAAAACACACATATTTTGATGTCAATTCCACTGCTACCAAAATGTACGCAACACCATTAGTAGAACGAACCACTGGACCGAACAAATCGACTGCAGCCATCTCCTTCAATTTCGCTGGAATGATAGGAAACAACGGTGCTCTGTGAGAAATAGTTGGCGGCTTAGCCTTTTGACATAATTTGCATTTGGCAAGAACAGATCGAATACGTTTTTCCATATTACTGAAGTAGCAATTTTCTCGTAATTTATGAAAGCATTTTCTGGGACCAAAGTGCGCATAACTGAAATGTGTATACCAAATCAATTTATTAACCCACTCATCAGGAATGCAAACTAACCAAACAGAGTTGTCGACCGATTTTCGTTTAAAAAGAATATCATTGCGAACTAAATAATACTGTCTAATCGCTACGCTTTCCTTTCTCCTCCACTTCTCCTTGATGTCCTTCCAGATTGGATCCTTATTTTGCTCCTTAGCGATGTCCTGGAGCGAAGACAAAATAAAATTTTCAAACGCAACACCTTGAATATACATCAAACAATAATTATTTTATTTGCAGTCCTCCTCAGCACTTTGTTTCAAACCCATAGGTGCACGTGATAAAGCATTAGCAACAATATTTGAAAAACCCTGTATTTAAACAATACTAAAATCAAATTCCCGTAGATACAGCGCCCATCGTGACAATCTTCCATGAGCTAATTTTGTTGACATAAGAAATTCCAGAGCCCGATGATCGGTGTAAACCTTAATATGTCTGCCATACAAAAATATGCGAAATTTTGTGAAAGCCCATACAACAGCCAAGGCCTCAAGTTCCGTAATCGAATAATTCTTTTCTGATTTAGAGAGAACACGACTTCCAAATGCAATAGTTTTCTGTATTACAACGCCGTTTTCTCCTATCTCTTGAAATATGTGTGCACCTAGGTCTTTGTATGATGAGTCCGTCGCCAAACAAAAATCTTTAGATAAATCCGGATGTGAAAGAAGTAGAGCAGCAACTAAAGCATCACGAATTTGTTCAAATTCTGATTGAGCTTCCTCATCCCAACACCAATTAGAATTCTTTCCAGATATTTCACATAAACGAGGTGTGGCCAAATCGTCCAATCTAACAAAGCGTCTAAGAAAATTACAGACACCAAGGAAACTACGAACATCGCGTTTTGTCATAGGAACAGCATAATTACGAATAGCATCTAGTTTCTCTGGATCAGGAAGAATACCTTCTGTAGAAATAATATGACCAAGAAATTTCACCTGAGAACGACCAAATTCAGATTTTTCTAAGTTCACTGTAATGCCAACTCTGGCAAAAATACGTAATAATGGATCCAAAATTTTGTTGTGCTCACTCCAAGAACGTTTAGCTATAAGAATATCGTCAACATATGAAGTAATATTGTCACGAAGATAAACAGGTAAAATTTCGTTTAAACTAGGAATGAATGCTGCTGAAGATACAGTAAGTCCAAACAGTAATTTCCGAAATTGCTTTTGGGTAAAATAGTCATATCCGGTGATTCTTTACTGACTCCTTTTCTAGATAGATTGATAGTTGAAGAGTTGTTTTGATAGATACAAAGAATAGTAAAAGAGTAGGCAGCAGCGCAGAAAACTAAAAGGGAAATAGCACTACTACAGCTCGGGGCCCTGTGCACGCTACAGCACATATTCACTTAGTGTAGTGAATCCCCTGAGAACTTTTACATCTTCCGGCTAAAGCAATGTGTCTTCTCGATTGTGGCAGCTTAATTAAACAAATGCGAATTAATTCAGTTGGGCTATAAGGGTTGGAAAGGAAATGATTCTTTCGAATCATGTCTTCAAAGTATTCTGCTGGCGTGCGGAACTCAGACTGTTTAAAATTACGCTGCATAATAAGACTATGTTTGACTCTGTCTTGCGTGTTTTCGGACCAATATGCCGATAGAAATGCATGATAAAAATCATTTAAATTATTACAATCTCTAATAAGTGTGCGCATGCGCGACGCCAGTTCGTTTTCTAAATATCCACACATAAATTCCAGATTGTGACTTAGTGGCCAATTTGGTGGAAGTGCGTACATAAATTGATCTAACCATGAACATGGGTGTATGTCATTCTTAGAATTGCGAAAGATCTTAAATTTCCGAACAGTTAAAAAGTGTTTATAGTCAAAGTTTTCGCCTCGTAGCGACAAAGACCTACCGCGTCGGTCCCAGTCCGAATGTCGATTATTGTCAAGTTCGCGCGCCTTCGCTCTCTTGTTGCAACTCGTAAATGAAACAAATTATTTTCTTCAAAACCCGCTGCTATCTGTGATTCTAAATTTCTTCTACTGTCTTTTCCTACGATTTCGCCTTCAATTTGTTTGACTTGCTTTCGTAATGCCTCAAATTCCCTTTTAACGCGTTCATTAAATTTTCCCTGATTTTCAACGTGCTTATTTATGTTCTGGTACTCTTCGGTTTCTGCAAATGGCAATGGAGCTGTATCATCTGCATCTCTGTCTCCATTTAAACTAAGACTTGTCAATTTATCTGAAATCTCCTCAACTCTTTCCGATAAGTCACCTATTTTTTCTTTCTGTTTATTTACGTCTTCCGTAAGTGTCGCGACTCGGGTTTCAGTATTGACACATTTAGTAGTTAACTGTTCATACTGTTGTGTTAGGTTATTTATTCTGTCATTTGGTACGGACTCCTCGATTCTTACAAATATTTCTTCCTTATCGTGTGCACGATGTAAATTTAACTCTGAAAATTTTTGTACTATCACGCGATCTCTTTCTTCCTGTTCTCTATCCTGTTCCTTTTGTCTGATTTCTATTGAAATTAATCTATTATTGTGAGCATTCAAAATCTGTTGCACTTCTTCTCTAATTTGTTTCTTTAATTCATCTTTCACGTTTTTAAAACATGTCCCTATTCGTGAGTCTAACCGTGTTTCCATTGTTCCCATATCAGTTTCTAACCGTGTTGCCAAAGTTCCCATCTCTGTTTTAATTGTTCCTATTTGTGAGTCTAACCGTGTTGCCAATGTTCCCATATCTTTTTTAATTGTTCCTATTTGTGAGTCTAACCGTGATCCCAAATTTAATATTGCACTCATCAACTGTTGAAATTCTTTTCGCCCCTAACATTTCCCGCAAAATCAACTTCTTCCGTCAAAGCTGTAAAGCTATCTGTGTTCGACACTATTCCAGAATCTTCTGTCGTTCATCTCGTATTCTGAAAATTTTTTGATTGTGAAAAATTTTGTACTGGTTCCGGACTATTTTCCCGACTCATTAAATTGTTTTCTACTTCATTAATCGTCATACTGTTCTCCTGTGTTGGCGAGTTCGCCATGTTACCAATTTCGTCATTCTCACTATTCATCATTTTTGCATTTTTTATCGATCGAGTAATCATTTACAAAATATACAAAACTTGTCACTATACGAAAATTACACACGATATAACACTTTATCACCAACAATACCATTCACACGAAATGCTTCCCGACAAACACGCCTAACGAACAATTAAAACCTTCACAATTGCACAAAATTGTCAAACCCGTATACAAGACATCAAAAATTAAATTCTGCAAAAATACCATTAGAAGAAAGACAACTACAAATGTTCAATTACCAAATCTACACATGCAATATAGACTGCAATTAATAAACTACAAATTACTACAACAATACTACTGTCTGCTATTTTTACTATCAAAAGAATTCCAAGGGACGATCCGAAGCAGCGGTCGCCACGTGAATGGGGGTTTAATTAAATACAATGCAAATAATTTTAATTTTTGTAGCTGACTGTCCGGTTACGCAGTCTCGTAAACGGTTGGCCCTGACTAGTATTAGTACGCAATCTGACTGCATAGAATAACAACAAAGAATGAAAGGAAACTTCCGTTAACACAATTAATGAATTAAGTCCCCAGCAACTATAAAAGCTACGAAACAACAAAGCACAAGTGTAACTGTTCTGTGTGTGGAAGTGAGATTCAACGTAGACATCTGGCACGGTTCTTCCTCACTTCGACAAGATACTTTAAACGCCATTCACTGAAGTTATAAAAAAACCCAGAAATACTATAATTGCACATAGAAACCAGAATTACGCTCTAATACATGAACACAAGCCAGATGCTTTGTTGACTGAACCTGTGACCAAGAGACATTGTTAGTTAGGAAATTTAAAAAAAATAAAAACAATGTTTTTTACCTTGATATATATTGACGAAAAATACACTCTGGTTATTACATCTCCATTCGAACAACATCTGCTGTCTAGCCCATCAAAACAACTGAACACGACATGGCCTCAAATAGTACAGCTATCAACATCCTCTCAGCAAAGCACTAACCACCACCACTTCTGAACAAGCACTGCCAGTGGAAGCGGCGGAATAAGACTCTTTGGCGCAATCTCTGGCGCTGTGACTCAGTGTAGCCACCTTTCAACCTGTGCTAAAGATTCGAAAATGGACAAGAAAAGTTAAAATAGTAAAAATGTCATGTGAAACGTAAAATATAGCAGAAGAGTTTGTTAACTTCCATCACCAACACCCATACCCTGCCCTGGGAAGGTCTTTGCTTCAAGTGCCATATTTGCAAAGTGCAACAATGACAAATAAACCCAAGATTAACAAAGATTTTGGAAAAAAATTCCATCGCCAGATCCGCGACATCTCGTGCACAATTGCCGCGCTTGGTAGCCCACCGTCTTGGGCGCCTTGCCACGGTTCGCGCAGCTCCCCCCATCGGAGGTTCGTGTCCTCCCTCGGACTTCTGTGTATGTGTTCTCCTTAGCGTAAGTTAGTTTAAGTTACATTACGTAGTGTGTAAGCCTAGCGACCGATGACCTCAGCAGTGTGGTCCCACAGGTACTCACCACAAATTTCAAAAAAATTTTCTCGTGGATAAACCCACGTGTGACGGTGAGAGTTGCGGTTGGGCATATGAATTTTGCCGACGGAGACAAAGTGGCTGCGTCATTAAATAACTGGAATGTTGAAAAAATGACATCTGGGCTCCAGCAGGGCATTTCAGAAGATAAATACTCTTTGGCCAGTAATGAAATATCACAGTCGCGACAACAGGACAGCGGGCTGTCGACCTGGACGTGAGATTCTGGACCTCAAAAGGAGGAAGCTGTCGCTGCCTGCCCATTTTACAATAGCTGATTAATGGTCCTGTGACATTTGTCTCTGCAGATGTCTTACTTTCAGTTAAAATCTGAGTGGTTATGCAATGTTAGGCTGAGAATTTTTTTGTGCGCGAACAGCGGAACTTTTAACATAGATGTTGCCGGTGTTACCGCATTACTTGCTCACCGACCTGTTTCAGCCTGGTACCCAGTGAATCATCCTGTACCATGGATGAGGGCAGCAGTGTTCTTTGTTTATGTATGCTATGAGCGACGGTAAATACGCATTTCGGAGTGAAACCTACAGGGGTTATATGGAAACACCGTGAGAAATACGGTCTTCAACACAAATATGGATGCCACCCAAGCCTACAGGTTGCGCTGTTGTACACTGCAGAAAAAATTAATCTCAAAACCAAGAAGGAATTGTGCGATATAAACAAAGACGGTAAGCATGTTTCCACATCTGAAAGCTGATGTCTGTTAAAAATTTCGCACCTGTTTCTTAAGAGCGGCACCAGCAGCGCCATAAAGAGAATGCAAATCAGGTTTCCTTTAAATACGTGGGTTAACGGGACTGATGTAGCGGTAGCGTCTTTGATCATTAATCAAAACGTCTTCCGTCCCGGGTTCGAACAGCGCAACTGCTTAAATTCTGAACAAAAATAATTATTAATGGTGGCCAAAGACTTCCGGCAAAAGAAATCACCTTCATTCGGCCAACAGCCTTGTCAAAAGCGTCAGAGGAGTGGACGGAAGTTAAGCGCACTCTCTTGCACTTGGGGTGAGAGATTGCCCCTACAGGCGGAAGAATCAGCAATGATCAACGGCTCAGGATGCAGAAGGTAATGGAAACCACTTCACTGAAGACACATAACGTGTATCCAAAGGACATGCAGTCTGTGATTGAAAAGGGTCATGATGTTCTCCGCATTGGCAAAAGATTACGGACTAGACCCCCTTCGGTTCTCCGGGAGGAGATTGCATATGGGGAGTTGACCATGAGAAAAATATTGAATAACCAATGAAAGGCAGCAGAAGATGGTATAACGCGAATAGGACTCGTTATGAACAAGAAGGTAGGGCAGATAGTGAGTTACTGTGAACAGTTCAGTGATGGAGTTGTTTTCCAGAGAATCGACAGCAAACGAACACCGGCAACTATAGTTTAGGTATGCATGCCGAAGTCACAAGCAGAAGATGAAAACACACAGAAAGTATCTGAGGATATTGAATTGGTAATTCAGTATGTAAAGAGAGGTGAAGATCTAACAGTCACGGGGGATTGGTATGCAGTTGTAGGGGAAGCAATAGCTGAAAGTGTTACGGAAGAATGTGGGCTTGATACTAGGAATGAGAGGACAAACGTTAATTCAGTTCTGCAATGAAATTCTGCTAGTAATATCGAATACTCGATTCAAGAGTCACAGGAGGATGAGGTATACTTGGTAAAGGCCGAGAGATATAGAAGTGTTTCAGTTAGGTTACATCACAGTCAGGCAGAGATTTCGAAATCATGTACTGGATTGTAAGGGGTACCTAGGAGCAGATGAAGGCTCAGATCACAGTTTAGAAGTATGAAGACTGAAGTTTGAAAGGCTAGTTAGGAGAAATCAGTGTGCAAAGAAATGCGATACTGAAGTACTAAGAAATGAAGATAAATGCCTGAAGATCTCGGAGGCTGTAGATATTGCGATAAGGAATAGTTCAGCAGGCAGTTCAGTTGAAGAGGAATGGACAACACTAAAAAGAGCAGTCGTAGTAGTTGGGAAGAAAAACGCAGATACAAAAAAGGTAACAGCGAAGAAACTATGGGTAGCAGAAGAAATACCAAAGATGATCGATGAAAGGAGGAAGTACCAACGTGTTCAGCGAAATTCGGGAGTACAGAGATACAAGTCACTTAGGAATGAAATAAATAGGAACTTCAGGAAAGCTAAGGCAAAATATATGCGTGAAAAATGTGAAGAAATCGAAAAAGAAATGATTATCATAAGGACTGACTCAACACGTAGAAAAGTCAAAACAATCATCGGTGAAATTAAAGGCAACGGTGGTAACATTAAGAGTACAATAAGTGTTAGACTGCTAAAGGCACAGCTGACTCGCGGAAAGACTACACTAAAGGTCCCTGTGAGGCGGAAGACTCGTCTGACGACATGATAGAAGAAGAAACAGGAGTCGATGTAGAAGAGCTAGGGGATGTAGTATTAGAACCAGAATTTAAAAAAGCTTTGGTAGGCTTAAGGTCGAATAAGGCAGAACACATAAATAACAGCATCAGAATACCTAAAATAACTGGGGGAAGTGGCAACAATATGGCTGTTCACGTTGGACTGTACTATGTATTAGTCTGGCAATATACTATCTGATTTTCGAAAAAACATCATACACACAATTCCGAAAACCGAAAGGGCCGACAAGTGCGAGAATTATCGCACAATCAGCTAAACGCCTCATGCCTCCAATTTTCTTACAAGAATTATAGAATTATGGAAAAGAAAATTGAGGATATTTAGATGACATCAATCTGGCTTTAGGAGAGGTAAAAAAAAATCAAGACACCTTCATAGAATTTTTCGACCTGGAAAAAGCCTTCGAGAATGTCAAAAGGTGTAAGATGTTCGAAATTCTTAGAAAAATAAGGGTAAGCTATAGGGAGAGACGGGTAATATGCAATATGTACAAGGGCCAAGAGGGAACAATAAGACTGGAAGATCAAGAACGAATTGCTCGGATTAAAGTCTTTCGCCCCTACTGTTCAACCCATACATCGAAGAAGCAATGACGGTAATAAAAGATAGCTTCGAGAGTGGAATTGGAATTCAAGGTGAAGTGATATCGATAATAAGATTCGCTGATGACATTGCTATCCTCAGTTATAGTGAAGAAGAATTACAGGATCTGCCGAAGGGAATAAACAGACTAATGAGTGCAGAATATGGACTGGGAGTGCATCGTAGAAAGACGAAAGTAAGGAGAAGCAGCATAAATGAGAACAGTGGGAAAACATCAGGATTGGTGTTCACGAAGTAGGAGAAGTTAAGGAATTCTGCTGCCTAGGCGGCAAAAAAAGCAATAACGGACGAAGCAAGGAGAAAATCAAAATCAGAGTAGCAGTAGCAGAAAGGGCATTCCTGGCCAGGAGAAGTCTGCTAGTATCAGACATAGGTCTTAAGTTGAGGAAGAAATTTCTGAGAATGTACTTTTGGAGCACAGCGTTGTATGGTAGTGAAACATGGACTGTGGGAAAAGCGAAAAGGAAGAGAATCTAAGTATTTTAAGTGTGCTGCTACAAAATAATATTGAAAATTAGTTTGACTGATAGGAGATTCTCCGGATAATCGACAAGAAAATGAATACACGGAGAATACTGACAAAAAGGAGGGACAGTATGATAGAATGATTGTTAAGACGTAAGGGAATGATTCCCATGGTACTAGAGGGAGGTGTAGAGGGCAAAAACTGTAGAGGAAGACAGAGACTGGAATACATTCAGCAAATACGCTAATGGCCATTAAAATTGCTACACCAAGAAGAAATGCAGATGATAAACGGGTATTAATTGGACACATATATTTTACTAGAACTAACATGTGATTACATTTTCACACAATTTAGGTGCATAGATCCTGAGAAATCAGTACCCGGAACTACCACCTCTGGCCGTAATAACGGCCATGACGCGCCTGGGTATTGAGTCAAACAGAGCTTGGTAGGCGTGTACAGGTATAGCTGCCCATGAAGCTTCAACGCGATACCACAGTTAATCAAGAGCAGTGACTGGCGTATTGTGACGAGCCAATTCCTAGGCCACCATTGACCAGACGTTTTCAATTGGTGAGAGATCTGTAGAATGTGCTGATCAGGGCAGCAGTCGAACATTTTCTGTATCCAGAAAGGCCCGCACAGGACCTGCAACTCGCGGTCGTGCATTATCCTGCTGAAATGTAGGGTTCCGCAGGGATCGAATGAAGGGTAGAGCCACGGGTCGTAACACATCAGAAATGTAGCGTCCACTGTTCAAAGTGCAGTCATTACGAACAAGAGGTGACCGTGACGTGCAACCAATGGCACCCCATGCCATCACGCCGGGTGATACGCCAGTATGGCGATGACGAATACACGCTTCCGATGTGCGTTCACCACGATGACGCCAAACACGGTTGCGACCATCATGATGCTGTGAACAGAACCTGGATTCATCCGCAAAAATGACGTTTTGCCATTCGTGCACCCAGGTTCGCCGTTGAGTACACCATCGCAGGCGCTCCTATCTGTGATAAAGCGTCAAGGGTAACCGCAGCCATGGTCTCAGAGCTGATAGTCCATGCTGCTGCAAACGTCGTCGAACTGTTGGTGCAGATGGTTATTGTTTTAAAACGTCCCCATCTGTTGACTCAGGGATCGAGACGTGGTTGCACGATCCGTTACAGCCATGCGGATAAGATGCCTGTCATCTCGACTGCTAGTGACACGAGGCCGTTGTGATCCAGCCCGACGTTTCGTATTAGCCTCCTGAACCCACCGATTCCATATTCTGCTAACAGTCATTGGATCTCGACCAACGCGAGCAGCAATGTCGCGATACTATAAACCGCAATCGCGGTAGGCTGCAATCCGACCTTTATCAAAGCCGGAAACGTGATGGTACGCATTTCTCCTCCTTACACGAGGCATCACAACAACGTTTCACCAGGCAACTGCTGTTTGTGTATGAGAAATCGGTTGTAAACTTTCCTCATGTCAGCACGTTGCAGGTGTCGCCACCGGCGCCAACCTTGTGTGAATGCTCTGAAAAGCTAATCATTTCCATATCACAGCATCTTCTTCCTGTCGGTTAAATTTCGGGTCTGTAGCACGTCATCTTCGTGGTGTAGCAATTTTAATGAGCAACAGTGTAATTGAGGACGTAGGTCGCTAGTGCTATTCTGAGATGAAGAATTTATCACAGGAGAGGAATTCGTGGCAGGCCGCATCAAACCAGTCAGAAGAAGACTGCTGAAAAATAAATAAGCAAATAAACGGTCATGACTTAGTTACCTTTAAGATTGCACGTGACGATTTGATGTTAGTCAAGAATGCCTTTAAGTCGGCAACGACGCCTTTATCAGTACTACACTGAATTTGAACGAGGTCATGTAGTAGAGCTACGAGAAGCTGGATGTCCCTTCTGCGATACTGCAGAAATACTAGATAGAAATATAGTCACTATACATGAAAGGTGGTAGCAGTGGTCACGCGAATGTGCGGGCGCAGCAAGACAGAGCTTCGGTCGCCCACGTGGCTTTACCGAGAGGGAAGACCATCGTTTACGGCGTACGTGTGTGGCCCATGGTACTAATCTGCAGCAGTAATCTGGGCAGCAGTTGGCACCACAAGGAAACAATGAACTCTTGCAAATCGGTTAACTCCAGGACAGCTCCGAGCCGTACGCCCTATAGCGTGCATTCGACTGACCCAAAACCACCGCCATTTGCAGCTTGTAACCTCCCCACAAAATTATCAAATTGAAATTATAAATAATTATTATGGATAGCGATTCTAATTTTTGGGTGACCTCAGAACAAAATTGGTTCCCATTTATAATCTCCGTACAGAAATGCATTCACATTTAATGTACCCACAAAATTCTTTCCTCATTTAATGTAAGCACGAAACAGAAAAAAAATTCCTAAACCCCGAAATAAAAAAATAAATTCAGTAACCTGGTAAATTTTAGGGCGACAGCAGTGCTGCGTCATGGGCGTGTAAGATGATTCTGAAAAAAAAAAGAAAAATTCTTACCTCAATAAAAACGGCTAATATATCTGCTCTTACCTAAAAAAATTGTTGGGACAGCTCCGTGCAATGCTGGCTTATACATTTGTGATTTGTGAAAGGAAGCAACTGATTTTTTTGAAATGAATGCTTTTTTTTATTAAAAAAATTACTTTATATTACCAAAATTATTATCAGGACATTTTTAAAACATTTGGATGACAGTTCAGATACACTACTAGATATGCGCAACGCTGCTTCTTTACCTTATGCAATAATACTCCATCTCCAGATTCCCGACCAGAGCAGACTGCAAACAAGCGCAGACAACCTCAGACAAGCGACTAGCCACAACTAACTGCTACAGTTACACAGTTCGTACTGCAGTCAACACTGGTCTCTGGTCAGCGATTCTATATCGCAGGCAGCGCATACCTGTTACAAGCTTCAGTGGTTTCAAGCGAGAGGTCATTGGGGAACAGCGTCTTCTGATGAAAAATGGTTCTGTGTCTGTACCAGTGTTTGTCATGTGTTGGTTAGAAGAAGCCCAGTCGCGGGGCGTGCAACCAACCTGTCTGCGTGCGAGGTACACGAGACCTACACCGGAATTTACGCCTGGAGTGCGATTCTGTACGATAGCAGGAGCATTGTCTTGGTTATCCCCCATACCCTAACTTTAAATTTGTACAGCAGTCTGGTGACTCGACCTGTCGTACTGCCATTCGTGAACAGAATTCCAGGCGGTACTTGCTAACAGGATTTCTCTACAGTGTGTCGATATGTTACCTCGGCCTGCTCGATGACCATATGGAACGTGATCCGACACTCCAGCTTCAAAACTTTGAACATAGCTGCTAAGGTTCAGTGACCGAGTCAGAATTATATTAGAACAAATAAGCCCTCGGTCACAAATATTACGTCAAAATTGACCAGGTTTCGATGCTACTATGAGCGTCGTCTTCAGAATTAAATTAACTGTTCTAAAACATATTAGGTATACAATACATTAATAAAATTAAAGTTTGTACTGACTGTAAAGAGATGCAGTACTTACAAGTCACATTTTAAAAAATCTAAGCCGGAAAGGCGACGTCATGAGTAGTTGTAAATAAGATGGCGAGCCGCTAAGGGCTGCTCGTACTTGAGTGAACAAGGGTTGCAACAAGTCATGTGGTCGTATTTCATGACCCCATGTATACCTTGCAAAGCAGTACCACTGCCAGGGATTACCTGACGATTTTGACCGAACAGTACAATGTTCTGTTCCCCAAATCTGTTGCGTTCTTGACTTTTTTTTTGCATCCAATCTTAACACCCATTCGCAGTTTTCCGGTTTATCTTGCATTTACTTCCTCCTGGGTCACAATGTTATGACTGGAAGTTTTGGTGTGGAGATTCTGATCGTACCTCAGGCTGTTCGGTGCATCTCGAAGCTATTTACGTTTTTATGTGTATATCAGTACCGTTTTTCTTTACTGGCATCTTGTTGGAAGACATGTCTAGCCCTAAAGCTCCCAAGAACTGAAATGTATAAACGAATCATATTTCGAAATAACGCACATATATAGGACGTTTAAGCTGTGAAAGCAGTTTAGAGTAAGCTTTAAGGTTATGCGTTTCTATCGGAAACACTTTGTTGCTACTTTGTAAGCAACAAACCAAATCTGAAATTCTACACACATCAAAAACTTTTGCGTCACCTCGGTTCCGAGAGTTCCGGAACCTGTACGGAAATTTGGAATAGAGATCAACATAAACATCATTTCCGCCCTTTTTATTGCTCATGAAAATCACACATTGCATGTTGTACCACAATACAACGAGAGCTTTAGAGGTGGTGGTACACATTGCTGCACACACTGGGGCCTCTAATACCCAGTAGCAGGTCCTCTTGCATTGATGAATGCCGGTATTCATCGTGGCATACTATCCACAAGTTCATCAACTCACTGTTGGTCCAGATTGTCCCACTGCTCACCGGCAATTCGGCGTAAATCCCTCAGAGTGGTTGGTGGGTCCATAAACAGCTTTTTTCAATCCATGCCAGGCACGTTCCATAGGGCTCATGTCTGGAGAACATGCTGGCCACTCTAGACGAGCGATGTCGTTATCCTGAAGGAAGTCATTCACAAGATGTGCACGATGGGGACGCGAGTTGTTGTCCATGAAGACTGCCGATATGGTTACATTGTCGGTCGGAGGATGACACTCATGTATCGTACAGCCGTTACGGCCCCTTCCATGAGCAGCGGCGTAAGTGAGCCCCACATAATGCCACCCCAAAACAGCAGAGAACCTCCACCTTGCTACACTCGCTGGACAGTGTGTCTAAGGCGTTCAGCCTGACCGCTTTGCCCTCAAACACGTCTCCGACGATTGTCTGGTTGAAGGCATATGCGACACTCATTGGTGAAGAGAACATGGTGCCAATCCTGAGCGGTCCATACGGCACGTTGTTGGGCTCATCTGTACCGCGCTGCATGGTATCGTGGTTGCAAAGATTGACCTCTCGATGAACGTCGGAAGTGAAGTTGCGCATATGCAGCCCATTGCGCACAGTTTGGGTCGTAACACGACATCCTGTGGGTGCACGAAAAGCATTATTCAACATGGCGGCGTTGCTGTCAAGGTTCCTCCGAGCCTTAATCCGTAGACAGCGGTCATCCACTGCAGTAGTAGCCCTTGGGCGGCCTGAGAGAGGCATGTCATCGACAGTTCCTGTCTCTCTATATCTCCTCTATGTCCGAACAACATCGCTTTGGTTCAGTCCGAGACGCCTGGACACTTCCCTTGTTGAGAGCCCTTCCTGGCACAAAGTAACAATGCGGACGTGATCGAACTGCGGTATTGACCGTCTAGACATGGTTGAACAACAGACAACACATTCCTGGTGGAATGACTGGAACTGATCGGCTGTCGCACCCCCTCCGTCTAATAGGCGCTGCTCCTGCATGGTTGTTTACATCTTTGGGCGGGTTTAGTGACATCTCTGAACAGTCAAAGGGACTGTGTCTGTGATACAATATCCACAGTCAACGTCTATCTTCAGGAATTCTGGGAACCGGGAAGATGCAAAACTGTTTTTGATGTGTATATAAACCATTCTGCGGTGGACACCTCTGTTTGTACACGAACTGCTAAACTACGGACTTCAGTCACATTTTGTTACAACTTCCATCCACTGTTATCACAGAGAAGAAAATGTAAATTACTGAACTGCAATATGACTTTCGCACCAACGACGTCACAGCAATAAATTAAACGTGTATCCCCGGTAAGTTAGACGCAATTCGTAAATCTAGTCTTTTGTGCTGAGAAATAGTAGCATCCGTCTATTGACTTTACTGACACCAGAGCGTTTCCCGGTCACACTGCAGCTAAATATATAGTACATGATTATATTTGATTCTGAGTAAAGCAGTATTCTGTAATGGTGTGGTGAAAGCAGTACGTGAATCCTCACCTGATACAGTAGTCCTTGTTTTAAAACATAATCCGTCGTCAATGAGAAGTTTAGCTTCTTAGTTAAAATTTCGGTGCACCTGTTTAGAAGCTGAACCATGGTTTAGAGATTCTTCAGTTGAAGATTCTGTTGTACTGCAATATGCCGAACTTCATCCGCCCACTAGAGTTCATGACACCTGGCTAGTTCGCTTATTAGCTACTTAGCCAAATAACTTAGTAGTGAACTGACCTCTCAGCATTGTGGTAACCAGACGGCTCACTCCAGGCCCTCGTCAACGCCTGCTGACGCCTACTCTGATACGCACAATCTCTCTTGCAGCCGGACTTTGCTTCATATTCTATATTTATTCAAAAATACGTTTTGGTGTGGAGTTATAGTCAACGTCAATAATTTGATTCTATTTCATCTCGAATTTGTGTTTCAGCGTAAGTTTCATGTTTAAGTTGATAAATAATTTGGTTCCGTTTCATCTTTAATAGGTGTTGTAAGTTTCTTGTCAGAATTTCGTATTTACGTCTACGTTGTCCTTACATATTGAGTAATACATGTTGGCAGGATCACGGCATATGTTAGACAAGCACGGATGGAGATCACAAAACTTTTAAATTTAATCTGTTGCTGTACGCATTTGAATAATAACTTAGTATGTTCACGACTCAATTTATCAATTGCGGTCTGCGACAATGGACAACGTTATCCCACAAACAAAATAGTTCCCGTCTCCTGGTTACAGTCAAGATTTTCCTGGAAGTTTCCTTTTGTCAGGTGCATAGCGGTACTGGAAACATATATTCCAAATTAGCATTCCCTGTGGAACAGTTTTAGTCTGCTGGGATATTGACTGAGAGGTACAAAGTTTATAACAGCACGCCCTCCTCTTATCTGTAGGAAAGCAAAGATGTAGAATCAAAGTTGAGGGTAAGATTGGATGAAGTTTGCCAACACTCCGAAGCTATCAAAATTGATACTAAATAATATGATGCCCTCCAGAACTCTGCATCACTAGACGTACATAACAGACCTACAAAAATAATTTTTCGTTCGTTCATTAACACAAACGACGTGCAAGAAGGAGTAACAGTCCAACGTCACTATTATCTTACTCCTACTGGCACACAAATGCGTCTAAAATTTATCGTCACTTTCATGCAGGTATACAGAGGGTGTTTCTCAAATTTGTAGGCATACAGGCTGCTCAGCGAAGAGATCTTCATTGAAATCTTCTGGAATTCCAAATAGTACGGTTCTATTCGAGCATACAATTCATAGGAGACATCCGGATGAGGTCATAACTTGCTGCCCTTTTACAAAGAAAGGAGTTTTTTAGATGATGCAAAACTTTACAACGAAATAGCCGTGTCTTGCCTGCTGCTGGCTCCTCCAGTTTCTATTGAAGTGTAGAAACCTTAAATGCAATTTTCATTTGTCACCAGACTACGACCGTGCCATAAATTTATAAATTTCGTTTTGTGATCTCGGATTAAACGTATATCACACATTAACGCAAAATCAAAAGGAGCAGTGCATCAATATGACAAACTTGTTGCCACAAAAGTGGAGGAGAATCTTAGTGCTACGGTGTTGCACGTAAGATATACAACCCAGTGAAGCTGCACTTCTTATGGACCGAGTACGACACCTGAGATACTAAAGGCTGCCGAAGTGTATAGTCCTTTTTTGGTTTACTTCTTTCATTCCCAGCTAGTGAGAGAAAGGCAGTCAGTTGTAGAACTTCGTCTTTTCCAGCCAAACATATCAGAAAGTCTCGATTAGGAATGTCTGGGAGGGGATTCGCAGTTGTAGCGCTCGTCTCATGACCAAGAGAAACCTCCAGAAAACCACGGGAGGAGGAATTTAAATTGGAAAATCGTCTCCTACACGAATTAAAATTCTGAGTACGTGCATCAATATGACAAACTTGTTGCCACAAAAGTGGAGGCGAATCTTAGTGCCATATTTAGTTTCATATTTCACTGTGGCCATTCAAAATCAAATGGCTCTGAGCACTATGGGACTTAAAATCTGTGGTCATCAGTCCCCTAGAACTTAGAACTACTTAAACCTAACTAACCTAAGGACATAACACACGTCCATGACCGAGGCAGGATTCGAACCTGCGACAGTAGCGGTGGCGCGGCTCCAGACTGAAGCGTCTAGAACCGCTCGGCCACTCTGGCCGGCACTGTGGCCATTGTTCGATCTCATTTGTGTGGTGTGGACACGTATATACTCCATACACTTATAACTCCATATACCAGTCCTGAGATGGCGTCGTACATCATACTGCGAGAATTACATTGTTTTATTCTTCCTGATAGCTTGGGCTGACCAACAGTGAAATTTCTAGCTTTGAAAGCAGGGCTATGACTACTGCATAGGGAAATGAGGAGTGTGTGAGTGCTTGAAGCTTAAACTTATAACAACGTTTATCCCCGAAGGCGTCCACAGATTTCTGCTGTTAAGTGTGTGGACGTCAGCGAGATATGACTGATTTAATGTGGCGGTATGGCGGTATGACACCTTCGTGAATGATTGATTTCACAGTAGCAGTGTCTTCTGAACCAGCTACCACACTGGAGTGAATTACGCAAACGTCGTGCAAATACCTTGTTTGTTGCTGGGCGGGCTCAATGTTGTTTATGACTATACAGCTCACATAGGAGTTCGAGGGGTGGGCTTCAATGCAGGCAACATGCTTTTCGGTGGAATAGTTGCACGTACCTATCAGATGTTTATCTGTATTTTTTGTAGCACCGTGCTATTTCTAATACACACTATCATTTTTTGAAAGTATCAGAATTTTCATATATGTCATTAATATCACCAACATGATAACGAGCTCATTTTAACACACGTTAATACTGTAAGGGTCAACGGCCTAGCCGCAGTGGTAACACCAGGTCCCGTCAGATCGCTGAAGTTAGACCTGTAGGGCTTGGCTAGTTTTGGATGGATGACCATCCGTGTCTGCTGAGTGACGTTGGCAAGGCTGATGGAGAAGTAGCGACTTCGGCCATGAAAACTCACAATGGCTGGGAGAGCCATGTGCTGCCCACACGCCCCTTCAGATCCATATTCATGCCACCTACCAGATGAAGATGAAATGGCGGTCGATCAGTACCGTTGGACATTCTGAGGCCTGCACGAACGGATTTTGATTTATCACTGTGGTGTCACCGCCAGACACCACACTTGCTAGGTGGTAGCCTTTAAATCGGCCGCGGTCCGTTAGTATACGTCGGACCCGCGTGTCGCCACTGTCAGTGATTGCAGACCGAGCGCCGCCACACGGCAGGTCTAGAGAGACTTCCTAGCACTCGCCCCAGTTGTACAGCCGACTTTTCTAGCGATGGTTCACTGACAAATTACGCTCTCATTTGCCGAGACGATAGTTAGCATAGCTTTCAGCTACGTCATTTGCTACGACCTAGCAAGGCGCCATTATCAATTGCTATTTATCTTGTGATGCATGTACCG
This sequence comes from Schistocerca americana, assembly GCF_021461395.2. Lineage (NCBI taxonomy): Eukaryota > Metazoa > Arthropoda > Insecta > Orthoptera > Acrididae > Schistocerca > Schistocerca americana. The sequence goes on from NC_060125.1 coordinate 69,775,175, forward strand.
TCAGACCGATGTTCACCAATTATGGATTAAAGTTAAGTATTCCAGAAGCTACGTACTTTTTTTACTAGACTCAACTCCTTTAACTGTTCCAGACCTCACGCCAGCCTGCGTGAGCTTAAACACGTGCCTTTCAGCTATCTCATAGTGGCTTGGCTGTCTTGCCAAGTCACAACAATCACTATAGGGACAGCTTTGCAAGAGATTATATATTAAGATGAGAAAAGTCATGGGATATCTCCTGATATTGTGCCGTACCTCCTTTTGCCCGGCATAGTGTAGCAGCTTTATGTAGTATGGACACAGCAAGTCGTTGGAAGTCCCGCTACAAAAATCCTGAGCCACGCTGCTTCTACAGCCATCAGTAATTGCGAAAGAGTTGCCAGTGCAGGACTTTGTGCATGGCCTGACGTCTAGATTCCGTCCCATACATGTTCGATGGGACTTATGTCGAGCGATCTGGATGACCAGATCATTCGCTCGAATTGTCCAGACTGTTCTTCAAACCAATCGTGAACAATTGTGGTCCACTGACATGGCGCATTGTCATCCATAAAAATTCCAACGTTGTTTGGAAACATGAAGACCGTAAATGGTTGCAAATGGTCTCCAAGTAGCCAAACATAAACAGAAACCAGTCCATTCCATGTAGAACAGCCCACGCCATTATGAAACCACCACCAACTCGCACAGTGCCTTATCGACAGCTTGGGTCCTTGGCTTCTTGGTGTCTGCATCACACTCGAACCCCACCATCAGCTCTTACTAACTGAAATCAGAACTCATCTGACAAGGTCAAAGTTTTCCAGTCGTCAAAGATCCAACCCGTACGATAACGTGCCCCTGAGGGGCACTGCAAGCAAGCGAAGGCACACTCTTTCGTCGTCTCCTCTCATAGCCCATGCCAAGTTTCACTGCACTGAATTAAAGGATAAGTTTGTCGTACATTCCACGCTGCTGCTCTTGGTTGTTAAGTGAAGGCCATCGGCCACTGCATTGTCTGTGGTGAGACGTAACCCCTGAAATTTGGTATTCTCGATATACTCTTGACACTGTGGATCTTGGAATACTGAATTCGCTAACGACTTCCGGAATGGAATGTCCTGTGTGTCTGTCTCCAAGTACCATTCCGTGTTCAGGATCTGTTTACTCCCGCCAAGCGACCGTAATTACATCGGAAACATTTTCACATGACTCACGTAGTACAAATGACAGCTCCACCAATGCATTGCCCTTTTATACCTTGCCTACATCAAACTACCGTATATGCGCATATCGCTATCCCGTGACTTCACATCTCAGTGTATATCGAGAAGTTGAATTTCTGCTATGTACTCCAAACAAGCTAACCTCACCGAAGTGTTTAAGTACAGAATTCATTTAATGTGTGGCTAGACCAGTATTTTTCAAAACATTTAATAATTCACACAAATAAAATTTTAAATACTGCTCAGGTGTATCTCTAGTTGCATATTTTTTGTAGCGCTGTGCTACACACGTAGTATCTCTGGTTGGAAGCATAAGAAATTTGCTATTACGCCAGATAATCTAGCAACCTGGTGGGGGCTAGGGTTTGTTTACCGCTGTGCTGTAATACTTATGCATACCCTATCTTTGGTTGGAAATCAGTAAAAGTATTGTGCTTACAGAATTTACTGTGACGTCGTTAATATGACATAACGTTATTATTTCAGCCAACGTGTTAATTTCTCACATACACTATGACGTTATGAACACACTTGTGATGATGTAGTGTCTTTGCAAAGATACACTACTGGCCATTAAAATTGCTACACCAAGAAGAAATGCAGATGATATACGAGTATTCATTGGACAAATATATTATACTAGAAGTGGCATGTGACTATATTTTCACGCAATTTGGGTGCATAGATCCTGAGAAATCAGTACCCAGAACAACCACCTCTGGCCGTAATAGCGGCCTTGATACGACTGGGCATTGAGTCAAACAGAGCTTGGTAGGCGTGTACAGGTACAGCGGCCCATGCAGATTCAACACGATACCACAGTTCATCAAGAGTAGTGACTGGCATACTGAGACGAGCCAGTTGCTCGGTCACTATTGACCAGACATTTTCAATTGGTGAGAGATCTGAAGAATGTGCTGGTCAGGGCACCTTTCGAACATTCTCTGTATCCAGAAAGGTCCATACAGGACCTACAACATGCGGTCGTGCATTATCCTGCTGAAGGGGTTTCGCAGGGATCGAATGAAGGGTAGAGCCATGGGTCGTAACACATCTGAAATATAACATCCACTGTTCAAAGTGCCGTCAATGCGAACAAGAGGTGACCGAGACGTATAACCAATGGCACCCCATACCATCACGCCGGGTGATACGCCAGTATGGCGATGACGAGTACACGCTTCAAGTGTGCGTTCACCGCCAAACACGGATGTGACCATCATGATGCTGTAAACAGAACCTGGTTTTGCCATTCGTGCACCCGGGTTCGTCGTTGAGTACACCATCGCAGGCGCTCCTGTGTGTGATGCAGCGTCAAGGGTAACCGCTGCCATGGTCTCCGAGCTGATAGTCCATGCTGCTGCAAACGTCGTCGAACAGTTCGTGCAGATGGTTGTTGTCTTGCAAACGTTCCCATCTGTTGACTCAGGGATCGAGAGGTGGCTGCACGATCCGTTACAGCCATGCGGATAAGCCTCCTGTCATCTCGACTGCTAGTGAGACGAGGCCGTTGGGATCCAGCACGGCGCTCCGTATTAGCCTCCTGAACCCACCGATTCCATATTATGCTAACAGTCATTGTATCTCGACCAACGCGAGTAGCAATGTCGCGATACGATAAACCCCAATGGCGATAGGCTATAATCCGACCTTTATCAAATTCGGAAACGTGGTGGTACGCATTTCTCTTCGTCACACGAGGCATCACAACAACGTATCACCAGGCAACGCCCGCCAACTGCTGTTTGTGTATGAGAAATCGGTTGGCAACTTTCCTCATGTCAGCACGTTGTAGGTGTCGCCATCGGCGTCAACTTTGTGTGAATGCTCTGAAAAGCTGAACATTTGCATATCACAGCTTCTTCTTCCTGTCGGTTAAATTTCGTGTCTGTAGCACGTCATATTCGAGGTGTAGCAATTTTAATGGCCAGTAGTGTATATAATTCCGATCCATGCAGCACTGCTGTTGGCTGATAGCATCTTGGTGTTGGTACGACACAATGCGATGGGACGTGATGCATGGTTGACATGAGAGTGGAATGAAGTATGTGAATAAATTGTAGAAAAAAATACTGAATAATGTGGAAAGTATGTAAATTATAGAAAATATGGAAAAGGGACAAAATGGATGAAATTATGTAAAACTAGAGAAGAATGACTGTACTTAGATAACCGCCTAGGTTGGTCTCTGCTGGTGCCTCTAATGATTAGATTCACAAATAGACCCTGATTGGCGTTACTTAATTAATTTGGTATTAACAAATAGACACAGAGTGATCGTCTCCCTACGGTGCACAGATCCATAGTGATGCGCACCCAATCAAATGCTGCAGCTATAAAAGCTGAATTATGAGGTGGGGGTACTAGGTGGTCATTGGTCCAGGGTGAGGTTAGGAGATAGGGAGGTAAGGATGAGGTGTAGGCGGCTTGGGTGACCTCGATCAATTCTTGGTGGTGGAGTGGCCTCGAACGTAAGTCGCCCAAGTGTGTAACCTGACACCTGATGTGTAATCTGATAACCCACTTATCTCCCAGTCACACTGAGATAAGATCATTACCTCTGCCCGTATTGGCACTGATAACCTTCTCACTTGTGGGCTATTTTGCTCGCCGAATTGAGGCAACTATCAAGGCTAGGGGTCATATTACAGGTCGATGTCTCCTCGAAATGAATGAATATTGTTTTCGGTGTACTCACTTTCTATATTCATATATTGTAGTTTTCGACATTTGCAGGTGACTTTCTGGAAGAAAAGATCGCCAGTTGAAGATACTACGCTACTGGAAGGTTTAGAACGTAGAGGAATTTAGCATTTTCAGTTGCAAGGGGAACAGCAGCCAGCCCAGAAACAGTTTGGAGAGTTCACAAATAACAAATACACATCCATTTTCCTGCGCCAGTCAATATCCCTTACAGTGTAAAAGTTTGACTTTCGGAGATCATTTTATCCCATTCATCGGTTCAGGGCTGCTGTCATTCCCGCCATGTTCATCACTGGCTACTCGCTTACAAGGGGAGGCCGCCAATTGTGAAATTCAGATTCGATTCATACTGCGCATAATAAAAGCTCGTGGCCAGAGGTGTAATGTGGCAAAGCACCAAGATGCGATTCTCAGCCGTTGTCGAGAAAATCAAGTTAAAAGAAGCCGTTGCGGTGAAATACTCTCTACGATTAATAATTCTCTACAGCGTCGTGGCGCAGCCGTAAGCGCTCGGGTTCGTAATCCGAAGGTCGCCGGATCGAATCTCGCGCCATGCGATTTTTTTAAATTAGTTTTTTGTAATTCATATATTAATGAATTGCTTATGCATGTTGGTGAAGGCGGATCGCTCTCCAATTGTACCGCCTCCATTTTTCCGTTTGTTTAACAGGGTGTACCAAAGCTCTGACGTCCGCCCTGATTTTCGACGGTCTTATAAGTTGCGCTACGGACCGCATCTACCTTCTTTCGAAGTTAGCAGGCAACTACGCTGTTATGCGGCAGCTCGTTTCGACCCATTCAACATCTGTCCTTCAAGTGTAACGAGCGAGTAACGGAGTTTATATTTCATACCTGCCACAGCAAATTTGCGTTCGTGGGGTCTCTGTTCTAATTCGAACGTTTGACTTACGTTATACGTATTCGTTTCGGAATATCGTTTCGACGTCTTCCGTTAACTATACGTGGTTAACATTATGAAGACAATTAATAACATTTGTGAAATAAAACTTTGTTTGCGGAAAACATAATGATGTTCGAACTCGCCAGTTTTTCCACGAGAAACGACTTTCAACAACTTATTATATGCATAATTGTTGCAACTGATTGCCGGGAATTATATATATATATATATATATATATATATATATATATATATATATATATATATATATATATATGTGTGTGTCTGTGTGTGTGTGTGTGTGTGTGTATGTGTATATACACCTTTGAATTACAAATACTAAAAAAAAAAAGGTTGCATGGCGCGAGATTCGATCCGGCGACCTTCGGATTACGACCCGAGCGCTTACCGCTGCACCACGACGCTGTAGAAAATTATTAATCGTAGAGAATGTTTCACCGCAACGGTTTCTTTTACCTCTTGATTTTCTCGACAACGGCTGAGAAGTGCATCTTGGTGCTTTGCCACATTACACCTCTGGCCATAAGCTTTTATTATGCGCAGTATGAATCGAATCTGAATTTCACAATTGGCGGCCTCCCCTTGTTAGAGAAACCGAGCGGCCGACGTCCAGCAGTTGGTAAACAGCGGCAAACTTCTCATTCGACAGTGACCACCAATCATGGTACATAGCAGAAGAGCCAATAGACAACAGAGGTCACGTTCTCCCTCCACGGCAATAACCTATTAAAATAAAGTTCCCTCTCCTTCTTCCTTAAGTGATCAATGAAACTAACTACCTTTTTAAAATTATGACGTAATGCCATGCCCAGTGAACACTAACAACAAAATATAAAGGACACTGCGTAGCTAGAACGCACCATTAGACCCAGAAGAAGGCCGCTGCAATCGTGGCCGAAACGTTGGTTTTTCTCCAGCAGCAGTAGTTTTTACATTATGACGCGGAACTATACCCAGGAAACTTTTATGTCGACTGACTCTGCCCGCGGAAGCCTACGCAATTATATAGAGAAACATGGTTGCCTTCTGGTGGGGAGTAAGTGAAATGCACAGGGAGGCGTAAAACTTATGTGAAACAAGGACAATGACAAACCGTCGTTAAACAAAGAATAGGCCATCTTGATTTCTGCGTCGACTTTCATGAAAGGCCACATACCGTGATTCGACAGGGCACACGGTTCTGAACATCTTTTATGGCTTCTTTCAACGCTGGAACGCTATAAATAAAATTAATTGCCATCTCGTTTTTAGCTGAGTTGCAGTTGTCAACTACATCAGACGCGTTGTGTTGCTGCGTGCGTAGTGCCGTATTCGACGCTGCACGAGCACTGTATTTCGGAGGCACCGGGCTGGTGTGTTAATCAGGTAGAGGGGCAATGAGGGGAGGGGGGGTGCTGAGGGGAGGGGAAGGCAGTGAGGGGTGGGGCGCGCTGACCTGCGTGTGACGTCGGAAGCGCAGCGGCAGCTCATCAGCCAATAGCGCGCCGCTGTTAATTAATCAACAGATGCAGGGCGGACGCGGCCAGCGCACGCAGCGGCGGCAGAACGCAGCACGAGAGACGCCGGCGCTGCTGCCCTCTGACTACCCGTCATTCCTCTAAGTAACTGAAGGCGGAGGGCGCCATCAAATAAAAGGAAAGGCACAAGCCGTAGAACAATAACCTTAATTAATAACGTATCTTCTAGAATTAATTATTAGTTAATTAAATGTATTTGCTACTATTTGGCAAGCTTTCCAAACAAAGAAAATCATTATCACGCATACTGTGTATGAGTCTCTACAGTGAAAGCAGTATGCTCATTTCATTTCCCACTTAGTTATTGTTATCAACAGCCTCATTCCTTTTTGAAGCCTTTTTACACTGAAGAGCCAAAGAAACTGGTATGCCTGCCTAATATCGTGTAGGGCGCCCCCGAGAGCACGCAGAAGTGCCGCAACCCGACTTGGGATGGAGTCGACTAACGTCTGAAGTAGTGCTGGAGGGAACTGACACCATGAACGGTGCAGGGTTATACGTAAATCCGTAAGAGTACGAGTGGGTGGAGATCTCTTCTGAACAGCGCGTGCCGGCCGGTGTGGCCGAGCGGTTCTAGGCGCTACAATCTGGAACCGCAAGACCGCTACGGTCGCAGGTTCGAATCCTGCCTCGAGCATGGATGTGTGTTAGGTTTAAGTAGTTCTAAGTTCTAGGGGACTGATGACCTCAGCAGTTAAGTCCCGTAGTGCTCAGAGCCATTTTTTTGAACAGCGCGTTACAAGACAACACAGATACGCTCAATAATGTTCAAGTCTGGGGAGTTTGGTGGCCAGCGGAAATGTTTAAACTCAGAGGAGTGTTCCTGGAGGCACTCTGTAGGAATTCTGGGCGCGTTGAGTGTCGCATTGTCCTGCTGGAATTGCCAAGTCCGTCGGAATGCACAATGGACATGAACGGATGCAGGTGATCAGAAAGGATGCTTACGTACGTGTCACCTGTCAGAGTCGTATCTAGACTTATCAGGTTTCTCATATCACTCCAACTGCGCACGCCCCACACCGTTACAGAGCCTGCACCAGCTTGAACAGCCCCCTGCTGACATGCAGGGTCCATGGACCCATCAGGCTGTCTCCACACCATTACACGTCCATCCGCTCTATAGGATTTGAAACGAGACTCGCCCGGCCAAGCAACATGTTCCGGTCATCAACAGTCCAATGTCGGTGTTGACGGCCCAGGCGAGGCGTAAAGCTTTGTGTCGTGCAGTCATCAAGGGTATACGAGTGAGCCTTCGGTTCCAAAAGCCCATAACGATGATGTTTTATTGAATACTTCACACGCTGACACTTGTTGATGGCGCAGCATTGCAATCTGCAGCAATTTGCGGAAGGGTTGAGCTTCTGTCACATTGAACGATTCTCTTCTTTTGTCGTTGCTCCCGTTCTTACAGGATATTTTTCCAGCCGCAGCGATGTCGGAGATTTGATGTTTTACCGGATTCCTGATATTCACGGTTCCCCCGTGAAATTGTTGTACAGGAAAATCCACGCTTCATCGCTACCTCATCGCTCGTGCTCTGACTATAACACAACGTTCAAGCTCATTTAATTTTTGATAACCTACCATTGTACCAACAATAACCGATCTAACAACTGCGCCAGACACTTGCTGTTTAATATAGGCGTTACCGACCGCAGCGCCATATTCTGCCTGTTTACATATCTCTGCATCTGAATATTCATCCCTATACCAGTTTCTTTGGAATTTCAGTGTATTATGATCCGACTCGGCAACCATTATGTCTCGGTTGCTAATGAGAAATTTGTGGAAGGTGGCCAAGCGAAAGGTCAGTTGACACAAATGCACTTTTGATAAATATATTTTACTCTCCTTGTTGCTGAATAACTCCTACACTGTGGTCAACTTGTGGCAGCCGTTGCTACCTATAAGAGAGGCCCGACATGGGTGTGCGGTTATGTACACTGAATGTTTGCTGGGAGAGCTAGGTATTAACAGCTCGGTGTAAAGTTCGGCATCAGCTTGCAAAAGAGAATAATCTCTAACAAGAAGACTGGTGCCCAGGTGCCCGCTCTTTGTAACACCGTCGTGCCTGTCTGTGTTGGTAAATGCTGTGGAGGTTCTTCATTGGTCAGGTCATCCTATCGGTGGTGTGGTTCGGAGCGCCGCTCGAAGCAACCGCACGAATCTTCATCGAGGTGTCGGCAGTATCAATAAGCTATGATAGTATATTTTCTCCGTTCGTAAAGAACCTAGGGCGACGGATTGGATACGTGCCACCCCTCCATAAGGATCTGACTGGGCACTGCATCTGGAAAACATTTGTGTATCTTCGTTAGACAGTGGGGCCCGAGCACCTGATGAGCACAAATCTTCTGATGGAACGTGAAGTTAGACAGATGAAAGTCAGGTCGAGGTTCTCTAAGTTAATTCGCATTCGAATCTGCTTGTATCAGAAACATCGTGACTACGGAATGATTAATTTTACAGTTTTTTAGAGGGGGAGGGGGATGAAGTTTAATATTTTCACGTGGACCTTAAAATCGTGAAGTCAACCTGTTGCGGTAGCTGGCTTGCAGTAGAGTGGTTGCACTACGAAATTTATGAAACTAATCATTAATTTCGTACTGCTTCTCTCCCGTGATCCACAGTTGCAGCTATATAGCCAAAGTGTTATTTACACTTCTTCTAAACCCACTGTTGAGCGGGTCTTGTGATTCTTCTTACCATGGTTGCATACGCCACGCTGTCACCGGCCATTCCAATTCTGACCGTAAACTTCTTAGCTCGAGACAACTTAGGCCTGAGAGTCTATCGAGCACCAGTAGTCACTATATCAAACGAAAAGTCGGCGTCTCCAAGGAATTTGTTGTAGTTTGGTATTAAGGATCTTCCCCTCTTACTAATTTCTGGGCCGTGCGGTTCTAGGCGCTACAGTTTGGAGCCGAGCGACCTCTACGGTCGCAGGTTCGAATCCTGCCTCGGGCATGGATGTGTGTGATGTCCTTAGGTTAGTTAGGGGTTAGTTAGGTTTAATTAGTTCTAAGTTCTAAGTGACTGATGACCTCAGAAGTTAAGTCGCATAGTGCTCAAAGCCATTTGAACCATTTGCACTAATTTCTGTCTCTCTGAACCCCTTTGTGCATACATGTCCAAAAATCCATTATAAAGTAGATCGATATTCCTGACGTATGAAGATCCTTCTTGCGTTGAGTTCCAAAGCTAAGTTAACGAATTTCACGTAAAGGACTAATGTGATACAACTATCTTTTTTGCATATATCCGATCTGGTATATGCTCTGTAATAAGTAACCAGATCCCTGAACGCAAGTTAATTGTCATTGAAGAATATTCCATCTTCCTTTTCCTTCAGGAAGTATTGGTATATCAGCAATCTACGAAAAAAATGCATGCCTATTGAAAGTAAATAGCTTCGTCACTGTATGGTCGTACTGGATGAAAGCGTATCCGCTGCTATTGTTTGTTGTTTATCCTTTTGTCAGATCAGTTGGAATGTGTAGATGTTTTACTTAACAAGTCTGGATCCCATACGACCTTTATACATAAAGCGAACAATTTATCCTCCAACGAGGCGAGTAACAGCAAGTAAAATTTTGCCCGGTGTGCTAACTTAAAATAGATTTCCTCAAAACCGCACGCTACTGACGAACTGATTAGACAATGAAGCTAAATTAGTTTCACTTTATTATCAGTGCTTACTAATGACTAAAATAAGACGCCTCTCTTTTGCGTAGCAAGTCTGTTTGGGCATGCAGCATGCGATAAAGACCCGTACCGTAGGTCAAATTAAGATAGTCACCTTTCAACAGCTTTCAAGGACCTTCTGCGGTTCATACTGCTAATCTGCGTGTACCACAATGTCTGCTTGCAATTCTTTGAAGTCAAGTGTAATCAATTGTAACCTATACACGCAGTAGATGCTAAATACATTGTGGGAATATCTTCCTATGAAAGATATAGCAGTAGAGGGGGTGATCTGTCCAACCGAGCCGTCCGCTGTGGCCAAGCGGTTCTAGGCGCTTCAGTCCGGAACCGCGCGACTGCTGCGGTCCATAGGTTCGAATCCTGCTTCGGGAATGGATGTGTGTGATGTCCTTAGGTTATTTAGGTTTAAGTAGTTCTAAGTTCTAGGCTACTGATGACCTCAGAAGTTGAGTCCCATAGTGCTCAGAGCCATTTGAACCATCTCCCGCATCGTCCCCTACGCTCTGTCAAGGAGTATGGGACTTCATCATCATCATAGGAAGAGATGGCTAATATACAATATGTACAACACCCAAGAGGGAATAATTAGAGTGAACGACCAAGAACGAAGTGCTAGGCTTAAAAAGGACGTAATACAAGCATGTAGTTTTTCCCTGCTGTTCAATCTGTACATCGAAGAAGCAATGATGGAAATAAAAGAAAGCTTCAGGAGTGGAAATGGAAAGGGTATCAATGATATGATTCGTTGATGACATTGCTATCCTGAGGGAAAGTGAAGAAAAATTACATGATATGCTGAATGGAAAGAACAATCTAATGAGTACAGATTATGGACTAAGAGCAAATCGAAGGGAGATGAAAGTATGAGAAGCAGCAGAAATGAGAACAGCGAGAAACTTAGAATCAGGTTTGATGGTCACGGAGTAGATGAAGTTACGGAATTCTGCTACCTAGGCGGCAAAATAACCAATGACGGATTGATCAAGGAGGACATGAAAAGCAGACATGCCCTGGGAAAAACGGCATTTCTGGCCTATAGAAGCCCTAATTTGAGGAAGAAATTTCGGAGAATAAACTTTGTATGGTAGTGAAAGTAGAATTGGAGAGGAAACGAATATGTATTAAACATGGACAAAGAGAAGGGACAGGGTGATAGGACATCTGTTGAGACGTCAGGGTATGACTTCCATGGTACTAGAGGGAGCTGTAGGGGGCAAAATCTGAAGAGAAAGGCAGAGACTGGAATACATACAACAAGTAATTGAGGATATAGGTTGCAAGTGGTACTCTGAGATGAAGAGGCTGGCACATGAGAGGAATTCGTGGCGGGCCGCACCAAACCAGTCGGAATGCTGATGGCCTAAAAAAAACAAAAAACAAAGTAGGTAACGGGACTAAAGAGACGGTTCTGTCTTTGCGATTGAGAATGGAAGCTAGACTTCAGAAAAACAAAGACATGCTCACAAGATTTGCAGATCTGGAATGGGGTTCGTCAGCGTAAAGCGGTGCAAGGAGTTCGAAATTCCGTGAAAAATACTAGTATCGTATAAGGATACACCTTGAACGACTAGAGATGGGACATTCGTATTCACAGGACATGTACATTAGTATGTTCTGCAGAAATTATTAGCACTTCAGTCATCTTGTTCAGCATGTGTCCTGTTGCCAAAGGGTCTGCATTGGGCCTTGATAACTACTTCCATGCCTTTACCTGGTTCCAAAGTTCATCTGTGATGGTTGGCATTGGGTCAAAACGCTGCACCTGTCGTTTCACCGTATCCCAAATATTTCCGATTGGCGACAAGTCTGGTGATCTGCCGGAGCAGGGCAAAAGGCTGACGTCCTGTGACACCAAGAAGGCACGTGTCGGTGCAGCACCATGTGCCCGTGCATTGTCTTGCTGAAAATCTGCGGTGTTAGGCACTAAGGTTCAAAATGGTTCAAATGTCTCTGAGCACTTTGGGACTTAACTTCAGAGGTCATCAGTCCCCTAGAACTTAGAACTACTTAAACCTAACTAACCTAAGTACATCACACACATCCATGCCCGAGGCAGGATTCGAACCTGCGACCGTAGCGGTCGCGCGGTTCCAGACTGTAGCGCCTAGAACCGCTCGGCCACTCCGGCCGGCAGGCACTAAGGGTATAGCTATGTGTTGCAGGATGTCATTCACGTATATCACACTGCTGACAATGCCCTGAACATGCACTAACTATGATTTGTGATTATATTCATTAGCACCCCATACCATAATGTCAAGACTTAGCGCTGTATGTCTTGTGCGAATGCAGTGACTGTGATGCTGCTCTCCGTGTCTGCAGCAAATCAAAATGCGACCCTAATTTTCAAACTAACAGAACCTGGATTCATCCTAAAACACTTTCTGATGCCGTTCCTGTAGCCAATGACGTTGTTCCATACATCATTGCCGTTTACCATGTCTCTGCAGATTCGTCAAAGGCAGGCAGAGAAGTGGACGACGCGCACGTGGCCTACGACGTAATAAATGGCGACGAACAGCCACCCGTGATGGGGTGTGATATGTTCCACTGTTCCACTGTCGATGACGACGCAGATCTGTCCTGCAATGCCATTTGGATGAGGTGTCAATCTTCTCGGGAGATGGTCTGGGTGATGAGAGCGGACCTACCCCGCCGTTATCTACGACCTTCCGTGAACCATTCTGCACACTGCCTTTGCACTGCCGGAACACTTCGTCGCACACGACCAGCAATTTCCCGAATGCATCACATGTCGCTAATAATGCGCCGTCTTTAAAACTCAGTAATTTGACGGTACGGTTCGTGCATGTGTCTGCGAGGCATCATATCACGTCTGCTCAAGCCACACTGATCCATTACCTTCGGTTTATAGCGGTAATGAGAGTCGAAGGCACATTTTACCGGTAGGTGGTGTTGCGCTGCGATAACGTTTTTGATCTCCACACTGCGGACCGACATGGTTCAAATGTTAATCACTTCTGCAGAACATGTTAATGTACATGTCGTGTAAATATGTATGTCCTATCTCTAATCGTTGAGGGCCTATTGTTTTTTCTGAACATGAGTGTACAATATGTACAAGAACCATGACGGAAAATAAGAACGGAAGAGCAGAAACAAAGAACAAGAAACGGTGTAGCAGAAGGACGTAATCTCTCATCCCTAAGGTTCAACCTATCCATCGAAGAAGTAGTGAGGGAAATAAGTGAAATATAAGTATTAACTGAATTTTCCGTCGGTACTTGGCAGAACATGGTAATAACATGCTAAAGAAAGACACTTCATAATGTTCTGCAAAATTTGCTTGCGAGATTCACTTGTCACCTGAAGGAGGCCTGAGAAGCCGAAAGCCGGTTCGTGACCAAATCAGTCTAATTTTGCAGAACATCATGAAGTGCTTTTCTTCTTGAAATCGAAATATTCTGGAGTGAGATTAAAGTTAAGGGTGGAAGAATATCAGTGGTGATATTCGCTGGTAATATTATCCTCAATGAAAGTGAAGAAGAAAATTTGGAAATTTGTGGTATGTGCTATGGGACTAAACTGCTAAGGTCATCATTCCCTAAGCTTACACACGACTTAATCTAACCTAAACTAACTTAGGCTAAAGACAACATATACGCCCATTGTAATATTATTGGAATTTCCGTAGTATGAAAGCTGTGAGTACCCTTGGAAAGGCATTCACCTATCTGTATATTAAATGATCAACCTATTACGTAACTGTAAAGATGCGCATCTAGCGCGGACGCTAATACATCGATTGCACAGTCAAAGAAACATTTTAACAGAAGCTGAACTGACGTTCCGCTTCGATCTAAATAAAATATGACAGTAAAAACTTTAGTAGATCTTCAGATTTTAATGTACTTCTGCTTGTAATGTGAAAACGTGAAAAAGGTCGGCTTTAAGCTAAAAAAGTGAGCGGTCTTGCCAGCGTGCAGACAACATTATTAATTAATAACATTCAAGTAATTTATGTTCGAAACTGTAAATCGGCAAGTTATTGTTATCGAAGGTGTTGAACAGTGCAAGAATTGTCTTTAACTAAGGAGAAAAGTAATGACTGTAATTTGTGACAAAAACGTGGACATAGGAGCTTCACAGGACAGGCTGAAATCTGATCGCACCTACAGTTAGAAAAGTACTTATGTAAGTTATATTGTTTATAAATAAGCCCTAGTTTGCTAGTGAGAATTGTTTGAATATATTTAGTGTTTACCAGATTTCTTATTCTGTTCTTTTCCTTTATACTTTTTTAACCTACATGCCATATTATTTTTATAAATGTCAAACAGCCTTTACTACAGCAGAGAATACTGCTGCATCCTGGTCGTACACAGAAGGTCGCTCCTTGTCTTCTTTACAACTCATAGCTGCCCCATTTATTAATGATTTCATTTGCAAATACAATTTTATTTACTGTTCATTGTTATAGGTCCCTTAGGTAATTATAAAATTCATACTGATTACGTAAAGAAATCCGGGTTGTTCTATTCCAAATAACAACAGTCTTTGCGTAATCAGAAACTAGCCTCCTTCTGACAACGATCAGGAGCCGGCCAGAAGACGGACGTCTTCGACCGCTTTCGTGTCTCCTGTGGCAAAGCTGTGCCAAACTGGGAACACGGCATTCTAGTATGAAATACAGATTTAAATTGAAAGAATTGAAACATATTTAACTTAATAATTTTTTTTTATCATACTAGACCATGCCCGAGGGAGGACTCGAACCTTCGACAGCGGGAGCCGCGCGAACGGTGACAAGGCGCCTCAGACCGCACAGATACCCTGCGTGGCAAAGTGAAGAAGAATTACAGAACGTGTTGAATGGAATGAACATTGTAATACAGATTGAGGTTAAACCGAAAAAAGGTGAAACCAATAAGCAGTACCAGAAATGAGATGATCGATGAACTTAAAATTAACTCTGGGGAACAGGAAGTAGAAGAAGTTCAGGTATTCTGCTACGTTGTGAGCAATATAACCCACGGTGGACGAAGCGAAAGAACGTAACATGTAGTTTCACACATACGAACAAGCCATTCATAGCCAAGAGAAGCCTGCTAATATGAGACATCGGCCATAATCTGAGAAAGAATATTCTGATAACCTACGTTTGAGGTACAGCATTGTAGTGTAGTGAACCGAGGTGAGAAAACTGGGAAAGATGAGAATGGAAGCGTTTGGCTGTGGTGCCATAGAAGGATGTTGAGTCTTAGGTGGATTGATAAAACAAGGATTGAGAGGAACATATGGAGAGGAACATATGGAAAGCAGCGATAAGGTACCGGTTCAGGATGATACAAATGTGTTAAGACATCAGGGAATAACTTGCATGGTACAAGAGGTAGGTGTTGAGGATGGAAACCTACAGGGAAGACAGAAAAACACCAAACAAATAATCGAGGACCTAAGATGCAAGTGTCCCTCTCGGAAAATGGTTCAAATGACTCTAAGCTCTATGGGACATAACATCTGAGGTCATCAGTCCCCTAGGCTTAGAACTACTGATACCTAACAAAGCTGAGGACAACACACACATCAATGCCCGAGGCCGGATTCAAACCTGCGACCGTAGCAACAGCGCGCTTCCGGACTGATGCGCCTAGAGCCGCTCGGCCACAACGGTCAGCGTCCTCTCGGATAAAGCGGTTGGCACAAGTGAGAAATTCGCGGCGGGTCTCATCCAGTCAGTTACGTGTAGATGGCTGAGAAATGCGCGAAGTCTCCTGTCGAACAGCGTCAAGAAGCTCTGATACCAACCTCCGACCTCGCTCCGACAAAGCGGAGACGCTAGAAATGTTGTCCAGGATGATGAACTATATTACACTGCCTCTCTTTTCATTGCTGGAATGATACTAGAGATGACGATTTCCCTCACAACTGAGATACATGTAGACCACAATTAGTAGATAGCAACAGCTACAGAAATACACTCCTGGAAATGGAAAAAAGAACACATTGACACCGGTGTGTCAGACCCACCATACTTGCTCCGGACACTGCGAGAGGGCTGTACAAGCAATGATCACACGCACGGCACAGCGGACACACCAGGAACCGCGGTGTTGGCCGTCGAATGGCGCTAGCTGCGCAGAATTTGTGCACCGCCGCCGTCAGTGTCAGCCAGTTTGCCGTGGCATACGGAGCTCCATCGCAGTCTTTAACACTGGTAGCATGCCGCGACACCGTGGACGTGAACCGTATGTGCAGTTGACGGACTCTGAGCGAGGGCGTATAGTGGGCATGCGGGAGGCCGGGTGGACGTACCGCCGAATTGCTCAACACGTGGGGCGTGAGGTCTCCACAGTACATCGATGTTGTCGCCAGTGGTCGGCGGAAGGTACACGTGCCCGTCGACCTGGGACCGGACCGCAGCGACGCGCGGATGCACGCCAAGACCGTAGGATCCTACGCAGTGTCGTAGGGGACCGCACCGCCACTTCCCAGCAAATTAGGGACACTGTTGCTCCTGGGGTATCGGCGAGGACCATTCGCAACCGTCTCCATGAAGCTGGGCTACGGTCCCGCACACCGTTAGGCCGTCTTCCGCTCACGCCCCAACATCGTGCAGCCCGCCTCCAGTGGTGTCGCGACAGGCGTGAATGGAGGGACGAATGGAGACGTGTCGTCTTCAGCGATGAGAGTCGCTTCTGCCTTGGTGCCAATGATGGTCGTATGCGTGTTTGGCGCCGTGCAGGTGAGCGCCACAATCAGGACTGCATACGACCGAGGCACACAGGGCCAACACCCGGCATCATGGTGTGGGGAGCGATCTCCTACACTGGCCGTACACCACTGGTGATCGTCGAGGGGACACTGAATAGTGCACGGTACATCCAAACCGTCATCGAACCCATCGTTCTACCATTCCTAGACCGGCAAGGGAACTTGCTGTTCCAACAGGACAATGCACGTCCGCATGTATCCCGTGCCACCCAACGTGCTCTAGAAGGTGTAAGTCAACTACCCTGGCCAGCAAGATCTCCGGATCTGTCCCCCATTGAGCATGTTTGGGACTGGATGAAGCGTCGTCTCACGCGGTCTGCACGTCCAGCACGAACGCTGGTCCAACTGAGGCGCCAGGTGGAAATGGCATGGCAAGCCGTTCCACAGGACTACATCCAGCATCTCTACGATCGTCTCCATGGGAGAATAGCAGCCTGCATTGCTGCGAAAGGTGGATATACACTGTACTAGTGCCGACATTGTGCATGTTCTGTTGCCTGTGTCTATGTGCCTGTGGTTCTGTCAGTGTGATCATGAGATGTATCTGACCCCAGGAATGTGTCAATGAAGTTTCCCCTTCCTGGGACAATGAATTCACGGTGTTCTTATTTCAATTTCCAGGAGTGTATATGTCTTTGGGAAGTAAGAAGAAACGTGGAGTAACACTAAGAATTTGATAACACCGAACAATCGAACTTGGGTAGATTCATGTGATGATACCTGGTCGAGAAAACAGAAAAACCGCATTCGAGTTCTTGTGCATAGCAACACGTTTACTGCGATAAGCATAGACTGTTACGAGCATTTAGATCGCGTGATATGTAACAACATGTGGATTAAAAATTTGCCTAAAGACACAGGGGGTGGCAACAGCAATTACTGTAATTTAAGGAAAAGCAGAGACAAGTAATTTGGGATTAGACTTTGGATATTTTTATCTGTGAAGACTTACAAGTTGACAGAACTGTAGAAAGAAAATTACAAGCCGTTAAAATAAAACTTTCTCAGTGGGTGAGAAGTCGTTCCCTGGTTTTAAATAACCATAATTTTTTATTAGTGAATATTTGTACAGCAAACAAGTTGTAGTCGGTTCTCAGTACCATGAGAATATTTGTACTACAGTGCAGTTCCAAATATTCTCTTGCATTGTCGAACAAACGATGTAAACGTGTAGGAGTGTCGTCAACTGATTTCTGCAGGAATGTCGCAAGCATATTTCCGAGAACAAGTGTGATCCTATCCTCTAATTCGACCATAGTGCGTGGGTTTATTCGGCACACCTCTTCGTTAACTCAACTGCACAAGGATACCATTCATGATGCTCTAGCCGTCCCAGCCAACGTCCTGGGAAGTGTTCGTCCAGCCAGTCACGAACGAAGAAAACAAAATGAGGTGGTGCTCCATCTTAGAAAGGTTTTCCGCAACATTGTATCAGTGGCCACACACAGACTCTTTCAGCATCTGGTTATACCGGTCACTGTTCATGGCGTCTCGCAGTGCGAATGGATCAATGAGGCGGTTCACGGGCATACCGCACCAGACCCTCAATTTTGGTCAACTTTGTGATATTCCATTTCTCATTCGTGGATTTCTTTCTACCCAATAATGGCAGGTGTGTCGATTTACGATTCCCCCAATGTGAACCATCGTCTTATTGCTCCAAATAATATTCTTGAACAAATCTGGCCAATCCTAACGCCATGAGAGAATAATTTGCTCATATTCCATCAGCCTGTCACAATCCTCCAACTGCAACTTCTGAACGTAATTGAGTTAGCAAGTTCCCAGACCATGTCCGTCTTTAACACAAGACGCACCTTATTCCTGCTGATCCCACTCTCACGAGCTGCCTGGATTCTTGATTTACCAGGGCTGCACTTGAAGATGTCCCTCACTACCGCTACATTTCTCGAGATCGGGCCACTGAAGGTGGTCCTCCTCGCTGTTCATCCTCAACGGATCCAGTTGTCATCATTTTGGTGTGACAATTATGAATGGTTTTAGCATCTAACGTGGTACGAATGGCCATGAACTCTCAGAACCATCACTGAAGACGACGTACAAATCGGCACACTTGAAAGCACGAAGCGACAAAGACGTTTCAGTGTGACGTCCGCTTTCCTGCCATATTTTCTTTCACCATGAAGCGATGCTACGGACGGTTAAGCTGTTCTCAGGGATCCTGTAACTAAACACAACACTGTTCATTAATACATATCAACAACCACAAAGTTTATGAACATTTAAAACTAGGGAGCGACTTCTCACCAACCCTGTATATCGTGTAAAAAGTTCATATGAGGCTACCAAAATGAGTGAAACGAAAAAATTGCTGACACATTAATAGTAACGTCCTGTTTTCTAATACAAATGATGAAATATGGTCAAGCGAAACGGAAACTAAGATCAGAGCTAATTAGGATTCAATTTTCGATTGGAACATCGTGGATAACATGAATTAGAGGTGAAAGTTTGTATTTCATTTGTGGGCTACTGACTCGTGTATTCTCCTCCTGGAAGAAATACACTAATGAATCAAAACACTAATTGGATGCTGGTCCACGTTTTAAGCTCAAAGCAGCAGCGATTCGGCGTGGCGCTGGATGCGACAACTCCTTGTTATGCTCCTGGAGGACTGTGGCACCAGATTTTTAAGCGTAGGTCAATCAGATCTCTTAAACTATAGGCCGGGATGACATTTTCGCTCTGCAGCGGAGTGTGCGCTGATATAGGCCGCAAGTTTCGCGGGCGCTGAGGTAGCGCTCGATGGCGCCCCACATGTTTTCCAACGGAATCGTATCACGCGTAGGTTGTAGCCAATACATCAACAGGAGTTTACTGTCACGCTACTCAAACCACTGTAGCATAATACTGGCTTCGTGAATCGTTCATTTCTCCTGCTGGAAAGTGCCATCGCCGTCGGGGAAGACATCAAACATTAACGAATGCATTCGGTGCGCAGTAATGTTGACGTAGTCCACAGCTGTAACGGTGCCTTCGATTACCACAGGTCTCATGTAAACTCGGAAGAATGTCGCCCATACCACAGGAATGCTAGCACCGGCAAACGGCCGTGCCGTGGGGCGTCTTCCGAGCAGCCGTTCGAGCGATCGACGCGGTATCCGCACACGACCATCGAAATGGTGCAACAAGAAACGCGAC
This sequence comes from Schistocerca americana, assembly GCF_021461395.2. NCBI lineage: Eukaryota > Metazoa > Arthropoda > Insecta > Orthoptera > Acrididae > Schistocerca > Schistocerca americana. Next base: position 69,795,124 of record NC_060125.1, read on the forward strand.
TCATCCAAGCGGGCGATTCGTTCCTAATGATGGACGGTCCAGTCTTGACGAGCGCGAATGCTATCGCAATTGACGATGTCCCGGGGTCATCACTGGAGCACGGAGGATTCATATTCGAAACAAGCGCTGAATGGTATGCTCCGAAACACTGTAACCTCCCCACAACAAATTTTAAAGGTAGAAATAATAAATGAATGGGAGCCAAGCGTAACCTCCCCACCGAAATTTAAAAAGACAGAAATATAAAATGAATAGGAGCCAAGAAGCAATATTGTCCCCACAAAAATATTTAAATAAAAAATATAATAATAAATGGGAGCCAAGTGTAACCTCCCTAGCAATTAAATTTAATGACAATAAAAACGAGAATCGCAATCTGACTCAAGGTGTAAGCTCTCACGAAAATAATGAAAAACAATTCAATGCTAATGAAACTTCAGTGACAATGTAAACTCAATTAAACCGAAATATCGGTCTTTGGCCCTGTGCAAAACAATCAGAATTAAATTCTTACCTCATTGAAACTGCTTGTCAAATTTCTGCTCTTATTGTTGCGCACGGCTTGGAGGAACTGCATTGCAAATAATTTTTTTTTTATTTTTAAATTTAACTGAAACTTTTCTTTAAGGGAAATGAAGGAAATTTTAATTAAATGATTTTTTTTTGTGTAAAAATTGCTTTGAAATCAAAATTATTATTGGGGCATTTGTTGGAAATTAATTACAATAAATAAACTTTACATTATCTGATGATTACCTTAATTAACAATATACCTAATTCAGCATATTGACCAGAATGCCATGTCGACACTCGCCGACTCCTCACACACAACTGCACTGGGCTGCTACTACGGACATACTGCTCTGCATGACGACTACTAGCGTACTGCTCGCAACACTCGCGCGGTCAAGCGCAGACTAACCACGATAATAGGCTCTCTGGTCAAAGATTTTAACGTGCCTCACCATCGCTGCTACGTTACATACGTGTTTCATATTCCTCCACTGGGGGGGCAAAAATTTGGCAGCGATGGTGAGTCATTTGGACTTGCCATCGCAAGAAATTTTTTCTTTAATTAATGAACTTTTACAATTTACAGAATATTTAAATACATGAATTAAATGTTGTGCACATGCACCGAGTACAAAACATTTCAGACAAAGACAAGATATGAGTACAAAACTTAGTAGCAAATCAGAAAAATGTATATAAAAATTATTTGACAGATAAAGTGCACAGGCACTGAAAAAATTCTTTAGCATAAACAGAATGGCAAAAAAATCATGTTGACAAGTGACATGAGTGCACATGCACTGCAGTTCAGAACATATCAGCAAATGACGAAATGTATATACAATGAGTAAGAAATGACATAAGTGCATACGCACTGAAGTATTGAACATACAGAATGAGTAGAAATCATATAGAAAAATGAGAAAAGTGCACAGGCACTGAAGTTCAGTAGAAAACATATTAACACATAACATAAGTGCACATGCACTGTAGTTCAGAACATATCATCAAAATAAAAATGTATATACAATATAAAAGACAAGAGTGCACATATACTGTACTTCAGAACAAATCGAAAAAATGTCTTTAGCATTTTCGCAATAAATAAACATAATGCCAAAAAAAACATGTCGACAAGTGCCATAAGTGTACTCGCACTGGAGTTCAGCGAATCGAAAAAAAATGTATAACCCATGAACACAAATGATGTTAGCAAAAAATGATTTTCACTATGTGACAAGAATTAGGATAGGAAAGGGAAGGATTGCATCATGGTTGTAGCACTTTAGATTGCACACAGCTGTTCTGAAAGTCCATATCTTTCCACAGCAGTACAACACCAAGTGACACAATTTGAAGTTCTTTTCCCATCAGAATTTATCAGTGTAGCCAAGACACTGAACTGTCGTAGTAATGTTCCATGTTCTCATTTTGGCAGTACACTAGGTACACCAAACAGTGGGACCATAATAACGTCTTCATCGCTCACGGTGGTGGACAGCATGTCGTGTCAACACCACGCTCTTACAAGGCACACCAACGTAGAATTAGTGCAAAACCAAAGATAGTGCTCCATGATCACTAGGATAGACAGGACAAATGGACATTGCAGTAATTCAGGGTAGTTAGCTCATAAGGTGAAGGACATTAAGTCACATACCATTCTTCATTAGTAGTTTGCGGCATTCATAGCCCAGTTGTTGAACATTTCTGTACCATGTATGTAGTATTACAGAAAAATGTTCATTAATAGTTTTACATAGAATCAGTAACCTTCTTTTCCTAGTTACAAAGCATTATGAAATAATCGCATTCTTTTCCAGTTACAGAGTATAGCATAGTTAATTAATCATTTGTCATTCCAATAGTAATCTCATTCTTGTCCAGTTACAAAGCATAATTAATCACTTGTCATTTCAATATAGTAAGAGTCATTAGCTTTTTTTTCTAATTACAAAGCATTATCAAATAATCGCATTCTTTTCCAGTTACAAAGTATAGCATAGTTAATTAATCATTTGTCATTCCAATATAGTATTAATCATTAGCCTTCTCCTAATTACAAAGCATTATTAAACAATCGCATTCTTTTCCAGTTACAAAGTATGGCATAGTTAATTAATCATTTGTCATTCCAATGCAGTAAGAATCATTAGCCTTCTCCTAATTACAAAGTATTATTAAACAATCGCATTCTTTTCCATTTACAAAGCGTAATTAATCATTTGTCATTTGAATATAGTAAGAATTATTAGCCTTCTCCTAATTACAAAGCATTATGAAACAATCACATTCTTTTCCAGTTACAAAGTATAGCATAGTTAATTAATTATGTGTCATTCCAATATAGTAATAATCATTAGCCTTCTCCTAATTACAAAGCATTATGAAACAATCGCATTCTTTTCCAGTTACAAAGTATGGCATAGTTAATTAATCATTTGTCATTCCAATACAGTAAGAATCATTAGCCTTCTCCTAATTACAAAGTATTATTAAACAATCGCATTCTTTTCCAGTTACAAAGTGTAATTAATCATTTGTCATTTGAATATAGTAAGAATTATTAGTCTTCTCCTAATTACAAAGCATTATGAAACAATCACATTCCTTTCCAATTACAAAGCATAGCATAATTAATCAATCATTTTCCAAGTGACATTTTATTCATTGCTGTTCAGCATTACTCAGAACTTTCTCAAACTGGTATCACTATTTGGGACTGGTAATACATTTTTTTGTTAGCAATGCATTGCGTTGGGATCGATAATTAATTGCTGAGGCATAACAATATTTGCTTTTGACCTATTGCTGCAAATGAGGATAGGTAACGTCATTCGTCATGAGTCAGCTGTAGCAAGGTTATGTAACAAGGCAGTATATGTGATCACATTTATAAATGATAAACACAAATGGGTAAAAAATAAAAATGCAAGTACTAGAACAGGTATAATAAGTAACAGGTTTAGTAAGTATCATGAAAAACTTCTCCTGAAAAAAAATACAAAATGGATTATTGAGCTGAAAGAAGAAACGCATACTATGCTGAAAAGTAGTGAACTTCGAATTAACAGGTAGTGAAATGTGTATAAAAATGTGTTCCATAGCTGTCCTTTCCAAAACCTTCAGTCATTATACTGTGCAATATAACACCTGCTGTCAAAACGAACTGCAACAAATACTTAAATAACTACATAGCCTAAATATAACTTCAACATTATCCTCATCTGTAAAGAGAAAAAAAAACTTCATTATCCATCACTTCATTATCCATATTATCATAACTTCATTATTATCATCACCTGTAAAGAAAAACTTCATTATTCATAGTAGCATATTCTTCATCATTATTCATCAGCATTCATTATCATCTGCAAAAAAAATCACTTCATTACTCATTACACAACTAATCCTTATCTCTAGCATATTTCATCACTAAAACTAAGATGTGTAGTTCTGTCTGACAGCCTGCATCAACCACCTTGTATTCTGAAAGAAAAAATTAGTTAAGACTGCTATTCTACGATGAGTATAGTATATTCTTGTTAATGCTTGTTAATCCTGATCCATTTACTCTTCCTCATAAAGTTATTGCATCCTCTTTCGTTTATTCCGTAGGTGAAATTCTCATTTCTGTTGAATTTATTTCTTACACGCATCATTTCTTTCTGAAATTGATGAACAAAGATTAATGTCTTGCATTTAAATCATATACCCACTAGATAATGACTGGTTTATGGTAACATAATTAACCATACAGCATAACATGACAGAAAACGTAATATGTCAAAGACATTGACAGTGTTCAAAGCCAAAATGTACAGAGAATATCATAATGCAGCAGCAAAATGTAAAACAGTCACGATCTTGAGGTGTCATAGGGCAACAAATGTCAAAGTCAACTGGTGTGTGTTATATCTTAACTATTTCACAATACATACAAACAAAACTGGAGTACAATCATACACACACACAAAAAAATGGAAAATGTGCACGGTCTGATGTGTAACGACAAGAAAAACGACCTGTTAACCTTACCTTGCCGGGCACTTGCCAAGAAAAAATACGATAATCATCAGAAATTAGTCATGTGAATATAATTGCATAAGTAAATGGCATCATAGTGTGTTGAATCATAAAGTGTCTTCATTCAATAAACGGTTTAATGTTTGAGATATGGTGGTTGCCTTTCGATTTTCTGGTTCTCAAAGTTTCGACGTGTACAACATTGGGGTGAGGGATGCTGCGAATCCGATATGGACCTGCGTATAGAAGTTCAAATTTACTGCACTTACCTTTTAATTTACTGGATAAATAGTGTGTACGTACTAATATTTTCTGTCCAATGTGAAAGTCTCGGCGTCTACAAACCTGTTTTTGCTGTCTTCTCCGGCGCTCTGCGGCACGTTTGATGTTGTTCAGCGCAATGTCAATTATTTCGTGGTGTCTTAGTCGACGACATTTAGGGAAGTTTACTAATTCTTTAATTTTGTTTGGTGGTTCAACGTTTTTCAATATAACAGATGGAGATAGCATAGTGGATTCATTTGGAATGGAATTAATTACATCTTGGAATGAGAGTATGTGTGTATCCCAGTCAATATGTCTTCTGTGGCAGTATATTCGGCACAGCTTACCAATTTCTTTCATTAATCTTTCACAGGGGTTCGAAGAAGCATGGTACTTGGATATATAAATCGGAAAAATGTTTCTAGCTCGTAACATACGTGTCCATGTACCAGAACGAAATTGAGATCCATTGTCAGAAATTACCTTCATCACATGCCCTACATGAAATAGAAAATGTTTTACAAATGCTTTCGAAACAGTTTTAGCAGTAGCTTTGCGTAACGGAGTGAAAGTAACAAATTTCGAAGTGAGTTCAACAGCGACAAAAATGTAGCAAAAACCTGTGTTAGTTCTCGGAATTGGACCAAAAATGTCTACTGCGGCCATATGTCTTAATTTAACAGGTATAATGGGATATAATGGAGGAATATGTGAAGTGGTGTCTGATTTAGCTTTCTGGCAAATTTTACAAGACGCTAAAACTCCTCGTATACGTTTCTCCATGTTGGTAAAATAACAGTTCTGTCTCAGTATAAGAAAACATTTTCGTGCTCCGTAATGTGCGTAACTTAAATGAGTGTACCAAATTAATTTGTTAACCAGTTCGTCAGGAATGCATAATAACCAATTGTTGCTGTCAGGATGAGAGCGGCGAAACAGAATGTCATTGCGTACAGTGTAGTGGTTTCTAATCGTAACATTATTCTTATCTTGCCAGAGGTGTTTAATTTCTTTCCACACGTTGTCTTTATTTTGCTCTTTTGCTATGTCCTGTAATGACGACGAAATAAAGTTTTCAAATGCAACTTGCTGAATGTACATGACACTGAAATTTGCTTTGCAGAAGTTGGTTGCTACGTCTTGCTGATTGTTGCTCAGAGAACGGGATAGTGCGTCTGCTATAACATTTTGTGTGCCGGGAATGTGAACTATTGTAAAATTAAATTCCTGTAAATAAAGTTTCCATCTGCTTAATCTGTCGTGAGTGAATTTAGCCGAAAGTAAAAATTGTACCGCTCTGTGGTCTGTGTAAACGGTGGTATGTCTGCCATAAAGAAAGTGCCTAAATCTCGTGAAAGCCCATACAACACATAATGTCTCAAGTTCTGTAACAGAATAATTTCGTTCAGCAGGTGACAGAATGCGGCTGGCAAATGCGATGTTTTTAATTACTGTAGAGCCATCTTCTTCAATTTCCTGGAAAATGTGTACGCCTAAAGCGGTGTTGGAACTGTCGGTGGCAACGGAAAAATTTCTAGTAAGATCTGGGTGCGATAACAGTGGAGCATTCAACAAAGCATGCTTCAGGTTCATGAACTCAGAATGTGCTTGCTTATCCCAAGACCAAATACTCTTTTTACCTGTTAATTGGCATAATCTGGGTGTGTCTAAAGCAGAGTGATGAATAAATTTACGAAAAAAGTTAATTAAGCCCAAAAAACTGCGTAATTGCTTTTTCGTTGTAGGAATAGTAATGTCACGTAGAGCTTGAAGTTTTTCCGGATCAGGTGCAATGCCTTCTGCTGAAATTACGTGTCCAAGAAATTTTATAGAAGTTTTGCCAAAGTGCGGTTTACTAAGGTTAACTGTAAGTCCTTGTGCATGAAAAGTTTGTAACAGTTGTTCAAGAATCAGATTGTGTTCACACCAGTTAGCTTCTGCGATAAGAATGTCGTCTACATACGTCGTAATTCTGTCCTTAAGTTCTGTCGGAAGTATTGTGTTCAAACCGCGAATAAAAGCTGCAGAAGAAATAGTTAAGCCGAACGGTAATTTGCAAAATTGATAACAGTCGCCAAAACAAAGAAATGCTGTGTATTTTCTGCAATTCGGATGAAGTTGAATTTGCCAAAATCCCGATTTCAAATCTAGTGTAGAATAAATAGCAGTACCATGAAATGTCTGTAAAAGTTCCTCTAGTGTCTGTGGTCGATCTGTTTCATTAATAATAATGTCATTAATGTGACGTGAATCAAGTACGAGGCGAAGTGAGCCATCTTTTTTCTTAACAATATGTAGCGGGTTTATGTACGGACTAACTGCCGGTTCTATAATTCCTTGGTCGAGCATATACTGCAATTCTTTTTTAACCTGTTCTCTGTGGATATATGGAATGGGATAATGCTTTGCTTTAAATGTGTCGTGCTGTTTGACTTGAAATTCATACATAAATCCGGACATAGTACCAGGAATGTTGTCGAAAACTGGAGCTTGCTGTAAAAGAATTTCGTGTAATTGCGTTCGTTCGTTGTGTGTAGTTGCACTGCTCTCTTTAACCTTATCAGATATCATCTGTATTACGTCGTAGTCAGCTTCTTCTGGAGTATTATAGTTGTGTACGTACGTATCCGTGAACAATGTGGGATTACAGTCTATGTTATGTGACGCGGAAATGACCTCTGTGCGATTAATTGTTTGCTCTTCCGCAGATAGTGAGTGCTGAAATTCTATAGCAAATTGTATATTTTCATCCTTCACCATTAAATAAGAATTCTGAAAATCAATAACTGCGTCGTGTTGTACCAGAAAATTCGTACCTAAAATTACGTCTGTTGTCAATAAAGGAACAATCCAAAAATTTGAGTGGAAGGTATGACCTGCAATACAAAATGATAAATGCGTCTGTAATTTAACGTCTACTCCTTTACTCGGTACTGCTCCTTTCACTTTTGTTTTGCCTAAAGGTAATGTCGGATAAGTATTCTCTTTGTTACACTCGTTAAAAGTCTCCTCATTTATTACTGATATAGGTGATCCGGAATCAATTACTGCTGAGAATTTCGATGACCCAATTTTAATTTCGATGACAGGATGTGAAATAGTTTTCTCAACAAATGGTCTTTCCTGCTAGAGAGTGTCTCTGATATCGTCAAAAGTAATTACATTTTCGTGAACAACATTTTGCGTGTCAAACGTAGTGCTTGTGTTATTGGAAGATGCGTCCTGTGCAGTATCTAGTCAGATTCTATCTGACGTGTTATTATTATTAGGAGGATTCTGTGGCATTTCTACTATTTGAACTGTTCTATTACTTCTTCCAGACGTGTTACGCTCTGGATGATACCTACTGTCGGGTTCATTCATGAGAATATGTTCTTGTTGATTATTTTGTTGCTGGTAAGACCGACTGTTATTAAACGTATGTTGGTAATTATGCTCATCGTTTTTACGTCTGTCGTGATAGTCATTCCTATACGGTGCATTGCGATAGGAATTGAAATACTGTCTTCTTTGTACGTAGTTGTTTCCTTGCTGGCGTGCGATACTATTTCTTGTATCAGGGACTACACGTGCACGCGGCGAAACATTAAAGCTTGGTTGACCTTGTGCATTCCATTGTTGGTTAGGTATGCTAACCGGCTGGTTTTGATGTTGTTGTTGTGAAACACTTCTATTGTTACTAAAGTGTGGTTCCTGTTGCTGAAAATTTTGACGGTATTGATAATTAGGATTTTGGCTGTTATTAAAGTTTTGGTAGTTGTCGTTCCTAAAGCGTCTGTTACTTTTCCTATTGAAATTACGTCCCTGATCATAATTACTGTAAGTTTGTTGACCTTGGTTATTATACGAAAAGTTTTTGTTTACAAATGAATAATCAGATTGCTGTACTTCTAAAAGCTGCAACAGATCCCTGAATGCTGAAATGTTTTCTTTTTGCTGGCCCGTTAGAAGTGACACTCGTAATGACCGTGGTAATTTGGAAATGCATAATTGTATAAGTGCAGATTCACTGTACGGTTCACTTAGGTACTGGTTCTGTTGTACCATATGTTCAAAAAATTGCGTGACACTGGGAAAATTGGAGTTCTCATAATTTGGCAAACTAATTAGTTGATCTTTAATTCCGCGCTGTGTCGTCTTCGACCAGTACGCTGACAGAAAAGCATTCTGAAATTCCTCTACCGAGTAACACTGTCTCGCGATCGGTCTCATACGAGTTGCCAGTTCGCCTTCCAAAAAACTACAAATAAATTCAAGTTTATGTGTTACAGGCCAAGTCGGTGGAAAAGCAAAGCTAAACTGTTGTATCCAATCCAGTGGGTGAATCTGTGTTCTGTCGTTTTTAAACACTTTAAACTTTCTCACTGACAAAAAATGTTTGTAATCAAAATTATCGTCTCTGTGTGATGGAACAGGTTCAGGATTGTAAGAGAATCTATTGAACTGTGGTTGTTCGGAATCTGTCCCGTACTCTCTGTAGATTACCCAAATTATACGCGTTGCGCGAGTCTGCCAGATGTTCGCAAAGTGGCGTCTGCTGTGATGTGTTATTAACTGAAATACTTTTCATCTCTGTCACTTCTTGTTGTAAACTCGACAATTTTCTACGCAACATGTAATTAGACGAATCGATCTCATTAATTGTCTGCTGTAAATTTTGAAATTCAGGTGTTTGGTTAAATGAAATCGGTGCAGTATCGTCTGATTTATTATCTTTATTACTTTCAATAGCATCAATACGACTGGCTAATTCATCATATTTTTCAGTCAGTATTTTTGCCTGTTCATCGGTTTTAGAATCGGACGCATTAATCTGTTTTTGCACATTACGTGTAGTTTCGCTCAGTTTTTTAACATCAGCTTTGACGACATCGGAATCCTGTGTTAGTTCTAATTGTTCGAGTCTGTCAGTCACTGTTTGAAAATCGGTTGTGTATGTGTCTGTTTTCGATTTAAGATCCGAAATTTCGTCACGTAATTCTGAGTTCCAATGTTTGATGGTATTAATTTCGTCGGACACTGTGGCAATATTATTATCTACATACGTTTTTGCCTTCGCAAACATTTTACGTTTGTCTTCCTGTCTCTGAGCAGTGATTGTTTCCATTACTTGACGTTTTACTTTATTTTGATCCTCAATAAATTTGCGGAAACGCGTATCACTGTTTTGTATGTGGAGATTAAAGCGTTCGTCAATCTGAGTGTTCTGTTGTTCGAATTTCGCGTCTATCTTTTCATCCATTGTGCGCGAAAGTTCTGCTGTCATTGCTTTAAACTCGTCGCGTAATTGTGTAGCCTTTTCAGAGCATTGTTCGGCGACTCCGCTAATTTCGTCTCTGAGTGTTTCTGTTGCGGCTGTTTGCATTTCCCTTAATTCTTGCGCAACAGACTTAATTTCTTCGCTATTTTTTCGTGAACAAGCCTCAATTTCCGCGCGCAACTGTTCCTTAGTGTCATGACACTGCGCGGCAACGGCTCTAATTTGTTCACTAAGCTGTCTGGAATTGTCGTCTAATTTTTCATTTAACTGTCTGGAATTGTCGTCTAATTTTTCATTTAACTGTCTGGAATTGTCGTCTAATTTTTCATTTAAGTATTGTTTGAGTTTTTCGTTACCTTGTTTGTTATCTACACTCTGTTGTTTGACCTGTTCACTAAGTTTGTCTTGTTTTTCGTTCTGTTCGTTCCTAAACTGTAGCATTATTGCTATAAATTGATCCAAAGTAACATTACCTACTCCATTATCTGTGCTGTTTGATTGTGTACCTGGAATTGTCGCGCTTTGTGTGACCATTTGGTCATTCTGCAATTTACGAAAAGGATTATCAGTCGGACCTACACTGTCACTCACTATTTCGGAATTAAATAAATCCGTCGTACTTTGTGTATCCTGTTCATTTTCATTAGACAAATTTGTATGTTCATCACGTAAATTTAGTAAACCGGTTGTGTTAGGCTGGGCAGCGCTCATTACAAGAGAGCGTCCCGCGTCATCGATTGTCGTCAAATCAACAGAGGACATAACCGAGTTCGTTTGCTCATCATTAAGACAAAAGTCATCATTAGTGGTTGGAATGCATTGATTGTCAGTGAACGCAGGATTGTCATCATTACTCTGCGTGTCACAATTATTATCAGTCACGTTGTTTAAGTCGGTAAATTCATTCACAATACCTCGCGATACACTATTCATAGTCTTTCGCGGCATTTTTACAACAGTCAATTATTCACAAAACAAATAATCACAAATGCAAAAGCAACACACAAATACAACAGAGCAAAGAATTGCCGTTGATCTGTGGAAAGAGAGTCACAAAATTAGTAAAAGCGTTGCGCCAAATCCTAATTATATATAAGCAAATAAGAGCAGATCTCTGACTGTTTTTCAAAAGATTCTCAACGAAATTCGATCCTGGAATGGGTGTCGCCAAGTGTAACCTCCCCACAAAAAATTTTAAAGACAGAAATAATAAATGAATAGGAGCCAAGCGTAACCTCCCCACCGAAATTTAAAAAGACAGAAATATAAAATGAATAGGAGCCAAGAAGCAATATTGTCCCCACAAAAATATTTAAATAAAAAATATAATAATAAATGGGAGCCAAGTGTAACCTCCCTAGCAATTAAATTTAATGACAATAAAAATGAGAATCGCAATCTGACTCAAGGTGTAAGCTCTCACGAAAATAATGAAAAACAATTCAATGCTAATGAAACTTCAGTGACAATGTAAACTCAATTAAACCGAAATATCGGTCTTTGGCCCTGTGCAAAACAATCAGAATTAAATTCTTACCTCATTGAAACTGCTTGTCAAATTTCTGCTCTTATTATTGCGCACGGCTTGGAGAAACCGCATTGCAAATAATATTTTTTTTTAATTTTTAAATTTAACTGAAACTTTTCTTTAAGGGAAATGAAGAAATCGTAATTAAATGATTTTTTTTTGTGTAAAAATTGCTTTGAAATCAAAATTATTATTGGGACATTTGTTGGAAATTAATTACAATAAATAAACTTTACATTATCTGATGATTACCTTAATTAACAATATACCTCATTCAGCATCTTGACCAGAATGCCATGTCGACGCTCGCCGACTCCTCACACACAACTGCACTGGGCTGCTACTACGGACATACTGCTCTGCATGACGACTACTAGCGTACTGCTCGCAACACTCGCTTTCTGGTCAAAGATTTTAACGTGCCTCACCATCGCTGCTGCGTTACATACGTGTTTCAACACATGAGCGTGAACGAGAATTGTTCTCCGTTGCCTTCTCTGCCACAGATCAGAGTCTATTGTACTTTACATAGAGGGCAAGCCTACAAACGCCACGACCAGTGCAGTCCACACCTATCCCCCTTCTTCCGATTTTGCCTTCTTTCAGTCAATTCCCATAGACTCAGACGATAGTAGCTCGGAAACGATGTCCAGCTTTGTCATGTGCGAGACGTTCATTTCAAGGCTACAAGCCATAACTATCTGCCCCTCGTCATAACCGCTCATGGAAGTGAAATTCCTCATTTACCGCCTGTAGCGTCGCTAGAATGATAGCCTATCGGTCTCTTACACTACTGGCCATTAAAATTGCTACACCAAGAAGAAATGCAAATAATAAACGGGTATTCATTGGACAAATATATTATACTACAACGGACATGTGATTACATTTTGACGCAATTTGGGTGCATAGACCCTGAGAAATCAGTACACAGAACAACCATTTCTGGCGGTAATAACGGCCTTGATACGCCTGGGCATTGAGTCAAATAGAGCTTGGATGGCGTGTACTGGTACAGCTGCCCATGAAGCTTCAACGCGATACCACAGTTCATCAAGAGTAGTGACTGGAGTATTGTGACGAGCCAGTTGCTCGGCCACCACTGACCAGACGTTTTCAGTTGGTGAGACATCTGGAGAATGTGCTGGCCAGGGCAGCAGTCGAATATTTTCTGCATCCAGAACGGCCCGTAGAGGACCTGCAACATTCGGTAGTGCATTATCCTGCTGAAATGTAGGGTTTCGCAGGGATCGAATGAAGGGTAGAGCCACGGGTCGTAACACATCTGGAATATAACGTCCACTGTCCAAAGTACCGTCAATACGAATAAGAGTTGACCGAGACGTGTAACGAATAGCAGCCCATACCATCACGCCAGGTGATACGCCAGTATGGCGATGACGAATACACGCTTCCAATGTTCGTTCACCGCGATGTCACCAAACACGGATGCGACCATTATGATACTGTAAACAGAAACTGGATTCACCCGAAAAAATGACGTTTTGCCATTCGTGCACCCAGGTTCGTCGCTGAGTACACCATCGCAGGCGCTCCTGTCTGTGATGCAGCATCAAGGGTAACAGCAGCCATGGTCTCCGAGCTGATAGTTCATTCTGCTGCAAACGTCGTCGAACTGTTCGTGCAGATGGTTGTTGTCTTGCAAACGGCCCCATCTGTTGACTTATGGATCGAGACGTGCGTACACGATCTGTTGCAGCCATGCGGATTAGATGCCTGTCATCTCGACTGCTAGTGAGAAGAGGCCGTTGGGATCCAGCACGGCGTTCCGTATTACGCTCCTGAACCCACCGATTCCATATTCTGCTAACAGTCATTGGATCTCGACCAACGCGAGCAGCAATGTCGCGATACTATAAACCGATTGGCTACAATCCGACCTTCATCAAAGTTGGAAACGTGATGGTACGCATTTCTCCTCCTTACACGAGCCATCACAACAACGTTTCACCGGGCAACGCCGGGCAACTGTTATTTGTGTATGAGAAATCGGTTGAAAACTTTCCTCATGTCAGCACGTTGTAGGTGTCGCCACCGGCGCCAACCTTGTGTGAATGCTCTGAAAAGCTAATCATTAACATATCACAGCATCTTCTTCCTGTCGGTTAAATGTCGCGTCTGTAGCACGTCATCTTCGTGGTGTAGCAATTTTAATGGCGAGTAGTGTACTTCCCTTACCGCACCGCGTGTCCATAATGCCACCAAACGACATTCTGTCCCGCGGCGGGCAGTTGTCATAATACTTCGGATCATTAGTTTATATTCAGACAAGGAAGAGGAAGCGCTCTTTAGAATCGTATAATTTTAATGAGGAAAGCTTTCAGTTTATCTAGTATCTAACAGATACACAGAACGAAATAACTTCCTGCAGTGATCCGAGTATCCTCAGCTGCTAGATTTTGGCAGTGTATGTTGTCTCCTTATCTAGATTGATGCTGTATTTCATTTTTGTGCGTGCAGAACGGCAGTTTCGAAACATGATGTTGCGTATTATACAGGGTGTTTCAAAACTGACCGGTATATTTGAAACGGCAATAAAAACTAAACGAGCAGCGATAGAAATACACCGTTTGTTGCAATATGCTTGGGACAACATTACATTTTCAGGCGGACAAACTTTCGAAATTACAGTAGTTACAATTTTCAACAACAGATGGCGCTGCAAGCGATGTGAAAGATATAGAAGACAATGCAGTCTGTGGGTGCGCCATTCTGTACGTCGTCTTTCTGCTGTAAGCGTGTGCTGTTCACGACGTGCAAGTGTGCTGTGGACAACATGGTTTATTCCTTAGAGGATTTTTCTGGTGTTGGAATTCCACCGCCTAGAACACAGTGTTGTTGCAACAAGACGAAGTTTTCAACGGAGGTTTAATGTAACCAAAGGACCGAAAAGCGATACAATAAAGGATCTGTTTGAAAAATTTCTACGGACTGGGAACGTGTCGGATGAACGTGCTGGAAAGGTAGGGCGACCGCGTACGGCAACCACAGAGGGCAACGCGCAGCTAGTGCAGTAGGTGATCCAACAGCGGCCTCGGGTTTCCGTTCGCCGTGTTGCAGCTGCGGTCCAAATGACGCCAACGTCCACGTATCGTCTCATGCGCCAGAGTTTACACCACTATCCATACAAAATTCAAACGCGGCAACCCCTCAGCGCCGCTACCATTGCTGCACGAGAGACATTCGCTAACGATATAGTGCACAGGATTGATATCGGCGATATGCATGTGGGCAGCATTTGGTTTACTGACGAAGCTTATTTTTACCTGGACGGCTTCGTCAATAAACAGAACCGGCGCATATGGGGAACCGAAAAGCCCCATGTTGCAGTCCCATCGTCCCTGCATCCTCAAAAAGTACTGGTCTGGGCCGCCATTTCTTCCAAAGGAATCACTGGTCCATTTTTCAGATCCGAAACGATTACTGCATCTCGCTATCTGGACATTCTTCGTGAATTTGTGGCGGTACAATCTGCCTTAGACGACACTGCGAACACCTCGTGGTTTATGCAAGATGGTGCCCGGCCACATCGCACGGCCGACGTCTTTAATTTCCTGAATGAATATTTCCATGATCGTGTGATTGCTTTGGGCTATCCGAAACATACAGGATGCGGCGTGGATTGGCCTCCCTATTCGCCAGACATGAACCCCTGTGACTTCTTTCTGTGGGGACACGTGAAAGACCAGGTGTACCGCCAGAATCCAGAAACAATTGAACAGCTGAAGCAGTACATCTCATCTGCATGTGAAGCCATTCCGCCAGACACGTTGTCAAAGGTTTCGGGTAATTTCATTCAGAGACTACGCCATATTATTGCTACGCATGGTGGATATGTGGAAAATATCGTACTATAGAGTTTCCCAGACCGCAGTGCCATCTGTTGTTGACAATTGTAACTACTGTAATTTCGAAAGTTTGTCCGCCTGAAAATGTACTGTTGTCCCAAGCATATTGCAACAAACGGTGTATTTCTATCGCTGCTCGTTTAGTTTGTATTGCCGTTTCAAATATACCGGTAATTTTTGAAACACCCTGTATAAGGTGCTACCAAATTCGTGGTGGAGAAAATAATCTTCCTATCATGTCCAGTTGTGTATTGTGCCGTGCGTAAAAACCTTCCGCAAAGTTCGGTATTTTTCGACTTCGTGCCAATTTGATGGGATCGCTGATTGTGTAGAAACTCACTGCCAGAGAGTCTGGTGGTGCGAATGTGGTGCGCGGGGCGGCGTGTGACGGTCAGCGACTGGAGTCTTGAGTTAATAGCGGCACGAGGATGGTGGCGAGCGGGGCGATGTGCTGGAAGCAGCCCGTGTGTATGCCAGAACACGGCCTGGACGCACATGGAGTGACAGTGCGGAACAGTAGTCGCTGAAAGCCGTTGTTTGGGAAGCTGTAATTTGGAAAGGAGCTCCCTTTTGTGCTCAAGAGCTCTTCGGTTGCACATTGACTGGTGTTGTCGAAGAGATCGGCGGTTAAAGCATCGGTTGGCGGTCTGAACAGCCGTCACTACACTGTCAATGCGCCCTGGTAGCATTAGCACGCGAGTAGTGGATGACTCCGTGTGCTTTAGTTGTTCAGAATCAATGGCTCTGAGGTCATCAGTCCCCTAGAACTTAGAACTACTTAAACCTAACTAACCTAAGGACATCACACACATCCCATGCCCGATTCAGGATTCGAACCTGCGACTGTAGCGGTCGCGTGGTTCCAGACTGAAGCGCCTAGAACCGCTCGGACGGCTTTAGTTGTTCATCTTGCAAAATTTTAATTGAGATTGCCCTTGTGGGGCGCTATTAGTCCCCCTATTTTTTGGCTGGTCATTTATTTGTTGACTGTTCATGTTACAAGGTTGTCATTGAGTTTGCCCTGGTTGGGCCCATTATTTGTATGCATGTGCGGAACCAGTGGTAATCGATTTATGTTTCAGGTCCTATCACAAAATTATGATGTGTGTAATGTATCGCCAGGAAGTGTGCGCGAGACTGACGTGTGAAATAAAATAAGACTGCAAGATTGCGGCTTTGCAAACCCACTGAGGTAGCAGCGAATGAATTCTAATGCTGCAGATTTGTTCTTGAGTTAAATAAATAGCTTTTGTAATTGAACGTTTCATGTCTCTTAATTTGACGTTCATCTGAAGGAGTTTTGCACCTAACTTGTTTTGAAATCGTTCGATAATCCTATACAAGATTTGTTACAATTTCTAAGTGTTCGTCGGCCGGTGTGGCCAAGCTGCTCTAGGCGCTACAGTCTGGAACCGCGCGACCGTTACGGTCGCAGGTTCGAATCCTGCCTCGGGCACGGATGTGTGTGATGTCCTTACGCCTTAGGTTAATTAGGTTTAAGTAGTTCTAAGTTCTAGGGGAGTGATCACCTCAGAAGTGAAGTCCCATAGTGCTCAGAGCCATTTGAACCATTTTTTCTAAGTGTTCTGCCAATAAAACGCAGTCTTTATTTTGCCTTCCCACAACATTTTCTGTGTCTTATTTCCAATTTAAGTCGTTCGTAATTGTAATTCCTCGGTAGTTAGTTGAATTTACTTAACAGAAGTTTAAAGGATTCCTTTTAGCACTCATGTGGATAATCTCACACTTTTTCTTATTTAAGGACAACTGACAATTTGTGCACCACCAGATAACTTTTCTAAATCGTTTTACAATTTGTTTTGATCTATGACTAGTTTACTAGACGATAAACATCTGCAAACTATCTCAGACTGCTCAAATTGTCCCCTAAATCGTTTATACAGATAAGGGACAGCAGGGGGCCTATAACACTACCTTGAGGAATGCCAGAAATCGATTCTGTTTTACTAAATGACTTTCCGTCAGTTACTACTAACTGTGACCTCTCTGACAGGAAATCACGAATCCAGTCACTTAACCTCCGTAAGCACGCAATTTCACTACAAGCCGCTTTTGTGGTACAGTGTCAACAGCCTTCCGGAAATCCATAAATGTGGAATCAATCTGAAATCCCTTGTCAACAGCACTCAACACTTTGTGTGAGTAGAGAGCTAGTTGTGTTTCACAAGAAGGATGTTTTCTAAATCCGTGTTGACTCTTCGCATTAATTCGTAATGGAAATTTACGGTAAGTTCCTATGGTACCAAACTGCTGAGGTCATCGGTCCCTAGGCTTACACGCTACTTAATCTAACTTAAGCTAACTTACGCTAAGAACAACACACACACACACACACACCACTGCCCGAGGGAGGACTCGAATCTCCGACGGGGCGCAGTCGCGCGTCACGTGTCAATGCGCCCTAGACCGCGCGGCTTAATTCATAATGAAACTTCCTGACAGATTAAAACTGTGTGCTGGACCGAGACTCGAACTCGGGACCTTTGCCTTCGGCGGGCATGTGCTCTAGCAACTGACCTACCCAGCACGACTCACGCCCCATCCTCACAGCTTTACTTCTGCCCTTGCAAGTTTCGCAGGAAAGCTTCTGCAAAATTTGGAAGGTAGGAGTAAAGCTGTGAGGATGGGGCGTGAGTCGTGCTTGGGTAGCTCAGTTGCTAGAGCACCTGCTCGCGAAAGGCAAAGGTCCCGAGTTCGAGTCTCGGTCCAGCACACAGTTTTAATCTGTCAGGAAGTTTCATATCAGCGCACACTTCGCTGCAGAGTGAAAATCTCATTCTGGTTAATTCATAATGTTCCTAAATACTGCTGCATATCGACATTAGTTATATGGGTCTGTAATTTAGTGGATTGTATTGTATTCTATGTTAACCATAGACCTAGAAACGACGGATAGGTGCCGTCCCCGCCGCAGCCGCAATGGTCCACAACCCCACGACGACTGCCGCAGTCCACTTCACCAGTCCGCCGCCCCGCACCGAACCCAGGGTTATTGTGCGGTTCGGCTCCCGGTGGACACCCCAGGGAACGTCTCACACCAGGCGAGTGTGATGGTAGTGTAATGGTGGTGTTCGCGTACGTGGAGAACTTGTTTGCACAGCAGTCGCCGACATAGTGAGGCGGAATAAGGGGAACCAGTCCGCATTCGCCGAGGCAGATGGAAAACCGCCTAAAAACCATTCACAGACTGACCGGTGAACCGGACCTCGACACAAATTCGCCGGGCGGTTTCCTGCCGGGGACCAGGCGCTCCTTCCGCCCGGGGAAACGTGCGTTAGACCCCACGGACAACCGGGCGGGCTATTTAGTGGATTACTCCTACTAACTCTCCTGAATATTTGTATAACCCGCACAACTTTCCAGTCTTTGGGTACGGATCTTTCTTCGAGCGAGCGGTCGTATACGATTGTTAAGTTCGGAGCTACTGCATCAGCATACTCTGACAGGAACTTAATTGGTATACAGTCTGGACTGGAAGACCTGCTCTTATTAACCGAGTTAAGCTGCGTCATTACACCGAGGATATCAATTTCTAAGCCACTCATGTTGGCAGCTGTTCTTGATTTATATTCTGGTATATTTACTTCGTCGTCCTTTGTGAAGCAATTTCGGGAGGCTGTGTTTAGTAACTCGCACTGGGAGGTTTAAATCAAACATCTTTACGACAACTTCTAGCGTACTCTTCAATTAGACATTTAGGGTGAATAATCAGATCACTAACAGTCAGAGAAAACAATTGGGAACTATATTATAGCAGCACTGTTGTCTCTAGTATCTCCCTTGCTATCGCGCAGAGAAGGCATTGATTGTGTCTGTTGTGGACTGGCAAGACAGCCAATCCACAGTGACGGGTAACCGAAAGGCACGCGTTTAACTCACGCAGGCTGGCGTGAGGTCTGAAACAGGATACGTAATGAATGCTATAAAGAAAAGTACGTAGCTGCTGGAATACTTAACTTTAATCCACAATTGGTGAACATTGATCTTGTTACTGTACATGCTTCATTAGATACATAGCAAAGGATAAATGGCGCCTTGCTAGGTCGTAGCAATTGGCTTAGCTGAAGGCTATGCTAACTATCGTCTCGGCAAATGAGAGCGTAATTCTCAGTGAACCTTTCCTAGCAAAGTCGGCTGTACAACTGGGGCGAGTGCTAGTAAGTCTCTCTAGACCTGCCGTGTGGCGGCGCTCGGTCTGCAATTACTGACAGTGGCGACACGCGGGTCCGTCGTATTCTAGCGGGCCGCGGCCGATTCAAAAGCTACCACCTAGCAAGTGTGGTGTCTGGTGGTGACACCACAGTGTCTTGCAGGTAGCATACTTTACATACGAACAGACAGCTGACTGGTGCAACGTGATCTTGAGACAATGTCTTTTAACAACATAAGTTCCACGAAGCTTCAAGCGTTTGTTTATTTTTGATATTCAGTCAGTACATAAATAATGATTAGCCCCTGCAGTATAGTAAGAAATCCATAACTTCAAGTTTCGAAGACTTGGTAACCCTCACTCAATTGCAGTGGTACATTTAGACTCTTCTCAGTTTACCCCTGGATTTGAGATGAACGTGTGCGAGGAATGGGCCACGACAGAATCCTAGAGGCTATACCCAGCCGATTCGTTCATGAAATTCCTTCAGTTGTGAACTGCTCTCCGAATGCATTCCTGGGAGCGTGTTCTTGCGGTTAACTCCACAAGTATGGTGCTAATATGTCTCGCGGGCGGGCATTCTCGGCTGGCGTCGGGCGCGCAATATATAAGCCCGCGTGGCGTGGTGTGGTGTAATGGGCAGCGCATTGTGCCTGCGCCGGCCGGTATGCGGCTCGCACAATCGGCGCCGGAATTGGGGCGTGGCGTGCCGATCGCAGCTGGCGACGGCGAACAAGTGGCAGCGGCGCCGGCAGCATAGCGCGCATAGCGGGCGGCGGGCGCGCCCGAACCTGAATCAGGGAGGCTGGCCGCCTGCTGGCTAAGCGAGACAAGTGTGGGATGACGTACCGAAGCTAAAGTGTTCAAATGTTCAATCGTATGGGACTTAACTGCTAAGGTCATCAGTCCCTAAGCTTACACACTACTTAACCTAAATTATCCTAAGGACAAACACACACACACACACACACAGCCATGCCCGAGGGAGGACTCGAACCTCCGCCGGGACCAGCCGCACAGTCCATCACTGCAGCGCCCTAGACCGCCCGGCTAATCCCGCGCGGCGTACCGAAGCTGCGTCTGCTCCTTACAGAGTGCGCAAATAGACACACCAAGTGACCTCGAAGTACGGAGCCTTCTCTGTAACGTCACGCCACGCATCCGAGGGCAGTAACGTGACTGCACACTCATGACGTGTAGCACTGACCCTAATTACCTCATTTCGCCAAGGGAGACAGTCGACAAGTTATTTCACGTAAGAACATAGTCCTGAACTCAGTATCTGATGTTTAACTTCCGTGGAGCAATCAAATTACTCGGCCGTTTATTGCTATATTTCGCCCACTATTTCAAACAGATCCGGAAAACTTCTGTGAGGTTAACACCGGATTGTCAAGAGGACTATTTCAGGTGCCTGAGCGTTCGCAAAGCCACGAAAGTTGAGTGAATGCAGCAGCGGTAATATTCACAGAACACTCGTCTCGGAGATTTGGAAGAAGTTGCAACAGGTTGACAGTAAGAATAGATAACAGTTGTGGGTCATGTTCACCTTAATCTGAATCACTGGTCACGAGTGATGGCACAGATATGCTCCCACAGAACACAACAGAACTAAACTTGAGCGGCAGAGAAACTGGTATGGGCATGCGCATTCACATACAGAGATATGTAAACAGGCAGAATATGGCTCTGCGACCGGCAACGCCTGTCTAAGACAACAAGTGTCTGGCGCAGTTGTTAGATCGGTTACTGCTGCTACAATGGCAGCTTGTCAAGATTTAAGTGAATGTGCTTCTATAGTGGGCGCACGAGCCATGTGACACAGCATCTCCGAGGTAGCGGTGAAGTGTGGATCTTCCCGTACAACCATCTCACGAGTGTACCGTGAATATCAGGAATAAGATAAAACATCAAATCTCCGACATCACTGCGGCTGGAAAAATATCCTGTAAGAATGGGACCAACGACGAAAGAAGATAATCGTTCAACGTGACAGAAGTGCAACCCTTCCGCAAATTGCTGCAGAATTCAGTGCTGGGCCATCAACAAGTGTCAGCGTGAGAAGCATTCAACGAAACAACATGGATATGGGCTTTCGGAGCCGAAGGCCCACTCGTGTACCCTTGATGACTGCACGACACACAGCTTTACGCCTCGCCTGGGCGCGTCAACACCGACAATGGACTGTTGATGACTGGAAATACGTTGCGTGGTCGACGAGCCTCGTTTCAAATTCCATCGGGCGGATGGACATGTGACGGCGTGGAGACAACATGATGAATCCAAGGACCCTGCATGTCAGCAGAGGACTGTTCAAGCTGGTGGAGGCTCTGTAATGGTGTGGGGCGCGCGCAGTTGGAGTGATACGGAGCTCCTGATACGTCTAGATACGACTCTGACAGGTGACACGTACGTAAGCATTCTGTCTGATCACTTGCATCCATTAATGTTCATTGTGTATTCCGACGGACCTGGACAATTCCAGCAGGACAATACGACGCACAATACGACGCCCCACACGTCCATACTTGCTACAGATTAGCTCCAGGAACACTCTTCTGTGTTTAAACACTTCCGCTAGCCACCAAACTCCACAGGCATGAACATCATTGAGCATATCTGGTATACCTTTGAATACGATGTTCAGAAGAGATCTCCACCTCCTCGTACTATTACAGATTATGTGCAGCCCTGCAGGATTCTTGGCGTCAGTTTCCTCCAGCGCTATTTCAGACATTAGTCGAGTCTATGCCCCGTGGTACTGCAGCACTTCTGCGTGATCACGGAGACCCTACACGACATTAGGCATGTCTACCAGTTTCTTTGACTCTTCAGTGTATAAGGGGCGACTAAAATATTTCCATTCGAAGGCCACAGGTTCCAGGATCGGTATGCCAGTCGGGAAAAATCGCTGTGAGCATTGACACAATCATCTTTCCGACGCACCAGGTTGAGGATAACTGCTTGGTGAAACCCTGTCAACCGCTGCGTGCACAAGTTCGTAACTGCTCCCTGTACATCCTCGCTCGACAGGAATCTTCAACCTTTCAAGACTTTCTTAATGGACCGAAAGCATGATAACAGCATGAGGGGAGTCAGGACTATATAATGGGTGGTCGAGTGTCTCCCACTGTATTTGGAGTAATTTCTGCATTACGACATTTATGATATGGGGATGTGTCTTACCATGAAGCAGCAGCACCCCTTGGCGCACCATTCCATAACGGCGACGGTTTTCCACAGAAATAAATGATGCCCTATACACATGATTCATTCTCTGCTTGATGTCTACCGGTGCTTGTCCTTCGGCAGCCAAGAAAATAACAGCACACTGGTCCAGCTTCGACTCATTTGCTGATAAATTCACCGTAGTTCACGTTTCTGTTTTTACCGCACGCACGTCGGAAAGACACAGATACCGCACTAATCCCTTTCTTACATATCGGCGTCTGTATACCCCCATCGGACTCGCACTACGTCTACTCTGCAGCAACGCCATCAGACAGAATATTTTTGATCGCTCCTTATACATATGTCCTCAACGACGACCACGTTAAATGCTTCAGTGAGCTATCGTCGTATTCCAGGCGCGTTGTGTTAGAGACGGACCTGTAATGGGTGGGACAGAACAATATGAATTCCTCGCACATATTCACTTACCCAAGTACGCTAGAACGCTATAGGTATAAGTGCTATTAAATCGCCCAGGCCATTACAATTAACCTCATGACAGCATGAGCAGGGAGCCCACAGAATGGTTGCAGACCCAGTGCCATTGTAACTGACGTGGATGAAACTCTATAAATCGGAAACCAATGGAAATTCTTTACACATATTAGTAACCTTTCCACAAATATTTTCAGATATTATCAGAAGGACTTCAGCATTACTTGATGGACGTAAAACAAGGATCACGTCGCATGGACAGTCCACCAGGGTTAATTCGATACCAAAGGAGAAACAAAAATATCGTGTTAAATATACAAAAGAAAATAGGGTCGCGACATGACAAACATAGATCGCTGAAGGCGCCGGTCTTTGCTCTTAATCAGTTCAAAACGAATTTAATTTGACTATGGCAACACGTGATATATTAACAGACAGAGGACAGAGTATAAAACATTAGTTAATGGATTCAACACGACTATTATTTTGATAATACAATTTACGTCAGCCTCGCAAGCAGCTATGCGAATGAATTAGTAACTATACGACTCATGAAAGAGTAAGTGCAAATATCTACGGATGCAAGTCGTTGCATTTCGGACTGAGCAAAGCCCTTCGAACTAAAGTATACTCTGTGCACAAAATTAACTCAAGAATATTGCAAATCTAATTGAAGAATTATTTCTATAATATTTAACAGCTGGAAAAAGGTACACTGTGTGATCAAAATTATCCGGACACCTGGCTGAAAATTACGTACAAGTTCGTGGTCCCCTCCATCGGTAATCCTGGGATTTAATATTGCGTTGGCCCACCCTTGAACCTTGATGATAGCTTCCACGCGCGCAAGCACACGTGCAATCAGGTGTTGGAAGGCTTCTTGGGAATGGCACCCCATTCTTCACAGAGTGTTGCACTGAGGAGAGGTATCGAGGTCGATCGGTGTGGCCTGGCACGAAATCGGTGTTCCAAAACATCCCAAAGGTGTTCTATAGGATTCAGGTTCAGTATTCTGTGCAGGCCAGTCAATTACAGGGATGTTATTGTCGTGTAGCCACACCACCACAGGGTGAGCATTATGAAGAGGTGCTCGATCGTGTTGAAAGATGCAATCACCATCCCCGAATTGCTCTTCAACAGTGTAAAGCAAGAAGGTGCTTAAAACATCAATGTAGGCCTGTGCTGTGATAGCACCACGCGAAACAACAAGGGGTGCAAGCCACCTCCATGAAAAATACGACCACACCATAACACCATCGCCTCCGAATTTTACTGTTGGCACTACACACACTGGCAGATGACGTTCACCGGGCATTCGCCATACCCACATCCTGCCGTTGGATCGCCACATTGTGTACCGTGATTAGTTACTCCACACAACGTTTTTCCACTGTTCAATCGTCCAATGTTTACGCTCCTTGCAGCAAGCGAGGCATCGTTTGGCATTTACCGGCGTGATGTGTGGCCTATGAGCAGCCGCTCGACAATGGAATCCAAGTTTCCTCGCCTCCCGCCTGACTCTACTTACAGTGGATACTGATGAAGTTAGCAATTCCTGTGTGATGGTCTGGATAGATGTCTGCCTATTACACATTACGATCCTCTTCAACTGTCGACAGTGTCTGTCAGTCAACAGACGAGGTCGTCCTGTACGCTTTTGTGCTGTATGTGTCCCCTCACGTTTCCACTTCACTGTCACATCGGAAACTGTGAAGTGTGAAAATCTCACGTACAGACGTATGACACAAGTGACACCCAATCACCTGACGACGTTCGAAGTCCATGGGTTCGGCGGAGTGCCCCATTCTGCTCTCTCACGATGTGTAATGAGTACTGAGGTCGCTGATATGGAGTACCTGGCAGAACAGTGCACCTAATATGAAAAATGTATTTCTGGGAGGTTTCCGGACACTTTTGATCACATTGTGTATTAAGCAAAACTACATGTTGAAATAACTCAAAACCTGACTCCAAGACCTAAAAGTAGGATCTACAAAGCCCTATCTTAAACCCACGTGCCCAGATCACGAAAGATTTTCCACTGGCGCATTTCCACCTCGCTTGCTACAGGGTCGTTGAGGGGAACTTTGACCCGCTACTACAATGCCAACTCCCGCCTACAGGAGTTTTAGTGGAGAAGGTACATCTCTGACCTGACCTGAGTTTCCAGCTGCACTCTCACTCGACTACAAGATAACTGCTAAGCTGGAAATAATCCAGATATCCACGTGTTAACTCTGGTTATGTGTGGAAATTTCGAAACAAACTTATCCACATGTTCAGTCTTCCAGAAATGTGCACGGGAAGCGTTGTAGAGCCAGAGAGTGCAAACAGATAATAGACAAATACGTTTTCTAACTTATCCTTCCCCTAGAAGCTCGCTAAGAAATTGCTGACGGTTTGACTTGCCTGTTGGGAAGACGATCAGAAAATTTGAAGTGACAGCTCTTATTAAATCGTGCTATTTTTCTATATACAGAACATTGTCCCTCACAACAGAATAAACGGAGATTTTGCCGAATTTGGATTCGTTCCCTTAATTAATGTTATACTGATGTTAAGAAAAACAATCGATGTATAAAACAAAATTAAGTCATTCCCTATCACAAAAAAACTCCTTTAAATGCAGACAATGTCTTCCGTGCATGCAAAAGAAAACTGCAAATGAAAGAGGGTGAAGTCAGAAAAGTAATATGGAGTATTTGGTGAAAATAACTGCCAGAAAGATAGAATATAATCTGCTTTTGGAAAAGGAAAGTGCAATCGCAGGTGTGCAACAAGGCATATAAATTATTAAACAGTGTGTTTGGAAAATCAGGACCTGTCTGTGGAGTCCAAGATATCAGTATTTCCTGGATATTCCACGAAAAGTGCCTGTGTGTTGAAATATTCACAGAAAATCACAGACCCAGGATATTTACTACGTTGGAGAAGATAGGAAAAATCGATCTACAAACCTCCACTCTCGTTGCATGTGTATACAAGACATTGGCTGATTGTATCTAAAGGTGGCGCGCTCAACATTTTGTGTCTAGCAAATGGGTCCATTGTGTCTTGCACCGATGAATGTGAAAAGAAGACAAAACTAGGTAGTTGAAAGCATAGCAACACTTATTTCATAAGTGGAAAGATAAAAGTGTCGCTCGCCACATTTCGTACCAATTCGAACAGTAATGGAAAGTCGATAGTTGAAAATAATGCATGACTGTGTCGTACCTGTACGAGACATGAATATAACGTTGTGGTACTTATTTTGATGGCAATAGTGTCTCGCAACAATGCGTACAATGACCACAGATAGAATGTGAAACCAAGTGTACCTTAACCAGTAACTTACACCAGCAATACCAATAAGTGAGTCACATTGTAAAGCATATTTTGACAAACAATACATACAATTTTTGGTTTCCTTAAAGTCTTATTATACATTCAGGTGACAATAGTCACAGACCATTGGTGGAGCCGTCATTTGTTCTTAGATGATTCATGCAACGCGATTTTTGCCGCACAGCGGGAATTAACGGACCTTGAACGCGGAATTGTAATTGGAGCTAGACGTATGGGACATATTTCGGAAATCGTTAGGGAATTCAATGCATCACAATCCATAGTGTCAGGAATCTGCCGAGAATATCACATTTCAGGCGTTACCTCTCACTACGGAAAACGGAGTGGCCAGCAGCCTTCACTTAACGACAGAGAGCAGATGCGTTTGCTAACAGACAAATAACACTGTGTGAAACAAACGCAGAATTCAACGTGAGACGCATACGTTAGGACCGTGTGGCTAAATATGTCGTTAATGAGGTATGGCAGCAGACGGTTGACGAGAGTGCCTTTGTTAATGGCATCGCCTGCAGCGCCTTTGGTGCGCTCGTGACCCTATCGATTAGACCCTAGACGACTGGAAAAACGTGACCTGGGCAGATGAGCCTCGATTTCAGTTGGAAGGACTGATGGTAGGGTTCGATCGTGGTGCAGATCCCACGAAGCCGCGTACTCAAGTTATCAACAAGGCACTGTGCAATCTGGTGGTGGCTTCATAATGGTGTTGGATGTGTTTGATGGAATGAAACGGGCTGTCTAAACGTTCGGCTTCTTAGAGATCATTTACTGCCATTCATGGATGCCATGTTCCCAATCAAATGCCGAACTTTCATGGATGACAATGCTCCATGTCAGCAAGTTGCAATTGTTCGCGACTGATGTGAGGAACTTTCTGTGCAATTTTATCGAATGGTTTGGCCACCCAGTTCGGGCGATATGAATCCAATCGAAAATTTATGGGGCATAATTGAGAGGTCAGTTCGTACACAAAATCCTGCACTGGCAGCACTTCCTCAGTTATGGACTTCTATAGAGGTAGAATGGCCCAATATTTCTGCAGGTGACGTCCAACGATCTGCTGAGTCCATGTCACTCCGAGATGCTGCCCTGCGCCTGGAAAAATAGGATCCGACACGATATTTACAGGTATCTCATGACTTTTGTCACGTCACTATACTTTTGTTTCAGAGTGTAACTGAACCAACACGTCATACAGGTAGCGAGAGTGAGTAACCCACAAATATTATGTACTTTCATGGAACATACGTTTACATATTGTATATTTTGACACATCATACAGATTGCCTTAGGTCTTGTTAAAGTGCTGTTTTACTTTGGGTGCAAAGATCGACCTTTCGCCCATGAATCATACACAGCATTTCCACGATTTTGGCGCCATTTGCTGTAGAGAGTTCAAACAATGAGGAGAAGGTAATGGCTCTGGTGTACATACAAGTTGGCCATTTAATATTTTATGGTGGTAAAATATTGAACTGTGACTGGGAGAGGTGTGTGTGTGTGTGTGTGTGTGCGTGTGTGTGTGTGTGTGTATCTGCACGTAAGCAACATGGGAGCGAGACATCATGGCTGTGATAGTGAGTACGGTACAGCATCAAGCTGATAAACCATGGACCAGAAGTTTTTTTACATATATTACTCACGAAATTATAACTGAGAGCTTGAAGTATTCCTTGCCTTCATACATTAAGATTGAGCCGTGGCTGGCTCGAATCATACTTGTCTTGGGTTAAACCCTGGTTGCAGCCCTGTGGTTTTATTTCTCCTGTGATTATCGCGATAATGTTGCTGTCCTCTCTGTGAGTGGCAGCAGCAGCGTGTATCGATACTACTAGTACTGCTGTACTATCTTTGGTGTTGCGGATATTGTTTCCAGCTGGGCAGTGTGTGGCCAGTCAGTCGGTTGGTGTGGAGAAGCAAGGAAGTGTCCGTCGTGCATGTTCTAACCGGGGCCGCTGGCGGTGTGCATGCGGGGTTGGAATGTGAGCTGCTGTTTGCGAGTGCTACGAAGTTCGTCGCCCACCTC
The DNA here is from genome assembly GCF_021461395.2 of Schistocerca americana. Lineage (NCBI taxonomy): Eukaryota > Metazoa > Arthropoda > Insecta > Orthoptera > Acrididae > Schistocerca > Schistocerca americana. Next base: position 69,823,792 of record NC_060125.1, read on the forward strand.
TCTTGGACATGAAAGTTGAGTCATCACTTAACTGTTTACATTTCTTCTTTTGATCCTGGTTGTCGCCTTTGGGACATATCTCCGAGCAACAACGAGTGTGTATTCAAGTCGGCTAAGATTCCAGCCATCTTCCTGTGGAGTTTTAACTTAATTTATTCCTTGTAATTGAAGTTGACCAGCGGTATCTTCTGACTTCTGGTCGGTCGGCTGTCTGTCGGTTGGAGTGCCTTCAGATTAAGAACTCGTTGGACAGGCTGCCTTGTGTCTTGGATTTTGAGTGTGGCCTACAGCCTATCTAAAGTTAATCAAAGGAGGTCTATTAAAGTTTTGAGTGTTTTGCATCCTTGTTGTAATATTGTGTGTTGATAAATAAAGTTTGTATGTTGAGTACAACCGACAGCAACTTATTATGGCCCGATTCCACAACCGAATCCACTTTGTCCTGCTAGCCCAGGCATATCAAAGACCCTGTGAAGAAATCTCTCCTGCTGAAAATAAAACGTACCATTCGGCAGTCAGAGAAACAAGAAGACATGTTTCCAGTTATCAACAGTCCAGTGTCGGTGTTGACGGGTGCGGGCTAGGAGTAAAGCTTTATGTCGTGCAGTCACCAAGGGTACAAGAGTGGGTCTTCGGCTCCCAAAGCCCATATCGATGATGTTTCGTTGAATGGTTCGCACGCTGACATTTATTGATGGCCCAGCATTGAAATCTGCATCAATTTGCGGAAGGGTTGCACTTCTGCCACGTTGAACGATTCTCTTCAGTCGTCGTTGGCCCCGTTCTTCAACGATGTTTTTCCGGCACCAGGGATGTCGGAGATTTAATGATTTACTCGTTTTTTGGTATTCGCGGTACACTCGTAAACTGCTCGTACGTGAAAATACCCTCTTCATCGGTACCTCGGAGATGCTGTGTCCAATCGCTCGTGCTCCTACTATAACATCACGTTTAAACTCAAATCTTGACAACGTGCCATTGTAGCAGCAATAACCGATCTAACAACTGCACCATACACTTGTTGTCTTATATAGGCGTTGCCGGCGGCAGAGACGTATTCTGCCTGTTTAAAACCTCTGTATTTAAATACGCATGCCTATACCTGTTTCTTTGGACCTTCAGTGTACTGTCAGCGACTGTATACACACGTCTACTCTCGGTAGTGTCGAAGAGTCACATGTTACGTTACAGTGGAAGATATCATCAGTTATTGCCAGATTCAGCGCAACGTTATAATTATTTGTCTAAAAGTCAGTCTCCCTGCACTAATTCAGTTACCAGGCGACGTGGAAAGTATATATCTATAACGTCAGCCATTTTTCTGGTTGCACGTTTTGCAGAATTCACGATGTTACTGCATATTCATTCACAAACTTCATGTATGGTACAGTTCGCCGCCAAGCTGAGTTACCTGGATGAGAAAATTAGACAAATAATTATATTTTCGTTATCTGATGGAATGAGTTACTGCAGATGTTCAGTTAATGAATGAACAGTGGATGTTTAAGATTTGGTCTGTCTGAAATGGAAGAGAGGTGAAGAGAGAAGCCAAGTATTTCAGTGTCGTTAAATAGCAAAAATATTTACTTAGTACGAAACATTGACTAAAAATTTGAACATCGTAGTTTGAAGTATCTCAGAGGCTAAACAGTAGTCAGAAAACAACATAAATGGAAAACTAGCTCAAATGAAAGAAATGAAAATTGGAACATTATTTTAATGAGAGAAATGGCAACTTAGTCTCAGGATGCTCTTAGAAATGAATTAAAACTAGTTCCAAATTCTTAATTCCGACCGAAACTTTCGCCAGGTTTCACTTCGTTGTAACGCAAATGCCAGAACTGATAATGCGCTCCTGGAAATAATAATTCTCTCCAATTTATTCGCTACAGGGAACCCTTGTGCCCTAGAGCCAGCACACGGTTGTTGAGTGGCTGAAAAGAACGGTGACTGTACTATGCTTTACAATGTGACTCACTTATTGGTATTGCTGGTGTAAGTTACTGGTTCTCAAGCACTTCTACTCTTTGGAGTAGAGACTGAAAATCACACATAAAGGGAACGCCACACACACGCACACACACACACACACACACACACACACACACACACACACACACACACACATTTTGTAAATTTTGTAGACGTTGTTATTGGTAGCACACATTAAAAAATTTGTCTTATAAATTCAGATGTCTTTCTTTTGCTGCATACGTAATACTTGCGATAATCCGATAATCTGCATCGGAAGTCGGCACTGCGCCTGCTCCAGACACAGTAAGTCACATACTTATCGCGACAGGTACCTCCTCCCGTCTGGCACGTGCTTTACGCCAGTGTAAAGTAATGTGTCATTGAGTGGGCTCCTTTCGTGTTATTAGTGAATATGAATTCTGCTGCATGGATTACTTGTTCTGTTTCAGTTTTTGTGTTGAGAAGTGTCGTGTGATGACGAGCATAAGTGAAAGCGCTAAACGTAAGCATAAAACTTTGACTCTTACTGATAAATGGGAAATTATTAAACCGTATTACCTTGGTGAAACTCCAACTTTCATTTCTAAGGCTTTTTATATCACCCGACCTAGCGTTTACGACGGTGTAAAAAATATGGATAAAAAAGAATAGTTTATAAAAGATGTAGAAGATGACTCTAAAAAAAAATACCTCTGACTGTAAATATCCTCAAGTTGGAGAAGCTCCGCACGTTTGGTTTCAACAACAAAGAAGCAGACATGTTCCAGTTCAGGGAGATATTTTAAAACCGAAAGCCCGGCTTATTTATCGTGAAATACCCAATGAAGATGATTTTCGTACCAGTGATGGTTGGTTTGAAACCTTCAAGAAGCGGTATGGCATTCGTCTCTTACAGACGCGTGGAGAAAATCTATCAGCTGACGAGACTGAAAATTCTCAGTTCATTCAAGATTTAAACATCAATATCGACGAACTAGGCCTTACGTCCGAACAGCTGTACAGTGGCCATGAAACAGTTTTAAACTAATGGAAAATCTTTTCAGAAATCTGTTCATATATACTCATGAGATTAACAACGCACTAAATCAGACTGAACTGATAGGATCAATCACGTGTCGACATGTTTGAACAAGGATGGAGCAGAATAATAGCTTGCATGTGTGGCTAAGTGCAGCTACTCATAATGTTCCGAAAGAAACCAGAAAAATTCCGTATACTGCTCAACGAGCAATAAACGATGGAAGCAAGACGTTAATTTTGACTGGAGCTGAAATCTACAAAAATGAGATGATGCGTTAACTATGAATAAGCACACTCACACTTATTCGGTGTCTCCTGTTTCGCGTATCCCATTACACTGCCGAGCGAACCCTTTTGGAACCCACGCGCTCTAGTCCTCCGGAAGTGCCCAGAGAGTACCTGGTACGTGCTTTACAGTGTTGACTATTCTGCCACAGTAGTAGACTACTTTTACTCCCACAGATCTAGATACTGATATTTATCTTGTATCCTCTCATTCATGATTTTCATTCATCAGGTGAGAGGGGGAAAGGATATATATACTGATACATAGCACATAGCTGTACTGAAAATGTGTCTGGGGCTCGGATAATTACCAAAGATCTTAGTAAAATGTGAAGAGAAATAAATATAATATACCTCGTGACCTCCATAGTCGCACTCAGCTGCTCAGTCTTTTTTGAGTAGTTTACAGTTTGCGTCCAAAATTGAGGTGCCAGTGGTGGGCACAAAAAAATGGTTCAAATGGCTCTGAGCACTATGGGACTTAACTTCTGTGGTCATCAGTCCCCTAGAACTTAGAACTACTTAAACCTAACTAACCTAAGGACATCACACACATCCATGCCCGAGGCAGGATTCGAACCTGCGACCGTAGCGGTCACGCGGTTCCAGACTGAAGCGCCTTTAACCGCACGGCCACACCGGCCGCCCGCGGTGGGCACATTAATGATGGAGAGGCTCATGTACAGACTCTTGAATCAGATAAAGTGATCAGACTAACTGACAGTTAGCATCTCCTTCTGCTGACACCTTTATAAGAAATGGCTTGTTGCACATTTTCAGGCTCTCGTATGTCCTAGATATCAGATGTCAAACTCAGTAGTTCCGCCATGTACCTCCCATCTCAGGGGTTACTTGCAGCTGTATACACTTGCGCCTGGTACATGTGTCAGTCTTTTTTGACTCTGAAATGAAATTTTAGTTAGAACTGTCTGCTTTGTAGGCTATGCTTATCCGTTATCTTTCGAAGTTGTTAACGGTTGCATGTGTGAGTTTGTCTTTACATCTGTTGTGTGAACCATTTTCGATCTTTGTTGAAGGCCTGTTTGCTCTGCGTTATTGTTGTGGTATCAAGTGTGTTTTTTAGTGTGGGATTACGTAGTTATTTTTTATGCTCATCCTTTTCTGCTGCCGGCCGAGGTGGCCGAGCGGTTCTAGGCTCTGCAGTCTGGAACCGCACGACCGCTACGGTCGCAGGTTCGAATCCTGCCTCGGGCATGGATGTGTGTGACGTCATTAGGTTAGTTAGGATTAAGTAGTTCTAAGTTCTAGGGCACTGATGACCTCAGCAGTTAAGTCCCATAGTGCTCACAACCATTTGAACATTTTCTGCCCTTTATTTTGGTGGTTCAGTTTCGTGAATGAATTATTACTGTACCCATTATTTTTTGGTTATCTGCATTACGTTGTTTTGGTAATTTTATGTTCGTTAAGTTGACTCATCAGGTTTACGGGAATACTGATTCTTTTTCTAAGTTTCAGTATTTCTGATTTTCGTATGTCATTTATTGTGAGACTATAGTATATTCTAAATATATTTTATCTTTCGTTTTTAGTTGTTGTACGTATACAATTAATTTCGATACGTGTTCATTTTCCATTGCGAATTTTGTTCTTTATGTGTCCTGTTAATGTTAGGACGAAGTTAATCAATGTTTGTACGTGGTTCATCAGCCAAGTAGTCGATATCATTCATGTATTTGACACAGTAAAACATGTAATTATGTTATACTTTCTGTAAAAATTAGCAGTTGGACATATTTGCTAGAAATATTTGCCAAATTTCGTACAACTGGGGAAGACGCTAGTTATCTAACCTATTGTTAATAAAACAGTTGCACTGGACGTAGCTTTCCTCTGTTATACGTAGTAATAATTTGTATTGTTTCATTGGTATGTTGATTAAAAAGTTGTCTTTTGGGTGTCAAATATTTTTAAAATGCCTGTTGACTCTGATACTGGTATGTTGGATTACATGCTTTCTATATCAAAGGAAATAAGTATTGTTGTATCTGGAATTTTTGTATCGCTTATGTACTGTACTAGCAGTGTGGCGATTTTCATTAAAACTTATTACTACCATAAATGTTACTTCTTAACTTTAACGAACTGGTCGCTTATCATCACGTGCCAAGGGTGTATATGTTCATCTACATTTTCTGGTCTCCTTGATTGCTGGGACACTTGCTTTGAGATTTATATATTATAGATATTAAGAAGCGAAATTAATATTACTCATCATTCATCATTCAAACACAACAAAAAGTGTGTATCTACAGACTGCTGTGCATATTTCATTTTACATATGGTTGTTGTTCTTTCTTAAATGTCGTTTCGTTAGATTAGTCACAAGCATCGATTAAAAAGTTTGCTTTTGAGTGAATTGCTGCAGCGTGTACGCTACCCAGCATGATCTGAATGCGGATATATAAGCCATATGTACGCAAGTGTTTAGTGTGGCCTTCGAATGGAAACATTTTGATTATTGACCCTCATATTAATGATGGGAATTAGTGCCTTGGATCATTATTTAAACTGCGTTTACGTAATAAAAATCTGTTAGGGTCTCTCGACAGCAGTTTTAAATACACTGTAACGTCGCGACTCAAACCGCAATAGCATTTTATTGCAGTAAGCTACCTTGCACTACGGGCCCGTAGCTTTGGAGTCGGTGGCGGTGACAGCCGCTTGTATCTCGGAGTGATTCACTCGCACCTGTGGGAAGCGCTACTTGTGTCAGTTGTAGCGACAGAATATTCAGGCCCTTAAGAATCTAAATCAACTATACTAAATCTTATTCAATTTCGAAAAAAACCTTATATTTAGCCTTTTGTTATAAAAAAGCTGGTTGCAAAATCTCAGCTTTCCGGCGAGGATACTTTCAAAGTTGGAGAAAATTACCAAAAATACGAAGAACCGACGTTAGTAAGATTAAAGTCAGTGCTTAACGATTTGTCCTTTGCTATCATGGAATCATTACTGAAGTTTACAAAATGTTAGGTCAGTTTGTTTGAATTTTTATACTTAAATAACGTTCACTATTTTTCGTTTTCATAATAGAGAATTCAGTAAGAATTAATAATCATTTAATAACTATTTGTTTTGTTGTGTAAATAAATGAGAGTAAATGAGAGTGTGTATGCGGGACATATGTAAAGATTCAATATTATCTCCTATTAAACATTATGTGACTTGGTCATGGGAAAGTGTGCAACAAGCTGTTGCAACGAATGCTGTAATTCCCCTTACTTGCTGATGACGTATGTCCAAGAGTGCTTGCTTTTGTAAGAAGGCAGCCAGAATAGTTATTTGTAGAGTAATGTTTGACTAAAGTTATGTCAAGATTAGTTTTCATTTTGTTTGGTTTGGTGGAACATTCTATTAACATTTGCAGCATAAAATGACGTAAATGGATCTGTGAACGTTGACTGGAGCTGGCCGCGGTAGCCGAGCGGTTCTAGACGCTTCAGTCCGGAACCGCGCGACTGCTACGGTCGCAGGTTCGAATTCTGCCTCGGGCATGGATGTGTGTGATGTCCTTAGGTTAGTTAGCTTTAAGTAGTTCTAAGTTCTAGGGGACTGATGACCTCAGATGTTAAGTCCCGTAGTTCTCAGAGCCATTTGAACCATTTTGATGATTGGAGTAAAACAGTTTTGGCGCGAATTTGATCTTGAAAGATTGATCTGATTGTCTGTTCATTTGATCAACCAATCAGAGTGAAGTATTTCCCACGCTCTATCAAGTAGTATATGCGCTGTGAGCAACGGCATTGAGGCAGTCGAAGTCTCGCTGTCGGGCGCGAGGGTCATGTTGAATGTGTCCGAAAAAGTTATATGTAAAATGAAGAAGGTACTGTTATTTCGCGTTCGGTTTATATCGCCGTGAAAGCAGATGCATTTACGGACAGATTGTGAAAATTAGAGCTTTGTGAATGAAGTAGCTGGAGAGATAAACGCGCGTGAACTCTCGGCCTTTGTGAAGAATTCCGTTTGGCATATTTCGTAATCGCTTACGGAATAGTTGGCGAGAAACTTCTAAAGAAATCCACTGAATGTAAAACTCATGTTGTAGCTGAGTATAAACTGTGGAAATCGCGTAACTATTCGCGTTGAACTTTGGTACATTTCTGGCTGTCTTGCGTGTGTACCAGATGGTGTAAGTTGTGAAATGAGGACAGTGATATTAGCTGTTAGTTTTAAATGCGGGCTGATAGCACCTATTTGATTTGGCATATAAAGCAAATAAATAACTATTTGCCGAATTTTGACATTTTTCTAAGCGATGAAACAATCGCCCTCCACCCGAAAATTGTTATAAGGTATTTACAGGACATTTAGCTACAGAGTTAATTCGGACTGTGCTAACGTAAGTATTGACAATGTTTTTCTTTAACACTGCTTTTAACATCGTCAGAACAGTATCTACTTTGCAGAGAAGCGGGTCGGTGACCAGACGCCGTACTGAGGTAGGTGGAACTTCTGTGGTTGACAGCACGACGAAAGAAGCAGTAAGTAGTTACGCGAAATTTAACACAGCAACGCCGCAACACTTGATTTGCTTTGATCTCCTAAAGCAATGTAAGTGACTAAAAATTAATGAAGATTTATTTTTCATCAATTCGGAACACACAAATTCAGAAATCAATACTCTTAATTTCTCTTATTAAAAAAATTTACTTCGTAATATTTGGTGAATGTAGTTACTAAGATTACCAGTTTCTCCTTTTATAAGAAAATTTCCTTGAAAGACTAAAATCTTGGAAACAGATCATAAATACGCAACAAAATATGGTTGAACCCAACCATACATTGAGAAAAGGTAGGTGAAATTAGAGAGAAGGTTAGCGTTGGCCGTAATATTGATGTTTTATTGACAGCAAAATCGATTTTCAACCATATAGTGATCACCATCAGTGATGTGGTGTACAAATTAAACTCATAGGCACTGGTGTCAAGTTGTTATCAGTAACCAAAGCTTATGAAACGATCACAATAACTCACTCTATGGAGTCGCCAATCAATAAAAAGGTAGGTGTTGTAGTAAACTTGATAGCAGCTCAAGTCCAATAACGATTTCTTTGTGAGAGAAAAACCATCATATTCTCTCCAGTCCCCTAAAACCACAATTTTCAGCGTATGCCCCAAAGGACACAAGAATGATTATTTGACAACCAACTCATATGGTGCTATAATTGCCCGTGGACAATTACAAATTTTCTCTCCCTCTTGCAAAAGTAGCTTCAATAACTGGCGTGTCAATGGTACTAAATGCACCCTTACTCCAGCTCCTGAATCATCATGTATATGTGCGATATATACAATCTGTGTTCATCAGGGGATCTTACTTTCAAATGCTGGCAACACTTTCACTTTTTATACTCCCTCTCCTCCTTGTTTCCTTATCTCATCACACCATGCTTCTCAACATGAGCCTCACATCCCCACAACCACATACACCACACATATTCTCTCTCTCTCTCTCTCTCTCTCTCTCTCTCTCTCTCACTCACACACACATAACACACACACACACACACACACACACACACACATACACACACACACACACACACACGGGTAAACATTGTGGTCACATAGCTCACTTACACATATTGGTTGTAATGCACTGCATCTGTGCAGTTCAGTATCTCACCTGTAAATTAGAGAAGTGAAAGCATGCTTCATCTGGTTTGTTTTCATATACCAGGTGATCAAAAAGTAAAGTATAAATTTGAAAACTGCATAAATCACGGAATAATGTAGATAGAGAGGTACAAATTGACACACATGCTTGGAATGGCATGGGGTTTTATTAGAACCAAAAAAATACAAAAGTTCAAAAAATGTCCGACAGATGGCGCTTCATCTGAGCAGAATAGCAATAATTAGCATATCAAAGTAAGACAAAGCAAAGATGATGTACTTTACAGGAAATGCTCAATATGTCCACCATCACTCCTCAACAATAGCTGTAGTCGGAGAATAATGTTGTGAACAGCACCGTAAAGCATGTCCGGAGTTATAGTGAGGCATTGGCGTCGGATGTTGTCTTTCAGCATCCCTAGAGATGTCGGTCGATCACGATACACTTGCGACCTCAGGTAACCGCAAAGCCAATAATGGCACGGACTGAGGTCTGGGGACCTGGGAGGCCAAGCATGACGAAAGTGGCGGCTGAACACACGATCATCACCAAACGACGCGCGCAAGAGAGCTTTCACACGTCTAACAATATGGGGTAGTTCTAATAAAACCTCGTGTCATTCAAAACATGTGTGTCAATTTTTACCTCTCTATCTACATTATTCCACGGTTTATAAAGTTTTCAAGCTATACTGACTTTTTGATCACCCAGCATGTAAGGGCCTCCCAAACATCTTTCCCAGAGCGACCAGCCAACTGGAGGCGTGAAGACTTTGCCACTCGTGCCTCTGGGCCGAACTTCCCTCGCTTTTCATCTCGCCAGAGTAAGCAGCCGCTCCTTGAGCTGCGGGCAAAGTGTCCGCTGCCCCGCTCCCGTTCCACCACCACCAACGCCTCGGCCTCCCCCACCCGCTGCTCGTGTGATGCGGGCAGAAGGGGCAGCTCTGTTCCGGCTAATCCTGTCATTCCTCTGTGAGCGGCTGTAATCCGCGGCCTCTTGCGGCAGCGCGGGGATCTGTGCTAACGGGCCCGGACAGTCGGTGTCTTTATCTCACTGTCCAGCTGCGCAGGGTCGCTCCGTTATCGCTAAGACCGCCGTCTCAGTCTTGGTTCCATACCGTGGAGGCTCTGCCGGCCCACAGGCAAGAGGCGAAATGTCTTCTTGTTTCTCTGACTGAGGAATGGTACATTTTATTTTCAGCAGGAGAGATTTCTTCACAGGGTCTTTGATATGCCTGGGCTAGCAGGAAAAAGTGGATTCGGTTGTGGAACCGGGCCATAATAAGTTGCTGTCAGTTGCACTCAACATACAAATTTTATTTATCAACACACAATACTACAACAAGGATGCAAAACACTCAAAACTTTAATAGACCTCCTTTGATTAACTTTAGATCGGCTGTAGGCCACACTCAAAATCCAAGACACAAGGCCTACGCAAGAAACTGAAATACAAGGTTCTTCTGGAGGTTTCACCCAAAATATTTTCAAAATCTTCAATCTAAGCAGGCTGGAGGCAATTTAATTTCAGAGGAACTTGGCTGGAGGCCTCGTATGAAACAATAAGAAGAGTTCCAATAAAAAGGCATAAGGCCTTATCTTAAAACATTTCATGCAAAATGTGGCTTAAGGCCCCTTACAAAAGCATAACAATCTTATGCCTTAAGGGCAAAACAAGAACATGATTTTAAGAGATATTAAAACTCGGCTGAAGGCCATACTTCAGCAAATACTTTAGCAGCTTAAGCCATAGAAGGAAGAGTTTCAATTTTAAAAGGCAGAAGGCCATATCTTAAAATATTTCATATAAAATTCGGCTGAAGGTCCCTATAAAGAATAACAATCTCACGCCTTAAGGGCAAGACAAGAACATTAAGAGATATTAATACTCGGCTGAAGGCCACATATCAACAAAATATGTTTAACGGCTTAAGGCCTAGAAAAAGAGTTTCAATTTAAAAGGCAGAAGGACTTATCTTAAAACTACTGATGTAAAATTCGGCTGAAGGCCCCATATAAAAGAATAACAATCTCATGCCTTAAGGACAAAACAAGAACATTAAGACATACTGATACTCGGCTGAAGGCCACACATCGACCAAATATCTACAACCCAGACAGGGAAATTACTATGTAATACACAAGGGGCGGTGCTCAGAAGTTTCCAAGGGTCGGCCTGGGATTGTAACGCTAAGGCCCGTTTAGGTGAGACAGGCAGCTTGTCCAACGACCTCTTAATCTGAAGGCACTCCAACCGACAGACAGCCGACCGACCAATCAACAAAATCATTTCCGCTCCACGCAACCAGCAAATCTAGCATAAGATTTCAGTACAACGAGACAGAATATAGGTCCAAGAACGACCAACAACACCTCAGCTGTCGAACTACAAACCACGCTGGACAGCAACAACACGACGAGGAAAATGCACTGCCGAAAATTACGCCAACGACCAGGGCAGGTAACCGGAACGTCAACAGCCAGAAGTCAGAAGATACCGCTGGTCAACTTAATAACGAGGAATAAATTAAGTTAAACTCCACAGGAAGATGGCTGGAATCTTATCGAGCGGATGGACTTGTACGGGTATGGAGACAATCTCACCCTGCATGCCAGCAGGGGACTGTTCAAGCTGGTGGAGGCTCTGTAATGGCGTGCGGCGTGTCAAGTTGGAGTGATATGGGACCCCTGATAGGTCTAGATACGACTCTGACAGATGACACGCTCGTTAGCATCCTCTCTGATCAGCTCCATCCATTCTTGTCCATTGTTCATTCCGACGGCCTTGGGCAATTCCAGCAGGACAATGCGACACCCCACAGGTCCAGACTGGTATAGAGTGGCTCCAGGAATACAGTCCTGAGTTTAAACACTTCCGCTGGCCACCAAACACTCCCCCAGACATAAACATTATTGAGCATATGTGCGATGCCTTGCAACGAGCTGTTCAGAAGAGATCTCCACCCCATCTTACGGATTTATGGACAGCCCTGCAGGATCCATGGTGTCACTTCCCTCCTGCACTACTTCAGACAATAGTGGCGTCCATGCCACGTCGTGTCTCGGCACTTCTGCGTGCTCGCGGGGGCCCTATCAGGCAGGTGTACCAGTTTCTCTGGCTCTTCTGTGTATAATACATACAGAACTCATTAAACCCGTCTAAAAATAGGAGTCGTCGAAATAACAATACATACAAACTACGGCTGTAAGACCATGTGCTTTTCAGAACCGTTTTCATTTATGTAGCTGCAGCTAAATTGCATTGTTCTTCTGTTCTTCCTGAAATGCCAATTTCCTGCGTGTTCCTACACCCACTTTGCTGTTCACGGCCTGTGTTTCACCCCGGGTTCCTCCCTCTTCTTCTCTAAAATAAAAGCTCCGGGACTGGAGAGCCATCACATTACTGCGAAGGGGCCTTCTCGTGAAAACCAATGGCACGTCTGCCTGCTCGCGAATTGCATTTGCTCTCCAGTTCCACTGCTCACTGCGAGAGACGCAGCAAGGGGAGGCAGACGACGTCTCCCGAATTCGATGGTCTGCGCCTTTGACGTTCGTCGATATAGGCTGTAGGCTTCTCGGGAACCTTGAGAGACACGCTAGCACACAGAAGGGGAAGGTCTTGATTTTCAGTCCCAAGGGACTCTAAGTGTCCCGTTCATATAGGTCTGTGCTAGTAGTATTCAGGCTTAATGTCCTCACATGTTTTCAAGTCATAGAATTTATGTGAGTGATCACTTTTAGATAACACATTTTTTTTTAATTCGCAGGAAGTAGTCGATAAGGAAAGGGGAAATTAGTGTTCCGGATTATCAGCCTTTTGTTGTGGCTTGTTCCAAATGGAGGCCCATGATTATCTGTCATGTGTTAACCTCTTCTTGGCAGAGTAGTATCAACATTCAACGCCTTCAATTGCTTGTGTATATATCCCCATTTAAAGGCATACGCCTTCCTCTAAAAAATTTTTCTCTCTGTAGCCACTTCAAGTTGCGTGCAAATTATTCCTGACCTCGTCGATTTTGTTAGGAATCTCTTCATATCTTTTCTTAAAAGTACACCTAATTTTCTATATCCCTCTGTACAAGCGCAGCTCAAATGCTTCGACTGTCCTCTTTTTCCGGATTTGCAGCAGTCCACGATTCACTTCTACATACGCTGTGCCCCAGCCGTACATTACGTTTCTCTTTTAATCTAGGGTCTATGTTTCTTGTTAGTCGACTTATTTCTACAATAAACGCCCTCTTTGCCTGTGCTGGTCTGCTTCGTATATGCACTGCTTCTTCATCCACCGTGCTCTAATTTGCTTCCTACTTGTCAAAATTGCTTCATTTCTTCCACAATGTTATATGTTAAGTCTGACGCCTATCTCATTTCCTTCAGCTTTCTTTGATTTACTACTAATCGTTATTCTGTTCTCAGAATTATTCCTGAGTTTCATCAAGGATGGCAGCGTCAGCAGCGAATCTTACATTGATGTTCTTTCATTCTGAATTACAGGTTCTGAACTTTCTTTTTCATGCCTTCATTGCTTCTTCGATATAAGCGTTGAATAGTAGACGGCAACTCCTTTCGTATAGCACATTTTATTCGGACACATTAATTCTTATGGGTTCTTGCCTTTTTATCGCTATGGGGTACATATTTATTTACCTGATGATTTTAAATGTCTTCCTCCACTGTACGCTTTACCTACATCAACAGATGCTATGGTAGCGTCTTTATTTTCGTTAACTGTTTCTGTTATTATGAAGCGTAACGTCATTATTTTATTTTGTACATTCACCTTCCATAAAGGCGAACATCACTTAAGGAGCCTTATTTTGATTTTTTGTGGTTATTTGTATGTTTCATGAGGCATAACTACGACCGCCAGTTAGGATGTGAAAAGGGTTGTTTTAACGCCTCATACAGGAAGATTTTGTTGCGGGAAGCTAGCAAGTAGGGGTCACAAGGCAGACTCATCGAAAGACGTGCCAAATGGTCGCATAGCGTGAGAATGATGGGCGGCCCAGAGCTTGTAGTGCTAGAGCAGAGAGAGACACATTGAGGATTCTGGTACCACGCTGGGTGCCAATTAGCGAACCTTTAATTAGTTATATTTAATGTTTAAATGTTAATATACTGCTCCAACTATGAAGATGACGCTATATGCACCGAAAACTTGTTAATCGTAATTTCAGTTCCACTTTCTGAATGACGAACACGGCGGATGCAAACCATTGAATAATGGCTTAAGCTACATTTTTTTTTTACATACAGTGATTTATATTTAATTAGGTTAAATCTCTCTTTCGCCCTAGGACCCTTAAAATAAAAAGACACACACACACACACACACACACACACACACACACACACACGCACGCACCTCATTTGTATGTATGCAGAAATTCCTATACGGAGTAGAAGAATTTGTCAAGTCGATGTGGTTTCTGTTTGTGTTTGAGGTGAATTTTGTTATATGTTAAATTCTTCACTAACCAACATATACTGAACACTTTTTCAAATTCAGAAGAAACCACAACATGTTACGACAACATTCCGACATATCTGACTTATACCTACAGCTACATTTTCAATGATTTACAGTAAGTATTTGTGTCGTTATTGCTATAAAACCAAAGTTATAATGTTAGTTTCCGTAAGTAACAAACCATCAATGAGTCAATGAGTAATTTGACGAACATGTATTTTAAACACCAGAAATGGGTAAGACATACGAAATAGGTAAGACATACAACAGACTGAAATATAATGCTTAAGATATGCACCTTGTGAGGTGTCGGTTGAGCTGGTTTGCATACCATTAAGATGCTATAAGTCCGAAAGTTGTTGACCTAGAGGGGAGACACGCTCCTTATAAGATCATTCAGAATTGGGAGAAGTAATGTTGCCCAAGCGATGACGTCTTATTGAAAGAAGACCACTACAGTTAGTTCAGCGTAAGGTGATAGGTGTAGCGGGCTGGACACGGTAACTTCTCTCGCCTACTTCAACTAATAATAACGCAATTTTGTTAACGTCTCTATGGCAACGACTCAGTGTTGTCACTGTTCTCTGGACGGCTCTATTTCTCGCGAAGCCGTTAGCGCACCATTGCTGAAAGCTGACAACAACACAGTCAGCTGTCATAGAACTTCTTACGCCATCTCGACGGTACGGATTGCACAATCAGACATTAAAAGTACAGGGACCTCACCTCACATAGGTATATTAATGGGGTGACTCACCTATCTTCAAAGGAAACTAGTGGTCACTATAACAGTTTGCTTCATTACCATAAGGAGACAAATAAATTAATTACCCTTTGAATTAAGCATGTGACCTTTAAGATGTGGAGAAAATGTAATTATGAAATATAGCACTGGAACATGTGTGTGAATGCATAAAGCATAACATGGAACTATGTCACTGATACAGCCAATGTCTGGGAAACTGGTTAGTGATTTAAAGAAAGAACGCCGGGAAAGAAAGTGTGAACATCAATAGATTCACCAAATGGCGAGGTGGTAGCGACTATCTGGCTGCGAAAGTTATGACCGTGATGTAAGTTTACCAGCCACACGAACTCGTTGGCTCAGTAGATGCACCACTGATTCATGCTTACCACTCTTTTAAACAGTGTGAGTGTGCAAGACGGTAGCATTAACGGCTGGACTGAGTCCCACTCGATCTCTGTACTCTGCTCTACACACGTCCTCCTCTGCCGTTTTCCGCGACGACCTGTAGGCACCCCGCAGCCACTGCTCTAACTTTATTCTCTGACACTTGGCTGGTTCTGCCAGCGTAGGAATCTCGCTGGCCAATTGCAGCAAACCCTGGAGTTCTGATCAATCACAATTTTACAAACCAGTTTAACAAATTCCTACTCTCATGGACTTTGTAGTGGTTAACCAATAGCCGTTTGATATGGGATGGAAAACAGAAAATTTCTCTCACCATATAACAGGTTTTTAAGCCCATTCAGACAAAAAATACTTGCTCAAAGAAACGCTTGTGAGCCTATCGTAAGGATTTTTACTCAAATTGAAACAAACATTCTCTTATCGTGTGGCCCCAGGCAACGGCTGATTCCATGCTCTTTCATTCGGAGTGCTACATGAGTCTTTCGGATTTTATATATTCAAAAAGTATTCCTCTTAGCATGTCGCACAATGTAGTTTACTGGAATATAGGCCACCAGCAATATATCTGTTGTTCCGAGAGAGGACACAGCAAAGCCTCTGACCTACACTTGCACGGGATGCTGCTCCGCACTGAAAACGTTTACGGTCCTACAGTGCCATTGACTTCCATGTTGCAGGCCAGTTAGAGCCTCTCAAAAGACTTCAGTAAATTACATGTTCTCCTCACCATAATAAAAGAAAGAAGAGGGAAAGCAATCAGCAGTGCAATCAAATGGTTCAAATGGCTCTGAGCACTATGGGACTTAACATCTGAGGTCATCAGTCCCCTAGAACTTAGAACCACTTAAACCTAACCAACCTAAGGACATCACACACGTCCATGCCCAAGGCAGGATTCGAACCAGCGACCGTAGTGGTCGCGAAGTTCCAGGCTGAGGCGCCTAGAACCGTTCGGCCACAGGGACCGGCAGCAGTGCAATCATTGGCGGTGATGATTACTGTCTGCCGTTATCATGCAGCGTTGATATATTGACTGTACTGAGTATTAATTAAGTCGGGTGATGCTGAGGAAATTAGATTAGGAAATGAGACACTTAAAGTAGTAAAGGAGTTTTGCTATTTGTGGAGCAAAATAACTGATGATGGTCGAAGTAGAGAGGATATACAATTTAGACTGGCAATGGCAAGGAAAGCGTTTCTGAAGAAGAAAAATTTGTTAACATCGAGTACAGATTTAAATGTCAGAGGTCGTTTCTGAAAGTATTTGTATGCAGTTTAGCCATGTATGGAAGTGAAACATGGACGATAAATAGTTTGGACTAGAAGAGAATAGAAGCTTTCGAAATGTGCTGCTACAGAAGAATGCTGAAGATTAGATGGGTAGATCACATAACTAATGAGGAGGTATTGAATAGAATTGGGGAGAAGAGGAGTTTGTGGCACAACTTGACCAGAAGAAGGGATCGGTTGATAGGAAATGTTCTGAGGCATCAAGGGATCATCAATTTAGTGTTGGAGGTTCAGCGTGGAGGGTAAAACTCGTAGAGGGAGACCAAGAGATGAATACACTAAGCAGATTCAGAAGGATGTAGGTTGCAGTAGGTACTGGGAGATGAAGAAGCTTGCACAGGATGGAGTAGCATGGAGAGCTGCATCAAACCAGTCTCAGGACTGAAGACCACAACAACAACAACAACTGAGTATTGGGATGAGCATTGTTGTAACCACAGGAAAAAGCCAAGTCTAAATAAAGTCTTTCTCAGGTAGCATGAGAGAAACAGTACGTGAACAGTAGGTGATTTAAAATGTAAAGATGGACGCAGGACGTGGCAGAGGGGTCAGAAATAAACAGGACGGAGCCGAGGCGGAAGCCCAAACTGCTTGGCAGCTGCGCGTGATAAGAAAGCAAACAGCCGCAAATTATAGAGAGACAAAATGATCTCTGTGTAAGGGAACCGTGATAAGTATCAATTAAAAGTATCAACAGAGGGCACTTCTGGTTAGAGAGAGAAGTCTGGCTGTGGAGAGAAAAAGAAAGAGGGCCCTTGGTGGGGACAGCACTACGCCAGGAGGAGCCAATGGACAGCTCAAGACACAGTGCACAGACATAGAGAGGCACCTCTATCCCTGCACCCAGTTTCTGAAAGAAAAGAATGAAATTAATACATAAACAGAATCAAATAAGGGCAAGTTGCCTTCGACGTTACGTCATGCCAAGCGCTGGCGGGATCGAAGGGGGAAAGCTAACAAAACTCGGGATGATGCCGCTCCGGCGCTCACGAGGTTAAGTTCCCGATAGCAACAGTAGTCAGCGTAGATAGGAGCAGCCGTCTTGGGCTGTGTAACGGGCTGTAGGCAGGCAGCCGGAGACAGTCGCTGATGGGCGTTAGGCAGTAGCCGCGGGACTCTGTCGTTGGTGGTGTGGTCAGTTGTTATACTGACGGGCCAGTCTGAACGGTGGTCGTCAGTCACCATCTCTGTTACAGACTTGGCCATTCTGTGGGCACATTCACCATCGCAGTTAGGGTGATCTGTACTCTCATTGAATAAACCAGAACTTGTGTAACTTTCAGAAGATTTTATTTCTACCCACCTCCCAGCCTTGTACCTTGACATCAGGCATTATGACATCTTAGCCAGATCAAAAAGTCTCCCTCTCACTAAGGTCAACCGGCTAAATCCCATTTACGAACCGTGCCGCTCAATACCCGGCAAAACCCACGCTTGGGACGCGACAGCATGCTGTGATATACAGTAAGTTGCATGAGTGTTTGGGGATAAAAATGGTTCAAATGGCTCTGAGCACTATGGGACTCAACTGCTGTGGTCATCAGTCCCCTAGAACTTAGAACTACTTAAACCTAACTAACCTAAGGACATCACACACACCCATGACCGAGGCAGGATTCGAACCTGCGACCGTAGCAGCAGCGCGGCTCCGGACTGGAGCGCCTAGAACCGGTGTTTGGGGATAGATTGACACGTAACAGCATCACAGCCTAGACTACATCAACAGATGTTACAAGGCCACTCTTAAGAAATGCATCATAAGTTGTAAGTGTGATAGTTCTCACACTTACCTATACTAGCTATCATCGAGAGCACGTGGATGGTATTCTTGCGACAATACGGTGGTATGTCTGTAATTAAACAATTTTCTAAAGTAACTGGAATAATTTTTGGTTGTCATTTCCACCAATTGCTTTAGAAATTAATATATGTCCTTCTTGCATTGTTTGCACACAAATCTCCGAAAGATCTTTATTACTGTGGCTTTAATACTGGATCTCTTATATCTGCAAAATTCCTCATTCACTCCAACATCCCGCATTTCATTGTAATATTGTCCATCTTACGGAACAGAGGTAGACGTTGTTACGATAACAGTTATAAATACACTCCTGGAAATTGAAATAAGAACACCGTGAATTCATTGTCCCAGGAAGGGGAAACTTTATTGACACATTCCTGGGGTCAGATACATCACATGTTCACACTGACAGAACCACAGGCACATAGACACAGGCAACAGAGCATGCACAATGTCGGCACTAGTACAGTGTATATCCACCTTTCGCAGCAATGCAGGCTGCTATTCTCCCATGGAGACGATCGTAGAGATGCTGGATGTAGTCCTGTGGAACGGCTTGCCATGCCATTTCCACCTGGCGCCTCAGTTGGACCAGCGTTCGTGCTGGACGTGCAGACCGCGTGAGACGACGCTTCATCCAGTCCCAAACATGCTCAATGGGGGACAGATCCGGAGATCTTGCTGGCCAGGGTAGTTGACTTACACCTTCTAGAGCACGTTGGGTGGCACGGGATACATGCGGACGTGCATTGTCCTGTTGGAACAGCAAATTCCCTTGCCGGTCTAGGAATGATAGAACGATGGGTTCGATGACGGTTTGGATGTACCGTGCACTATTCAGTGTCCCCTCGACGATCACCAGTGGTGTACGGCCAGTGTAGGAGATCGCTCCCCACACCATGATGCCGGGTGTTGGCCCTGTGTGCCTCGGTCGTATGCAGTCCTGATTGTGGCGCTCACCTGCACGGCGCCAAACACGCATACGACCATCATTGGCACCAAGGCAGAAGCGACTCTCATCGCTGAAGACGACACGTCTCCATTCGTCCCTCCATTCACGCCTGTCGCGACACCACTGGAGGCGGGCTGCACGATGTTGGGGCGTGAGCGGAAGACGGCCTAACGGTGTGCGGGACCGTAGCCCAGCTTCATGGAGACGGTTGCGAATGGTCCTCGCCGATACCCCAGGAGCAACAGTGTCCCTAATTTGCTGGGAAGTGGCGGTGCGGTCCCCTACGGCACTGCGTAGGATCCTACG
Organism: Schistocerca americana; assembly: GCF_021461395.2. Lineage (NCBI taxonomy): Eukaryota > Metazoa > Arthropoda > Insecta > Orthoptera > Acrididae > Schistocerca > Schistocerca americana. Next base: position 69,843,683 of record NC_060125.1, read on the forward strand.
GTCTTGGCGTGCATCCGTGCGTCGCTGCGGTCCGGTCCCAGGTCGACGGGCACGTGCACCTTCCGCCGACCACTGGCGACAACATCGATGTACTGTGGAGACCTCACGCCCCACGTGTTGAGCAATTCGGCGGTACGTCCACCCGGCCTCCCGCATGCCCACTATACGCCCTCGCTCAAAGTCCGTCAACTGCACATACGGTTCACGTCCACGCTGTCGCGGCATGCTACCAGTGTTAAAGTCTGCGATGGAGCTCCGTATGCCACGGCAAACTGGCTGACACTAACGACGGCGGTGCACAAATGCTGCGCAGCTAGCGCCATTCGACGGCCAACACCGCGGTTCCTGGTGTGTCCGCTGTGCCGTGCGTGTGATCATTGCTTGTACAGCCCTCTCGCAGTGTCCGGAGCAAGTATGGTGGGTCTGACACACCGGTGTCAATGTGTTCTTTTTTCCATTTCCAGGAGTGTACTTTAGCATACAACCACTAACATTAGAAACCTAGTCCTTATCAACGTGTTACGAAAGTCAAGCCCCAATCATATGGCCGTCTAAGTTAATCCTAAATAAACATGAGCTTCAAAAGCACACAAAGTATATACACTCCTGGAAATTGAAATAAGAACACCGTGAATTCATTGGCCCAGGAAGGGGAAACTTTATTGACACATTCCTGGGGTCAGATACATCACATGATCACACTGACAGAACCACAAAAAAAAATGGTTCAAATGGCTCTGAGCACTATGGGACTCAACTGCTGTGGTCATAAGTCCCCTAGAACTTAGAACTACTTAAACCTAACTAACCTAAGGACAGCACACAACACCCAGCCATCACGAGGCAGAGAAAATCCCTGACCCCGCCGGGAATCGAACCCGGGAACCCGGGCGTGGGAAGCGAGAACGCTACCGCACGACCACGAGATGCGGGCGACAGAACCACAGGCACATAGACACAGGCAACAGAGCATGCACAATGTCGGCACTAGTACAGTGTATATCCACCTTTCGCAGCAATGCAGGCTGCTATTCTCCCATGGAGACGATCGTAGAGATGCTGGATGTAGTCCTGTGGAACGGCTTGCCATGCCATTTCCACCTGGCGCCTCAGTTGGACCAGCGTTCGTGCTGGACGTGCAGACCGCGTGAGACGACGCTTCATCGAGTCCCAAACATGCTCAATGGGGGACAGATCTGGAGATCTTGCTGGCCAGGGTAGTTGACTTACACCTTCTAGAGCACGTTGGGTGGCACGGGATACACGCGGACGTGCATTGTCCTGTTGGAACAGCAAGTTCTCTTGCCGGTCTAGGAATGGTAGAACAATGGGTTCGATGACGGTTTGGATGTACCGTGCACTATTCAGTGTCCCCTCGACGATCACCAGTGGTGTACGGCCAGTGTAGGAGATCGCTCCCCACACCATGATGCCGGGTGTTGGCCCTGTGTGCCTCGGTCGTATGCAGTCCTGATTGTGGCGCTCACCTGCATGGTGCCAAACACGCATACGACCATCATTGGCACCAAGGCAGAAGCGACTCTCATCGCTGAAGACGACACGTCTCCATTCGTCCCTCCATTCACGCCTGTCGCGACACCACTGGAGACGGGCTGCACGATGTTGGGGTGTGAGCGGAAGACGGCCTAACGGTGTGCGGGACCGTAGCCCAGCTTCATGGAGACGGTTGCGAATGGTCCTCGCCGATACCCCAGGAGCAACAGTGTCCCTAATTTGCTGGGAAGTGGCGGTGCGGTTCCCTACGGCACTGCGTAGGATCCTACGGTCTTGGCGTGCATCCGTGCGTCGTTGCGGTCCGGTCCCAGGTCGACGGGCACGTGCACCTTCTGCCGACCACTGGCGACAACATCGATGTACTGTGGAGACCTCACGCCCCACGTGTTGAGCAATTCGGCGGTACGTCCACCCGGCCTCCCGCATGCCCACTATACGCCCTCTCTCAAAGTCCGTCAACTGCACATACGGTTCACGTCCACGCTGTCGCGGCATGCTACCAGTGTTAAAGACTGCGATGGAGCTCCGTATGCCACGGCAAACTGGCTGACACTGACGGCGGCGGTGCACAAATGCTGCGCAGCTAGCGCCATTCGACGGCCAACACCGCGGTTCCTGGTGTGTCCGCTGTGCCGTGCGTGTGATCATTGCTTGTACAGTCCTCTCGCAGTGTCCGGAGCAAGTATGGTGGGTCTGACACACCGGTGTCAATGTGTTCTTTTTTCCATTTCCAGGAGTGTATATATATAGAAAGAAGATTATTTGGAAGTGAAATCCTGGTCTTACTTTAAAAATAGCGTCACCATATTCTTTTTTCCGCTATCCATATTACGGCCCAAGCACCGAAGTATTTTTTCCGTAATGTGGTAAACACCGCTCACATCAGCTGCGTCTACATACACCTGTAGTTCGTAACATTGTGCGTAACTGTGACGGAAAGCAATGAACCTTCAGCAGTTCCATAATATTCCAAAGATTTTACAAAGGATATGAAGAGACACAATACTAAACGTTATCTGTGCTACATCTTTCACTTCATTTTAAAATCGACCCAAATCACCATTGAAGACGTTATTACCATTCTCAACAGTTCGTGTATTAAGTACATAGCCAAACTTAACTCAGGAAATTGCTATTTGAAGTTCGTCCAGCAGTCCTAGTTTCTTTCCTTTCTTATCTACGTGTATCACCTTGTAGCACTATCACAACAGACAGTAGAATGCATGTTCGAACTATCGTTCACCACAATATGTAGACGGGGACACAATATGTGATTTGCGGATGAAAGTCCAGTGCGTCCGCCCGTTCTTCTTGTAGCTGAACCGTAGCCAACTTGCTTACCTCGCGTGTCGTAGACGTTGTCCAGATTGGTTTTTTCTCCGCCGGTCGCGCTCTCTAACGTGGTGCAGTAAACAGTGCATAATAATGTCATATGTGGGTAGACTTAAATGCTCATGATAATAAGAATAGTAAAATTTAGGATGCCAACAAATTTTCTTTTATTTCACTAATCGCAAAATTAGTAAAACGATTTCTAAAGCCAGTCTATCGTAAATATTCATTACAAGACTCCCGGTCAAGTATCATTAGTTCTCAAGCACTGCAAAAGTCACAACAATGCTTCATATGATAGTACAAATGCGTTTTCTCAGGCAAATTCAACAATTATGTCTGTCTTTACGCGGAGTTGCACTTCACAGACTAATCAGCGTGTTGCCACCACGAACACCAACCGTGGACGTCATCCAAGGCAATTTTTCAACAATTTTTTCCGTTGTTACATGAGATCAGATTTTATACACGAATTTATATATTACCTCCTACGAAGCAGATTGGGACTGGTAGTGAAATATCTTAGCAGTCTTACGGTGCACTTGCGATTGGTCCATCCTTTCCATTAATAAGCACTAACTAAAATTTGTAATTAGGATTTTTGAGTGAATAGCCGGCCGGTGTGGCCGTGCGGTTAAAGGCTCTTCAGTCTGGAACCGCGTGACCGCTACGGTCGCAGGTTCGAATCCTGCCTCGGGCATAGATGTGTGTGATGTCCTTAGGTTAGTTAGGTTTAAGTAGTTCTAAGTTCTAGGGGACTGATGACCACAGCAGTTTAGTCCCATAGTGCTCAGAGCCATTAGAACCATTTTTTGCGTGAATTGAGTGGTACTGAAATTACGATTAACAAGTTTTCGGTGCATACAGCGTCATCTTCATAATTGGAGCAGCATATTAGCATTTAAACATTAAATGCAACTAATTAAAGGTTTGCTAATTGGCGCTCAGCGTGGTACCTGAATCCTCAGTGTCTCTCTCTGCTCCAGTACTACAAGCTCCGAGGCGCCCAGCCATTCTCACGCTATGCGACCATTTGGCACATCTTTCGATGAGTCTGCCTTGTGACCCCTACTTGCTAGCCACCCGCAACAAAAACTTCCCGTACGACGCGTTAAATCATGTTCGAAAAATGTAATAAACATGGACAGTGACGTGGCACAAACGCCACATATCCTCCACGAACATGAATGTTTTTTAAGATTATTTGGTCTTGAATAAAAATCAGAAAATTTGAAAAGAAAGAAATAGATATAATCCTACTGGGACCTTTGTTTACTGGCTATTTCAGATCCCTATAAAAATTTTCTGACATTTGTCTTACTTTAGGTAACAACATTCTAAAATCATATTCAGCGGTTATCCCACTACCAATTTCATTATCACTACGTGACAGTTCTGTCGATTGAACATGTTTTACATTAAAATTAACCTCTTGTTTCCTATTTACATCAAAACTGTCATCATCAGGCATATTAGCAATTTGATTTACATTTTCAGAGATGCCTTGTTCCCCATTCATCTGAACTATTTCGTCATATGCTGCATTACGAGATTCACTGAATGATAGTAAATTATTATTGTCACTATTAATTAATTCATTAATATTGTGCTCAATATTAGCAACACATACTTTAGTGGTGATTTCATCGCCCCATTATCATTACTAGAATCCACCTTGCGTCGTCAATAATTTACAAAACACAAAATTTTCATATAGTAGAATTTCAATAGGACGCTTTGAAATTACAACAGAAGTTCCTATCGTTAATAATTTTCTACGTACAGCTTACATTAACTGTATCAAAGTCAGGTGCCGCCTCCAGGCTGTCGCGAAACCCGCCGTGTGCGTCGAGCGGCCAACCCGGCCATACGCCCACCAGCCGCCGATACCGCGCTGTCCTTCACACGTGAAGCACTGCTCGTGGCCTCCCACGCGCCGCCGAAGCCACCAAGTTGTAGTCGCTCCCGTCGAACAGTTTTTTTCCGCCTGTGCAAATGCAAACTAGCGGTTGTCCTACGAAGCTGGTGTTGCTACTGTAAATATTCAGCGCGAGACATGCAGCAAGTTGCTACCGTTCCTGTGTCTGTGGTAGAAGGCCAGAGTCGTGCTTACATTGCTGCGAACTCAGAACGCTGATCGGTTTCTAACATAAACACCAGGTCCGCGAGCCTTGTCTCCGAATGAAGACTTCGATCCGTCCGTATCTCTGTCTCGCAACTAACTCTCTGCTCTGGCCGAACTGTTCGGGCTTCTGTTTTCTTCCGGGGAAACGGGATACGTCCATCAGTCGCTGAATTACAACACTCTTCTGGTCAAAGGCATGAGCCTTCCTTGCACAAAAATTCGGTTGAGACACGACATCAGGTTAAAAAGCCAATGAATTTACGATTCGCTCTTCATTCTCAACAATCTTCTGCTTCTGGTCTGTCTTCGTGGTGTCACAGACATTTCATAACAGGTATTTCACCAATCACGCGTTCTACTGCCCAGCAAACTAGCCTTACGTCAGAGGTCCTCTGAAAATAAAAAGTTGCGTCCGAGGATAGGCTCTTGTTTTTCTGCACGTTGTGTTTCTTGGAAAACGCGCAAGGTTGTTACCTGCTGAAGACACGCTCCAGAACAGTGGAGAGCTCCAGCCTCCTGATGATAATGTTTCTGGTCTCGCCTCTACTTGGTCGCAGTGCTGCGGAAGTTGGAGGGGAGGAGGGGAATACATCCACTTCATTCATCCGTGTAGGAGACTACTGTGCCCAACTCAGCTCCAGAGTCCTGCCCAGTTCCCATGTACTTTCAAAAGTAAAAAGAAATGGGTGCAAGCAATATGTGAAATGTTGATTTGAAATTAGTTAGAATTCAGTATGTACAATCACAGTAGTCCAGTTCGCTTGTATAGAGATTTTTGTCATATGGTCGCCCTTCATTATGCTCTACGTAGAGTGTCATTCTCATATTAAATGAAAATCGGCATGCTAGATGAGTTGTCACTCGTCATAACATTCACACAGTAATAACATTTTGTACTGGAGGTAACCTTTGTGATATAGATAGAGGGGCAGCTACAAGCAAAATTTACTACCTTCATCTGATTCAACATCAACCTTGTTCATGTGGCAATCACCATCAATAACTGTCTGTTGTGAAGAACTAGTTGTAGTGTTGGCAGAAAAGCCAACACTGTTTTTCTAGAGGAGGCCGAAATGCACGCGTTTAATTACACGGTGACTGGCGTGAGGTCTGGCACAGGACAATATCTTGAGAATTGCAGTAAAGTACGAAAATCTTGTAATACTTAACTTTAATCCACAATTGTAGAACATCTCTCGTTACGGTACATGCTTCATAATATTAATTATCAATTGAATACGGCGCCTTGCTAGGTCGTGGCAAATGTAGCTGAAGGCTATGCTAACTATCGTCTCGGCAAATGAGAGCGTATTTGTCAGTGAACCATTGCTATGAACGTCGGCTGTACAACTGGGGCGAGTGCTAGTACGTCTCTGTAGACCTGCCGTGTGGCGGCGCTCGGTCTTCAATCACTGACAGTGGCGACACGCGGGTCCGGCGTATACTAATGGACCGCGGCCGATTTAAAGGCTACCACCTAGCAAGTGTGGTGTCTGGCGGTGACACCACACTAGTAACACTGACAATCACAACGCGTAAATAATAACCAAGTAATAATAACAAACTATCACATACATCCTCACGGAAACCACTCTAATGTTGGGCTGAAATGTACAGACACAAATACAAAACTTATTACCCGCTGATCACCAGATCAGAGACAAATTGTCCATTCACTTCATGACTGGGTAGCACCTAGTGACAAAGGTCCACTAAAACCAATACGTTTGCGGAATCTTGTAGGAGTCCGGCCCCGGACTCCTATAGTCGTCAGGAGAGAGTCGCGCTAGATGGAATAGTGAGCTAGGAAATTGACAACAACACATTTGAAACTTCCTGGCAGATTGAAACTGTGTGCTGGACTGAGACTCGAACTCGGGACATTTGCCTTTCGCGGGCAAGTGCTCATGTCCCTCCATTATCCTTTCTTCCAGGAGTGCTAGTTCTGCAAGGTTCGCAGTAGAGCTTCTATGAAGTTTGGAAGGTAGGAGTCGAGGCACTGGCAGAATTGAAGCTGTGTGGACGGGTCGTGGGTCGTGGTTGGGTAGCTCAGATGGTACAGCACTTGCCCGCGAAAGGCAAAGGTCCCGAGTTCGAGTCTCGGTCCGGCACACAGTTTAATCTGCCAGAAAGATTCATATCAGCGCACACTCCGCTGCAGAGTGAAAATCTCATTCTTGAATAACACATTTCTTAGGCAATAATGCGGGATTACCTTCCAAAACGCTGCGCCATGGCCAGGCTGGCGGAGCAGCGCATCATCAGCAACGAAATCCGGCGTGAGCCCGCCTTGCAGAGCTGCCAGCACTACAAAGCGTTGCGTGCGGCTGCCACAGCGCAAAGCGGCCGTCGACCGGGGAAATCCGGTGGCCTCTAGCTCTACCAATCGATCTCCAAAATGCGCTCATTGACGTCGAAGATTTGCACTCAGGACTCAGATTCCAGATCCACTTGCATTACACACTGGCTTGGCTCTCAGTCCCCATTTAGAAGACAGGAGCTGGCAGCAGAGGCGTCTGCCACAGGAACACGATAACCAGCACTAGTGCCCCATCTCCGCCACTCGAAGACCAGCGTCCAGGTCACGCAGGTCAATCCTCTAGTAGGCCCACAGGGAGATGGCGGCTTCCGCGCCCGATCACTTTTGCCTTGGAAATCGGCAGTGTGGGTGGCAGCAGCAATCTCCTTACATAGACGATCGATGGGGTTGACATACATAACGTCACCTCACCATAGATAGCTGAAAATGACACCAAGCCTGAGACTACCTGCTGTGCAGTTGGCAATCGACACTCGGGAACAAAACATTTGTTAACAAATGTGGGGTACTTATGTTGAAACTTCTCGTGTAATCTGCGGCCGTGGGGATGGCTGTGATAACATGTGTCCTGGTTTTCCCTCGCTGTCGGCTCTCCTAGTGACTTCAGAGTTCCGCAGCTTCACCTTTCAGATGCTCCTCTCGGTTGTTTCAACACCTCAGTACTTATTATTGCGTAGTACCTAGCCTTCCTTACAAAACTCTGATTTGTCAGTAGTATGATGATAACGCACAGCTTCGGCAATGTTATTTTGCTACACTTGCAGCCCTGGACGCTTGGTTGTTAGCTCATGCTGCAATAGCTTCCGTGTTCGCCGCAACTCGCTAAACATTTCCCCCTAGCTGACAGTCTACTGGTCACTGACAGAGACAAATCAGCTTCTTGGAGATCACAGGGTAGAATTTGGACGAAATATTTAGTGTCCACTGGCGTAATATCTCCTTCTTCCTTCAGAAAATTCGTCTCAAATTTTTGAGTTTATGGTACCCACAATAACCTCATCCTACATATTTTCCTACAGTAATTACACATTATACAACTTTACTCACTCTTGCATTACCATGCAGACAATTCACACCATTTTCAATGGTTGATATTTCGATACAGTAACACTAACACATTTATACATATATTTACAGTTTCATCTATTACTTTACACGTAATTCCCTTATTATGCCTGCGCTTTATTTAGAAGTCAATGAATGAATAGGTACCTAATGCAAAGGCAAACCTGAACTAGTGCACTGACATTCGTTTAAAATGGAAATGAGTTACACAAATCGCAATCAGAACCACTACAGCGTTGGTATATGGCACGCTTGTAGTCGTGAAACTAATTTTGTCTTTCGCAATATTGCTGTACGTCGACAATGTTTGCACTGCTACTAGTTCGTCTAATGAACGTAAAATGTCTGGCTTCAGGGTATTATTTAGAAAGATTTAGTTTTGGGTAGAAAGCACTTCTAGGGGCTTCTTAGGCTGATACCACTTAAGTGTTGTAATACCAGTGATCGTAGCTGCTAGACGAAATATCGCGCCTTCTAAGTCCCAAGTTGTACCGTTTATTACTTTATCACTATCTCGTAATTACACTCAGTTCGTACCTGTTGGTTTCCTATGTCCGTGACAGTTTAATATGACTACTTCTGGGGAAAAAACTGTGTAGACTCAGTGGGTGCCAATTCTCTGAAAAAATGGATATCGCGTTAACACTTGCCTTTGACATTCATTTGCTTTAGTTTTTCCCAGGAATAAATGGAACTCGCATGCCTGTACGTCAATCTGTATCATCATATTTGGGCGGATGGTAATAATTTCTCTGTGGCATCAATGTAGATCTTCCAACGACATTAGAGCGTAGTCGCCTTTTTGCTCTGAAATTTTTAATATATCATTGGCCCATACCTGTACCCATTTTGGTAGGCGACGTGAGAGAAAGGAAACCTTATCACTGTCCGCTCCTCCCTTCAGAAAACGCTCTAATCTACTGACGTGGTCTAATAGCGTAATGTGAGAAATGGTCAATTATAGTCAATATGTATTCATTTCCTGCTAGGGTTTTTTGAAATGGGCCTAAAATGTCCATCCCAGACACTTCAAGTGCTTTAGATGCTTCAGATATACTTTGTAATGGAATCAGTCGGTGTCTAAGATCAGCTCATTGCACACAAGGTATGCAGTCATTGACGTACTGCTCTCATTTTATAGTTTTTCAACGAAATTTTTTGTTATTTCGTCTATCAGTTTCTCTTCGCCCACTATGGCCTGGCAATATATGATGGTGTTCTAGTGCCAACACTTCGTCCTGGCAAGCTGCAGGCACCACCACACTTTGTTATACTGCACAGCATGCCACTTTGCATCACGATCTGAGATTGTGACTTCAATTGTTGACCGTCAGCATCAGCAACTTGAGCCCTGCGCCATTCAGTAACGCTTCTGCCCTTTACATGTAGAACTGCAATTTTTCTACTTTCCCTGGCTTGTGTATTACTTCATAATGAAATTCAATGAAACGGAGTGCCATCATTATTAATCAGCTAGAAAGTTCATTAACTTCTAAAAACCATTCTACAACAGCGACAGCCATCACTACAGTCAACATTGGAAGCGTGTATTCGTCATCGCCATACTGGCGTATCACCCGGCATGATGGTATGGGGTGCCATTGGTTACACGTCTCGGTCACCTCTTGTTTGCATTGACGGCACTTTGAACAGTGGACGTTACATTTCAGATGTGTTACGACCCGTGGCTCTACCCTTCATTCGATCCCTGCGAAACCCTACATTTCAGCAGGATAATGCTCGACAGCATTTTGCAGGTCCTGTGCGGGCCTTTCTGGATTCCGAAAATGTTCGACTGCTGCCCTGGGCAGCACATTCTCCAGATCTCTCACGAACTGAAATCGTCTGGTGAATGGTGGTCGAGCGAACTGGCTTGTCACAATATGCCAGTCACTACTCTTGTTGAACTGTGGTATCGTGTTGAAGCTGCATTGGCCATTGTACCTGTACACGCCATCCAAGCTCTGTTTGACTCAATGCCCAGGCATATCAAGGCCGTTATTACGAACAGAGGTGGTTGTCCTGGGTACTGATTTCTCAGGATCTATGCACCCAAATTGCGTGAAAATGTAATCACATGTCAGTTCTAGTATAATATATTTGTCCAATGAATACTCGTTATCATTTACATTTCTTCTTGGTGTAGCAATTGTAATGGCCAGTAGTGTAATATTGGTTAGTGCTAGCATCTCCTTCTTAGAAATGGAATAATTTTGCTCTGCTTTGTTCAACTATAGGGATGTGTAGATGGTCCTAGAACAACACCTAAATCTGCAATACTTGCATTACAAAACAGAATAAATTCTTTCCGGTACCAGGGAATATCGAAACTGGGTCCAATGTCAGTGCTTGCTGTGATGTATCGGACGCCTTCTGACGTTTGGTAGACAATTCAAATTTTGTTCCTTTCCGTAAAAAACGGTTTAAAAGTCCGGAAATATCAGCAAAATTCTCTACGAATCGATGGTGGCAATTACGAAGACCAATAAAACTCTGCAACTGTTTAACTGTGTTCGGTGGCGAAAAATTCTGAACTGCTGAGACCAAGCTTGAATCTGTTCTCCCACATTCCTTGCTTGTTTTATGCCCAAGATAATTCACTTCCTTTTCTGCAAAATAACGTTTATCGATACTTAGCGTTAGACATGCTGTTCTCAGTATTCTGAATACCCCCCTCCAGCCGTTGTACACGCACTATCATTTCCTCTGAAAACAGTATTAAGTCATCCAGATACATCATTGTTTTTCATTTTTTCAATCCCCTATGTATATCTCAAAGATGGGGGGGGGGGGGGCCATTCTCGACTCCGAATGCCATGCGACGGTATTGGAAACGACACCTCTGGCCCTACTTCTATTTGATGACATCCTCTCTTTAACTTCACTGTGGAAAAATAGTTACACTGACCCAACTTGTCGAGAAGCTCTGTTATGTTTGGTATCGGATATGCATCAGTGATCGTTCGTGAACTGAGCGATCAGTGATCACAGTACAAGCCATATTTTTAGTGTCAGCTGGTTACTTTTTCGGGATCAAAATTACGGGTGTCCATCAATGACTATCACTATACTCAATAATACCATCAGCTACCTGCTGGTCGATAAGTTCTTCCATTATCGGTTGCAATCGCTTCGGAACTCGATATGGGTTCTTGTACACTAGAGCATCATTCCCTGTTGGTATTCTTTGCTGCGTGAGTGGCATCGCTGGTAAAGGACCATTAGGATAGACTGCAGTAGCAATGTTAACATTGCGTCTCTATCATTTCCCTGTAAATGATTGACTTTCTCACGCAACGCAGTTGGATTGACGGTTTGTCTGCAACAGAGGGCCTCACTTGACCTGTCCATGTCATCTTCCTCCAAAACATCCAAATCAGCAATCAGTAAACTCTTTGGCACACTCACTTACTCTCTGCCTAAATTATCAAGACTGACTAGAAGCATAAAATTTGCGTCCACGCCACTGACGCATACTATACTTCTGCGTACAAAAGAGTGTGACTTACCCAATTCTCTGTTAGTTTCCAGTGACTTTACGACATATAATAAATCCTTGAATAGATCCGTATCTAAGATCATGCAGACCAGATTCCCTGTATCTTGCGGTAACATGCGAATTCATCTTTAGTGACTGTGTCCGCAGTTTATTGGTTACCACCCTCATGATCGGTTAACGTTGCGATACTGTAACACTTTCAGCTGCTGCCCCTAGCGGAACCAATGTTCCACGAAGTTCAATTGTACTCTGCAAAAGATCAATTTTAGCAAGACAGCAGAGTCCTAGCATCGCGCAATAGCCATCATCCACACGCAGCAGTACTTCTGCGTCCTCTCGAAAACACTGATTTCCCGCGGTAAAATCGAGCAGCGTTGTCCCAAATGACTTCACGTCGTTATCACCTACTCGGCGCAACCAGTACCCTGGCGACCGCAGTCTCTTTCTGCCCAAGATAGTCAGACCACTGACACGTGAGCCCCGCTGTCCACCAGAAATTTATGTTCCCTACCATCTACTTTGCCTAGAAAGCAATACTCCGTCTCTGTATGCGTTTGTGATAGGAATGCTTTCCGACGGAAGAGGCACCCACATTCTCGTTGACGACCAATCATTAGTGCTTTCTTACGACAATAACGTCTTTTATGGCCCATCTCCCCACATTCATATCACTCTGTGTGACGACAATGTTTCCTAACGTTTTCCGCGCGCCTACATCAAAAACACTTCACTTGAGAAGAAAAAACACCGCGATCACTCTGTATCCCATTGCGAAGCAGCCCTAATGGCAGCATATGAGTCAGTTGGGTTTTCCATTCTGACCCACGTTGACATATCGGCAGAAATACCATTTAGAAACACACCCAGAACCATATTCTCTGCATCACGCGGCGCTACCGGCCTGCACGTTTTGCGTTAGTTTATACGTGTCCAAGCTCGAAGAAGGATTCTACTCATTCGTCATGTTTTTGCGATAATTCATTGAGCCTTTTCTTAAAGAGCCTGACGCTGTGCTGATTCCGATAGCGCTGTGTTAGGCCCTTAGCCAGTTCATTGAACGTTTGGGCTTTACTGACGGTCTCGTGTTATATAACGTACGTTTTCGCGTCATTCACTACGCTTAACCTAGCCATATTCAAGCACTTTTCTTGCGACCACTTTCCCAATTTGTCGGCAGGCTTTACATCACTAATAAGATCAAATACATCCCCTGTTGCTTTCCCTGAAAAGGGCTCTATGAGGTTAGCTGAATCAGGATCGATGGAATGGGCTTGTACACTCAATACGGTTTTTATTTTCTCCTGAATCAAGGAGTCCTTACGCCTCAAGGGGGTCCCATTACTCTACTCCCCTACACAATGCTTCATTTTCTTGGCCTGATGCGTTGTAGTTTGTAACAACATGGCTATCTGCCACTTCAAGGCTTCCACCGTTTCATTCAGAGTCGCTGCTCGTCTTCTGGTCTTTGTGTAATCTCCATCTGCCGTTATACCAGAAAAGACGCAAACTGCACACGCAACAGGAAAAGAAAGGAATTAAACTACACTTAATCACAAAGTGGTATGATATATGGTTGAAATGGCTCTGAGCACTATGGGACTTAACATCTGAGGTCATCGGTCCCCCCTAGAACTTAGAACTACTGAAACCTAACTAACTGCGACCGTAGCGGTCGCGCGGTTTCAGACTGAAGCGCCTAGAACCGGTCGGCCACACCGGCTGGCAAAGTGGTACGATAGCCCAACGAGATTTTGTGCACTGGTGTGTTTCGTGACCAACCCTTCTACATGTACTACAGGTAGTTGACACAGCTCGAACACATGGAAAGCCATGCCTGCGTAAATTACATTAACAACGAGATACTAGTTGCAAGTAAACATTTCTAGTGTTACCACGGAACTGAGATATGTCTGTAGATCCATGTGGTCCAAAAAACGACACTTTTAACGTACTGTGCAGGACCCTACGACACAACATGGCCACAAGAAAAATGCACAACAAGAAAACAAATATCAGGCACTCACAACACGACATTGTTGCGAACTTCAACTCGTAGACGTGAACCCCCTAACTGAGAGCTGCATAGACGATTGGCAGCTGTTGTGCTAGATGTGTGGTTGTGGCACCAGGAGTAGACGTCTCTACCACTGCCGGCCACTTGCTTACACCAGATATAGGAGTACAGTCCCAGACCCCTACAGTAGTCAGGACACAGCTCTGCGGGATGCGGTGGTGAGGACCTATCTATGCTCGAGAGCGCCACGAAAACATCACTGATAATAACACATTTATTAGACAGTAATACAGGATTATCTTCCAAACCGGCGCCAAGGCTGGGCCAGCAGAGTTACATATCTGTCAGCAGCGGAATGCCTTTGTGTGCTCGACTCACAGAGCTGCCAGCACAGTGAAGTGTCAGGCGGCGGCTTTTAAGTCACAGGACGGCTGTCGAGCTATGACTCTGGTGGATTACAGACCCTGGAATCGACCTCCAAAGTAAACTCGTTGATGTCAATGTTTTGCAATCAAGAGTTAGATATCATGTCCAACTGAATTACTCTCTGTCCCGCAGGGATCGGTTTTCAGCCCCGTTTGGGAGGCGAGAGTCAGCAGCATCACTATCTGCGACAGGAACGGGTTGTGGAGCAGCGGTTCCCTCCCTCTCGAAGATCACTGATGGACAGCGTCCAGTTCACGCAGGTCAAGCCCCCAGCATGCCCGCAGGGTGATGGTGGCTTCTGCTTCCCATCAGTGTTGCCTTGAAAGTTGACAGTGTGACAGTGCAGCTGACAGCAGCAGATTCCCTCCAGCCAGACTCGTGGTTTCATGTACGAGTGAAGATAGCTAGGCATCCGGAGTGTCGTTCTCTATTGCCTCCCCTCACAATGGACAGCTGCAGCTGACATAAGAGCTAAGACTACGTGCTGGGCAGTCGGCAATCGACATTTAGCAATGAAACATTTGTCAAGAAGGATATGGTATTTAAGCTGGCTTATTCTATGTGCTCTGCAGAGTTGGGGATGGCTATGACATCATGTGTCCTGGTTTTCTCTCGCCATCAGCTTTCCTAGCGACTTCAGCTTCACCTTTCAGAGGTTCTTTCCGGCTAGTTCAGCACCTGAATACTTATTGTTGCGTTGTATCTAGCCCTTCTCAAGAAACTTCGATGTTGTCACTTTGCTTCGCTTGGAGACCTGGGGCGTAACAATGTTTAAGCATTACTCAAAGGTGAGAAGTAGAGGAAACTGCATTCTATGCCACTTTGTTAATGCGGGTTGCACAAATTCATGGGCAAACTTGATTGATTTACGACCTCCTTCCCCTACCCTTACACTATTGTTCTGTTAATTGATTTAGACCTCCTGGGGGTTAATTCTTGTCCCACTGCAGTTAATCTACCCTTCTGAGAAAGCCCCACGCAGATTCCTCTTCCCTTCCATCTCCCACACCCATCTGTTAAACACCTCGCCAATACAAGCACACCTTTGATATAAAATTAATTGATCACTTACCCCCTCCCACTCTTGCAAAATCCCTCAATCCGTCAACTTCCTCTCCCAACCCACTACTCAGCCCTCGCCTCTCCCACCTGGAAATTGTCAGGAAAATGACTCATCTCTGCTGGAGAAGAAGGATCGCATGACAGGAAATTCAAAGCAATGTCAATTACATAGCGAAGGCTATACAGTTTATTTATAAATTTCAATTTGCATAGGTTCGATCTGTCTTTCTTATCATTGTGTGATGTTTGGGAAGATGCGGTTCTCCTAAAATACTTTAAAAAGAAGTAATTAAATATATCGCCTGTTTCTGATCACACAAGGAACACTGTCACGAAATCGACGTCAGTATAACTCACCACACATATTTACATGTTTAAAAATCTCTCAGTCCCATCTTTGCACTACATGGCAGACGTGCCAGTAGCTCGTGTATTCCTGCATATGCAGATCAGGAGAGAGGCCGCACTGCACTCCCTCTAGCCCCATGACTGCTACCAAGTATCAGACTGCCTGTGGCCTCACGTATTAGCTCACCAAGTGACTACTTTCTGTCACAGGCCACTGCTTTTGAGAATTACGACCGTCCTGTTCAGAGCAGCAATAGTGTCTCAGAACACAGCGTTCATTTTTATGGCTGTCTGGCAGCCCTTTTCTTTGTGGCAATGTCCTTTCGCACCTCAACAGTCTACTTCCTGTTTGTGTGACTGAGCGAGGTGGCGCAGTGGTTAGCACACTGGAGTCGCATTCGAGAGGATTACAGTTCAATCCCGCGTCTGGCCATCCTGATTTAGGTTTTGTGTGATTTCCCTAAATCAGCTCCAGGCAAATGCCAGGATGGTTCCTTTGAAAGGGCACGGCCAACTTCCTTCCCTGTACTTCCCTAATCCGATGAGACCATTAACCTCGCTGTTTGGTCTCTTCCCCCACACAATCTAATCCAATCCTGTTTGTGGGTGTGAACACACCGACTCCAATGGTGTTTCCACTTTTGGAAATAGTCTTGGAATGTTTTTCCTGAAATGTGTGAAGGATACTCGCCGTGTTTGCATGGATGTCTTCAGTAGAGTCAAATCGCTTCCCTTTCAGTGTAAATTTCAGTTTAGGAAACAGAAGTCCGCAGGGGCCAAATCAGGGGAATATGGCCGTCGTGGAAGCACAGGAATTTTGAATTTGGTCAAAAATTCAACGATGGAGGGGGCACAATGAGCCGGAGCATTGTCATGGTGTAGCACCCAACTCCTGTCTTTCCACAATGCAGGCCTTTTCTTCTGCACCTTTTCACACAAACGATCAAAGACACATTTGTATTATTCCTGGTTAATTGTCTTTCCTCCGGAGGTAAATTCATGATGAACAATATCAGTAGAATCGAAAAAAAAATCACCAACATTGTCTTGACCTTCGGCCAACTTTGCTATGCTTTTTTCGGTCGTGGTGAACCTGGAGTCTTCCACAGCGAAGACTGCACTTTTGTTTCAGTATCATATCTGTATATCGACGATTCGTCACCTGTAATTATCCTATTTAACAAATCTGTGTCATTTTTAGTCTGATTAATCAGTTCTTGCCACACTTCAAGTCAGTATTGTCTCTGGTCACTTGACAACATTTATGGAATGAATTTTGTAGACACTCGACACATGTTCAGATCTTCAGTTAAAATTGACTGAACTGCATAGAAACTTAAATTCAGTTCATCAGCCATCTCCCTAATTGTAAGTCTGCGATCAGAGCGCACTAAGTGGCGAACTTTCTCAACATTTTCATTCGTTTTTAAAGTGGAAGGACGGCCAGACAATGGTTCATCTTCAAATGATTCGTGGCCATTTTTAAATCTGTTGGACCAGACAAAAACATTTGACTGGCTCATACAATTTCTCGTTTTAACACAAAATTTCACACAAACTCGTTGCTCCGTTTTTACATCCGTTTTCATGCAGACAGAATCCGGCAACAAGCCCTGACAGACCGGCACTCAACCAGCTGCCACAACAAACTGAATAAAGGAAACGCAGTTTCTTGTCAGAGGACGTTCAAGGACAAAGCGATGACTCACACCCCGCACCCTCCGTGTACCTGCCTGCCACAACAGTAAGCAGCAGCGGATCCATTCTTAAGACTTTCTAATCACACCTCGTATATCTGAGGTCTTGTATGCACCGACGTTTGAGGACACAAGCACCCTCTTCCACTGCAACGTTTTCACTAAACATATGAGGTACAAAAATCGAATCAGGCACACACACTCACGATCGGAAATAGTGCACTGTCCGTCTGCTGGGAACTGTGGACATTCCGTCTGCCACCAGCAGAGACATCACATCATCTCACAGGCACTGATGAGGAGAGACCTGCACATGTATTGGCTATGCTGGCAGCTGCACGCTCATCCTGTAGCACCCATACACCAACCCTACCGAACACTCAGAGGTTGGACAGACTATCACCAAGCAGTCAATGAATCAATTTACATGGGAGAATAATCGTCTAGTACACACCCATTATTTTGAATCTTCTGATGCAACACGTATGTCCGCTTCTGTCGCCGCTCAGCCAGCACATAATTCACTTCACTAGTCCCAGCTACCGAGGGAGGTGGAGCAGTGGCTAGCACACGTGGACTCACATTCAGGAGGATGACGGCTCAAGTTTGTGATTATTGTAGTCAGTTTTTTAACATCTTCTTATTGTACTAGCGGAACATAGATAAAGTAGTTTTCTTGTTTCAATAACTGTAAAATCTTACCATGAGTGAGAAGTGTGGGATTTGCCGTAGGTTCGTGAGTAGTGGATTGCGGTGTGAGACTTGTTCGAAGTATTTTCACTGGGGGAAATGCAGTGGGGAAGCCAGTGGGCATTTTGGTGAGATCCTCTCCTGGAACTGCAGGTTATGTAGCAAGAATAAGTTGATAGAGGAGTAGGAGCGTAAGATCTGTGCCCTTCAGGTGCAGTTGAAAAGCGCACAGGAGGAGCTAGATAGGATGAGGAGGGAGAAGGGGGTTGGAGAATGGGAGTTGCGTGTTGGCAAGAGATCTGCTAGGAGAAGAGGATTTTCAGATAGTTTCACAATTGGTGTTTGCAATAGATATGACCAACTGTCTGAGTCTAGTGGAGAGGAATCTCTAGTAGCTGTAGATGTAGGAAGTATGCAGCACATTTCAGCAGTTATGGTGGCTAGGGCAGTTGCAAAGTCTAATAGAAAGAAGAAGGTTCTGCTGCTAGGTAGTTCTCATGGTAGAGGTGTAGGCCAGCAGTTGCAGGAAGTGTTGGGGAGTGAGTACGTCACCAGCATTGTGAAGCTTAATGCAGGATTGGCTCTGGTTAACATAGGGGGGTTATATAGGGATTTTACTGAAGAGGATCAGGTAGTGATTGTGGGTGGGGCTGGTAATAGTATTGATAGAGATGGGGAGTATGACATAGATGGTGACCTGGAAAAGATAGCCACTCAGACTGGCAACACAAACGTGCATTTCGTGGAACTGTTTCAGCGTCACGATCGGCCTCATCTTAATACAGCCGTCAAGCGTAATAACACGAGACTTGGGGTGCGCTGATGACAGAAGGCATTAGTCACATTTCAGTGGTGTCGGTGGAGCCTATCAGCAGGACGGGTTTCACTAGACATGGCCTGCACCTCAACAGGTATGGAAAGGGGAGGTTGGTAAAGCTTATAGGTGACAGCATAGGTGGGGGTGGTGGGATCACTCATGGGAAAATTCCTGTACTAGTGGGTGTTAGAGCTGCACCTTTTTTAGATTGAAGTCAGCTGATAGGTTTTCCTGCTTAAGGGAAGTCTCTCTAACAAAGAAACCACTTTCGACAAAGCTTAGGTATCCGAGTAATGAGGGAATTAGTATATTTCATCAAAATATACAAGGTATTAGAGATAACGTTAGGGAACTCCTTATAGATGTTGATTCTGAAATTATTGGCATATCTGAACACTTCTGAAATAAGGAGATAATTCAGAGGCTTCCTTTACAAGGATACAGGTTGGCTGGAAGCTTTTCTAGGAGCTCTTTGCAGTGTGGGGGAGTAGCCATGTATGTGAAAAACGGTATCCCATTTGAGTTAATTGATGTTTCAAAGTTGTTGTTGTTGTGGTCTTCAGTCCTGAGACTGGTTTGATGCAGCTCTCCATGCTACTCTATCCAGCGCAAGCTTCTTCATCTCCCAGTACCTACTGCAACCTACATCCTTCTGAATCTGCTTAGTGTATTGATCTCTTGGTCTCCCTCTACGATTTTTACCCTCCAAGCTGCCCTCCAATGCTAAATTTGTGATCCCTTGATGCCTCAAAACATGTCCTACCAACCGATCCCTTCTTCTAGTCAAGTTGTGCCACAAACTTCTCTTCTCCCCAATCCTATTGAATACCTCCTCATTAGTTACGTGATCTACCCACCTTATCTTCAGCATTCTTCTGTAGCACCACATTTCGAAAGCTTCTATTCTCTTCTTGTCCAAACTGGTTATCGTCCATGTTTCACTTCCATACATGGCTACACTCCATACAAATACTTTCAGAAACGACTTCCTGACACTTCAATCTATACTCGATGTCAACAAATTTCTCTTCTTCAGAAACGATTTCCTTGCCATTGCCAGTCTACATTTTATATCCTCTCTACTTCGACCATCATCAGTTATTTTACTCCCTAAATAGCAAAACTCCTTTACTACTGTGAGTGTCTCATTTCCTAATCTAATCCCCTCAGCATCACCCGATTTAATTTGACTACATTCCATTATCCTCGTTTTGCTTTTGTTGATGTTCATCTTATATCCTCCTTTCAAGACACTGTCCATTCCGTTCAACTGCTCTTCCAAGTCCTTTGCTGTCTCTGACAGAATTACAATGTCATCGGCGAACCTCAAAGTTTTTTCTTCTTCTCCATGAATTTCAATACCTACTCCGAATTTTTCTTTTGTTTCCTTTACTGCTTGCTCAATATACAGATTGAATAACATCGGGGAGAGGCTACAACCCTGTCTCACTCCTTTCCCAACCACTGCTTCCCTTTCATGCCCCTCGACTCTTATAACTGCCATCTGGTTTCTGTACAAATTGTAAATAGCCTTTCGCTCCCTGTATTTTACCCCTGCCACCTTCAGAATATGAAAGAGAGTATTCCAGTTAACGTTGACAAAAGCTTTCTCTAAGTCTATAAATGCTAGAAACGTAGGTTTGCCTTTTCTTAATCATTCTTCTAAGATAAGTCATAAGGTTAGTATTGCCTCACGTGTTCCAACATTTCTACGGAATCCAAACTGATCTTCCCCGAGGTCCGCTTCTACCAGTTTTTCCATTCGTCTGTAAGGAATTCGCGTTAGTATTTTGCAGCTGTGACTTATTAAACTGATAGTTCGATAATTTTCACATCTGGCAACACCTGCTTTCTTTGGGATTGGAATTATTATATTATTCTTGAAGTCTGTGGGTATTTCGCCTGTCTCATGCATCTTGCTCACCAGATGGTAGAGTTTTGTCATGACTGGCTCTCCCAAGGCCATCAGTAGTTCTAATGGAATGTTGTCTACTCCCGGGGCCTTATTTCGACTCAGGTCTTTCAGTGCTCTGTCAAACTCTTCACGCAGTATCTTATCTCCCATTTCATCTTCATCTACATCCTCTTCCATTTCCATAATATTGTCCTCAAGAACATCGCCCTTGTATAAACCCTCTATATACTCCTTCCACCTTTCTGCCTTCCCTTCTTTGCTTAGAACTGGGTTGCCATCTGAGCTCTTGATATTCATGCAAGTTGTTCTCTTCTCTCCAAAGGTCTCTTTAATTTTCCTGTAGGCAGTATCTATCTTACCCCTAGTGAGACAAGCCTCTACATCCTTACATTTGTCCTCTAGCCATCCCTGCTTAGCCATTTTGCACTTCCTGTCGATCTCATTTTTGAGACGTTTGTATTCCTTTTTGCCTGCTTCATTTACTGCATTTTTATATTTTCTCCTTTCATCAATTAAATTCAATATTTCTTCTGTTACCCAAGGATTTCTATTAGCCCTCGTCTTTTTACCTACTTGATCCTCTGCTGCCTTCACTACTTCATCCCTCAGAGCTACCCATTCTTCTTCTACTGTATTTCTTTCCCCCATTCCTGTCAATTGTTCCCTTATGCTCTCCCTGAAACTCTGTACAACCTCTGGTTCTTTCAGTTTATCCAGGTCCCATCTCCTTAAATTCCCGCCTTTTTGCAGTTTCTTCAGTTTCAATCTGCAGCTCATAAGCAATAGATTGTGGTCGGAATCCACATCTGCCCCTGGAAATGTCTTACAATTTAAAACCTGGTTCCTAAATCTCTGTCTTACCATTATGTAATCTATCTGATACCTTTTAGTATCTCCAGGATTCTTCCAGGTATACAACCTTCTTTCATGATTCTTGAACCAAGTGTTAGCTATGATTAAGTTATGCTCTGTGCAAAATTCTCCAAGGCGGCTTCCTCATTCATTTCTTCCCCCCAATCCATATTCACCTACTATGTTTCCTTCTGTCCCTTTTCCTACTGACGAATTCCAGTCACCCATGACTATTAAATTTTCGTCTCCCCTCACTACCTGAATAATTTCTTTTATTGTTTCAAAGTAATGCACTGAAAAGGTGTTTGAATGTAGTGCAGGTGTGGTTAAATTTAGTGGAGTTAAACTTCTAACTGTTGTTATTTATAGATCCCCAGACTCCGATTTCACAACATTTTTGCTAAAGCTAGAGGAGGTTCTTGGTTCACTTTATAGGAAATACAAAAAGTTAATTGTATGTGGTGACTTCAATATTAATTGTATAAGTGATTGTGCAAGGAAAAGGATGCTGGTAGACCTCCTTAATTCATATAATCTTATGCAAACCGTATTCTTTCCAAAGAGAGTGCAAGGGAACAGTAGAACAACCATAGAAAACACTTTTGTTCATTCCTCATTACTAGAAGGGCATTCTGTTAGCAAAAATGTGAATGGCCTTTCAGATCATGATGCACAAGTTTTAACTCTAAAAGATATTTGTGCTGCAACACATGTTAAATATAGTTATCAACTTTTTAGGAAAGCTGAGCCAGTTGCTCTAGAGATCTTTGTTAACCTTATCAAGGAATAAGAGGGGCAAGACGTTTATAGTGCTGATACAGTAGACGATAAATATAATGCTTTCCTCAAGACTTTTCTCGTGCTCTTTGAAAGTTGCTTTCCGTTAGAACGTTCAAAACAGGGTACTAGCACAAACAGGCAGCCTGTGTTGCTGACTAGAGGGATAAGAATATCCTCTAGAACAAAGTGGGAATTATATCAAAACGATAGGAACAGTCAAAATGTAAATGCAGCAGCCCATTATAAACAGTATTGTAAGGTGCTTAAAAATGTTATTAGGAAGGCAAAAAGTATGTGGTATGCAGATAGGATAGCTAAGTCTCAGGATAAAATTAAAACCATATGGTTAGTCGTAATGGAAGTGGCTGGTCTGCAGAGACTGGTCGAGGATATAGAATCAGTACGTAGTGGGAATATCCGTGTTACTGATAAGTCACATATATGTACAGTATTTAATAATCACTTTCTGAATATAGCAGGTGAACTAAATAGAAACCTAGTCCCAACAGGGAATCATATAGCGCTCGTAGAAAAAAGTGTTCTGAGACTGTTACCTGAAATGCTCCTCCATGATACTGACTAGAGGGAGATTGAGTTAATAATTAAATCACTAACGACCAAGAACTATTAAGGATATGACGGGGTATCTATCAGAATACTGAAGTATTGTTCTATGTATGTTAGCCCAGTACTTAGCCATATCTGTAACTTTTCCTTTAGGAGTGGTCGGTTTCCTGACCGATTAAAGTACTCGGTAGTGAAGCCACTTTATAAAGAGGGAGACATTGATAATGTTGGCAATTATAGACCTATTTCCATGCCATCGGTGTTTGCTAAAGTTATTGAGAAGGTTGTATATACAAGGTTACTGGAGCATTTAAATTCACATAATTTGGGGTCAGATGTACAGTTTGGTCTTAGAAATGGTTTAACAACTGAAAATGCTATATTCTCTTTTCTCTGTGAGGTTTTGGACGGATTAAATAAAAGGTTGCGAACGCTAGGTGTTTTCTTTGATTTAATGAAGGCTTTTGACTGTGTTGACCACAAGATATTACTGCAGAAGTTGGACTATTATGGAGTAAGGGGAGTAGCTTACAGTTGGTTCCCCTCTTACTTTAAGAACAGAAAGCAGAAGGTAATTCTCCGCAATATTGAGAGTGGTAGTGATGTTCAGTCGCAATTTTCTCTGTGAGGTTTTGGATGGATTTAATAAAAGGTTGCGAACGCTAGGTGTTTTCTTTGATTTAATGAAGGCTTTTGACTGTGTTGACCACAAGATATTACTGCAGAAGTTGGACCATTATGGAGTAAGGGGAGTAGCTTACAGTTGGTTCCCCTCTTACTTTAAGAACAGAAATCAGAAGATAATTCTCCGCAATATTGAGAGTGGTAGTGATGTTCAGTCCCAATGGGGCACTGTTAAGTGGGGCATTCCCCATGGGTCAGTGCTGGGGCCACTGCTGTTTCTTATTTATACAAATGATATGCCTTCTAGTATTACAGGGGATTCAAAAATATTTCTGTTGGCTGATGACAGCAGCTTGGTAGTGAAGGATCTTGTGTGTAATATTGAAATATTATCAAATAATGTAGTTCATGATATACGTTCGTGGCTTGTGGAAAATAATTTGATGCTAAATCACAGTAAGACTTAGTTTTTACACTTTCTAACTCACAATTCAACAAGAACTGATATTTTGATCAGACAGAATGGGCATATTATAAGCGAGACGGAACAGTTCAAGTTCCTGGGCGTTCGGATAGATAGTAAGCTGTTGTGGAAAGCCCATGTTCAGGATCTTGTTCAGAAACTAAATGCTGCTTTATTTACATTAGAACAGTATCTGAAATAAGTGACAGTTCAACACGAAAAGTAGTCTACTTCGCATATTTTCATACGCTTATGTCGTATGGTATTATTTTTGGGCGTGATTCTTCTGATTCAAAAAGGGTATTTTTTGGCTCAAAAACGGGCTGTTCGAGCTATATGTGGTGTAAGTTCGATAACCTCTTGTCTACCCCTACTCAATAGTGTGGGAATTCTGACATTGCCCTCACAGAATATATTTCCTTTAATGTCGTTTGTTGTTAGCAATATTAGCTTATTCCCAAGAGTTAGCAGCTTTCACTCAGTTAAGACTAGGCAGAAATCAAATCGGCATGTTGCATGCACTTCCTTGACTCTTGTGCAGAAAGGAGTGCACTATTCTACTGCATCCATTTTCAATAAGCTACCACAAGAACTAAAAAATCTTATCAGTAGCCCAAACGCTTTTGAGTCTAAACTGAAGAGTTTTCTCATGGCTCACTCCTTCTATTCTGTCGAGGAGCTCCTGGAAGAGCTGAAAAATTAAGCAAATTCCAGTGTTACATTGTTGATTTTCTTTACTTAAACTTACGAATTGTTGCCTGAATACGTTTCTTGTATTTCATTTTATCTGTTTCTACTATCGTGTTATAATTTCATGCACTGACTCGTTCCATGACCATGGAGACTTCTCCTTAATTTGGTCCCACGAAACAATAATTAAATAAATAAAAATCCCGCGTCTGGCCATCCTGATTTAAGTTTTCTGTGATTTCCCTAAATCACTCCAGGCAAATGCCGGGATGGTTCCTTTGAAAGGGCACGGCCGACTTCCTTCCCCGTCCTTCCCTAATCCTATGAGACCGATGACCTCGCTGTCTGGTCTACTCCTCCAAAACCAAACAACCAACCAACTAGCCCCAGCTGCTGCATGCAAGAGTAGACAGGTCGGCACATCGTTTGTACTTAACCACCTGTCATGGGCTAAGGCCCGTTTCACACTGGGACACTGGTGACGGTCGACAGTAATGGTCACCGGTAATTGTGGTGAACACTCCTGGATCACCAGTGTCCGACACCGCTGGTATTGCCAACTGATCAGTTACTGAAATGGACTCGAGTGAGGAGGAGCTTTTTTACTACTTCTAAGCTGGCGGAGGAGAATGAAGACAAAACGTTCATTACACATACAACCACTGCTGCGTGATTGGCTGCGAAAGGATTGTTTTATACTCTTTATGTAGATCTGAGACAAGATTTCCCTCCACCCAAAGCACTGTCATTAACTTTTGAAAGACCTATGCCATTCATGTTAGTAGGTGATGAAGGTTTTATGATATCAAAATTTATTCCACCCCCTTTTGGAGGAAAGTATTTAGACGTGAAAAAACATGTGTTCAACTATAGAATGTCCAGAGCAACAAGGTACGTCGAGTGCAGTTTTGGAATTCTTGCAAACAAGTGGTGAATTTCCAGAGCCCACTCGACGTTAAATTAGATTTAGCAGTCCCTACCGTAAAGAGATGTTGTCTCCTCCATAACTGTGTGCATGATCGCAGTGGAATGGTGTCTGAGGATACGGTAACTATTCAGGGATTACATGACATGTCACTTTGCTTAGTCCATGGAGGAAATATTGCGAACACTATCAGAGATGACCTTGCAAACTACTTCGTTAGCCCTGAAGGTGAAGTGCCTTCGCAGCTACAAATAATCTAATTGCTAGAAATGTTATGTGAACGCTAGAACAGTTAGGCTTCATTGTTCATATGGAATTGTATTTGTTATGTGAATTGTGCAATTATTACTATGTTAACTGTAACAAGTCATATTGTTGCATTCACGGAACTGATTGGAACTTACAATTAAAATTATTGAGTGTCAGGAACTTGTACCACAATAATATTACGATAAATAAAAAAAATTCATTATTGTAGTAGCCACATACGTGTAAATAATTGTAATTAAGAAATAATGTTTAACTTAGTTTTCGGACCATAAGGTGACGATAAGATGCACCCCTAATTTTGTTATGGAAATTTTCAGATATAAGTATTTTTTTAGATTTTCTCTTCATTCGCCCTGCAGGGGTGAGTTCATGGTTTCCACGCTCATTCATTTTTCCCTTCTTATCGCATTAAGACTGCATTACAGTACACTCGATACTGGTTTTTTGCAAAAGAAAAGTGGTGAGGGATGCAAATGTGATTGAAGGTTACTGCCCTCCTAGCCTCGAACAGGGGTAGCAACTAAATTTCTCTAGTATTTTACAGTCCGAAAAATAAGGTATTAAATTTGAAAAAAGGACACATAACTTACCAATCTTGTTTTTTTCAGCCATGCTCTTCTCATTGAAATCAGGCACAAACTTCGTTTTAATTTCTTGTCACGCATTCGTTTTCACCAATTTGTTGCTACAGATAACGCTATTGACATCCCAAATAGTAGTGGTTCACTTATAAAATGTTCCGTGTTTATCAAATCTAAACTCATGGCTACAATGTGCACAGTAAAAAATGTATAGTGAATGTTTTGCGTCACTGTTTCAGAAATGACTGCCTGTCTGTTGGTAAATCCGCTGTGTTGTGTCTGTGATCTGTGCCCCAGTGCGAACACTCCAATTCAGACTAAAGCATGTTCGGTGGTGACTGCTGTGAACACAGTGACCTTGTCCGTCACATGTGACGAGTGTGAGTCACTGCTGCGTCACAGTGCCCCGGTGAGGCAATGTAGTGTCCCGGTGTGAATGCTCCAGTTCAAACGAATGTCTCTCTGCCGGTGACCGTCACCGGTGTCCCAGTGTGAAATGGGCCAAGCTAAACCATGACTTCTGGTCGCCGACTCCTCGTGGCCACCCCTGCCGCCGGTTTGGCACTTTGCGAGTCAAGTAGCAGCTGCTTGGCGGTATACAGTAGTTCTAACCAATTCCACCTTGACACAGACCCCTCCCCCAGTTTAAAAATGCACTTTACTCAACCGAAGATAGCGATGTTGTTGATCATAAACCTCGATTCGTCACAAGAAATGTATATTTTTCTCTTTTATTCGACTTATACGAGAAATCGGGGCATACATGCGTTTTCACCTCGTTAAAGTATTGTTACTTGGTGTGAAAGTCCTGTAACGGCGTGGCATTACCTTTACTTCCTCTACATTGTCTCTTATCAGGCAAAAAAAAAAAAATAAATAAATAAATAAATAAATAAATAAAATAAAAAATAAAAATAAAAAACTCCGTTCTAAGCAGCTTAATATCTTTTACGTCCTGCATTACATGACTACAATATTAAACTTATTTTTGGCTCATGACAGAATTCTCTGTCACAGGATACCCCCGCACTATCGAATTCTCTTGAAGTAGGTAAATGTTTAGCCACATACGAAGCCACTTAACCCTTTAACAGCTCTGGACGTGTTGACGAGCGCGCCTTTGTACCTGTCCCTGTGTGCTCTGAAGGTGTTCACGCATGCCACCAGTCCTACTACCTGGTACTGTGAATGTGTTTACGCGTAGAAACTTTCAGAGTACCAGGTAGGACTGGCGGCGTGCGAAAACACGTTCAGAGCACACAGGTTCAAATGGCTCTGAGCACTTTGGGACTTAACTTCTGAGGTCATCAGTCCCCTAGAACTTACACTTACTTAAACCTAACTGACCTAAGGACAACACACACATCCATGACCGAGGCAGGATTCGAACCTGCGACAGTAGCGGTTGCACGGTTCCAGACTGTAACGCCTAGAACCGCTCGGCCACTCAGGCCTGCAGAGCACACAGGGACAGGTACAAAGGCGCGCGCGTTAACACGTCCAGAACAGTTAAAGGGTTAAGGTAAAAGCACAGAGAAGTTGTAAATATCGGGTTTGTACTACATGTCACTACAGTTATCCGAATTGCGTTTATCCGAAATCCGCTTTATCCGAACACATTTTTCCGATTTTCGCGGCTCACATTGGCGCTGTCTGACGCATCGCACAGCTGCACTTTTGGCTACCTAGTCTGACACTTGACAGGTTTCAACTTGTCTGCGCCTGGAGCCTTGCATTCGCTGGTGTTTTTCGGCAGTCTACTGCGTATCAGTGCACTTTAGGTGTCAAACGTCCTAATGTCCTCAATTCGTGCGTGTATTGGTTGAAGTTTTAACGTATTTCTTGTTCCCATTGTGTGGTTTCATGCCATTGCCATCTATTCGAACTCCTTGGAAGTACAGTGCCTACGGTATCGCTCTATGCAGCGCGACGTAGCCCTTTCTAAACCGACAATGAGAGTGCGTCGCCAAACACTTTCTGCCTGTTGTCGGTACGACAGACGAAGCTGAGCGTTTAACAATTTAACAGTGAACGTACAACGTACTGTTGTGCTACCACGTGGATTTGGGTAGGACAGGGGAGAGGGCACAGATGTATCGAATGTTTTCGTTCGATGGCTGCCACAGCCTGGTTCCAAAAGTCGAAAGCTTTGTCTAGTGCGTCTCGAGTGCTATCAAGTCGTGCCACTGTGTGTTTTCGATTTACCGCTTCGTGCTTGCACTACATGCATTAAAATGCTCAGAGTTAAAACTGGCCACAAACCAAAGAAGAATCAGTCGAGTGTCGGTAAAAAAACGCTGAACGTGACTACAGGTGCGAGACGGAAAGAGAATGTGACCTCTCTGGAACAAAAGCTTCTCGCTTTGCAGAGAATTGATGCTGCTGGCCACCCGCGATAGTTGCTGCGGATTTGAACGTCGGTTGTAGTACGATTACTGGCCTGAAGACAAATTGATCAGAAATTGAAAACAATTGTTCAATCCTAGCGTCAGGCAGCGCAGTGAACTGTCGAAAAACAATGAGAAAAGGTGCACATCCTCTGTTAGAAGAGGCCTAATTTTTGTAGCACGAACGAATAAGAGCCAAAGGTGTGCCACTTTCAGGTTCTCTGCTTCGTCAAAAAGCGATTTTTTATGAGCTGATTGAAGGACAGAAGCAAGAATTCCTCGGAAGTTATGGCTGGCTGGATCGGTTCAAGAAGCGGCATGACGTGAAATTGCCGTCAGCGGCGAATCATTATCCTGTGATGAAGCCGCTATCGCTGATTTTAAGAAGAAACTGGACATAATCATAGACAAAGGAGGTTATACTGGTGATCAACTTTACAATTGTGATGAAACCGAGTTGAATTACAAAATGTTGCCAACAACAACTCTTGCCTCTAAAAAAGAAAAAAACGGCATCTGGATATAAAAAAAGCCAAGTAAGAATTACTGTCCTCGCATGCAGTAATGCCACTGGTAGTCATAAACTGCGCCTTATTTTAACTGGGAAATCCAAAAAACCAAGAGCATTTAGACGGCAACTAACTGATGAACCTTTGCCACGAATCAGTCTAAGGCACGGATGAAAGGTGCCATCTCCAAAGATTGGTTCTAGGCAGAGTTACCTCCAGCTGTAGAAAAATACACGGAGGAAAATGTTCCTCGAAAAATGATACTTCTTGTGGACAACGCTCTTTCTCACCCAGATGATGTACAAGATGGGGATATCAAATTTGTGTATCTCCCATCAAACGTCACGCCTCTATGACAACCGATGGACCAAGATGTTCTTGAGGCGATGAAAACACATTAGAGACGCAAGCTGTTGGAGTACTTATTCGGTGCGATTGATAATTTATAAGATTTTGTGCAAGCTCTAAAAAAATCGACGTTTTAAGTGTCATTCATTGAGTTGCTGACGCTTGGAATCTAATTCCTCCAATTTCTCTCGTTAGGTCTTGGAAAGAACTCTTAGATCATAAGGCAACTCATCAGTGGTGGGAAGAAGGAGGAGGCAACACCGAAACTCAAGGTGACGTGCCAGAAACAGATGAAAACGACGTAATTTTCGTGAATTCACTGGAGAAGCTACCGGGTTGTGAAGACGCGAACTGTGAAGACGTTGAAGAGTGGACAGAAAACGACTTTTTTGATTTGACTGACGAAGAAATCATCTAAATTGCGACCAGTCAGAAAGCGTCAGGAGAATATGTCTCTGATGACGAAGCAAAGAAAAATATTCGTCACACAGTCGGTTACGAAGCGATCCAAACCGCCCTGGAATACATCAGCGAACTGGTGGAGGCGACTTATCCCTAAATCGTTTGATTCCAACATTGGAGATATGTTGCTGCAACAAAAGTTTCTAGAGCCAAAAAACCCTTACAGACTTTTTTACCAAAAAATAGATTCTAATGAATCGTCCAAGAACTTCAATGTCCGTAAGTTAAAAGTTTTTGGTTTTTTTACTTTAAAGTTCCTCTAGATAAACTTTTCCTTCCTTTGAGTAAACTCTAGATTTGGTCTATAATTTTGTACAGTACTTTACTTTTTATTCAAAACAGTAGGTAATAAAATTAAAACTCCTGTTTCTCCCTGCTTTCAAATAAGGCGGACTTTTTCTGTAAGAACGCAAAATAAACGAGTTTTCAGAATGAGATTTTCACTCTGCAGCGGAGTGTGCGCTCACATGAAACTTCATGGCAGATTAAAACTGTGTGCCCGACCGAGACTCGAACTCGGGACCTTTGCCTTTCGCGGGCAAGCGCTTTATCATCTTTTTTTTCTGTTTCACTTACGTTTATTATTTTCACATTTCCTTGAATAATAAAGAAGACGCCCAACACATAGAATGTGCACAACAAAATAAACTTCTCTGAATTATAGCTACATTATTTCAGTAGCAAATGGAATGAAACAACAAATGCTTCTGAATTAAGGAACTCAGATATTGTGTCTTCCTACACAGCCAAAAATTCACAGATATACAAGACTGAAGAACTATTACAAAATAAATAGTGAAAGCAAGTCATGCATATATATCTAACTGTCATGTCTATGACTGCACAGGGAGAAATTCACAGATCGTCCAATACTGATAAGTGTAAAATGGGTGTAGATTCTGCAATACAACACCATTAATTCCATCGTCTGTGACAATTCTTCGCTGAACCAAAACTATTCTCACGCCCCCGGCTGTAGCCCCACTTGTTGTTGCCTCCTTCCCATCCTACAAACTGTGCCATCTCAGCTAATTTAGGGTTGATTTCTTGATTCGCTTCTTTAAGAACCGATATCAAGTCACGAGCTTGACGACTATCTTTAGCTGTGAAAAACGCATACGACGTTCCCGTTGACTGACTGCGACCAGTTCGTCCAATTCTGTGTATATAGTCTTCTGATGAGTTAGGAAAGTCATAGTTGATTACAAATTTTATCCCATCAACATCTAGACCACGTGCAGCAACATCAGTAGCAACAAGGATACATGCTCTTCCATTGCGGAAATCTTTTAAAATGTAGTCTCTTTCTTGTTGTGACTTATCCCCATGCATGCAAACAGCTTCAGACCCATATTTTCTTATATTGTATGCTATGTTTTCTGCTTTCTTTTTTGTTGACACGAATATTATGGTTTTGTTCTCACTTTCATTAGAAATTTCTTGTAAGATACGGCACAACTTATATTCTTTCTCATGTTCTTGACAAACATCCACAATCTGTTCAATATTATGATTTGCACAAAGTTCAAGAGATCCTACACTGATCTGAATGTAGTCTTTCAGGAAATCTTCTGCCATTTTTCGCACCTCTTTAGGCCACGCTGCTGACCACATGAGGGTCTGGCGATCAGGCCTGATTTGCTGAACAATTTTGTGAATCTGTGGCTCAAATCCCATATCCAGCATTCTATTTGCCTCATCAAGAACAAGGTATGTGCAACGTCTGAGGTTTGTAGTCCTACGTTCGAGGAAGTCAATCAAACGACCAGGGGTCACAATTGCAATTTCAACACCACGTTGAAGAGCACGTTCCTGTGGATGTTTTGGAGCACCGCCAAAAATGCAAGCATTCCTTATGAAAGCACTGCCACCAAAATTTGATGCAACAGTTTGAATCTGTTGGGCAAGTTCTCTGGTTGGTGCTAAAATAAGAGCAATGGGACAATCTCCACGTGCTAGTTGTTCTTGATTACTTATGTGTATAACAGCTGGAAGGATGTATGCCAACGTCTTTCCTGAACCAGTTCTTGCAATTCCTACCATGTTCTTCCCACTCATTGCGACTGGCCATCCTTGAGCTTGAATAGCTGTAGGTTCAGAGAAATTCTGCATCCTAATACTTTCCATCACATAATCAGGAAAATTTGACTCCTCGAAATATTGAATGGGATTTGGGACATCAAGACCCTTCACTGTTATTTCCTTTGATCGTCTATAATCATCCACTTCAAACTTATTCCTGTTTGCCACATTAGGGTGTGGGACATAAAAATCTTTTGCTATTGGGGAAAGCATACTCATATCCCAGGCTGGTTTCCTTAGTACACCACCAAGTTGGTCATCTCTTCCCCGGAAGTTTTTGCCCCCCCCCCCCCCCTGCGATCTTCAAACTTGTTCTCCCCTCAATAGCCACCCCCGTTTCTTTGGAAAGACATATTCGCGGCAATTACTTTTCTTTGGTGAAACTTGTAGACGTTGGTTCCAATGCTTACAACATGTGGTGTAATTGAGGTAAGCCGGTGACCATTAACTGTTATCCCAGGTAAGTTTACCTTTGCCATCTGAGCTACCGAAGCACGACCACGCCCGGTACTCACAGCTTTACTTCTCCCAGTATCTCGTCTCCTGCCTTCCAAACTTTACAGAAGCTCTTCTGCGAACCTGCAGAACTAGCACTCCTGAAAGAAAGAATATTGCGGAGACATGGCTTAGCCACAGCTTGGGGGATGTTTCCAGAATGAGATTTTTACTCTGCAGCGGAGTGTGTGCTGATATGAAACTTCTGTAAAGTTTGGAAGGTAGGAGACGAGATACTGGCAGAAGTAAAGCTGTGAGTACCGGGCGTGAGTCGTGCTTCGGTAGCTCAGATGGTTGCCGCCACGGTAGCTCAGCGTGTTCGGTCAGAGAGCTGGTTGGCCTCTGTAATAAAAAACTGAGTGGAAGGATCAACAAACGAACTTGACCGCATGTCATGTGACGTCCGCAACGACCAAACACAACGATCAACAACGAACAAAATCCAAAAAAAAAAAAAAGATGGTAGAGCACTTGCCCGCGAAAGGCAAAGGTCCCGAGTTCGAGTCTCGGTCGGGCACACATCTGCCATGAAGTTTCATAAACGAGTTTTGCTATTCAGGATTTAAAAACTTTGAGTTTCCAATCTTACTCTGGAGCCTTTTTAACACATCAACACAATTTTTTCAGTCCAAAACATACAGGCTTATTCACAACCATATCAATATCATTCTACGTGCCCTACGCACGTTTTACGATCATATTTCACGGTATTGACGCAATACTGGGTGTTTCACGCGTGAATATAGGGGGGACTTCGGTTATCCGAAATTTTCGTTATCCGAACCGGCCGCCGTCCCGACAATTTCGGATAAACGGGAGTGTACTGCATATTAATTCGATAATACATCGGATTTTATTATTATGGTCATCTCTCCCTGTGTAGGTGGGGGATTGAAATTTCGTTAAGAGATATCGCTGCAACTAAAAACGCCTGATTACTGCCCTCGGTTTCATGAGCCAGGTGGCACGTCATTGATATCAAACTGATAGGCTGATTAATTAAATTGATCATGAAATTCACTTTGCATCAAGAGTGATTTATTTCAGCTGTCGGATTGTGCTTGCCAGGTAACTCAAATGGGAATCCCTGGAGAGAAGGCGATGTTCTTTTCGAGGAACACTATTGAGAATCGACATTTGAAGTGACTGCAGGAGGATTCTACCGCTGCCAACATACATTTCGCGTAATGACCACGAAGATAAGACAACAGAAATTAGTGCTTATAAGGGGACATTTAGGCAGTCTCTTTCATTCGCTCTATCTGTTAGTGCAATAGAAAATGGAATGACTAATAGTGGTACAGTGTACCCTCCGCCACACACTCTACAGTAGCTTGTGAAGTAATCATATAGATGCAAATGTAATTTTAGTCTACCTATTAAGATGTGAGTCCATCCGTTTATAGGCACAAACATCTCATGGAAGAATGTTTTATCTTATTTATCGAGAAAAAAAAGGTGGAACTTCTGCTGATGATTGTCTCTCGGTAAAAATCTTCATATCGGCTCCCAGTTTTGTCAGCGCAGTCACTCCGCTAGACGAATGTAAGAGGTTGTAATACGTTTGCCTTAAAAGAAGTGGTATAGAACTCAACTCCCTTTTCGTCAGAGTATTACTTACCTACCGTACTGCCACGACTCTTCCAGTCTTCGACATATAGCATTTAAATTCATATCATTTCCATTAGTAAGAGATGTCCCCAACCAAGTCACAGAACCCTGCTAATGAGCTGTGTGCGGCTCGCGCTAATGCCGTTCATAGCTTGGCATCTTGTAATAGCGATGGTGGCGTCTCGTTTTCTTAGTGTGTTCACTGGCGCGAGTGCCTTTGCTCGCCTTGTCTGTCCGTGAGTGGCAGCAGCAGCGCTTATCGATAGCACGTACTGTGGTACCATCTTTGGATCGGCCTCTAGTATTTCCGGGTCGTCGTGTGTCGAGGAGGGTTGTGTTGGGACGGAGCAGCAGTGGGGTCCGGACAACCAGTGCTCGCCCGACCGCTGGCGACACACATGCACTGTCCGACAGAGGAATGTGGTCGCGAGAGTGCACGACCACGTCAAGGACCGGATTCAGCGACTTGGGCCGTGGTATTTCGAGTAGTGTAACTTTCGCCTACGTGTGTGTGTCCGCCCACCGAAGTACCCTCATGGCAAAAGTTGTCAGTCGTTGGTTTATACTGTGATATTTCCAGTGCCGTACTTTAGCGGGGACGACCGTCGGTTGATCGTTTATTCGGTCGTCACAGCGGACGACGTTGCAGTTGGTTCTCCGACCGCTTCTGGCTTCTCTGTGTTTGTGCCGACTTACAATTCGTACGTGTTGTTTCACAGTGACTGGTTGTAGTATTGATTGAGACATTGTGGAATTGTCTTCACGGATCCGTGTGTATCTTGTGAGGGTTTTAATGTCCAGTTATTTAAATGCCGCCAGCGTTATGGTGTCGGCAGTTTGGTTTGGACGGAGTAGCGAGGAGGTCTGAAGTGCAAGGGTAGGCCGGGACCGCTGGCGGCATGCAGGCACTGTCGGACCAAGGGGCTGTAGCCGAGGATCGAACCCAGGACGTTTGAACGGATTGGTTAGTCGGTCGGTCGGCGCTTAAGCTGCTCCTAGTTTGAGTTGCCATCCTGTTACGTGACTACAACTCTTGGCTGCCTGTCTCACCGCTTACACAGCGGTAGTCACCTTCCTCAGATCGATCCAGGGAGCACTGTCTGTGGATATCTCTGTCTTATTTGGACAAGTTGTCATAATTGCTTAAAATTTACCCTAATGTATTAGCATGTTAATGCGTTACCCACTTGTAATTCCGGCCTTCAGCCGTTAATTGTTTGTAACATTGCTTGTGGCCTTCAGCCGACAAATAATTTTCTGTTCTGTTTTAGTGAAACCTTCAGCCGTCACTACAGCTGGTTTCAAGTTATTAAAATTATTAGAAAGGGTTTTAGTATTTTAAGGTGTAATTGTCCACCTTATTTGTAATTCAGGCCTTTCAGCCCATGTGTATTGCGAAATTGCTTGTGGCCTTCAGCCCACGAATAATTTTCAACCCTCTTAATCAGGCCTTCAGCCGTTGATTGCGTGTAACATTGTTTGCGGCCATCAGCCGTCCAGTAACTTGCATATTTTTCTTAATAAGGTCTTCAGCCATTACTGTAGCTTGTTACCGTTTTGACTGATAAGAAGAAATTAGCTTAGTATTTGTTAATGTGAAACTGCCTTCCTCACTTGTAATTCAGGCCTTCAGCCGTTGTGTGTTCAGAAATTGGTGCTGTCCTTCAGCCGTTAATTGTTTGCTACATTACTTGTGGTTTTCAGCCGACAAATAGTTTCAATTCTGTCTTGATAAGGTCTTCATCCTTCACTATAACTTGCTACAGTTATTAAGATTGTTAAAAGGATTTTTGGTATTTTTAATGTGTAATTGTCCACCTTACTGGTAATTCAGGCCTTCAGCCGTCGTGTATTTTTGAAATTGCTTCTGGCCTTCAGCCGACAAATAATTTTGTACCTTCTTAATCATGCCTTCAGCTGTTGATTGTGTGTAATATTGCTTGTGGCCTTCAGCTGACAATAGCTTGCAATTCTTCTAATAAGGCTTTCAACAGCCAGTGTAGTAAAATATTTTAAAAATGACAGTTGGGAGTTTTGTTTCTTTTTTTTTTAAAAAAATTAAGTTTATGTGTATTCTGTGCAGCCAATGGTAATTGATTAGGCCCAGTTTACACCTTTCTTGCTTTCCCTAAGTCCCACATTTCAGCTAATTCTCTCGAAATCCCATTACGTTCCGACTGCACTGTTCCATTTGTTAGAAGGCTGACAGGTAGAGAGCTATCACAATGTGAAAAATAGCACATTAACGTACAGGAGGAAATGCACAACCTTGCAGAGTATACATGGACTGTACAAAGAAATTCACAAGCATGACACCAACAATTTTTCGATATCGAATGATGGTCTATAAATATCACTCTGCTCATGTCCTAGTCACCTTTATCAAGATCCTATGATTATCGCGCTAGAAAGAAAACAGTGTGGTCATGTCCGAGTCTTCGTTGACACCACAATCTCTCTCTCCTCAATATTTTTGGAGCATCCAATGGAGTAAAACTGGAAACTATAAAAACTTCGCTAACATCACCAGGTAGAAAACTCAATAAGATTTTACCACATCTCTCTCTTCCGATATATACAGAAACCAGTACGTGTATGTTAGAAGTATTGACCCTGGCTGTTAAGACAATTGTCCCACTGTGACACAAGGTGGTGAATGGCTGGTCTAATAAAATTCCTGGGACTGCGATGTTAGTCAGTTCCGCACGTGCAGCTAGACGTCGTCGTCTGAGGTGAATCGTTATCCCCTCAATGTCTATTTAAGGGGACCAAAAATGGTGTAGTCACAGGGAGAGAGGTCCGGATTGTATTAAAAGTGGCCGAGAACCTTCCATTTGAACTTCTGCAGGAGTGCCGTGACGGTGTTGGCCATATGAGGCTTTTCACTGTCGGGGAGCAGAATGGCCCCATTGGTGAGAGTGCCTGGTCTTTTTGAGTTGATCGCTTGGTGAAAGGTGGTCAAGGTTTGCATGTAACACTAGGCATTCACTGTTGTCCAGTGAGCAGGAAGTGAATCAGAAGGGTGCCGTCTTGGTCAAAGAAGAACGTCAGCTTAACCTTTCCTGCACGCTTGCTGATGGCCTTGGCTCACTTTGGTGTTAGTGACCCTGAATACTTCCACTGACTCTGGTTCGAACATATGACACCACAGCTCATCTCCAGCTGCCACTCGTGCCAGCTCCCTCCTGAGCATAGTGTTGCAGATGAGCAAGACAGTGCGCCATTCGACATGCAACCACTGGGCACACACTTTGCGCATGTGCATTCATTCTTTCATGATAGTATGAACACTTCCGCTGCTCAGTCCCATCATGGCAGCTATGGCTTTCACTGTCACTCGGCGGTCCTGGGTAATGAGTGCATCCACCAGCTGGACGATGTCATCAGTAATGCAGTGTGGTGTTCCAGACCGTGCATCATTGGCTAACGACACCCGTCCTTCCCCGAAGTGCTTGTGCCATGCCTTGACCCTTGCAAGGGACACGCAGTGTTCGTCGTACACTTGTGACATTCGCCGATGAATGCCCATTCCTCCTACTGCTTCTTCCTTTTTGTTCTTCTGTTGACACCTCCACGTCACTGTTTGCAATGCGACTGGCAACTTTGGACGATTGATGCATGCTGCTGCTATTGTCACCTGACGTGCAGTCTGCCCTCTAGCGACGAGCTGTGAACTTCCACACTCTGGTCGGAAACACACCTCGTTACACACACCACAATATTACCTTCCTGTCACCGGTTTGCGCATTCCAGACTGTAGCACTTTACGAGGTGTGGCTAGAAAAAAACCGGACTAGTACTGGTGAAATAATAAAACGAATGCAATAAGGCTGAAAGTCGCGTGGCCTGTCACGTGACTCTCGCTCCGCCTACTGCTCGAGTTTCATCTGCCTCCTGCACTCAGTCTGCCCTTGGCGTCTGTTTTAAGTAGGTGACGTTTTGTCTGTGCGTCGGAAAATGTTGAGTGTACAGAAAGAACAGCGTGTTAACATCAAATTTTGTTTCAAACTAGGAAAATCTGCAAGTGAAACGTTTGTAATGTTACAACAAGTGTACAGCGATGATTGTTTATCGCGAACACAAGTGTTTGAGTGGTTTAAACGATTTAAAGATGGCCGCGAAGACACCAGTGATGACATTCGCACTGGCAGACCATTGTCAGCTAAAACTGATGCAAACATTGAAAAAATCGGTGAACTTGTTCGACAAGATCGCCGTTTAACAATCAGAGCAGTGTCTGAGTTAACAGGAGTTGACAAGGAAAGTGTTAGGCAGATTCTTCATGAAAGTTTCAACATGAACAAAGTGTGTTCAAAAATGGTTCCAAAGTGTCTCACAACTGAACAGAAGGAACGCCGAAGAATGATTTGTTCTGACATCCTGGGAAACATTGAAAGTGATCCCACCTTCTTACAAAATGTTATTACTTGCGATGAATCGTGGTTTTTTACTTACGATCCCGAAATTAAACGCCAAACAATGCATTGGAAAACTCCTGGTTCTCCACGACAAAAAAAAAGCACGAATGTCAAAATCGAAATTCAAGGCAATGATGATTGTTTTTTTTTGACATCAAAGGGATTGTGCACATTGATTGGGTACCAGAGCGACAAACAGTGAATCACCATTACTACATTAGCTACCCTACGTGAGCGAGTACGGAGAAAACGGAACGATTTGTGGAGAAAAAAGTCATGGATCCTTCACCAAGACAATGCCCCAGCTCACAGTGCGTTGTCAGTGAAGACGTTTTTGACAAAACACAACATTCTCATCTTAGATCATCCACCCTACTCACCTGATTTGGCCCCCTGTGACTTTTTTCTTTTCCCTAAAGTCAAGTCAGCTTTGAAAGGAACTAGATTTGAGACTGTTGAAGCAGTAAAAGAAAAAGCGACGGAAGTAATGTATGGACTTACCGAAAATGATCTGCAGCATTGCTATGAACAGTGGAAAATTCGTATGGAGCGGTGTAGAGACCGAGGAGGAGAGTACATTGAAGGAGATAACATGAAATTGTAAATAATTGTAATTAAATGTTTTTTTCCAGCATCAGTCCGGTTTTTTTCTAGCCGCACCTCGTATATCATGAAACAAATACCGTCTGAGCGTTGACATCGAGTATACGTGGTGAATCTGTTAAACATACATGTACTGGTCCACTGGAGCAGGCGCCGGTGGTTGAAGTAGCTTCCACATACTTGTGTAAATTTTTGTTGCCTTTACTGGAGGAAGACCATATCGACTATCAGTCACAAGAACAGGGTTTTTGTGTTGTTGTATCATAATTGTTTTAATACATTGTTTTTTGCTGTAACACATCAAAGCAGTGTACGACAGCAGCTGTGTATACAACCATATATTTTTTTGACCATGACTTCGAGGTCTGTGTCAGGTACTAACTGGACATTAGCACTTTTGATTCATTGGCTCTCACAGAAAGCTGGACATCGTGTGGTGTAAAGTATGCTGCTATCACAACACACAGGTTGGTTGATAGAAAAGACAGAGGCGAAGTTCCTTATTAACAAAAATGTCGAAGACATGCAACATATGGAAACTGGAATAGTTTTCAGCAACATTGATCAATTCCAAACAACTGTCCAAAGTTGATGATCTCTACATTTGATCTCATTGTCTACAGGACAGGTTAGTAGATGTCTCAGTGCTCCATTTCGAAGAGACCTAGAGCATTGATTCCCCATATTACAGGCATCACTTTTTCAGTCTTGATCATCCCCACAAGTGTTACTCCCACCAAGACTCTCACGATCTCAGATAAGTGATGTCAGTCGGTTGTTATGTGGTAATCAACGGTGTACCAGGGGAAAGATGGGACAGAAAAGCCACTGTGGCTATGGGATAATGTACTGTAATAAGCAGCAAAATTGGCAGTGCATCCAATTTTAGCAATTTTGACCTTTTTTCTACAATTTCAACGCCAACAAATGGTATGGCTGCATGCTTCCCACCCCTCCACTACTTTGTGAGTACCATATATTAGATTGTGAATGTAGATAGATTACTGTGTAGTAAGTCAAGTCATGATTAATTCTTGGACATATACATGGAAGTACACCAGACAGTGTCCTATACCGATACAGCTAGATTATCTACATATTTCTAGCAGTTCGATCACAGTGTGGAATATACTATCACTACTGGCCATCTTTCCCTGTTTGGATGGGGGTCACAGAGTATTCTCACATTCATAGGATAAGGCTGGAAATTGAAAGATCTTCCCACACTGTTTTAAACCAACCCTCCCTGCAACACTGTCGTGGTTTATTTTGCAACTGACCAGAAGTAGGAGGGTGTTATACTCATTACATTCCATGTCTCGTGATGGAACAGAGTGACCTGAGTGTGTAACTGCTGTTGAGTGAAGATTGTTCTGCACAAATCTTACTCAAAGCACCTAAACAAGTACACAATACTTCTCCATATGAGTACATGCAGAGGACCTTAGCACACCTTATCGGTTCATCGGTTTATAGTAGATATGAGAGTGTTGTGGTGATATAACAGACAGTTAAGAAGAAACGTGCAGTTTATCGATGATGGAGCTCGACATGGACATAGGTTGAAGCCTAATATGTAAATCAACTGTGCTATTAATTGTGAAGTTCTGTTATAATGCTTAGGGTAAATACCAAGAACATATTTGCAAGAGAGAAATGATCATAGAACATAAACACAGGCACTCCTAAGACTACACAGTTCTGTACTTAAACATACTATGATGTTAAAGCCATGTTATTTCCGAAATATTAGTCATGTGAAATACGACGCTCTTAACATTCTATTGCAAGATATATATATGTCAAAAATCTGCCATACATCTACCCTGCAAGTTTCTATCCCACTCACTGTGGTGACAAACATTAGGGTTGTAAAACTACTTCCTTCTACACCATAGCTTCCTCAGAAGGACATATTATTTACAGGGGTCAGAAGCCAACCCCCAGGGGATCATAAATGAATTAACAGTACAATAGATTAAGGGAAGAGGGTTATAGGTCAATCAGATTTTCCCTCTGAATGTGTGCAGCCAGCTCCAACAGAAAGGCACAAAACGCAGTTTTCCCTACTACTAAGGTTTACAGAAGATACATGACCTCTATTGATATCTGATTAAAGTACAGTATGACCGTAGCTTTAGAAAAATAGTGCGACGTCCTACATCATTCTCAGAATGAATAAGAGACATATGTGGAAAGAAAAGAAACGGTAAGGCACTACACAAGGATCTGTAAATCAGTCTAGGTAACCCTGACACCTTAATCATGTATGAAGCAAAGTATATTTGAATTTGCTAAAATACTTTGTCTGTGAAAACCATGGAGTGTTTACTAAGCCTGACTGAACATGGCAACAAAGAATGATCTCTGCGTGTTATTATATCCTTAAAAGGGAACATGTGAAGATTATGTAGCTCAAAAAATTAATTTTATTTTTGCACTGATGCACTTCAAGCAGCATTTTACTTCATGTTCACATTCAAAATACGAAACCCAGTTCGTTAAAACTAACATCTGTTGTCATCATAGCGTTTTACAAATTCCCACAACAGGGTATATAACCCATTCAAAATTTTATAGCGCCAATAAGCAATTATAAGTTGAACAAAATATAGGAAACCATGAAGGTGAAGCTGAAAGTCAAATTACATGCTGTCGTGGTTCTGCGTATTATTACTCTGACGATGTCGCTTACAATGAACATGAAACCAATTTATACAGACACAGATATTAAAGTTACTGAGTGTTTTCCAGAAAATCCCAAAAGTCGTATCCTGGACAAGGGTTCACCAGTTCCAGAATGGGCGTGGCTAAGCCATGTCTCCGCAATATCCTTTCTTTCAGGAGTGCTAGTTCTGCAAGGTTCGCAGGAGAGCTTCTGTAAAGTTTGGAAGGTAGGAGACGAGGTACTGGCAGAAGTAAAGCTGTGAGTACCGGGCGAGAGTCGTGCTTCGGTAGCTCAGTTGGTAGAGCACTTGCCCGCGAAAGGCAAAGGTCCCGAGTTCGAGTCTCGGTCGGGCACACAGTTTTAATCTGCCAGGAAGTTTCATATCAGCGCACACTCCGCTGCAGAGTGAAAATCTCATTCAGGAAACATCCCCCAGGCTGTGGCTAAGCCATGTCTCCGCAATATCCTTTCTTTCAGGAGTGCTAGTTCTGCAAGGTTCGCAGGAGAGCTTCTGTAAAGTTTGGAAGGTAGGAGACGAGGTACTGGCAGAAGTAAAGCTGTGAGTACCGGGCGAGAGTCGTGCTTCGGTAGCTCAGTTGGTAGAGCACTTGCCCGCGAAAGGCAAAGGTCCCGAGTTCGAGTCTCGGTCGGGCACACAGTTTTAATCTGCCAGGAAGTTTCATATCAGCGCACACTCCGCTGCAGAGTGAAAATCTCATTCAGGAAACATCCCCCAGGCTGGGGCTAAGCCATGTCTACGCAATATCCTTTCTTTCAGGAGTGCTAGTTCTGCAAGGTTCGCAGGAGAGCTTCTGTAAAGTTTGGAAGGTAGGAGACGAGGTACTGGCAGAAGTAAAGCTGTGAGTACCGGGCGAGAGTCGTGCTTCGGTAGCTCAGTTGGTAGAGCACTTGCCCGCGATAGGCAAAGGTCCCGAGTTCGAGTCTTGGTCGGGCACACAGTTTTAATCTGCCAGGAAGTTTCAAGTTTCAGGTTCACCAGTTTTATGCAAAACGCCGTGCGTGTTTAAAATTTTTACCCTGACGCACGAAGTTAATGAGAGCTGTACATGCCTTTAAAACCCAAGCTGAAATTATTGCGTACAACGGAGAGACTAATGCAAAGTATAAACGGTTCTGGCTGTGGATCCTTGAGTTGAAAATTGTGTAGCATTAAATCTGACGTTAGTGAAAGGTTTTGTCAGAAACGAGTTTTCAGTGAACACGTTAATTTTTTCAGTTAAAAACTCACATAAAACTTATCTGACTAAGAAAGAACTTCAACTGATGTTACAAAATGTGCCCAAGTAAACGTCTTGGTTTTCAGTGCTATACGAAGGTTAATGAGGACGTCCTCTTTAGACACAACTGACGTTCTAAAATTACTCTCGAGCTTCTATGGCAATGAATACAGTGACTTTTGGTCTGGTTGGTTGGGAACTCATGGGTCTCCAAATACAACGCTGGACTTGAGGTAAGTAGCCGCAGTGACCTGAGCAAACATGGATAACGAGTTGTTGTGCGATGCTGGCGCTGGTAAAAGTGCTCACCATAAATATTCAGCATGAGACTTGCAGCAAGCTGGCATTATCCCTGTGTCTCTGCAATAGAAGGCGAGGGTCGCGCTTCCACTGTTGCGAACTGGGGACTCTGATCGGCTGCTAAGGTGGACACCAGGTCCGTGCCTCCCTCTCTTTGGATGAAGTCTTTGATCTATCCGTGTCTCCGTCCCGCAACCAGCTCCATTAGCTGCATTCTACAGTCTACTCTTTTCTTGTCGCCGCACAGGACATACACGACAATCTATGAACAAGAACACTCAGCCGGCCAGTGGCGTGATTCGTTCTTGCACAAAGATCGGTCCAATAAAGCGCCCAACAACAAGTCTCGCATCAGAGATCCTCTGAAAACAAAAGCTCTGCTTAAGGGTAGGCTGACAGTTTTCTGCACACCGCTTGGAAAGCGTTAAGATTCTTATCTGCTGAAGGTACTCTTCAGAACACACCACAGCGCAGGCACTGAGTGCACTATCCGAAAATTACCTCGAGCAATTAAACAGAGAACCGACTCGTGGAGATAACATCTTGGACCTACTGATAACAAACAGACCCGAACTTTTCGACTCTTTTATGTGCAGAACAGGGCATCAGTGATCATAAGGCCGTTGCAGCATCCCTGAATATGGAAGTTAATAGGAATATAAAAAAAGAGAGGAAGGTTTATATGTTTAGCAAGAGTAATAGAAGGCAGATTTCAGACTACCTAACAGATCAAAACGAAAATTTCTGTTCCGACACTGACAATGTTGAGTGTTTATGGAAAAAGTTCAAGGCAATCGTAAAATGCGTTTTAGACAGGCACGTGCCGAGTAAAACTGTGAGGGACGGGAAAAACCCAGCGTGGTACAACAACAAAGTTAGGAAACTACTGCGAAAGCAAAGAGACCTTCACTCCAAGTTTAAACGCAGCCAAAACCTCTCAGACAAACA
Source organism: Schistocerca americana (assembly GCF_021461395.2). NCBI lineage: Eukaryota > Metazoa > Arthropoda > Insecta > Orthoptera > Acrididae > Schistocerca > Schistocerca americana. The sequence goes on from NC_060125.1 coordinate 69,888,329, forward strand.
GAAGCTAAACGATGTCAAAGTTAGCGTAAGGAGGACTATGCGTGAAGCGTTCAGTGAATTCGAAAGTAAAATTCTATGTACCGACTTGACAGAAAATCCTAGGAAGTTCTGGTCTTACGTTAAATCAGTAAGTGGCTCGAAACAGCATATCCAGACACTCCGGGATGATGATGGCATTGAAACAGAGGATGACACGCGTAAAGCTGAAATACTAAACACCTTTTTCCAAAGCTGTTTCACAGAGGAAGACCTCACTGCAGTTCCTTCTCTAAATCCTCGCACAAACGAAAAAATAGCTGACATCAAAATAAGTGTCCAAGGAATAGAAAAGCAACTGGAATCACTCAATAGAGGAAAGTCCACTGGACCTGACGGGATACCAATTCGATTCTACACAGAGTACGCGAAAGAACTTGCCCCCCTTCTAACAGCCGTGTACCGCAAGTCTCTAGAGGAACAGAGGGTTCCAAATGATTGGAAAAGAGCACAGGTAGTCCCAGTCTTCAAGAAGGGTCGTCGAGCAGATGCGCAAAACTATAGACCTATATCTCTGACGTCGATCTGTTGTAGAATTTTAGAACATTTTTTTTGCACGAGTATCATGTCGATTTTGGAAACCCAGAATCTGCTATGTAGGAATCAACATGGATTCCGGAAACAGCGATCGTGTGAGACCCAACTCGCTTTATTTGTTCATGAGACCCAGAAAATATTAGATACAGGCTCCCAGGTAGATGCTATTTTTCTTGACTTCCGGAAGGCGTTCGATACAGTTCCGCACTGTCGCCTGATAAACAAAGTATATCAGACCAGCTGCGTGGCTGGATTGAAGAGTTTTTAGCAAACAGAACACAGCATGTAATGGAGAGACATCTACAGACGTTAAAGTAACCTCTGGCGTGCCACAGGGGAGTGTTATGGGACCATTGCTTTTCACAATATATATAAATGACCTAGTAGATAGTGTCGGAAGTTCCATGGGGCTTTTCGCGGATGATGCTGTAGTATACAGAGAAGTTGCAGCATTAGAAAATTGTAGCGAAATGCAGGAAGATCTGCAGCGGATGGGCACTTGGTGCAGGGAGTGGCAACTGTCCCTTAACATAGACAAATGTAATGTATTGCGAATACATAGAAAGAAGGATCCTTTATTGTATGATTATATGATAGCGGAACAAACACTGGTAGCAGTTACTTCTGTAAAATATCTGGGAGTATGCGTGCGGAACGATTTGAAGTGGAATGATCATATAAAATTAATTGTTGGTAAGGTGGGTACCAGGTTGAGATTCATTGGGAGAGTGCTTAGAAAATGTAGTCCATCAACAAAGGAGGTGGCTTACAAAACACTCGTTCGACCTATACTTGAGTATTGCTCATCAGTGTGGGATCCGTACCAGATCGGTTTGACGGAGGAGATAGAGAAGATCCAAAGAAGAGCGGCGCGTTTTGTCACAGGGTTATTTGGTAACTGTGATAGCGTTACGGAGATGTTTAATAAACTCAAGTGGCAGACTCTGCAAGAGAGGCGCTTTGCATCGCGGTGTAGCTTGCTCGCCAGGTTTCGAGAGGGTGCGTTTCTGGATGAGGTATCGAATATATTGCTTCCCACTACTTATACCTCCCGAGGAGATCACGAATGTAAAATTAGAGAGATTAGAGCGCGCACGGAGGCTTTCAGACAGTCGTTCTTCCCGCGAACCATACGCGACTGGAACAGGAAAGGGAGGTAATGACAGTGGCACGTAAAGTGCCCTCCGCCACACACCGTTGGGTGGCTTGCGGAGTATAAATGTAGATGTAGATGTAGATGTAGATGTAGATGTAGATGTAGATGTAGCTCCTTCCCTGACCACTGCTTGGTTGTAGGGTTGGATGACAGATCTGAAAGCCAAAGTTTTGTTATGTTGAACACTGATGTTCCTGCCCAAGATCCAACATTCTGCCCTGTTCCCACGCATCCACAAGAATAAAGACAAAAGAACCCTGCACCGTGTTAAATGTACACTACTGGCCATTAAAACTGCTACACCACGAAGATGACGTGCTACAGACGCGAAATTTAACCGACAGGAAGAAGATGCTGCGATATGCAAATGATTAGCTTTTCAGAGCGTTCACACAAGGTCGGCGCAGATGGCGACACCTACAACATGCTGACATGAGGGAAGTTTCCCACCGATTTCTCATACACAAACAGCAGTTGACCAGCGTTGCCTGGTGAAACGTTGTTGTGATGCCTCGTGTAAGGAGAAATACGTACCATCACGTTTCCGACTTTGATAAAGGTCGGATTGTAGCCTATCGCAATTGCCGTTTATCGTATCGCGACATTGCTGCTCGCGTTGGTTGAGATCCAATGACTGTTAGCAGAATATGGAATCGGTGGGTTCAGGAGGGTAATACGGAACACCGTGCTGGATCCAAACGGCCTCGTATCACTAGCAGTAGAGATCTGCATGGCTGTAGCGGATCGTGCAGCCACGTCTCGATCCCTGAGTCAACAGATGGGGACGTCTGCAAGACAACAACCATCTGGACGAACAGTTCAACGACGTTTGAAGCAGCATGTACTATCAGTTCGGAGACCATGGCTGCGGTTACCCTTGACGCTACATCACAGACAGGAGCGCCTGGGATGGTTCACTCAACGACGGATCTGGGTGCACGAATGGCAAAAGTCATTTTTTCGGATGAATCCAGGTTCTGTTTACAGCATCATGATGGTCGCATCCGTGTTTGGCGACATCGCGGTGAACACACATTGGAAGCGTGTATTCGTCATCGCCATACTGGCGTATCACCCGGCGTGATGGAATGGGGTGCCATTGGTTACACGTCTCGGTCACCTCTTGTTCGCATTGACGACACTTTGAACAGTGGACGTTACATTTCAGATGTGTTACGACCCGTGGCTCTACCCTTCATTCGATCCCTGCGTAACCCTACATTTCAGCAGGATAATACACGACCGCATGTTGCAGGTCTAGTACGAGCCTTTCTGGATACAGAAAACGTCCGACTGCTGTCCTGGCGAGCACATTCTCCAGATCTCTCGCCAATTGAAAACGTCTGGTCAATGGTGGCCGAGCAACAGGCTTGTCACAATACGGCAGTCACTACCCTTGATGAATTGTGGTATCGTGTTGAAGCTGCATGGGCAGCTGTACTTGTACAACCATACAAGCTCTGTTTCACTCAATGCCCAGGCGTATCAAGGCCGTTATTACGGCCAGATGTGGTTGTTCTGGGTACAGATTTCTCAGGATCTATGCACACAAATTGCATGAAAATATAATCATATGTCAGTTCTAGTAAAGTATATTTGTTCAATGAATACGCGTTTATCATCTGCATTTCTCCTTGGCGTAGCAATTTTAATGGCCAGGAGTGTAGTTAAAATTTGACGTCTGTTATAAGTCAGAACGCACATACAATCACTGTAGTCCAGTTCACTTTTATAAACATTCCTGTCATATTTCGCCCCCTGATTATCCGCTAAATACATTGTTATTCATATACAAGACGAAAAGAGACATCCTAGGTGGCTTGCCGCTTTTCGATACAACCCGGGTGACTCACCAGCAACAAAGACTTTCCGTCGTGAAAACCTGCATTGTATTAACAAAACAATCATAGAGTACTATGTTACGCGCGCTTAGTTAAGCAAGGGGCTACACAACAACTAAGTTTTTATATGTTGACCCAATGACATTATCCGTAATGAGAGCAGCGTGTCTGGGACCATCAAGAATTGACTCAAAATGAAACGTGTCAGCTCGTCGGGTGAATCAAGTTTCTTCTTGCACCAGATCGATGGCCTTCCCGGATATGATATCACCCAAGAGAACGGCTGCTTGAAACACACACCGCGCGCCGGACTCAAGCCGTTGGAGATCGTATTACGATATGACTGACATTCACTTGGGGTTTCACGGGACCCGTGGTAGTAATTGACTGCACCATTAGAGCTATGGATTAAGTGAACATTCCTGGAAACCACTTGCATCCATTCACGACATTGTTTTCCCGGCAGTAGTAGCATCTTCTATATCTGTGTCTTAAGGTTGGAATCGTGCTACCGTCTTTGAGTAGCGTCATACGGGAATCACACTGTGGTCCTCGGCAGCGAAAGTCACGTGGTCGAGACACGGTGGAACACATCTGGCATGCCTACAAAACACTAGCCCTTAATTTTCGGGAATTCTGTGATCCATGCGTAGAAACCTGGTACCACTATATCTAGAGACGTGCCGACAATTTTTGGAATCCATGGTGTGTAGAACTGCTGCCGTATGGCGTTCCAAAAGTGGAACGACACGCTATTAAGATGGAAAAGAACTACAGTGGATGTCGGGTGAGAAAAATTTGAAGACAAGGGGAAAAGTGTCAATAATTTCTATTCGGTGGGAGTGACGTGTCGTGCAAAAGAGCGACGCAGCACCCTGCACAGCCGTCCAGGTTGCAGGAGGGTTACGATTCCCAGGAGAGCGGGGACATGGATGAAACACTGCAAAACGCAACATCGCAGAACAGGACGATGCCACAGCCTCGTGCTGCAGTGGACTGCAGGGAGCTACTCTCTGTCTGATTTGTTTTACTTACTACTACTATGGAGACAGTTTTCTTCATATCGATATTTACCTACAGGTTTTACAGTTTTTTTCAAATAATGCAAATTTCTACCTCTTGAATTCATTCGTCACTCTGTAACATCGTTGTACAACTTTCTTTACGACAGTGAACTTCTTGTCTACGTTACTTATACATTTTACCAAGTATATTGATTATCTCATGATTATGTTGTTACACTGTTTGGTCTGTGTACACAAATTTGTGCCTTTAATGTGTCATTTGTGTTAACTTTCAAATTTTCGTATCGTTAACGGTAGCTGTTTGTTCCACACTCTGCGAGTCCTCTTGTTTACTTGTTTCTGCTGCAAGTTGACTGACTTTTCCATACTTTCATAATATAAGATGCATCTTTTCACTGGTTTTATATGTCACATTTTTTAGGCAGTAGTTTGCCTCACTCATTTTACTTTATATCTCTACCAGTCTCCCGTATTTTGGCTTACACAAAATGACACGAAATGAACATAGTCCTGTGGGAACGATCGAGTCAACAAACACCCGCTCATTTCTCTTGGATGAAGTGAAAAAAGTCAGTAAACTTTATAGAGGTAAAAAGGTAGTTTCATCGTAGATCTCAGACTGAGTGCCAGCGGAGTTAATCGATAAAGCAAACTGTGGCAGCGTAATCGGCGAATATTTTTGATTAAAGACACAGGGTCGGATAGATAAAGAAGTTGAAAAATAGTAGGTGTTCGAGCAGGTGGTTTCAAAGTCGTCTCTTGTAATCGACTCTCATGTTATGTATTAGTACGCTAGTTGCGAAGCGTTCGTATGCCACAACTACTCTAGAGTCCATGGTCTTACCTTTCGTCGAGCAGTGAAAAGCATGGCACTATGTTACGAGTTTGATACGGCCATGTAGAGAGACAGTCACGCCACTCTTGCTCTTTGCCTGAAGTTGGTAACGCCTTCACACCTTCTGAAAGGCCAGATATTTGTTCCGTTTGTTACTGAGACGGGCTGTATGTATACCATATGATATTTCAGGTGCATGGTTCTGATATTGGGCAAAGTTAAGTCTTTCTCAGTTCGCGTCTTTGTTTGAATATGCGAAGATCAGTATTTAGGGCGACATATTTGTATCGACTCATCCGATAGTATCGGTCGTCTTTCACATTACTTTCGCACTCTCTAAATAGTATTGTGGGCTTGGATAGCATATTGGCTTACTTTTCTGTTTTTCTTTGTGATTGCCTAGTATTGTAAATAAATGTCCTCTGTTAAAGGTCGTTTGTGCCTGTTCTTCATGAGGTTTCGTACCAGCTTGCTGAATAATAACAATTTAAAATTTCCCACGAATCATTTTGCTTAGAAGTCATCATTCAGTCCTACCATCTCTAATGTTCCTTTACACATGTTCTCATTTATCTTCATTTGTAATAGTGCCAGGTGCTACTACAAAATTTTTAAAATAAAGTGCCTTGAGCAGAATTAATTTTCCCGTAAACTGCGTTCAGCAGACACGGTGTTTTCAAATTTATTACGATTTTCTGGCTATGGAGTGGGTGTAAGTCGTAGTAAACTTCCAGACACGTGCTGCAGCAATGGTTACTTTGAGATTTGGTTTTCAAACGTTTTAATCTCTTTACAATAGGTATAAGAACATACTATGTGTAGCTACATCTGCATGGCACACACTTCCTATAAGGACTAATACGTTTCATTAGAACAACAGGATATTTGTTAGAAGTTGGCTTCATATAGTCTGTCTTTGTTGCTCTGGTGACCTATGCTCTAGAACAGATGAAGACTTGGTTACAAGATTTGGGTTATCTTTATTTTTCTGATGATCTAGGAAGTTTGCCCACTCCCTCACACTCCATTAAAAGTAGTCTGAACCCACTGTTATTCAGTCACGGGTCAAATTCCAAACTAAAATGTAAGGCATTAATATAGGTAAACGCTGAAGAGATAACAGGGCAGCTTTAAGGTTTTCTATTTAAGTGATGGATCCTGGGAAGGTGGGTGATGAAGTTAAGGAGAAGAAAGAGAAGAGGAACCATATCAGCATAATGATTGTCGTAATGATCACAACGAAACAAAAGTTTTGCTTAAGACAGTGAAATCAAACCGAAACGTTGCTACCGTTTTTCTGATACGATTTAGCATGTGCCTTAGCCTACAAAATGGCACGAATAAAACACATATTTCCCAAGACGACGGCAATTTCCATAGGGCAGGAAACGCCTGAGATCTTGCACACAGCGGGCTGGTTACGTCTCCACCTCACGTGACGGGCGGAAGGGCGCAGCTTCCTGAGACTTCGGAAGGCGTCCAAGGCCGCTGAGTCCCAAAGTTCTATTGGATTTCTCAGAGACCACGGGGATCCCATTGCGCAGTCAAAGCTCTCGTGTTCCGCCGGAGATTGGAGAGACCATTGGTTTGGAACGTGACGATAGCGCTCTCTTTTCATCTCCATGAAAGCGAACCTGTATAGTGGAGCTTCCCAGCAAACGTGTCCATAGTGCTGGAATGAAGTAGCTCAAACTTATATAAGGCTACATTCAGTTGTGTTCAGACTTTATTATCATTCCATTTCGTGTGGTGTACGTAATTAATGCTGTCAAACGTGGATTTACTGAACATACTGTTGCGAAGTTAATTCTTATAGTCTGATCAGATGCAATAATAAGATTTGATGTGCTAATCCTTCATCAACGGTTTCGTCAAGAACATTATTAGCCTTTCTAGTTAGCAGCAATAGTACCAAAACACACGTTATTGAAAGATTATTGCTGAACTCACTTTTTATTTTTATTACTTTTTTAAATTCACTCAAATGGTAAAGTATTTATCAGATTTGGGTACGGTCTGCAGATCCAGATGGTCTTGGCTGTCGTAAAGTGTATCGTCAGTGAATACAGAAGTGCTGCAATATTTTGAATTGATAGTTGGTATCCCTCGCTAAGAGAAATACCAAACATCGGTCCTCATCTAAGGAAGAAGTTCCTGAGGATGTGCCTTTGATGGACATCACTGTATGGTAGCGAATCATAACTGTGGACAACCAGTACCGAAGAAATGGTTCAAATGGCTCTGAGCACTATGGGGCTCAACTGCTGAGGTCATTAGTCCCCTAGAACTTAGAACTAGTTAAACCTAACTAACCTAAAGACATCACAAACATCCATGCCCGAGGCAGGATTCGAACCTGCGACCGTAGCGGTCCTGCGGTTCCAGACTGCAGCGCCTTTAACCGCACGGCCACTTCGGCCGGCCAGTAGCGAAGAAAATTGAAGTGTGTGAGACATGTTGATACTGAAGGGTGCAGAAAATTTGGTGGACTCATTGGATAAGGAACGAGGAGGTTGCCCGTAGAATAACTGAAAAAAGGAAGAGATGGAAAACACCGAGAAGAAGAAAGGAAAGTATGAGAGGATGCGTGTTAAGATACCAGGAATTAACTTCTATGCTGCCAGAGAGAGCGGTAGAAGGTAAAATATCTAAGAGGAGGAAGTACATACAACAGACAACAGAGAAAGAAGCGCGCAAAATAAAAGAAAATGGGAATAAAAGGAAAGAAATGCAGAATCATATTCGATCACCACATTTTGGCACATTATTTTCAGGGATAGTACTGGAAGTAGTTTATTATTTCAGATTCTGTACCTGCTCGTATAGCGTAACGCGCAGTATACTGCCCTAATGGCCATTAAAATTGCTACACCAAGAAGAAATGCAGATGATAAACGGGTATTCATACTGGGCAAATATATTATACTAGAACTGACATGGGCAGCTGTACCTATACACGTCATCCAAGCTCTGTTTGACTCAATGCCCAGGCGTATCAAGACAGTTATTATGGTCACAGGTGGTTGTTCTCGGTACTAATTTCTCAGGATCTATGCACCCAAATTGCGTGAAAGCGTAATCACTGCTGCCCATGCAGCTTCAACACGATACCGCAGTTCATCAAGAGTAGTGACTGGCCTATTGCGACGAGCCAGTTGCTCGACCACCATTGACCAGGCGTTTTCAGTTGGTGAGAGATCTGGAGAATGTGCTGCCCAGGGCAGCAGTCGAACATTTTCTGTCTCCAGAAATAAAAGATAATAGGAATAAAAGGAAAGAAATGCAGGACCTGCAACATGCGGTCGTGCATTATCCTGCTGATGTGTAGGGTTCCGCAGGGATCGAATGAAGGGTAGAGCCACGGGTCGTAACACGGCTGAAATGTAACGTCCACTGTTCAAAGTGCCGTCAATGCTAATAAGAGGTGACCGAGACGTGTAACCAATGGCACCCCATACCATCACGCCGGGTGATTACGCCAGTATGGCGATGACGAATACACGCTTCCAGTGTGCGTTCACCGCGATGTCGCCAAACACGGATGCGACCATCATGATGCTGTAAACAGAAATTGAATTCATTCCAAAAAATGACGTTTTGCCATTCGTGCAACCAGGTTCGTCGTCGAGTACGCCATCGCAGGCGCTCCTGTCTGTGATGCAACGTCAATGGTAACCACAGCCATGGTCTCCGAGCTGATAGCCCACGCTGCTGCAAACGTCGTCGAACTGTTCGTGCAGATGGTTGTTGTTTTGCAAATGTCCCCATCTGTTGACTGAGCGAACGATACGCAGCTGCACGATCCGTTATAGCCACGCGGATAAGATGCATGTCATCTCGACTGCTACTGATACGAGGCCGTTGGGATCCAGCACGGCGTTCCGTATTACCCTCCTGAAGCCACCGATTCCATATTCTGCTAACGGTCATTGGATGTCGACCAACGCAAACAGCAATGTCGCGATACGATAAACCGCAATCGCGATAGGCTACAATCTGACCTTTATCAGAGTCGGAAACGTGATGGTACGCATTTCTCCTCCTTACACGAGGCAACACAACAACGTTTGACTAGGCAACGCCGGTCAACTGTGTACGAGAAATCGGTTGGAAACTTTCCTCATGTCAGCACGTTGTAGGTGTCACCACAGGTGCCAACCTTGCGTGAATGTTCTGAAAAGCTAATCATTTGCATATCACAGGATCTTCTTCCTGTCGGTTAAATTTCGTGGTGTAGCAATTTTAAAGGCCAGTAGAGTATTATTCTCGGCGGCATCGAATGGGTCGGCGGATGGTCACCCGGGCGCCCGCTGTTCCGTTTGTGGCTGCGCAGGCGTAACTCTAATTTGTAGCCTGAAAAATAAATTTCCTAATTCCGAAAGTCAATAAAATTTTATGAAAAAAATACGATTCCTTTCCATAAAATGAAATTGTTAATAAATTTAATACTCCACGCCCCTCCTGGCTGCCTTTTACAAAATAAGCCTCACTTGACAATGCTTCACAAATGCCCCTGTTAGACAACAACTTTCTCACGCTTACAATTACACAGTTTTAACGAAATTTCAGATTCTCACATTCACTCTGTGTCTTTCCAAAATACTCAGACAACCAAAAGACGTTGAAACAGTAATTTTCCATGTACAGTTAAATACGTCAGGAATCTGTGGCAATGAAACTAAAGAAAATTACAGAAAATTAGATTATATGAACGTATCTTCTTGGTTGTAGTTTCAATTGATACTATAGATTAAGACATTACGGTACCTGATTCGGTTTCTCAATGCCAGCGCGGTTATTACGTGTTTTAAATAAGAATTTATATGCCTGAAAATTTGAAGTTATTGATTTGAAATTTTAGCAGGATGGTTCTGATATCCATAGAAATTGGTATACAAAGTATGAAAAAGATTGATTGATCTTTAACGCACTGCACGCGGCGGTAAGAAAGTACAACGGCTCGCTCGCCTGAGTAGCCGGCGTCAGCTGTGGGAGCGTGAGAAAGCTACGCTTTGAGTGCAAGATGACAACGCATAACAATTTGTTTCGTTACGCCACTAAAAAATTACGGTGGACAACATTGTTTCTCTTGGTTAGGAGTGTTACGTTGTTAATGCTGCGATATCTTTCTTCGTAAGAGAACCAGTGATTACTGATATCTGGCTTCGAAAGCCGTACAGAACGAGTAGCACAAATCGTCATCACCAGCATTATTTTGAACAATTTCCAGCCCTAGGATGGCTCTGTTTGGAATGTAAGCCTCTCCATCTAGTCGTGTTCTGCCCCCAACTTTCTATGTTCACTCTGGTCCAGTAACTTCCTATTTTTCCAAATCACACCTTCACACTTTTCAGTCATCTATCTCTCCGTCTTCCTCTTGGTTGTTTCCTTCACGTCTCCATTTCATGTACCTCCTTGGGAACCTCTTGTTTTCCAGTCTCTTCGAATGCCCATAAAATCGTAGCTTTGACGTTTCTATCTTTCTCTACAACGACTCTTCTTTCACTATTTTCCATAACTTTTCATTCCTCACCCTATTTCTCCCTGTTATTCCTGTCCTACTTCAGAGGACCCTGATTTCACATGCCTTTAATGTGCTTATACCTCATTTTAACGTTACTAATTTTTCAGGTGCTTGGGTCACATTAATTCTTTGCTTTTTTTTTGGGGGGGGGGGGGGGGGGAGGGGGGCGTCTTTCTTCCGAACCAACCTTCTAAAACTTCGCAAGAATGCTTCCACCTGTCTGCCACGTTCACTGATCTTTTTCTCATTTTTTCCATTGCCCTCCGTTACACTTTCCAGTTACTTGACGCTTCCCACTTCTTCAGTTGTTCACCTCCAATCCCAGTTGCGCTAGTTGGTCTGTCTTTATTTCTAGGTGTAGCAAGGATCTCACATTAGTTTCACTCCACACAGTTTCTTCCCAAGCGTCCAGCTGTTCCTGAATCTCCGCCTCCATGTTTCCCTTGACCATCGAGTTATTTTATCCAGTTCTTTCTACTACCTAGTCATTATCTCAACCAGGAACACAATGAAGATGTTCTGTTACACACAACCTGTTTGCTGGAACCAACCTGTCCATTCACTTCCACAAATGTGAAAATGAGAAAGAAAACACTAAAAGCAATAAGTTCCGAGCATACTGCACACGTGGCCATCAAAACTGCAACACAATGCTGCCAGCAAGATAGCTTCTTAAAACTATCATTCAGTGTAATATATATTTGAATTTTCATATGGTTATCATTCCAGCGCAACCACGCCAGGTAACTAGTAACAAAGCCACCTACATTCTGTATACACAGTGAATCACCTAAAACTTGCACCGCAAATACTGCAGAAATGGGAAGTCTTACTGATGTGCAGTTCTCACAGCATGGATTGGTAGTCGGGGGCTCGTCGTATTAGCCAATGAACGGATTGTAATAATATTTACAAAGCGTATTTTTGTCCAAATATACACCTTTTAAATGGAACTATACCTACTGCCATTAAACAAAACTGGAAGTAGGGTACATAATAACTTCAGTCTTGTGTGTTGCGAGTCGTTTGCGAGATATATTATTTTGTGAAGTTCCCAATGCGACGCTTGTACAAGACCTGTGGTAGCACACGCTAAAGAACAAGTGCACACACTAGTTCTGTGGATTCTCACCAGTAACGAGACAATTGACCATCACAGGTTGAGTGCAAAATGACCTTCGGCAGCGGCAATACACGTTTTCAGTCTGGTATGGAACGACTACTGTACACGTGCCAGCATTTCAGCGGAGATGTCCGAGCATACTCCAATCCAACGATTTGGCAACAGAAATGCTGTAGCACTTCGTGCGCTATTGGCTGGACAGCCATCATGTTGGTATCAAATGTTCCTCCTAGTTCGCAGAGGAACGTCTTCTAGCATCCGTGGAAGATGGCCCGTAAGGAGGTTGCGATATTTTTGTCCGTTCAGTGTTCCGTCTATGAAAAACAGAGCTGATAGTTTACTATTCCACACCACACGTTTACAGTCAGTGGACACTGATGTCCCACCTGGTGAAATCATCTGGGTTTGCCAACAGATCAATAGTGCATGTTTCGGCGGTTTGCCGGCCATAAGTGGTAAATATGGCTTCATCACTACACAAGATACATGATGTATCTGGAGTATCCTGTCTCAATGCCCGTGTACAGAAGTTAACACGATTCTCACAATCATTTCCATGCAGCTCTTAATGGAGAGAGATGTGATAGATTAGAAAATCATGTCGATGAAGTATGAGTAGGACATTTAGCTGACTCATGCCACTTCCTTGTGCGACTGTGCGAGAGCTAACGTGCGGACCAGCTGTAACAGCAAAAAAAAAAAAAAAAAAAAAGGTTCAAATGGCTCTGAGCACTATGGGACTTAACATCTTAGGTCATCAGTCCCCTAGAACTTGGAACTACAGGGTGTTTCAAAAATGACCGGTATATTTGAAACGGCAATAAATACTAAACGAGCAGCGATAGAAATACACCGTTTGTTGCAATATGCTTGGGACAACAGTACATTTTCAGGCAGACAAACTTTCGAAATTACAGTACTTACAATTTTCAACAACAGATGGCGCTGCGGTCTGGGAAACTCTATAGTACGATATTTTCCACATATCCACCATGCGTAGCAATAATGTGGCGTAGTCTCTGAATGAAATTACCCGAAACCTTTGACAACGTGTCTGGCGGAATGGCTTCACATGCAGATGAGATGTACTGCTTCAGCTGTTCAATTGTTTCTGGATTCTGGCGGTACACCTGGTCTTTCAAGTGTCCCCACAGAAAGAAGTCACAGGGGTTCATTTCTGGCGAATAGGGAGGCCAATCCACGCCGCGTCCTGTATGTTTCGGATAGCCCAAAGCAATCACACGATCATCGAAATATTCATTCAGGAAATTAAAGACGTCGGCCGTGCGATGTGGCCGGGCACCATCTTGCATAAACCACGAGGTGTTCGCAGTGTCGTCTAAGGCAGTTTGTACCGCCACAAATTCACGAAGAATGTCCAGATAGCGTGATGCAGTAATCGTTTCAGATCTGAAAAATGGGCCAATGATTCCTTTGGAAGAAATGGCGGGCCAGACCAGTACTTTTTGAGGATGCAGGGACGATGGGACTGTAACATGGGGCTTTTTTGGTTCTCCATATGCGCCAGTTCTGTTTATTGACGAAGCCGTCCAGGTAAAAATAAGCTTCGTCAGTAAACCAAATGCTGCCCACATGCATATCGCCGTCATCAATCCTGTGCACTATATCATTAGCGAATGTCTCTCGTGCAGCAATGGTAGCGGCGCTGAGGGGTTGCCGCGTTTGAATTTTGTATGGATAGAGGTGTAAACTCTGGCGCACGAGACGATACGTGGATGTTGGCGTCATTTGGACCGCAGCTGCAAACCCGAGGCCGCTGTTGGGTCACCTGCTGCACTAGCTGCGCGTTGTCCTCTGTGGTTGCCGTACGCGGTCGCCCTACCTTTGCAGCACGTTCATCCGTCACGTTCCCAGTCCGTTGAAATTTTTCAAACAGATCCTTTATTGTATCGCTTTTCGGTCCTTTGGTTACATTAAACCTCCGTTGAAAACTTCGTCTTGTTGTAACAACACTGTGTTCTAGGCGGTGGAATTCCAACACCAGAAAAATCCTCTGTTCTAAGGAATAAACCATGTTGTCTACAGCACACTTGCACGTTGTGAACAGCACACGCTTACAGCAGAAAGACGACGTACAGAATGGCGCACCCACAGACTGCGTTGTCTTCTATATCTTTCACATCACTTGCAGCGCCATCTGTTGTTGAAAATTGTAACTACTGTAATTTCGAAAGTTTGTCCGCCTGAAAATGTACTGTTGTCCCAAGCATATTGCAACAAACGGTGTATTTCTATCGCTGCACGTTTAGTTTTTATTGCCGTTTCAAATATACCGGTCATTTTTTAAACACCATGTACTTAAACCTAACTAACCTAAGGACATCACACACATCCATGCCCGAGGCAGGATTCGAACCTGCGACCGTAGCAGTCCCGCGGTTCCGGACTGCAGCGCTATAACCGTACGGCCACCGCGGCCGGCGCTGTAACAGCAGCAAGAACAGTAATTCCCCCCTCTTCTGCCGTCACCTATTTCTTTCTCTTTTACCTTGTGTGGGTGTTAAACTAGCACTTCCAGGTAACTGGTTGGAGAGGTTGGTAAGTAACTGCCGAGATGGTTGACGTCTATTGGAACACTTGTCTGACTGATGCCATGCTTTCGACTTTCGATCAGCCAAGGTGTTGAGTTCTTAAGCGATGTTACGTAGTCTGTTATCTATCCTTTTTGTCAATCGCTTTTCTGGTAGTCTGTTGGGAGGACCAAAGAACTTCAGTTGCGTTTTCATAATGTCAATTTCGATGTTTGTAAACCTTTTCTGTTTTGATTGATTGTGGTCAGTAACCGTCTTGGGTATGTCGTACTCCCAAAATTTTCCTAATGACCTTTCTCTCCTCTTTTTTGTCTTCTTCAATTTCGTATTTTCTGTTAAGTGTCAGTGTTTTGCTTTCGTAGAGGACTGCTGATTTTATAACTGTCTTGTAGTGCCAAATTTTTGTCCTTTTTGGCATGAAATTTTTGTTGTAGCAGTTTTGGACTAACCCTAGTGCAGTTTTACTTTTTGGAGGAGATTTAGCTATGAGAGTTTTTCAAGGTCTGTCGGTTCCATGAATTCTCCGAGGTATTCAAAGTACGAGGCTCTGTTGATTTTACCATATTTTGTTTTTAGGTTCGCGATTTATGTCTCTGAACATAAGAATTCAGCTTTATTGAACGCGATTCATAGCTCTACTTTTTTTGCACGTTCTTGTAAGTGTCTAGAGGCGTTTCACGGTAGTCTCTTCGTCCTCTGTAAGCGTCGTGAGGTCGTCTGCAATCGCGAGGTATCCTGCGTAGATGTTTTTGGAAAGCACAGTAAGATTGGCTTCCAAAACCCACGTTTCTTGCGTTCTTTCTCCCTCCTTCCATAATCTTGTCTATGACGCCGTCGATCAGAATAGGAAAGGAGTCCACCTCCTTGTCTCACACCTATTTGAATATCAAAGGTTCCTAAGATTTCCCCCATTAATTTTGCTTTATATTTCCGTGGCATATATTGTTTGTTTTATGAGTTCTGTTGTTTTGAGGTCTAGTCGCCTCTCATCTAAAGTTTGGAACGGTGAGGGTCTTTGTCTCAAGTCGTACGTCTGCTTGAATTGCACAAACGTTCATAGTACCGGTTTTTGTCTGACAGTTCGAATTTTGAGCAAGGTTTTGAGGATAAAAATTTTTTCTGGGCATGATCTCATCTTTCTGGACCCACCCCTGATATATTGCTGATTTTGGTTCTAACCGCTTATGTGTTCTAATCAAGAGACAAGCTGATAATATTTTGTGGATGACCGGTAAGAGAGAAATGGCTCTATGGTTGTTTACATCTGATTTGTTGTTGACGAACAGAGCAATTTTCTATCCATCTGGGACTTTTTTGTTTTGCCACATGTTTTTGTATTATATCTCTCAGTGAGTTTGCACCTAAATTTTTCAAGAGTTCAGCTACAATTCCATCCTCCCGTAATGCTGTGTTATTTTTAAGCTCCTTGTGATAAATTTCCTCTTGCGTTGGGGTGACGAAGTTTCTGTTGTGATTCCTGATTGTATTTTCGCGAATCTCTCTTTGGACAAATATGTTGCTAGTTCTTGGCAATTTTCTTTATTTGTCAAAGCTAATTTACCATCCTGTTTCGAACCCAGGGTATCTGTGGTGAGTACCCTTTGATTTGGTTCGCAAAGGTCTTGTAGAAATCGTGTGTACGAGGTGCATTCAAGTTCTAAAGCCTCCGATTTTTTTTCTCCGGACTAGAAAGAGATAGAAACATGCGCATTGTTTTAAAATGAGGCCGCGTTCATTGTCAATACGTCCCAGAGATGGCAGCACCGTACGGCAGATGGAATTTTACCGCCAGCGGCGAGATTGAGAACTGTTTTAAATACTTAATATGACGACGTTTTCCTTACTTGAACAGCGTGCAATCATTCGTTTTCTGAATTTGCGTGGTGTGAAACCAATTGAAATTCATCGACAGTGGAAGGAGACATGTGGTGATGGAGTTATGGATGTGTCGAAAGTGCGTTCCTGGGTGCGACAGTTTAATGAAGGCAGAACATCATGTGACAACAAACCGTAACAACCTCGGGCTCGCACAAGCCGGTCTGACGACATGATCGAGAAAGTGGAGAGAATTGTTTTGGGGGATCGCCGAATGACTGTTGAACAGATCTCCTCCAGAGTTGGTATTTCTGTGGGTTCTGTGCACACAATCCTGCATGACGACCTGAAAATGCGAAAAGTGTCATCCAGGCGAGTGCCACAAATGCTGACAGACGACCACATGGCTGCCCGCCTGGCATGTTGCCAAGCAATGTTGACGTGCAACGACAGCATGAATGGGACTTTCTTTTCGCCGGTTGTGACAATGGATGAGACGTGGATGCCATTTTTCAATCCAGGAACAAAGCGCCAGTCAGCTCAATGGAAGCACACAGATTCACCGCCACCAAAAAATTTCGGGTAACCGCCAGCGCTGAAAAAATGATGGTGTCCATGTTCTGGGACAGCGAGGGCATAATCCTTACCCATTGCGTTCCAAAGGGCACTACGGTAACAGATGCATCCTACGAAAATGTTTTGAAGAACAAATTCTCTCCTGCACTGCAACAAAAACGTCCGGGAAGGGCTGCGCATGTGCTGTTTCACCAAGACAACGCACCTGCACATCGAGCTAACGTTACGCAGCCGGCCGCGGTGGTCTAGCGGTTCTAGGCGCGCAGTCCGGAACCGCACGACTGCTACGGTCGCAGGTTCGAATCCTGCCTCGGGCATGGATGTGTGTGATGTCCTTAGGTTAGTTAGGTTTAAGTAGTTCTAAGTTCTAGGGGACTGATGACCACAGATGTTAAGTCCCATAGTGCTAAGAGCCATTTGAACCATTTTTTTAACGTTACGCAACAGTTTCTTCGTGATAACAACTTTGAAGTGATTCTTCATGCTCCCTACTCACCTGACCTGGCTCTTAGTGACATTTTGACTTTTCCAACAATGAAAGACACTCTCCGTGGCCGCACTTTCACCAGCCGTGCTGCTATTGCCTCAGCGATTTTCCAGTGGTCAAAACAGACTCCTAAAGAAGCCTTCGCCGCTGCCATGGAATCATGGCGTCAGCGTTGTGAAAAATGTGTTCGTCTGCAGGGCGATTACGTCGAGAAGTAACGCCAGTTTCATCGATTTCGGGTGAGTAGTTAATTAGAAAAAAAATCGGAGGCCTTAGAACTTGAATGCACCTCGTACTGCAACTTTTGAAGTTGTCTTCAATTGATAACAGTTGTTCATTGACATATTTTTGTTTATTTTGTCTTAAGATCTTGGATGTCTGTTTGCGAACTCTGAATAATTTCTTTAGCGTTTCTTTAGATTTGTTACATAAGTTTTAATTTGGTTGCTTTTAAATTGGGGTGCAAGGTGTGGGTGAAGAAATTGTCCCCTGGGACTGGAGAAAAACATAGGGAACGTGTTTTGTAACAATTGTCTACCTTCAGCGTGGATAGTTGACTTTCTTTTCTGCGTAGGAGTTATAGGTAGCATTGCTTCGTCATCCCATAATAATAATAAAAATGATAAAAGAATAGGCCTCCGGTATATTCTGCCAGTCGTAAAAGGTGACGAAAAGAACAATCCCTTTTAGTGTGATTAGTTGTTTCAGAACGGAACTAATGAAGCTTCGGATAAGCGCTGTCATGGTCGGGGACGACGCTTGAACCCTATGCCCGCCCACAATGGTAACGACAGTGCTAGCCACACGGAAAATGATTTAAATCCAACTAGAGGTGTTTTGCAGGAAATGCTTCCTGCAAGCACTCTAGAGGGAAAACAAAGACAGAGGATGAGATGGTCAGATGAAATTAGCCGACACATCATGTTCTGTTATTACCAAGCAACAAACTTAGGAACCAACACAACTGGACACAGATCACAAGTGTACACAACATTTATTACCAGATACCCAGAATTTAACATTTTAACAGAACAACGACTAGCTGATCAGATCCGTGTTATAATCAAAAATAACAGGATACCCCAGTCAGAATTAGAAAACATCAAACAATAAGTACAACAAATACTGGAACAAAATAATGTGCAATCAGAAGAAGAAGAAAATACAGTAATGGACTCAAACATCCCAGAGCAAACAAATAAAGAACAACACGCATCAATTACACAATCAGAGGAAAACGAAATCTTAAGACAGCCACCAGAACAAGCACAAATAGAACACAAAGTGACACACATCTTAGATATAGAAGAAAAATTTCAGCTGACATATAGAATACAAAGACACAAATACAGACATTAGACCATTCTTGCATAGACCACCAAATAACCCACAAGTCGAAACAACAATAACAACTATCAACACAATCATACACAACAAAATAAATGAAAATACAACTATGGAAGAGTTGCAACTACTGGTTATAGGAGCACTCACTACACTAAATATACACACTAGGCAGAGATCAGAACCAACCAACACACAAAACCAGCATGGCAACACAGGCTACAGATCAGAATAGAAAAACTGAGAAAAGACATTGGACAGCTAACAAAATTTATAAGAAATGAAATATCAGACAAAAAACGAAAAAGATTAAGTAAAATCTCATAACAAGAAACGATAAAGCAATTAGATGAAAAGAAGCAGAAATTACAAGCATTGGCCAAACGACTTAGAAGACACAAAAAAGTGAAAATAGAAGGAAACAAAACCAAACATTCAGCACAAACCAAAAGAAATTTTACCAGACAATAGATAACACACACATTAAAATAGACAATCCACCAAACATAACAGACATGGAACACTTCCGGAGCAACGTATGGTCAAACCCGTACAACATAACAGACATGCACGGTGGATACAAGCAGAAACAGACACATACAAGATGATACCACAAACGCCAGAAGTGATAATTTTGCAACATGAAGTCGCCCGAGCAATTAATTCTACGCACAATTGGAACACCCCTGGAAAAGATAAAATAGCAAATTTCTGGCTAAAGAAGTTCACCTCAATACATTCACACCTAACTATATTATTTAACAGTTACATTGCAGACCCATACACAGTCCCTGATACACTTACACAAGGAATAACTTATCTGAAACCTAAAGATCGAGCAGACACAGCAAACGCAGCAAAATTTCGCCCCATGACACAACCCTTACTACGAGGGTAATCCCAAAAGTAAGGTCTCCAATTTTTTCATAACTACATAGACTTGTTTATTTCTACAATGGTTTACATCAGTTTACAGCTTGAACATGTAGCTATTTTTCGACATAATCACCATTTCAGTCGCTGAATTTTTGTAGACGCCGTGGCAGTTTTTGTATGCCCAAGCCATACCAGCTCGCCGCCATGCTGTTCAGAAAGTTATGAACCTCTTCTTTCACCTCGTCGTCCCTTTCCATCCAAATGTTCTTTTAACCTAGGGAACAGGTGATAGTCAATGGGCTCCAAGTCTGGACTATAGGGTGGGTGGCTGATTATGTTCCAGTGAAACTGTCAGTTCGCCGAGCGATGTGTGGCCGAACGTTGTCACGGAGAATGTGTACGCCCTTACTGAACATTCCTCTTCTCTGATTCTGAATTGCCCATTTGAGTTTTTCAGAGTCCCACAGTACCTGTCAGCGTTAATTGTGGTCCCAGCGATTCAGCTCCGACGACGAGGTGAAAGAAGAGGTTCATAACTTTCTGAACAGCATTGGGGCGAGCTGGTATGACATGTTTATACAAAAGCTGCTACAGTGTCTACAAAAATGCAGCGTCTGAAATGGTGATTATGTTGAAAAATAGCTAGATGTTCAAGATGCAAACTGATGTAAACCATTGTAGAAATAAACAAGTCTATGTACTTATAAAAAATAGGAGACCCTACTTTTGGGATTACCCTCGTAGTAAGGGTTATGTTGCGACTACTTTTCTAATTATTTTCTAAGTAAATTCGGCTGTTAGGTCTTAAATTTATAACGAGGACGTGGAGCTCATTTCAAATCCAGTAGAATGATATTAATCATGTGGCGCCCTCCACACTTTTGATGTCTGTTGTATTATTTCTTTCCCTTCATATGCCTCTATTCGTTTTCGTTAACTTTTTTCCAGAATGTTTAAAGTTTTTCCTTTATTATATGGGCCACACCCGCTGTATGTCAGTCACCCTAGTGACTGACATTATAACAAAGATTACACTTTTTTGTATTTGTTCATAACCGAGCGAACAGTGTGAAATATGTCACCCTCAACGGGAGTGGTTGTGCTGGAATTAGCTGGCGCCAGCACACCATGCACCATAGAGGTCATGAGAAAATCGACAGAGTCCAAAAACAGACTCGCCAGAAACATGCTGCCAACGCCCTCTCGGTCGCCAGTATTTAGGATCGCCGCTGCGGACCGGATGGCCAGTTAACTCAGTTAGCTGGAGTCTGTACGCCGTGTGAGTTCCAGCGTGTCCCCGAGATGGAGCCGCAGACACAGCCTCTAGCACATAGCGAACATAATAATGTTCATAGCGGACTTTGTACTTCAACAGCAATGAGGGAGGCTAAAGTGGACGATATAGGACAGCCTGTACCACAGCTTGAGTTAATCAGCTCTTTGATTATGAATAAAGAACGCACTTAATAATTGCGTGCATTTTGGGTTATAGAACGAGGATACCGGCCACCAGCCAACATTCTCTCCTTGCTTCCCGTGTAACGGCTCTGCAGAGACAAAGAGGCGGCATAAAAGCTAGTATGGTGTTGTGGATCCAAAAGAATACCACTTCGTTTCAGCCATGAAAATTAATTTAATTTAGTCCCACCACAAACTTTTATTAATCACTTTCATATTTGCATATACAGAGTGGTCCATTGATCGTGACCGGGCCAAATATCTCACAAAGTAAGCGTCAAACGAAAAAAATACAAAGAATGAAACTTGTATAGCTTGAAGAGAGAAACCAGATGGTGCATGGTTGGCCCGCTAGATGGCGCTGCCATAGGTCAAACGGATATCAACTGCGTTTTTTTAAAAATAGGAACCCCTTCTTTTATTACATATTCGTGTAGTACGTAAAGAAATACGAATGTTTTAGTTGGACCACTTTTTTCGCTTTGTGGTAGATGGCGCTGTAACAGTCACAAACATATCGCTCACAATTTTAGACGAACAGTTGGTAACAGGTAGGTTTTTTAAATTAAAATACAGAACGTAAGTACGTTTGAACATTTCATTTCGCTTGTTCCAATGTGATACATGTACCTTTGTGAACTTATCATTTCTGAGAACGCATGCTATTGCAGCGTGATTACCTGTAAATTCCACATTAATGCAATAAATGCTCAAAATGACGTCCGCCAACTTCAATGCATTTGGAAATACGTGTAACAACATTCCTCTCAACAGTGAGTAGTTCGCCTTCCGTAATGTTCGCACATGCATTGACAGTGCACTGACGCATGTTGCCATGCGTTGTCGGTGGATCACGGTAGCAAATATGCTTCAACTTTCACCACAGAAAGAAATCCGGGGACGTCAGATCCGGCGAACGTGCGGGCCATGGTATGGTGCTTTGACTACCAATCCACCTGTCATGAAATATGCTGTTAAAATACCGCTTGAACCGCACGTGAGATGTGTGCCGGACATCCATCATGTTGGAAGTGCATCGCCGTTCTGTCATGCAGTGAATCATCTTGTAGTAACATTGGTAGAACATTACGTAGGAAATCAGCATACATTGCACCATTTAGATTACTATCGATAAAATTCCTTCCTCCCATAATGCCTCACCATACATTAACCCGCCAAGGTCGCTGATGTTCCACTTGTCGCATTCATCGTGGATTTTCCATTGCCCAGTAGTGCATATTATGCCGGTTTACGTTACCGCTGTTGGTGAATGACGCTTCGTCGCTAAATAGAACGCGTGCAAAAAATCTGTCATCGTCCCGTAATTTCTTTTGTGCCCACTGGCGGAACTGTACACGACGTTCAAAGTCGTAGCCATCCAATTCCTGATGCATGGAAATATGGTACGGGCGCAATTTGTTTGCTACTGACGTGCGGATTAGCCGCGACAGCAGCTAAAACACCTACTTGGGCATCATCATTTGTTGCAGGTCGTGGTTGACGTTTCACATGTGGCTGAACACTTCCTGTTTCCTTAAATAACATAACTTTCCGGCGAACGGTCCGGACACTTGGATGATGTCGTCCAGGATACCGAGCAGCATACATAGCACACGCCCGTTGGGCATTTTGATCACGATAACCATACATTAACACGATATCGACCTTTTCCGCAATTGGCAAACGGTACAAGTTAACGCGGGTAATGTATCACGAAGCAAATATCGTCCGCACTGGCGGAATGTTACGTAATACCACGAACTTATACGTTTGTGACTATTTCAGCGCCATCTATCACAAAGTGAAAAAAGTTATCCAACTAAAACATTCATATTTCTTTACGTACTACACGAATATGTAATAAAAATGGGGGTCCCTATTTACAAAAAGACAAAAATAAATAAATAAAAAAATTAAAAAAATAAAAAATAAAAATCGCAGTTGATATCCGTTTGACCTATGGCAGCGCCATCTAGCGGGCCAACCATAGCGCCATTTTGTTTCCCCCTTCAAGCTAGACGAGTTTCGTTCTTTGTAGTTTTTTCGTTTGACGCTTATTTCGTGAGATATTTGGCCTGGTCACTATCCATGGACGACCCTGTATATCAGTAATACAAAATACTCAAAATAAATCAAAGTAGGAAAACATTTTTACGTAACCCTGCATAACAGTGAAGTGAAATGAAACATAAGAGTTCAGACTAATTGTGTTAGAAATAAAACGAATTAGTAATAGATTGCTCCAAGATGAACATATAAAGTGTGAAAAATTAGTAGTATTTGATGAACATCAAACATGAATTGATACAGAGTTTTTCACATCTGGTCATTTTTTTGCAGTTTCACACACTAAGACTTCCTCTGCATACTATTTACACACGACTGAAGGACAAGTTTGGCGATCTGGAAGACTGCAGCAAGTACAATAATGGTTGGTCTTTTTCACGCTGGCACGGGGAGACAGAGCACATCATTCCCTCTTTGAATCCAGAACGGGTATTGCGATGTTAGGAGAGGTTTCTTCAAAACTTCTGAGATTCCTATTCTTAGTTCTTTTGGTAGTCTGCCATTGATCAACCTCTCGTTGAGATAGGGCTCAGTAATCTTCCTGGACAGTGCTTTCATGAAGTCAAATAGGTAAACAGGAATTCACTACTTGCAAGATGTTTGTATTGCGTATGGATTAACTCCGAGTGTGTTCAGAATTACATAAAACACATCAAAAGGCCATCTACGTATTTGTCTGCTTGTGCTGCTGTAGCACACTCCTGGTCAAGAGAGTCTACTGAAGCTTTTGTGCTATTTCTGGTTTTCCTGTTTTGGGATATGTACAGTTTGAATGATGCATACTGGAAATCAAAATGACAGCTTGTTCTTTTTTAGGGACATTCTAAATAAATGTCCTGTCATTTGTGAATCCATGAAGTGTTGATACGATCTACAAGCCCCTTAGATGGCTAGAATTAAGGTGGAATTTTCTTTTTCTTTTTTGTCAATGTACCAACATAGGTCAGCTTTCGTTTTTTCAACTAATTCAATAGAGCCAAGGTATTTTAACAGATATAATGTTACGGTGTGTACCATAAATGGTCTTTGCTAGTCTCAGGAGAGACTGAAAAGATTTCTGAAACTGTCTTTCTTCTACTGTCAAGTCAACGACATCACTCTCATTTCCAGTGTACAAATAGGCATTCAGAAAGTAATTTGTACGACTATCAGCTAAAGTCATTATATTCAGTCCATATTTCGCTGGTTTACTAGCAATATAAACCCTGTATGCCCATTTACCACGAAAACCAAATAGCGTTTCATCCATGCATCCAAAGGAACATATGTTATACCATGCCTCATAATTGTGAACCATTCTTTCAATAACCCTAGAAATCATAGCAACATTTTTCTTCCTCTCATGTCTGCTACTTACATCTTCAAATTTTAGACAGCAAAGTAACATCAGTACTCTCTTCATTCATTTTTGGAGCGGAAAATGTCTCTTCCATTGCCGTCTGTTGCATATATACATTCAGAATTTTCATGATCAGATTTGAAAATAATACTAAAATATAATAATTTAAATAGCGCCCTAAGCTCGTTGACATTCATGTATCGTAGTTTAGTGTGCTGTTGATCAGAAAATTTTGAGGGGTATGAAGATATTTTCACACTGGTAACTCTCAGTTTTCTCCAACACATCTATGGTATAAAAAAAAAAAAAAAAAAAAAAAAAAAAAAAAAAAAAAAAAAAAAAAAAAAAAAAAAAAAAAGATAAACACTAAGGTTTCCAATGGACTGCATGCGACTCCCAATATGCTTGCAGGGTCCTTCAGTTAACGAACTTTTGTGATAATGTTGTGGCCTGATGTTGTCACACTCCTTTTGAGTTTCAAGAGCGGACAACGTGTATCCACTTCTGCCAAAGGAACTAGACCTCTCCCATCTTTAATTATTTCTCCCTACATTATCTGATTTACTAGAGTCACAACTTCGTTCTGAAGCAGTTTCATGTTCACTGTTGTAAGAAGGGTTACTTTAATCTTCGAGATCATTTTCATTGCTTCCTTATTCTTCTTCTTCTTCTTCTTCTTCTAGTTCTTCTATCGTTTTTCTCATAATGCCTGAAAAATTTGGCTCAACTACATGAATAAGACCGTGAAGCCATAGTAGCATTGAAAATAAATATATACACTAACTGAGACTAAAAATAAGACGATACTTAGTTGGTAAGTAGATTTTGGAAATATGGAATACAGAAACCCTTACGGTGTCCTGGGATCAGTAATGGCACCACCCAACCTTCTCAATTGTGCACTGAAAATGTCGACGAGTCGACAATGCTTGTAGTTTGTCTACTGGTCGGAGACAGCTGACGATGAGGTACGTAGAACAACCAACTACAGAGCGGCCAACAGAGGAAATGGCAGGGGTGTACGGTTTCACTGGTACTCACTGGTACTGAAAAGGACCCCACAACGACGTTTGATGGTTAAATATTTGATTTTATTCGTGTGCGTGTGGAATTACTTGATTTTATTTGTATTTCTCTGCTGGTCGCTGTCTACATGTTCCGATGTGACTAAATGTGCACGGAGAAAGGACGAGCTGCTTCCTAAGTCAGCTAGGGATATGATTTGCTTGTGATGCGTGTGAACTTTTATTAGTAATGCAAGAACGATCCAGCATAGTGAGTACATAATCGTGCCATTGACTTCCAGTCACCCATATTTTGCTGGCTACATAGTCAATGGGCTACTTACGTTTTTGTGTAATTTTACAATGTGTGTTGCATGTGAAATTTTGCTATTAATCCAAGCTCGATCCGACACGATGAGTGCATGTTTCTGGCATTGATTTCCAATAACTCATATGGTGCTGGCTGCGCGGTCATTGCGAACTAATCGTTGTTGTAGAATTTCACAGCGGTTTGAACGTGTAATTTATGATGACTTATATTTATTTTACTGCCTGTAGTTTTATCTGCTTTATCTCTATTTGCACCCTTTTCGTGATATCTTGAAACTATACATCTATTATTCGCTCCAAATCAATTCAGCCCACCAATAGCTACAGTGTGTGAATCATTATCAGAAAAAAGTAGCCAGGAAACAGTGAATCGATGGTATGAATATGGAAGTTACTCGTAAGTACGACCTTAATCCCGGAAGCAACCTAATCCTGCGCATAACAACGTGGAAGACTTCTTAGATTCAGATGTCGAGCGTCATCAGTGCGTCAAAGATATTACACAGGCTGATTCAGCTGCCCCTACCAATGTCGTTTAATGCAACCTACAATGTTATATCGGGCCTTCAAAAAACACGCTCGACATTTTCATATTCTCTCGCTCACTCATCCAAACTGTTAGTCCTACAGAAAATATGAGCAGGACATTTTTGTAGGAAATTTAATTTAGTTAAATTTTGTACTGGGATATGTTTTTCCTAGATGCCGTAGTTTTCGTGTTATTCAAGAGAAACGCACAAGAGGGACGCCCACTTCCACATTCAGCCCCCATCGGTCATGATTTCCAGTATGTTTATCATGGCACTCTCTCCCACCACTGTACAAATAATTTTTCGTCAACCTTCGTTGACTGGACGTATTACGCCACTTGCGTGCTCGGGCTCTTGCAGATTGTAAACTTGACGTTTGTGTAGATTTTTCCTAATCACTTTGTGAATTTGCACAGTAGAAAATAGACAATGACATAGCTGTATTCGTCAGTGCTCAGAGCCATTTTTTTTATTTAAAAACGGCCTTCTTTCTTTCGTTACCTTCACTGGCGCGTTTCAGATTTAACGTTAACGAAATACCCTACAATGCTGGCGGCGTAATAGCTTAGCCAACAGTGACCAAACAAGGTCGAATATCGAGAATAGCTCGTGCAGTCGGAAACTTTTGTACTTCGGTACGTGGGAGAGCTTCGAACAACATATTATATATGCTGACTCGTGAGGGATGACTGTGGGGGTGGATGTGAGTTTGAAGGTTACTTTTGTACTTTTTTTTATTAGGACGAATAGTTTGACCATAGCAAGCTAGAGAATATGAAAACCTCTTGCGGGCTTTTGGAGGCATACATAACATTCTGGGTTGCATAAATCAACATCAGTAGGAACAGCTGACTCACGCAACATATGCTTTGTTCTCCACTAAAGTTTGAGAAAAGTGCCACAATAAATTGCATGTTTAATGAGAATCACCGTCATTCTTAAAGCTAGTAGTTTCAATCACATAAATCCACGTGATGATGCATTTGAGATACAGCGGCTTTAAGTCAACCTTCCAAGCCAAATCTATGCATGTATACAGGTAAGTAGTGGTTGACTGACATACTGATAACTGGGTTCATACATATGTTCTTCATAAATTTGAACCGATATTGTCTAGACTGAAATAACATCATATGCCCTCCGTACCCGTGGAGTTTCATTTCGTTTCCCGCTGCCCTCTTCGCTGCCTCACTTTCTCTTTCAGCTAGTTTACATACACAGGACATGTTAACTTAAAATTGTGATGACACCAACTATCATAGTACACCCCAGTCGACTCAAAAGGAGCGTCGGAATACCACGGGGAAAGCGCTGAAACTTGAGTAACAAAGGAGAACAGCTGCACGGAACTTGTGTCAGCATTCACGTCTGCGGGAGAGCCTGTAGCTCTTTTGCCAGCCGAGCACCGCGGCGGCGCCGCTTCCGCAACGTGCAAACAAACCGGCTGTTTATGTCTGGTGCCGCAGTAATGCGGCTTAAACTGCAGCTGAAGATTCCCAGAAGGGGCGAAACGCGCCGGGCTGCACGCGCGCGCCCTGGCGGTGGCGCCACAAAGCGCTGCCGACGCTGCGCCCACCGCAGGCCTCTCTGGTGCTGCGCGGATTTAATTAAGTTCCGGAGCGGGCGCCGCTCGCTCCTAAGCCTCTTCTGTTGTAGTATCAAATACACATCATCTCGAGAAAATGCTGTGAGAATTGTTCCCATTGTGTATTACTTACTTAGTGAACAACTTAACAGTCTAGGTCTGTAAGCAGCTCTTATACCGCCGTTCTCTTTATGTACACCTTTCAGTGGTATGGTTCAAATGGCTCTGAGCACTATGGGACTCAACTGCTGTGGTCATAAGTCCCCTAGAACTTAGAACTACTTAAACCTAACTAACCTAAGGACATCACACACATCCATGCCCGAGGCAGGATTCGAACCTGCGCCGTAGCGGTCGTGTGGTTCCAGACTGAAGCGCCTAGAACCGCACGGCCACACCGGCCGGCTTTCAGTGGTATACGCTGGGTGCTACGAAGATAGAGTGAAACTGTTAAGGCCACTGATCCCTCGGTAGCCCACCACAGCTATATCCCAGATCCAATCCATCATCTGCGATGCCACTGTAGCATGGATTTCTGTCCTTCAAAATTCTATCGAACCCAGTGTAATATACCAGTTACCTGGAAACCTGATATTCCTCAAACACTGCACACACACATCACATCCTCCACACCTTCTCACAACGAAACTTTAATCATTCCCATTATCAGACCATTAAATCCGACCAGATACATACCGGTCTTGCCCGATTTAGCAGAAACCGCCTCTACTCATCTTGACCTGGCTCCCTGATCACCCGCATTCGGGAGGACGACGGTTCAATCCCGTCTCCAGCCATCCTGATTTAGGTTTTCCGTGATTTCCCTAAATCGTTTCAGGCAAATGCCGGGATGGTTCCTTTGAAAGGGCGCGTCCAATTTCCTTCCCAATCCTTCCCTAACCCGAGCTTGCGCTCCGTCTCTAATGACCTCGTTGTCGACGGGACGTTGAACACTAACCACCACCACGCTGATCACCACTCCCCTCCATCCCCAATCTAAGTCTTGGTTTGCAGCCATTCCTCACCACCCTCTGAGATTCCTCAGCCAATCATTCACTCACATAAAACCTGTGCTACACAAAACCCAAAATCCCTGAACCCCAAAATACTCCTGCCACTGACAGTCCACGTAAAATGATCTCTTATTCCTTTTCCTTGTCAATATTTTAAGCAATCAACAAATAAATTCTTCATCCTTTAACTATTGCAACTCACTATCTGTGCATTTAGTTTCAACGCCTTTTAATATCTATTTATTACGTTTTAAAATTTTGGAAATAGTTCAGCTGAGTAGAGGTGAATTGTAACGACTGACAGCTCACGCTGTGATCATGGGGGCACAGTGGATGAAATAACAATTAACGAAAAATAAGACA
This sequence comes from Schistocerca americana, assembly GCF_021461395.2. Classification (NCBI taxonomy): domain Eukaryota; kingdom Metazoa; phylum Arthropoda; class Insecta; order Orthoptera; family Acrididae; genus Schistocerca; species Schistocerca americana. The sequence goes on from NC_060125.1 coordinate 69,917,745, forward strand.
CTGGGATGAACAATGCAGGTTCATATAAACTCCTCGCAATATATAGCCACCTATGTAATGGAAGTAATATTTATATTTATTTTTCATTATATCTGTAATGCTACGTAATGTCTGTGGCTCCAGGTCTGCATGGAGATGATGATGTTAAAATTCGTGCATATCGAACACATGTGGAGATTCAGTAGGATTACCTGGTGAGATTTATGGCTGCATGTGATACTGCTTGATTAACACCGTGGTTGTCTGAATGGGTACAGTAGAACACTGACTGACGATTTCACGCCCACGTACTCGTTGTTGCTGGGGCATGCCATTCTGATCAACTGGTGTGAATGTAGCTCCTTTTACAGGCTGTTTGGACAAATAACTATCAAAGGGCCGATGAGAAGTGTGAAATTTTCTCATATTAGGTTACAACTTTCGAGTGAGTCGTTTCCAGTCAGGGTACATCTTCACCGATTGTTACTTTTATCCTTTTCCAACATCCCTGAGTGGACATGACATCGTAATGGAGACATTCAGGATAACTGAGGGCTCAAAGCATTAACGCAGCCCGGAGTAGCCTCGTGGTTTGAGGCGCCATGTCACTGATTGCTCGTCTGCTCCCGCCAGAGGTTTGAGTCCTCCCTCGGGCATAGGTGCAATTAACGGTGGTGGCAATGACACCAGCATCTGTCCGAGAGACAGTGACGCAAGATCGAGTGCAGCTCTGAGTTGGAAGTTCATGATGCAGTCCGCAGTAGAGCTGGTTTTTTTAGAACCAGGTGAATGGTATTCACCAGAGTGAGATTGATTGGAGCTCAGGTGATGGTCTGAGCGAAACTGCGTAAGGTGGCAGAATAAATGGTCAGATTTGCACCTTACATGAGACCTTTCCAAATCGCAATGAGAAGGTGAAGATGACATCTAACGTAAATCGACAGTTTGTAACGGAACTGAAATCATAGTGGGCTGACAGTAATTTGGAGCCCGCGCGTCGGAAACGGGCGCGCTGGTGTGAGACTGCCAGGGAATGCACCCTGATGCCATCTATTGGCGAAACTGGGAATTCGCGCTACCTGTCAGACAATGCACTAAGCTCTCGGAGTCAAATGTATTCTTTTTTTGGTAATTATAAGTTATTACTGCATGATTTAATGTTATAAAGCGCTAGTAGTAAATTATTATGACTGGTATGAACTCCAGGGTAATAAATATAAATATTCTTAAATACTAAATGATTTCGGTGAAAAGGTGGTAGGGGAACGCCCCCACTCTTGGTGATACGAGCGTAGCTAGAGGTAGCTGGAGACACAGGAACTGAACAATGAAATGGCCTGGGGAGTGTTGACGTGATCGGACGTGCGTAACTGTGCTCACGCAAAAGTGATTGTGCAACAGCGAAGAGGCGAATATCGTCGCCGTTTGTGGAGTAGAAGGCGACGAATGGTTGTCGAAGCCGTCTCTATGCCACTGGGGCTGATTGTAAGAATTCCTGCGCCCAGATTTTATGGCGGACGTGCAGTAGCTTATACGAGTGCTACAGCTCGTAGTTCCAGCCGCCATTAAGGGCATGAGGCGCGAAGAGCTGCGTTAGCCACCTGCATCTCACCACCAGCACCGACACGTCTACCCAAAGCAAGACTGCTTGCAATTGTTAAGTCGAACTTTGTATACATGTAAAAGGAGAATACCAGTTTTCTTTTATGCAAGTGCAGAGGACAGAATATAGTAATGAGTAAAATTACGACGCATGTTGTTCATTGTAAAGTGTAGTAACCTCAAACATAGTATAGTGAAATCAGACTGAGGCCACCATCGCCTCTTTCATTTACAATTCTTTTGGTTGTAGAATACTTTGGCGGATAAGAATGTTGAAAAGAGCAATGGTCACACCAGAATGAGTCGCCTATTTATATTTACTTAAATTTTTCTGAGTAACCTTTCAAGTAAAGTCACTTAACTAATTCTATATCAATTGTCCAAAGAGTAATATCCAAAATCATTAAATAAGTTGAAGGATAGAATTTTGTTAACCTAAGTTGCATAAATTGTCTTGGTGGTAATTACCAAGCCAACTCACAGAAATTGAGAGAGTATTTGCTTTGTAGAATCACCTAGAATGATCAGAAATAGTAATATTCAGAATTAAGTTTAAAATTCAACTCAAGCCGTTTCACTTTGAAACGAGCCAAAAAATTGATTTATTCTTTTGCTTTTTCAGAGCTGGCGACCGTAGTTATAAGTATTTTCAGGAGGATTCGACGGTAAGTCTGCTGCTCTCGTCGTGCTGATAGGATTATCCACTGCTGCTAGCAGTGGTGATTGGATACATAAGCTCACTACCAAGTTAAGTGGGTCAGGCAGGCAGTGTTACCGTGTGAACTGTAGGGCACTGTAGGCCGTGGATCGAACCCGTTCAATCATCACAGCTCTTTGGGAAATAGTCCGGTTAGGAGTGTACTAATCATTAGGTAAATACTGGCGAGTAACGGTCAAAAATGTATACGCAAGTGAATTTAGCAAGGTCCATGTAGCACCTAGTTAATGTGGTGCAATGGCGAGGGTAGGAGTGGAGTAAAAGTGAGTTGAGCTTGTGGCAGCTGTGCTGTATTCAAAGATTAATAACGTGAATTCACTACTACCTCTTACCATTAGGACTGAGCTATTTACGGTTAAAATACGTAGCAGTAAGCGCAAAGGCGTGACAGCTACAAGTCCGTATTGGCTTTATACATACGGAAGTAGGAAGCGGGTCATTCCGTCAGTGGAGGGGGTTAAAACAACCGAGTCAGTTGAGAACATATCCCATTTACTGATGGAAAGATTCGGCGGTTCGGTCGCAAGTTATGAGAACATTTGCCTATCAGTATGTAATGCAAAGTGGGATGACAGTCAATCGATGGTAATTAACACACCATTCCTATACAATGCATCTCTTTGAGTGGAAGGTAGAACAGGGAATGCGAGTCCAGTCGCTTCTAGTTTTTAAAAGCCAGCTCCACAACGGCGTAGCGAAACCGCCCTGCGGGAGTCATACTGGCAACCACTTAAAGAGGTGGCAAAATGGTTCAAATGGCTCTGAGCACTATGGGACTCAACTGCTGAGGTCATTAGTCCCCTAGAACTTAGAACTAGTTAAACCTAACTAACCTAAGGACATCACAAACATCCATGCCCGAGGCAGGATTCGAACCTGCGACCGTAGCGGTCTTGCGGTTCCAGACTGCAGCGCCTTTAACCGCACGGCCACTTCGGCCGGCTTGCCGCCTAGAGGTGGCAGGAAGAAGGACAGCGACCCTGGGCCAGGTGATTGAAGCTGGAGGGCCGGTAGCGAGGGCATCGGTACAAGAACAGAAAAGAAGCTTTAGAAAACTGCGTTTCGAAATTCCAAATGGATACGAACAAAAGCAAGTGACGCATTTTCGTCCAGCGAGCGTGACACACGGAAAGGTCAATGCACTTTAGGTGTCTAGAACGGGCACACAATGTCCGATTGGAGGAAACTCACTAGGAAGGAGAAGACTACTGAAGTTTCCATGTGGTTTCATAGAAGGGACGTTGCGATTGGTAGAGGGTGTTTCTACAAAATAATAGGTACGCTCCTATTGGTCGAAAAAGGCCATGATGTGAAAAAGTAACCCAAGTGGATGGAGGCAGTTCTGCCATGAGTAGGACAAGAGAGAAATTTTGTGGTATGGACTCTTCTCTGAACTGGCGTCAAGTGCAGAACGGAGTGCTTAACGCTCCTTACGGTGCAAAGAAGAAATTGGTGTGGACACTGTGTTCACAGCAGCTGCACTCCATCTAAAATTAGCTGTAGCAACGTTTAGCTCCAACTTTGGAGAAATGAACCAGCCAAATTAGTAAATTTGTTCTTGTGAGAACTGAGTGGGCACTCTAATATGCATTCTGCTCCAACCATGCGCTTGTGTGTCGCCACATAATGTTTTCTTGCATAATGGGAAACATAGGGAAAGTTCAGCAAAGGCTAGATCAGTTTTGTAGGAATTTTAGTGTGAGAGAGCGGCTTTGCAGACAGCATCACATCGCAGCTTAAGGTAAATACCATGTGCAGACGTGTAAACTTTGTTAGTTCACCAGCTTGCGACCACTGTAAATTCGAGCGGCCTTGGGTAACCTTGCACTTAAATTTGTCATTTGTCTAACCATTCACCGTAAACTTGATTGTCATCCTAAATAGTACCGAAATTTGAACAGGAATCGGACGATTTTCGTAGTACTGACCAACATCATAAAGTATGTGTAGGAGCAATTTTGCAAAGAAATGTCCAATTAAAATTTCATATTGTTGTGCTTGGGATTAATGTAAAGAAACTTCCAATTAAACTTTCATAATATGGTGCTTCTTTCAGAGAGTTAATATTTAACATTTTTGTGTATAAACTTATTTCACTTTTTGATGTTGGCAAGATGCGTTATCCATTGCACTGTTTTTATGTTGGCGAGTTGAAAACTGTGTAAAAAGCTGTAATGTGGTGAGAAATATTGCGACATTAAGCTTGTCATTTCACTTCACACAGTTGTTCTCAATTCAAGAATAAGCAAGCAAAAAACAAAACCCCTGCAACCTTCACAACTGGTTATGACCATCTGCTTAATAACTTGTTTATCCGCCTTTGGAACAAAATACATCACTGGTACTGTGTACCAGGGATCCGACAGTTTGTTGGTACCTTTGCAGAGGTGTGTGGCATTAGATGTCTACGCACAGGTCATGAAATGCTCGTAAAGTACGGGCCACTGATTTGCGCACGCAGTGATAACGCCCGATAGCGACCCACGTTGGGTACCATAAGATTTACATCAGGCGAATTTGTTCACCAAGACGTCAACGTGAGTTCACCAAATTGCTCCTCAAAGTACCGTAACACTGTTTAGGCTCCGAGACATGGGAAATTATACTGCTGTCGGGGAAGACATCAAGCATGAAGGGATGCATGTGGTCCGCAGCTGTCAGCGTATGTTCGATTACTACCACAGGTCCCATGCAAGCGCAGGCGAATGTCTCTCATAGCATAATACTGCGTCCGTGACATCCTGAAAGTTTCCAGCCGCCATTAACCTCCTTGACGGCGCTTGTGGAGACGACCAGCGACGTAGTGTGTAGCAAAAACATGATTCGCCCGAAGAGCCGACGGGTTTCCATTGATAGAAGATCGGATCCCGGTGACCTCTGGACACTACAACCGTAATATACCTAGTCGTTGGGTCAACATGTGAACAAATAGGGGTGGTCTGCTGCAGAGGTCCACGTTCAACAATGTACGATGAGCGGTTTGCTCCAAAACACTTGTGCGTGCATCAAAATTGTTCTCATTCTGCAGAGGTGCCAGAGATCGCCGTCTACCCTACTTTACAGTGCAGTCTACGAACCCCATTTTCTGTGAAGAGTCGTGCACTCCAACCATTTAGTGCCTATTGGTAGTTGCATTGTCCATATACCAATCTCCATAGATGCTCACGAGTAGCACGTGGATATTCTACCAGATTTGCCGTTTTCTAGATACAAGTTCTCAGGCTCTGCATAATAAAAATCTGCCTCTTGTTAAAGTCACTTATCTCAAAGGACGTTTGCATTTCCAGCTCATTTCTTCGCTAGGGTAATCCCCCGTCCGTGTGTGCTTCGCTGACATACCGGGTGATCAAGAAGTCAGTATGCAAAAATTAGCATAACAAAGTAAGGCAAAGCAAAGATGATGTTCTTTACAGGAAATGTTCAATATGTCCACCATCATTCCTCAACAATAGCTGTAGTCGAGGAATAATGTTGTGAACAGCACTGTAAAGCATGTCCGGAGTTATGGTGAGGCATTGGCGTCGGATGTTGTATTTCAGCATCCCTAGAGATGTCGGTCGATCACGATACACTCGCGACTTCAGGTAACCCTTAAGCCAATAATGGCACGGAATGAGGTCTGGGGACCTGGGAGGCCAAGCATGATGAAAGCGGCGGCTGAGCACACGATCATCACCAAACGACGCGCGCAAGAGTTGTTTCACGCGTCTAGTAATATGGGGTGGAGCGCCATTCTGCATAAACATCGTACGTTCCAGCGGGTGTTTATCAGCCAGGCTGGGGATGATGCGATTCTGTAACATATCGGCCTACCTCTCACCCGTCACGGTAGCAGTTACAAAACCAGAATCTCGCATTTCCTCAAAGAAAAAAGGCCCGATAACGGTATATGTGGTAAATCCAACCCATACCGTGACTTTCTCGTCATGCAACTGAGTTTCCACGAAGTTCTAGGATTTTAGGTAGCCCAAATTCTGCAATTGTGGGCGTTGACAGACCCTCGGAGCGTGAAATGAGCTTCGTCGGTCCACAACACGTTACTCAACCAATCGTCATCTCTCGCCATCTTTTGAAACGCCCACAACGCGAATGCCCTCCGCTTCACTAAATCACCAGGTAACAGTTCATGATGCCGATGGATTTTGTACGGATAGGGTACGCCTCAGTGCCAACCAAACAGTAGTGTGTGGAATGCAGGTGCGACGTGCGACTGCACGAGCGCTGACTTTCCCGTGCTTAGACGAACCCGCTACAGTCTCCATTTCTTCCTGAACTGTCTCAGCAGCATTACGCCTTGTGCTCGGTCGGCCACTTCGGGGCCTATCGTCTGACAACCCGTGGCTTCGAACTTCGAAATCATTCTCGCCACAGATGCATTTGTCAACGGACCTTTACCCATTCGAATCCCCTTCCTATGGTGATAGGATCGTAACGCTGAAATAGCACATTCCCCATTCTGATAATACAGCTTCACTAAAAGCGCCTTTTCAGGTAACGTCAACATGCTGCGACTGCTGGCGCATCTGATTCTCTCTCTCATTACAGCTACTTTTATACACGATTTTCATGCGCAGTCACTGACATTTTGCTGTCTAGCGCCATCTGTCGGACATTTTGGGAACTTAGTTTTTTTTTTGTTCTAGTAAAACCCAATGTCATTCCAAGCATGTGTGTCAATTTTTAGCTCTCTAACTACATTATTCCGTGGTTTATTAAGTTTTCAAATTTATGCTGAGTTTTTGATCACCCGGTACTTTTGTTTCTGCGTTACGCGTCCGCATCGCCACGAGGCGGCATCAAATGTCGAGATGGACACTGGTGTTTTGACTTATCAGTGTATTTATGCTAGTATATATCGTCTTCGCCCATAATCCTGCTGTTATCTTCGGGTGTATATCACTCGATGATGATTTTGTCCTTCCGTAATATTTTTATATCGAAACGCTAGCGCTTGAAACTTAATGAGTTTGGTTTTCTATGCTTTGCACCTAATACGAGGCTCAAATGAAAAAAAAAAAGAAAGGAAAAACACATTGGTTTCCTCTCGCCTCTTATACGGGGGTTGGACAGAGATAAGGAAACGTGTAGAAATGTATGCTTGAACATCACTGCAGATTGGAGTTAAAATCTTCTGAGCCGCGTCACGTTTTCTCTAAAATAATCGACGTTTCTATCCCTCTGCCGGGATCTTTCTCAGCATCCTCCAGTGTCCACTGCTGCTAGAACACTGTGTACTAGCGGTAGTGGACATATGAAAATCCTAAGGAAGATCCCAGTACAGGGAGTAGAAACGTCGATTATTCTAGAGGAAATATGATGCGGCCTAATAACCCAGAAGATTTTAACTTCAGTGACAACGGCCACGAAAGCCTGCAGACTACCACTGGAGATGCTAGCCTTGCATGCAAGTTGCGTTACTGCATCTGACCACGACCGGCACCTGTGCAATACTCAGTACGTTGCAAGTGTCTGTGGTGGCTAGGATACCGTTGTAGATAGTTTTGAGTCGGAGGTTAGTGAATTCGAACCCTCGTCTCTCTTGTCTCAGTCTTTTTCCTCCTATTACCTACTGGGTTCCTTCTCCTCCTTCCCCCCTGTGTCTGTCCATCTCATCCTCCTCTTTCTCTCTCCACGTCACCATCCACCATCCCCGTCCCAGTATATGGTTGCTGCCCGCATCTCGTGGTCGTGCGGTAGCGTTCTCGCTTCCCACGCCCGGGTTCCCGGGTTCGATTCCCGGCGGGGTCAGGGATTTTCTCTGCCTCGTGATGGCTGGGTGTTGTGTGCTGTCCTTAGGTTAGTTAGGTTTAAGTAGTTCTAAGTTCTAGGGGACTTATGACCACAGCAGTTGAGTCCCATAGTGCTCAGAGCCATTTGAACCATATATGGTTGCTGTTTCCTGCCCCCCCCCCCCCCCCCCCCCCCCCACCTATCTCCAGTATTTTTTTCCACAACCAATTTTCGTGGAAATCAATGCAGGAGTTATAAATTTTTCGCGATGGCTTTGCCTGTGGACGGGTATATATCGTATGTTTAATGTATTTCTCACTTATTCATACACATATTTCACCTGTATCGCCAGGGAATTCTGATCTGGAATTTCGATTCCGCGCAGTTCAATGCTTGTGACATCATATCTGCTGAATTATGTGTGGTACAATGGTATAATTTTTCTTATTCATCGGGTGGTATATAAGTGCTCTGCGAAATGTGTTGCGAGTACAATCAGTAGTAAAGAACCGATAAATTAATACTTAAGCATGATGAGGCGGCTATTCACGAATCTCAGTGTCTGTGACGTCATATCTCACGAACTACGTGTCGTAGGAGGACATATTTTTCGGCGTTCATTCAGTGGTATATGTGAATATTGTCTGTAAAATTTGTTATACACTGCTGGCCACCGTAAATGCAACACCCTGAAGGAAGCATCCGAATCAAGTGAAATTTACACCATGAGTTTGCAGCGATGAGATATGCAACTGATTAGAATTTCAGCGCAGACGCACATCACGCGCGCCTGTGGCGCCACCTCACAGCGCCATTTAAGGCTTGGCCATTTCGACGAGTGTACGTTCGGCACGTGTGTTTACCTTGTGGTTGTTTCACAAGACGATCAGTTATGCCTCGTAGACAACAGCGAACATCTTTTGATCAAGTATCCGAGTTCGACAGAGGAAGGGTAGTGGCTTACCGAGATTGTGGATTATCATACAGAGAAATCGCTAGTCGTGTTGGACGAAACCAAACAACTGTAATCGGGATATGTGACCGTTGGATGCAGGAGGGTACGACAGACCGACGTGGTCGATCGCATTCACCTCGGTGCACCACTGCACGTGCTGATAGGCAAATTGTGCGCATGGCAGTGACGGATCGCTCAGTGACATCCCGAACCATAACACAGCACATTGCGTCTGTAACGCATCATCCAGTGTCTGCGCGTACCATTCGACGCCGTTTACAGCAGAGTGGTCTGTCCGCAAGACGTCCATTGCTTCGTCTACCATTGACGCAGAACCACAGACGTCTCCGTCGCCAATGGTGTGATGACAGACGGATGTGGACGGCAGAATGGAATGACGTTGTCTTTACTGACGAGGCACGCTTCTGTCTGCAGCACCACGATGGTCGGATTCGAGTGTGGAGACACCGTGGAGAGAGAATGCTGGACAGCTGCATTATGCACCGCCACACTGGTCTTGCACCGGGTATTATGGTATGGGGCGGTATTGGATATTACTCTCGGACGCCTCTAGTACGCATTGCCGGTACTTTAAATAGCCGGCGCTACATATCCGAGGTGCTGGAGCCAGTTGTCCTTCCTTACCTTCAGGGCTCGGCCACAGCCATATTTCAACAGGATAAGGCGCGACCACACGTGGCACGCATTGTCCAGAGGTTCTTCGTCAATAACCACATTGAATTGCTTCCCTGGCCGCCTCGCTCTAGGGATCTTTCGCCGATAGAAAACATGTGGTCCATGGTTGCTCAACGAGTGACCCAGATTACATCCCCAGCTGCCACACCAGATGATCTTTGGCAACGTGTGGAAGCTGCTTGGGCTGCTGTACCCCAGGAACACATCCAACGTCTCTTTGATAATGCCGAGACGTGTGGCAGCGGTGATCTCCAACAATGGCGGCTACTCTGGCTACTGTTTCTGGCAGGAACCACATGTCACAGACGTCTGTAAACGTAATCATTTGATACTTGGTCAACATGTTATCTACAAAATAAATTTTGCTGTGCTACCTCTTGTCTTTCTTGGTGTTGCATTTACGGTGGCCAGCAGTGTAAATAGAGTTAGTAGTAGAAAAGTAGTAAATTAAAAGGTCAGGGCCGACGCAGAAGTTTTTCTGCATGAACAGCGAAAATATACTAAGTGAAAAATTTTTCTTTTCAATTTTTTGTCTACCCCAATAGCTGAGTGATTAGCGTGACGGATTGCCGTCCTAAGGCGCGGGTTCGATTCCCGGCTGGGTGGAAGATTTTCTCCGCTCAGGGATTGGGTATTGTGTTGTCTTCATCATCATTTCATCCCCATTCGGCGCGCAGGTCGCCCATGTGGCGCCGAATGTAATAAGACTTGCACCAAGGTGGCTGCACCTGCCCCGCAAGGGGCCTCCCGGCCGATGACGCCAAACACTCATTTCCATGTTTTTAAATTTTTTGGGAAGTGGTGGCGTTATTAACGAGAAGAAGCCTCGAAAAGTTTGAAATTATGTGTAGAATTTGTTACAAGTCGCTAAGTGCTCTCATTCTCAGATAGGAGACGAATATCATCTGTTTATTGGCACATAGTGTGCTACGCTTTGAGGTAAGAGCGTCTTACGCCCTCGGTGGTTCTTTCCAGACAGTAATTGATACGTGTACCAAGTCCGACTGAAATGGATCCAGTGGCTCGGAGGAGATGTAGAACCTACTTAAATATTAAATATATGCATGTTTATATGATTAATATGCAGTGATTACTCTTGAATCCTATAATGGTTCACTATTTTTGGCTGGTGTGTGTAAATCGTATGATGAGTGAACTAACGGTCTATGGGATCCAGAAACAGGAAGCAAATCTTTGCTGCTGTAATGTCACAGAAGCAGTTCCGTTGTATCTCACATGTGTCTAACAAGTCTGAGCAAAGACCACAAAGAGCAAATGACAAGTTGGCACCTATAATAGTTCTGCGGGAAAAGTGGAGCGGAAATACTTTCGAAGCTACAGTATATAATTCAGGTACAAATGTAAGCGTAGATGAGCAAAAATAACCTAAACGTAAAATTATAGTATTTTTAAAGAGTTATGAGTATCGTGATCTGAAATGAAACTTGTGTCATTATGACATGGAAGAGTATATGCGTATACTGAACAAAGGAGTAAGCTTAAATTTGGTCGACTGGAAGAGAAATAACATCTTACTGCACATTTCTTCAATTAATTTTCCAATTACTTCGACAACTGTGATATCTTGAAATCCTTTAGTTGTTTACTTCACAGTTCTATTTCCTTATCACAAAATTCTTCTTGTTTTCCATACGAATTTTATGTCTCCAGTGTGCTTGGAGTCAACGAACACTTTCAAATTTGAAATTTCAAGTTGTACTCACAATTGTGAATCAGGAGTCGAATCCGTGATCACAGCTTTACGAGACAGGGAATAAAGTTTTGTCAGCAGCATCCACGTTAAGTTGTGATAACGTGTTGATATTCTCTAAGGCTATATTCCTCACGCCGTGGAATCACAGCCACATTGTTTTCCACATAAACTGTGGTTAGTTTTCTGGTCTGTATATATCAATGACCTACCATGTACCCCTTCAAACATCTTTGGTGTGTAACATTTCACCAAAAACCAATGATTTCGCCGAAAACGATTATTCAACAGCGTTCAGGAATTATAGCTGTTTTCAGCATGCAAGAACTTTTGTAGGAACCTTTCCCGAAGACTGATCTACGTCGTACCATCAAAAAGAATGTACATGCTGTTAATTACACGGACTGTGTCGTTGGATAGAACAATATATGTGCTGGGATACTTGCCTCCACGTCAATGAATATTTCGTCCATAAAGAACAGCACCATGAGTGCTGCAACTGTTGATAAATACAAATAAAACAGTTTTCTGAGTCAGTCACTTATTTCTTTTGCTACTTCGCGTTCGATGATTCACATCATCATCTTTAGGTGGAGAAATGTCTAGTTGCATAGCTAGTGTTAGTGAAGAGAACAGAAGCTTGTCCTCAGCAGCAGACCAAGGCCAATGTAAGTTGTCGCTGTTGGTCTGGTGCTGTGAAAGGGCTTCTATGCTCTTTAATAACACCAGCTAGGCCTATGTAGCTAATCAGTTCTCGACCTAAAGATGATGGTGTGAACTATCGAAATGCGAAGTGGCAAAATAAATGACTGGCGCAGAAAATTGTTTTATTTTTCACGATAAATGGTGACAGCCAAAACAGTTGCAGGACAAAGATTTATTAAAATTCTTTAATTAATGACAGAAGGTTTGAATTAGCACAACTTTAATTTTGTTACCCATGTGTACGTATCTATGGATTTTAATGTGCGTGACTGTCTGGCACATACCACAAGTGCCCTCTCTCGGCAAAACTATCTGCCCTAGGGCTTTCACACTCCCGTCACGATAGTTCATAGGCGAAGTATTGATGCTAAACTGTGTTCGCATCTACACTGTGTCCACAATCATGTTGTATAAATGGAGATGATGTCTTAACTACTGACGACGCTTTTGGCACAACTGTTTTATTAATCTCCATTGCGGGATGTAATTTTAGTAGGTGACTAAAAGTTTTTGTGCCTGTAATACTCGGGTAATTTTACGGTTACCTAAGCTATAGTGTTTTTTCTTTCTCATTTCCGATGCTAAGTTTTTGCTAATGAAAGTGTCTTCTTGTTCTGGATATTTTACTTCTGATGAAGGTATATTTATATACGCCGAAACCATGGTCAAGAATTTTAATAAATCTTTATCCTGCAACTGTTTTGGCTGTCATCATTTATCGTGAAGAATTTCAACAGTTGCTGTCAGCCATGTTTAAAATCTTGAGACTGTTTTATTTGTATCGTTGTCAACTATTGTAACGTAATACACTCGACCCGGTTCGATCGTTTTTATTCGTGTACGTCAACATTTGATAAGGCCTGAACCGTGAACGTCCTCTACTATCGGTTTTGGTATGGGCTACAAGTGAAAATTTTCAAGTAATTAAAGAATATGTCAACTCGTCTGTGACGAAGCACTCTTAGCCTTGGAAATGTGCTGGGCGTGCTATGCGACGGAGTATTGACGGTGTCAGATTCCAACAGAACGGCGCCTGGGCTAGCTGTCAGCTGCACAGGGGTGGTGGTGTCGAAGACAAAAGAGTATCGCGCGCGGCATATGTGTCATGCGCAGGTGGACAGCGCGGCTGCACCTGCCAGTATACGCACCCTCTGTTTTATGTATTGGGAGGGGGAGCGGGTGTGAGAGGCAGCCGGTGGCCACGCTTAATATTTGACGAGGCCGTCAGCGGCGCACAATGCGACCCAACACACAATGGCGACCGGCTGTCACCCCACGTCAGGCGCGCGCCCACGTTGCAGCGTCCCGGCGCCCATTCAACAGACGCAACGTGTGCACAAGCAGATAGCCGCACACCGACTACCCAGCCAACCGTCCCACTGTGGGTGTTCTGAGTCATTAAAGAGTGTTCAAGTTCCGCGGAACAGTGCACTGTTAAATGCTCTTGATATAACCAATATGTTATCGGTGCTCAGAGGTTGGATGAAATACTACCCACACTTCCGGATGGGCACCTCATTTTCGGAGCTTATACAACTATTTGTATCTCTTTAATCTGGAAATTCTTATCGTGGTTCAAACACGCAGCTCTCCATGCTCGTTGACTGTAGAGACGCTGTGCCCCTTTTTAAATAGATGCACAACACCAGCATGCGCTATAGTAATGAAAACTTCCTATCATATGCAGACTGTGCTAAATCTTGACCTTAACAGACTTCCTTTCCAGAGGGACGTCACAACGAAAATCTGAATTAACTCAAAGAATCGTTTAGATTGAGCTTCTGCAATTTCGGAAGTTTAGAGAGACAAAGCTTCAGTCTTGTGCGTATCAAACATCGATGAAACTCCTTGGCTTCTCCAGTATCGCACGAGTTGCCTAATATCTCTGCTGGCAACTCTCAACATGTCGATCGGTGCCTCACTTTAATATTTAATGACTTTCCTAAACTTCTCAATGAAAACTGGTCCTCAAATCAACCATCACCTGACGATGGCAGACTAAATAATTTTCAGACACATCTTTATCATATCCCAACATATGAATATTCTTGACTGACAAGGGGGCCCTCCATACTGTAAATTACAAATTTTGATGGGCTTCAAATATGTTGTAGAGGCGCTTACCCTGTAGTACCTGGCTATCCGGTTTTTAGCGACGGGCCTTGGTTTTTGAGACAATCGATTTTGAAGTTCATTACGCGTTTTCTATATCCGTAACACTACATATACAGGGTTATTACAAATGATTGAAGCGATTTCACAGCTCTGCAATAACTTTATTATTTGAGATATTTTCACAATGCTTTGCGCACACATACAAAAACTCAAAACGTTTTTTTAGGCATTCACAAATGTTCGATATGTGCCCCTGTAGTGATTCGGCAGACATCAAGCCGATAATCAAGTTCCTCCCACACTCGGCGCAGCATGTCCCCATCAATGAGTTCGAAAGCATCGTTGATGCGAGCTCGCTGTTCTGGCATGTTTCTTGGTAGAGGAGGCTTAAACACTGAATCTTTCACATAACCCCACAGAAAGAAATCGCATGGGGTTAAGTCGGGAGAGCGTGGAGGCCATGACATGAATTGCTGATCATGATCTCCACCACGACCGATCCATCGGTTTTCCAATCTCCTGTTTAAGAAATGCCGAACATTAGGCTGCGTTCACACTGCCGGCCGGGCCGGGCCGGGCTGACGCATACTGGCTCGGCTCGTGCCTAGCCAGCTCAGGCCGACGAGTAGTGCATTCACATTGCGCGCCGCGCCGAGCCGGGACGGCGAAATGGGGGAAAATCCACTTCTCCGATTTTCATGTTTTAAAAATTCTTAGCGCTATATAAGACTTCGCCACATCGTTTTATGAACTTATTTTTTCCTTAAAAGCTTTACTTACGTCGTGAAATAAGAAAAAGTCTACTTTTCGTTTCGCGTGATTTCTTAGTTTCGTAACGCTTCCCAACCGATTTTGAAGAAAGTATGCGGCTAAAAAGTCTGATTTTTGTACACGTGGTAGTGCAACATCTTAGCTTCGTATTGAATCATTTATCTTTCCATATTTGTTAACAGTCATTGTGAAATGATGCTATTTGTCAACGTTGTGCACTTGATTTACAAATCTTGTAGTGAAAAAGTTATGTAGCGTGTAGCTTACTGTTAGATCCGTTTTAGACCATCCGTTGTTGGGAATGAAATGTAGCTAAAAGTACCAAAAAGTTTTTGAAATGGTAATGATACTGATATCTGTCTCTGGTCTCAAGTAATCCGAGCTATACAGTGGCGTCAGTGCCGCGTCCTCAAGCCACGGAGTTCGCGCGGTTACAGCTTGGTTTAGTGTAGGCATATAAGCCAGGACAGAAAAAAACTAATTATTAGTGATCAGCGCAGACCTAGTGCCGGTCCCTCTTATTATTTTAATGGTCTCATTCTCTAGATAAATCCAAATGTATAAGAATTTTTCCCTCGGCTACTGGACAATCATCTGCTATGCTTTTATAATTGGCCACACGTCGCATCAGAAAAGACAAACAATTATTTGTCATCAACATCCTACAATTAATATGATGTACATTTCGTATTTCGAACTAAAAGATAACTGAAGCGCAATTCTGTAGTCTCGTTGTCTACTTTGACGGAAAAAATAATGGAGAGTTAATGAAACTACTGTAGATCGGCACAGATGTGCGTTTCATTCTTCTTCATAGTTTTTTTTTTCCTTCCTTGGCGGGCTGCGCTGCACTGTCAAGGTAATCCCCACTCTTTGGCTAAATGGCTGGCCGGAGGCCAAATAAATAAATTTGAAAAGATCCCCACCCTTCGACAGCTGACAAGCAAGTCAGTAGAAAACGCAGCTGCAGTCAACAGTTGCTCGCCTTTACCTAGTCTGTGCTGTCGTGTAGAACAATGTCTTCACTCTTTTATTGGTATTGTTTTGACTCTGCAGTAACTCGTCGAGTTTTGAAGTACAGAAGAACTAGGAGGTTATGGGTTCATCCCATAAATAGTGACAGACATTTAGGAGAGTTTTTTTCTTTATATGATGAACTTAAAAACTATCCTGAAAAATTTTATTCAAATTACAGAATGAATCATAATACATTTCAGTATATGCTGCAGAACATTCATGACAAAATTTCTAAACAGAACACAAATTTTCGCAGAAGTATAACAGCAGAAGAAAAATTGTGTATAATGATAAGGTAAGATTCGTTAGTACACACTTTTTGGTTTGCAGTAGAACTTTGTACAGCATTCACTACATCCAATTAATTGTAGCCATGCTTTTGTATTTTAAATTTCACAAACGCTTACCTCTGAGGGGAAGAGAGTTTATGGAACTCCTGAGAATCATTAGGAAGTAATTAGCTTCGTCATTTTGGGTAACGTCTTGCTGTGCCTTCAACAAAGAATCGCAGAAATACTCTTTCAGAATTTTCCAACTTTTTTCTTCTTTTTTCTTCATGATGCAGCGCTTGGCAGTGGTGATGGTTCATCATGTGGAGCCACTGATGACCTCACAGAATTCTTTTCATTACCTTGTAAGATAGACAGATTGATAGGCGAAGAGTTTTGAGGTAATGCCCTTTGACTCAGTGGTTCTATTTCCACTGATAAGGAGCTGCCACAGCATGACTTTACAATGCATTATCATCTGGTAGGGACACATTTCCGTCCCTCAGTGACACTCATATCTGTCTCCGTTTGCAAGTAAATGCGAACTATTCAGTGGCGGCAGTGCCGCGATCGCTGGCAAGCTATTGTTGCAAATGCATGTAAATACGGTAGATTAAATAAATGAAATAAAAATAATTTCGCATGTATCATTATAATAAACGTAATTTTTCCTCACTGATTGTGAAATGTGAGGTAACATCTTAAAATAAAAGACGTGTGAAGTCACACTTGTGATGAAAGCAGAAGGGAGACGTGTGATGCGTGTACTGCAGAAGCTGTAGTGCTGCTCCACAGGCTCGCGCCTGCGGTCGGCTCGCGCCGGCAATATTAAACACTCGGGATGTCGCCGGCTCGGCTCCGGGAGGCTCACGCCGTGTCGGCGCGGCCCGGCCGCCAGTGTGAACACCGCAATTCAAAACCATGTGTTTGATATCGAAGCGGGCGGCGGCCCGGCCAGGCTCGGCTCGGCCCGGCCGGCAGTGTGAACGCGGCTATGGTGGAAGTGCGGTGGAGCACCATCCTGTTGAAAGATGAAGTCGGTGCTGTCGGTCTCCAGTTGTGGCATGAGCCAATTCTCCAGCGTGTCCAGATACACGTAACTTTTTTTCGCAGAAGAAAAAGGGGCCGTAAACTATAAACGGTGAGATTGCACAAAACACGTCAACTTTTGGTGAATTGCGAATTTGCTGCACGAATGCGTGAGGATTCTCTACCGCCCAGATTCGCACATTGTGTCAATTCACTTCACCATTAAGAAAAAATGTTGCTTCATCACTGAAAACAAGTTTCGCACTGAACGCATCCTCTTCCATGAGCTGTTGCAACCGCGCCGAAAATTCAAAGCGTTTGACTTTGTCATCGGGTGTCAGGGCTTGTAGCAATTGTAAACGGTAAGGCTTCTGCTTTAGCCTTTTCCGTAAGATTTTCCAAACCGTCGGCTGTGGTACGTTTAGCACCCTACTTGCTTTATTCGTCGACTTCCGCGGGCTACGCGTGAAACTTGCCCACACGCGTTCAACCGTTTCTTCGCTCACTGCAGGCCGACCCGTTGATTTCCCCTTACAGAGGCATCCAGAAGCTTTAAACTGCGCATACCATCGCCGAATGGAGTTAGCAGTTGGTGGATCTTTGTTGAACTTCGTCTTGAAGTGTCGTTGCACTGTTATGACTGACTGATGTGAGTGCATTTCAAGCACGACATACGCTTTCTCGGCTCCTGTCGCCATTTTGTCTCACTGCGCTCTCGAGCGCTCTGGCGGCAGAAACCTGAAGTGCGGCTTCAGCCGAACAAAACTTTATGAGTTTTTCTACGTATCTGTAGTGTGTCGTGACCATATGTCAATGAATGGAGCTACAGTGAATTTATGAAATCGCTTCAATCATTTGTAATAGCCCTGTATTTCGAGCAAGTCAGTACTGTTGTTTTTTTTTATCAAAATCGGCCGAATTTTTCATCAACATACAGGTTAAGGTGTGTGAAATTATAAAGATGTATTCAGTTATTAATTTTTTCAAATGTACATTCCGTTTGCGGTTCGCAGTTGGAGATCCAAATGTTCGTACAGCGGTCGCTTCTCGTATTACCTGAAATCGATCTCCACTCATTATCGTCCCCTCTCCCGTGAATACCGTTAGCCGTAACGGGAACCACAGCGTCTAGTTGCAGCCAATGAGGATGCGAGTTGTATTCCGTAACGTTCGCATCCAACTACAGCGTCAGTTGCTCGCAAAGCTTTTCTAGTCCCGTGTGTTACAAAAATTCTTTGAAATGGAAGAACCAAGTGTTTCTGCAGTAGTGCAGCCAGAAGAAGATCCACAAATAAAGGAGTTGAACGAAGAATCAAAAGGCGAAATCACAAATACCATTAAATATGCGGAAAATCCACTCCGCTATTTGAATCTCGTTATGAATACACCGCCTAGAGTGATCTCTGCCAATTCCGTTGCAATGTGATATGTATCGCAATACAGCATCTCTTCGTCGAAAGACAGATCATTATTGATGATGAATTGATAGATTTAAACGAAGATGATGAATTGGGAGAGTATGATACGAACCACAAACGGACAGAATATTTGAAAAAAATAATAACTGAATATATCTTTATAATTTCGCACATCTTACACTGTTTGTTGATATTCTTTGAAATAAAATTGAAAAATTTGGTCGATTTTGAAAAAAAAAAAAAAATAGTACAAGAGCAGGATTCGAACACGGTACCTCCATCGCGGTAACTATGAATCTCTACCGCTGCGCTACACTAACTTGCGCGAAAAATATGTAATGTTACCGATATACAAAACGCACAAGGAACTTCAAAATCGAGTTTCTCAAAAACGAAGGCCCGTCGCTAATAAACCGGATAGCCAAGTGCTCAGGGTAAGTGCCTCTACAACATAGTTGAAGCGTATCAAAATCCGTGATTTACAGCGTGGAGGGTCCCCTCGTGAGACATACGACCACTTTAATAGTTATCGATTTATATTTTGATATTAGAAACCATATACTAACACAGATTTTCTTAGTATCAAGTTTAAACAAGATCTGATCTTAAACATGATAGTTTTCCAATCCACTATAGCTCCCCATGATTAAAACAACATTTCAACAATTATTTTTTAATCTTCAATTTAAGTCACAGGCGATAGCAAGCACCAATAGTGTCTTCTCTCGTCCGGCGGCCTTTGTGCAGAGGGCAACAGCGGCCAGTTAACAGTCGTAAGGAACGACGTTGCCAGCAAGCCATGGTGCCTTTCCTCGAAATGAATCAGAGTACAAATAGAGCATTGAGTATACAATTCAAACAATTTTAGGTACAACCACTATATTTAACACTAATGCTGTTCAAGGTAGATCATCATATCGGTATAATACTGACTCACCTGCTAAGTGAACTGTAGGACATGGTGTAACTGTCTGCACCTTCTTTTCAGATCACACCATGTATTAGTTTCTTCAGCTCTGCATAACAGCTATATCGTTCATCCATTTAAACTTTCTTAGTGTCATCAATCCCTGGACCTCCCCACAACTCCAGTATTCCTCAAATTACAAAATTCGCTGTTCATTGATGTCAGAGGGTGTGTATCATAAGGTGATACGTTCCTTTAGTTAAGCTATGCTAAGTAACTCAATTCAGTACTTCTTTACACGACATAACGACACTCTTCAGCATTCATCTATAACATCACATATCAACCATCAGTATTTGAAAGTGATTAGGATTCCCTTCCCCATCCGAATATCGATGAGTGCCACTCAGGCTTAGTACCACGGCCGCAGATTTTTTCCATGAAGGGGCCGCTCCCCCCAACCGTTCAGTGAGACGCGACGGCGGCAGTAAATAGTGCGGATCTGCACTTGTCCTGCAGTGCTCACTATCCTCTCAAGACTCCGACGTGAACCGTTGATAGTAAAGTGATTGAACTCGTTATGTTCACTTTTATCGATTCGGATCGTTAACTGTCTCGCGTCCGTCGGCCGTCGTAATTTAATATATTATTATTGTTATTATTATTATTTGATTGTTGCCGACTTACGTGGTGGGCCTTAATAAAAATGATATTCCATTTAATTTTGATTTTACGATTAAATGCTTTCTTGAAGTTCTCCTTTGTAACAATATTAATCTTAAATTATTTGTTACGTTAATGAAAGACTCGCTGCATCTTAAAACATGAGCATACAAGCTGAACAATGTAATAAACTTTTCATATTAATTTCCTCGGCTAGTCAATTCACTTTAAAGCAAAAGATCTTTAGTTATCAATTACAATTGCGGCCCACACACGCGCGAGAGTATTTTTTCTTACCTCCGTTAACCATTGTACTGTAGTCGGAGTCCTGGCTCTGGGTCTCGGCTATGGTACTGAAAATAAGAATCTTAAAGCTAAGTATTTTCTGCAACGTCGGGCGGCTGTGGAGAAAAATTAATATTATGTTAATAGCGGGCGAGTTTTCCGCTTCCGCTAATTTTTCATAAGTTAATGTCGCCACGTAATGGCGTCGTTGGCTGCATCGGCCGCTGCGATTGTTGAGCTGTAAATTATTTGAATGCAGGTTAATTCAAGGAAGGCGGACATGAAATCGGGATCACCTCTTACAAATTAAAAGTGCACAATAATATTAAATCATTATATTATATGCTTAACTCATACAAATATGCTTACATTTGCCAGCACTCGCAAGATGTCCGTCTGTACATCATCAAGACAAGTGAAGAAGTGAAGTCGACTAAAAAAATTAACAAAAGAGAGTATCTTGTTGTCTCTTTAGATCATTTCGTCATAAATTATTTCTTTGCATTCCATTTCCTTGCATTTCTCGACAGAGAAATTATTGTTTTACGGCTACATGATAAAAATACATTATTCAATTTTTAAGTCTTTTCGTAATATAGCACTGGGGACGCTATAATTGGACTATTTGCGCACTCCTGCGACGGCTTTCGCCAAGCTTTCTCGCCTGTGTTTCTGGCTAGAGATCGACCACAGGAATCGCCTGTTTTTCGATCCGTACCTGTGTCACCATCAGTGTGAGTGACCACTAAACTCTGTTCTACCTGCGACAAGTAGGGTAGACAATAGAGTCTTTATACTCCCAATGTCTGTGATGTTTGTCATTCGCCACTTACTTTCATATAAGGCTACACTCAACACAAATACTTTCTGACAGCCGACCGGTGTGGCCGAGCGGTTCTAGGCGCTTCAGTCTGGAACCGCGAGACCGCTACCGTCGCAGGTTCGAATCCTGCCTCGGGCATGGATGTGTGTGATGTCCTTAGGTTAGTTAGGTTTAAGTAGTTCTAAGTTCTAGGGGCTGATGTCCTCAGATGTTAAGTCCCATAGTGCTCAGAGCCATTTGAACCATTTTGAACTTTCTGACAGCTAAATTGGTATTCTGTTGTGATAATTACCACATTTTGGAAGTACTTCCCTTCGTATTGACATTCATATTTCATACCCTCTTCAGTACAGTCATTGTCAATCTTTTTCCTTCCCAAAAATCGAAACTTGTGCACTAGTTTTAGTATTCATGTCCTAACTAGCATCTGATTCATTTCTGCTATACACCATTACCATGTTTTCTTTTCTCTCCTTGGGTTTCATGTTCTATTTTTTAGACACTATTCATTTCGTTGAATTAATCTTAGAAGTATGACAGGAATACAACAACATGGAAAAATCTCAATTTTTTTGTTTTTTTTCTTGAACTTGAATTCATTTTCCTGATTTTACCTTGATTACGTTCACTGCCTGACCAATTTACATACTTGCACTGAATAGTACAGGGATACGTTACAACACTGTGTCATCCTTACTCCATTATTACCTCACTCTCATATTGTTCTACTCTTATAACTTCAGTCTCCCTTCTGTGTAAAATGTAGAGAGTTTTAACCCTATAACGTAGAGTAAACGTTGTTAAAAGCTTTATAACATTCTGCAAGAGTTATAAAAGTGGATTAGCCTTTTCTTGGTGTAGATTCTAAGACAAGTTATAGTATCAGATTTTGTCCCGCGTTTCCCTACATTTCTCTGGAACTGAAATTAATCTTCCCCAGAATCAGCCTTATGAATCGTCCTATCCTTCTGTATTTAAATCGTTTCAGTGTTTTCCAACCATGGTGTATTAAACCGATGGTTCGTTAATATTCATGTCTGTCAACAATCTGTAATTTGGCATTCCTTTGTCACAAGCTTGTGGTCTTTTGTTTTCTCCAATTTTTTATATCTTTGCTGCTCCACCAGTTTACTTTGATTTGTCTGAAAGACCCAAGGTCGACAAGAGCTCACTATTCTCACATGAGACCAGAAGAAGATAGTGTTTTATACAGAATTTCTGGAAGTGGTCTTGGTTTATTTTCTTTCATTGTTTAAAATAAGGATTGGTTGGATTAACTCTGATTGATGATAGTGTGGTCAGGCATACTAATATATCTTCTTTATTTTCTCATATTTCTTACATACGACATCTTCAATAACTTGTCCTCTATACTTTTTTCTACACCTTCTACACCTTTTTTTACACCTTTTCTACACCTTCATAATTTTCTGCTGTTACTTACTTAATTTTCGAAGAGCGTCAGCCAATGTAATTTCATCTTGCATATGAATTTCACGATATGCCTCTAACATCAGAGATTTATATATTTTGTTTCTTGCCAGTGTCCAGGTGTCACACTTAGACGAGCAAATGCTTTCACAAACTTTACCGCTGCTGCCACTTTTCAGGTTGCCAGTTGTATCACTACTGTTGCTAGAATAATTCTTTGTTTTGGACAGGCTATTAACAATCTGAGTGAAATCCATTCGTATGTCTCGTCATTACAAACACTAAAACAACTGTGAATCCAAAATTACGACCATCTTTGCAGCGCTTACCTTCACGGTGTCTGAAATACGCAGATGACCTGGCGCTTTCTGGTTGTTTAGCGTTTCGGAAAGACTGGGACAAATATTCAATAGAATTTTACTTATATTCTAGTTCTTGTTTATTTTTTTTCTTTTACTATCCCTACTGATCGTATTTCCCAGAAAAGTAACGAGTCAATCTATACAAGAAGCTCATTGCCTACATACCCCCCCCCCCCCCCCCGATTTTTAATTGCCTTACTTACACATAGTCATTTACTTTAGACTTATTTTATACTTCATACTTCGTCAAAACCATGCTTATTTTTAGTTTCAGCGTCTATACCATTAGAATATCTCAGGTCATGCTTTCGTCCACAATCCAATTCTATAACAAGAGTATTTGTAATATCACGAGATGGTATGAAGTTAATGAACAATAAAGGAAACGCAAGTTACTTAAGAGAATGTTTCGCTTTAAATAGGATACAATAGCTCAACATGCGTCTGGTGCGACGTATAGAAATCTATAAAGCGGTCCGACGAATCAGATTTTACAGATTTTTCAAGCGCGGAAGTTTGTGTTCATTGAGAATGACATTGCGGCATAGAGTACTTCAACTGCATTGCATGTTCCTTAGAGTATCACTCACATGGAAGAAATTTCCACTCGCTACTCCAGGTTAGGGGATCCTCATGCTCAGAAAGAGGAAAGCTATAATGAAGGGGAACATAGTTCGGAGTCTTCTGGCAAAAATATATGAAATCTGATAATTTCCTGTCATTGTATATGTTGTGTACATAGTTCCGCGTATTCAGCGCGTACACAACTTTTCCACTAGAGCGCGCCCCGCAAAGCACAACAGTGCAGGCGCAGCGCTCGTCCGTCTCCGCACTACGAGATGGCGCTGCCATAAAGACGGACCAAATTCTGCTTTCGCCGATCCGCGTATTAATATGTAACCCAGCCAATGAGGTTGTTGCTACCGTAGAACCTTTTCTCCTCGCGGATCACACTCGCGCAGTGATACCTGAACGTGCGAGGTATCATAACGAGTGTACAGACCTCCGATTAGTCAGTCTGCATTAGTCTGCATTTGTCTGCACCAGTCTGTACCAGTCTGCATTAGTCTGTAGTCAAGTTTCAGTCTGCGCCTAATAAGATTATCATATTCCTGTACATAGCCATGAAGAGAAATGTATAGACACTTTGAAACGTCCCCTTAGAAAAATTAATTAATGACTGTGCTGATAAACCTCTTCCATTATTTGATTTTCAAACAGCTGAGTAGAACTGAACGTACTCAGACATTTCGCTCTTTCCCTATTCTGATCAACACTAAACTGACACACAATATTTTTAGCGCAACGCAATCTGACTTTTAATAATCCCTACAAAAGAATGGCCCTGACTAACAATTACCTATACCTTTCACAAATCACTTACCTCACAAAAATCTTCGTTACTCAAACTACTGCAATACAGCGAGCGCTAATACTGCCAGCTTAATAAAAGATTCAAACTACTGAAGGCACTAACTACTGATAGACATAGTTAGCAAATGAAAGATTTTGATAGAGAACAAACAATGTATTTACCTTGATAGTGTTCAAAAGTCATAATATCTATATCAGTCCATGATATCCAATATTACAAATTTACTGTCTCTGTCCAGATCATCCGCTTTCAAAACTCCGCCATCTCACTCCCCACATCCACCACTGCTGGCGGCTCACCTCCAACTGCGCAACGCTACGCGCTGTTGACAGCCAACTGCCCAACACTACAGTAGCAAATTCCAACAATGCCACCCAGCCACAGACTGCACACAGCACAGCCAGTGATTTTCATACAGAGCGCTAGGTGGCGGTGGCGTTACCAATATAAGAACCTAAACAGCCTACTTACAACTTTGTCAAGTATCAGAGATATGTGAGAATAAGGTTAACGTACCAAGACCAAAGGAACTTCAGGCTGTCAGTTGTAAACGGCATCCAGAATCAAGTTACGTAATATCTATGATTTTTATTATTTTAATAAATGTGTATGAAAATTAATCAAGTTCTGTTTAAAGTTGGTCACCGTCAATCTGCTACTCTAAACGCGCAAGTGGCATTTCTATCGTCTGACCTAACGGCAGAAGATAAACACGCCACGATAAGACCACGAGACATATTGCTGACACTCGCCTACTTCGTTAGAGCGACAAGTGAACTAATCTGATGGTGTGTGTACCGAAGGTCTTACAGTACGCACACCACAGTATATAACTCCACACATACAGGGGTTCATCTTACTCAAGACAACTTTTTCTATAAAATACAGTTACATCCAACAGAAAATTATTGCTTTCGTTACTTGAGATGGGCACTCGATAGAAAAGATCTACATGTAATATTGGAAATGGTTATGAATCCATGACATAATTAGTTAACAGCACGCACATAGACCACTAACAAATTACTGAGGACAATTACTCAGAAGTATTAAAAACTTTTAACAATTTCAACAAACACTTGGTACCAACATACAATTGACATCAATCGGATTATATTACAAAATTTCTTTGATATTACTTGCTATGAGGAGATTCATATTTCAAAAACTGGTCCATAGTAATTGTTAGCCTTGGGCGTGGATCACTAAAGCTAAGATCAAATTCGATGAAACAACATGAAATGGGCACTCGATCCAAAAAACCGGCATGTAATACTGGAAACGGCTATAAATTAATGACAAAACTAGTAAACAGCAACACATGACAAGTCTGGTTAAGAAACAAAACATGATTAGAATTCCACAGACTTCACCGTAATTTAATCAAATGGTAAACCAGAAACATTTTTGAGCGTGTAATTCAGATAGCTGAATGACTCCTTAAGAGTAATCAGCATTTAGTCATCATAAGGTAACTAGATTTTCGATCTGAATTATGTTCCAACGAACAGAGATACAGGTCAGCGGCGGTCATAAGAGAGTGTCTGAAAGAAAAAGAAGCGGGGGGGGGGGGGGGATGGGTTCGATTCTGAATCCGGCCAATTACTACTGAATATTTATGGATTTATGGGAAGTTCTAGTGACAAGAATGAGGAAATGAAAGTCTTTGACTGCTAGTGGCGCATTAAAATTTGCTTATCTACGTAGCTATACTTTACAGTGCTTATTCAGTGACAGGTGGGGAAAAGAAAGAGGTTGAAGATATCATGACGAAATATAAATGTGCTCCAAAAATTTGCTTTTCGAAGTACTTAATCATTTTAATAAACTAGCAGGACATAAAAACAGAATGAACATGAAAAGGGTCCATAACAGAACCTTTTCAATGCTACATCGTCAAATATCAGGTATTTTGTGGACAGCAGTGTGGGAAATCAAGGAGGTATTAGACGATGGAACTAAAATTCAGGGATGAGAAACAGGACAGGACAGGACAGAGACAGCGATGGAATTGGAAGATCATTTTAAAGGAATCTATGTCTTAAAAAGAAACTGTGAGATGAACATCAACAAAAGTACTGCAAGGATAGTTAAATGTAGTTGAATTAAACCAGGCAACGGTAAGAGCATTAGATTAGGAAATGACATAGTAAAGGTAACAGATAAGTTTTAGTGTTCGGACAGATAAGTTACTGATGGCTGAAGTAGACACGATATACTCGCAAAATGCATGTTTCTATTGCAAGAAAAGTATTTCTAAAAATGAGAAATTTGTTAACATCAAATGTAAATGTAAAGGAAGTCCTTTCTGACGGTATTTGTCTGGGGTGTATCCTTGCACAAAAGTGAAACTTCCACGATTATCGGTTCAGGTAAGGAAGGGTCAGGCACTTTTGAAATGCACTGCTGTGGAAGAACTCCGAAAATTAGATGGGTATATCGTATAACTAATGAGGAGGTGCTGAAACGAATGTGTGGCAAAGCTTGATTAAACGAATGGACTTATTTATAGGATTTAGATTGTGACATCCACCAGTCGTCAATTTGATAATGGAGGGACGTGCGTAGGGTGTAAAAGTTAAGAGATAAACCGAGCAGTTCCAAATGAACGCAGGTAGCAGTAGATACGCAGGGATGAAGAGGCTTGCACAAGAAAGACTAGCTTGACAAGCAACATCAACCTAATCTTAAGATAGTGTAACAAAACAATAAAACTTCAGAACATAATGAACTGAATATTATTGGGCAGATTTCAAACCTGGATTTAGAGGAAATGTGGAAGGAAAGAAGTGCTGGGACATTCCTATATACACGATGTCTCTTCTATGGGTCGTCAGGTGCATGGTTTTTCAGCAGATATTGCAATTTCATTGTTGCAGAGTGAAGCTGGAGTCACCCCAACAAATACTGCTCATCACAAGTCTACGCGACGCACAGTTTCGATGGAAAGGTTCGGTCTGTTACCCGCTACATAGTAATGATTTTTAAGAAGGAATTTTACTTGTCACTCCCATGTTAGTCTATTGTGATATTCGTTTTACGATATGTAAAATACGAAGAATAACCTCGCAGCGACTGCGCAGCGCTTCTGCGTGGTGAGCCGGCCGGAGTGGCCGAGCGGTTCTACGCGCTACAGCCTGGAACCGCGCGACCTCTACGGTCGCAGGTTCGAATACTGCCTCGGGTATGGATGTTTGTGATGTCCTTAGGTTAGTTAGGTTTAGGTAGTTCTAAGTTCTAGGGGACTGATGACCTCAGATGTTAAGTCCCATAGTGCTCAGAGCCATTTGAACCATTTTTTTCTGCGTGGTGGTAGCGATTAGCGCGAGCCAGGGCAGTCTTACCGCTGCTGGAGAAATGGATTTTCTTCCTGTTTTACTGTTCCTGTTAATGTATGTCAATAAAAGGAATACAGTGCTAGACTAATTTGGGACCACTCTATCGAATGGGTAGGTAAAATTTCGATTAAAATTTTTTTATTTTTTATTTTTTAATTTATTTATTTATTTTTTTGTAAAAGGAAAGAAAGCGACGCTTTCCGTCGGCGCTGAGCGTCGCAGAAAAGAAGTGTTGTTTGACCTGACTCCAGCTACATTTCGCAAAAACGAAACTGCAAACACCTGCTGAAACAACAGAGACAATGCGCTGTCGCCACTTAGGAAAGACACCCTTCACGAATCTGTTGGAAGATCATTGCTGTTGTAGGAGGGAGGAGCTATGCCGAAATGGATAGCTGACAAATTACTGAACCGGAGAACTGTAACAACTGTGTTTTGCTTATTGTCGCGGACAACAATACAGAGAACGTTTATGAAATACGTAAACATTTATATTTAGCCAATCGGATTTCTTCTCCGACGCATATATGTGTACTGCTTTCACCTCTGTGAGGAAGTGCATTGAACACACACACACACACACACACACACACACACACACACACACACACACGCACACGCACGGACACACGCACAGACGCCCGCCTCCCTCCACACTCTCTCTCTCTCTCTCTCTCTCTCACGCACAGACACACACACACGCATATATATGTTGTTGTGCTACTCTATCATATGCAAGCTTCTTCACCTCCCAGTACCTACTGCAACCTATCCTTCTGAATCTGTTTAGTGTATTCATCTCTTGGTCTCCGTCTACGATTTTTACTCTTCGCGCTGCCCTCCAATACTAAATTGGCGATCCCTTGATGCCTCAGAATACGTCCTACCAACCGATCCCTTCTTCTAGTCAAGTTGTGCCACAAACTTCTCTTCTCCGAAATTCTATTCAATACCTCCTCATTAGTTATGTGATCTACCCATCTAATCTTCAGCATTCTTCTGTAGCACCACATTTCGAAAGCTTCTCTTTTTCTCCAAACTATTTATCGTCCACGTTTCACTTCCATACATGGCTACATTCCATACAAATACTTTCAGAAAAGACTTCCTGACACTCAAAACTACGCTCGATGTTAAGAAATGTCTCTTCTTCAGAAACGCTTTCCTTGGCATTGCCGGTCTACATTTTACATCCTCTCTACTTCGACCATCATCAGTTATTTTGCTCCCCAAATAGCAAAACTCATTTACTACTTTAAGCGTCTCATTTCCTAATCTAATACCCTCAGCATTACCCGATTTAATTCGACTACATTCCATTATCCTCGTTTTGCTTTTGTTGATGTTCATCTTATATCCTCCTTTCAAGACACTGTCAATTCCGTTCAGCTGCTCTTCTAGGTCCTTTGCTGTCTCTGACAAAAGTACAGTCTCATCGGCGAACCTCAAAATTTTAATTTCTTCTCCATGGACTTTAATTCCTACTCCGAATTTTTCTTTTGTTTTCTTTACTGCTTGCTCAATATACAGATTGAATAACGAATTCCACACACTTCTAAGAAAGGGATATTGTTATCCGTTTTCCTTCTGATATTTTGCTGTGCCTTAAGAACAGTGACAAAGCGATTCATTTCCGATACACACACACACACACACACACAAAGATAAAACTACGAGATTCCTGCGATATCGGGTTTATTGTTCAGAGCGCTGTAACAATGGAAGACACTCAGCGCGAGACGGCAGAATATACTCCTGCGTTGGGCGCCGGATAAATATATTGACCCGAGGGAGGCAATAGCTATAGATTTCTCCCGCACTGGAGGGTATCACAGTCCTTCTCTCCCGCCGTATCTTTCTCCTGCGTTCCGCTGATCAAATTTCTTCCACAATAACAGTCCATTGTCGGTGCGGCCGGGTATTGGAGATGCCATCTGACGCAGCCCAGTTCTTTTTTTATTTATTTTTTACGTCCTCCCAAGGCTGCAGACCACGGAATTCTCGGAATTTATCAGTTCAGTCGCATGAGACCTCAGTGAAAGAGGAGCAGGGAATGAGGCAATCACGGCGACTAGGATCACAAGTGACGAGCGAACTCCTTTCTATTTGCTTCAGTACAGGCCGAGTAGCTAATAAATGCTTTCGTGGTGCGATAGGAGGCTAGCGTATTAGAATTCAGTCAACATTAAATGCGTAAAAAGTGTTAATGTTCTTACGTAAATTGGAAGTGGAGGGTAGAGAAAGAAAAGGAAAGATCTCACGATATCACCTGGGTCGGGACATTATGCGGAGACAGCGACAGCGAGTGAAGATGTGTTTCTGACCGGGCCGCGAACACGGGTTCC
Source organism: Schistocerca americana (assembly GCF_021461395.2). Taxonomy (NCBI): domain Eukaryota; kingdom Metazoa; phylum Arthropoda; class Insecta; order Orthoptera; family Acrididae; genus Schistocerca; species Schistocerca americana. Next base: position 69,947,989 of record NC_060125.1, read on the forward strand.
CCCGCTTACTGGGGCAGTTGGGTTAAGCACTACTCCCCCTGGTGACAATGTTTACTGCTCTGCACGTACGCGGCACGCGTCTCGGCCGACACACGTTGCCACCTAGCGTCAGCTATCTGCAGAACTATTAAGTGAGTTGCAGGTGGATGGGCAAGAAAGGGAAGAAAGGACTTACGTCAGCTGTATTGGGACTTCATAGGGAATCAACGGCGTTGAGTGAAAATGTGTCCTCAAGTGCTCAACTGGGTTCCGAACACAGGTTCTCTTGCTTACTAGGCAGTTGGGTTAACCACACCGGCACCCAGACTCTGTGTTTATCGCAATTGCGCGGCCTACCTCGGCACGCCTGTCGGCAGACGCACATTCCGACCTAGCGCCGCCTACCACAGTCCCCGTCCATGTACTCCACGCTCGCTACTTTGAGATTCCCACAGGAGGTCGAATGTAATTAGGCATCCGCACTGAATGTGGTGGATTCATTGCCCATCGAGATGAATCAGTGATACGTCACCGTTCATTCCGCATAAAGTCCTGAAGCAACCGACATCAATAGTTCCGTCCCTTCTCCACCTTCAATTCACATAATATACAGGGTGGTCGGAAATTCCCGTTACAGACGTCTAGTACTTGTAGACGGAAGTGAGTATATGGTATTTTGAACAGGAACCCAGGTCCGGAAACATCATCCAACGAGACTACAGTGCGTCAAAGTTACAGGCGCGGGTGTCTTATTCAAATGGCTCTCAGCACTGTGGGACTTAGCTTCTGAGGTCATCAGTCCCATAAAAATTAGAACTACTTAAACCTAACTAACCTAAGGACATTACACACATCCATGACCAAGGCAGGATTCGAACCTGCGACCGTAGCAGTCGCGCGCTTCCAGACTGTAGCGCCTAGAACCGCTCGGCCACTCCTGCCGGCACGGGTGTCTGTAAATGTAAGTATACACGGCGTGATTCCGTAATGATGTTACAGACTTTCTAGGATGATGGAGAACGATAAATGTATTAATTTGAAGTAAGGATCCCTGTACCGGAAACGAACGAGTCGAAAGTTAAAAACGAAAACCGTTCTGATAGCTATGACAGTTGAACACATGTTCCGGTTCTTGTGTTGCGAAGAGTGTAGGGCTGGTAAATTTCAATGGTGTCAGTGTGGACAAAAACGAGAAAAACTGCTCGGCCACTCTTGGCTAATGGTTCAAATGGCTCTGAGCACTATGGGACTTAACATCTATGGTCATCAGTCCCCTAGAACTTAGAACTACTTAAACCTAACTAACCTAAGGACATCACACAACACCCAGTCATCACGAGGCATAGAAAATCCCTGACACCGCCGGGAATCGAATCCGGGAACACGGGCGCGGGAAGCGAGAACGCTACCGCACGACCACGAGCTGCGGACGGCCACTCTTGCCGGCACGGGTGTCTGTAAATGTACGTACACACGGGGTGATTCCGTAATGATGTTACAGACTTTCTAGGATGAGGGAGAACGATAAATGTATTAATTTGATGTAAGGATCACTCTACCGGAAACGAACGAGTCGAAAGTTAAAAACGAAAACCGTTCTGATAGCTCTGACAGTTGAACACATGTTCCGGTTCTTGTGTTGCGAGGAGTGCAGGGCTGGTAACTTTCAGTGGTGGTAGTGTGCACAAAAACGAGAAAAAAGTCCAATAAACATGGTCTCTAAATTGCATACCTGAGGAGCTATGAACATCCGTTCATCTTCGCAAATGTGAAACACATCTCCTCTACTGAGCAAGTGTTCATAGCTGTTAAGTCTGTAACGGGATTTCCGACTACCGTGTATATCACAACTGCGGAATCCGTATGGTGTCTCTCCTTTCAGACATGCCACGAAGAACAGACGCCACACATTCATATCACTATCCACCGTGCCAGCCCACGGCCTCCATACTTACTGCTTTGAGATACCCACAGGAGGTGACCGTTCATTTGCACTGAAGGTGGTGGATTCATAGCCCATCGAAGCTGCTACGCACATAAATATTAATGTTTTAATGGTATTTAATGTCCTGTATACATTGTAAATTTAAAGGACGTATGTATTTCCAATTTTTTTTTGTATACAGGGTGACCTAAATAGACAGGTACACCAATACAAGGGGCGAATAAAAATTTTCCGCTGAAGTCCAGAATCGGCATGCCATTCAGGTAAAATCACAGTGGGTGTTGAGTCAAGCATCCCACCAAAGCACAGGCTGAAAATACCCGTTTGGTAAAACGCCCTGTCCTGCTGCGAGGAGAAGTCCTTAACTGTCTGCTGCATATCTTCCTCCGACAGGAATCGTCTACCTTTCAAGGCTTTCTTTAAGAGGCCTAAGGCGTGATAATCGCATGGCGAGAGATTAGTAATATTTTTCTGAGCCATCAGTCCTCTGTCTGGTTTGATGTGGCCCGCCACACGAATCCCCAATACCAATTTTTAGTTCCGGTTTTAGTATATGTACCACCGAAGTGAGTACCACGAAATCCACTCCTGGCCAACCATTCAACCTTAACGCAGCACTTGCAACCTACTTCCTCAATTATTTGCTAGATATATCCCAATCTCTGTCGTCCTCTACAATTTTTGCTTTGTACAGATACTTCCGGTACCGTGGAAGTCATTCCCTTATGTTTTAACAGATGTCCTATCATCCTGTCCCTTCTCCTTGTCAGTGTTTCCCACATATTCCTTTCCTCTTCGATTCTGCGCAGAACCTCCTCATTACTTACCTTATCAGTTCACCTAATTTTCAACATTCGTCCGTAGCACCACATCTCAAATGCTTCGATACTTTTCTGTTCCTGTTTTCCCACAATCCAGGTTGGACTCGTTGTCTAGGGACAGTAAATAAAACATTTACTCCATAAGCCAACGGGAGTCGGTATTCGTCCATACTCCCTATCTGATCTATTATAGAATACCCTGAGATCACTAATGTTACTAGAAAATACTTTCGGATTATGCGCCAAGATGACTCTTTTACACTGGATGTTCTAGATTTCTGGAAATGAACAGAATGATTTAAAGACTAACACACAGAAAAGTGCCAGTTCCGCTGTACTCTTTCGAACGGTAGGCTGAAGAGAAAGTTGAATTCTGCTTTACTTCGTCATTCATTATTTTGTCGTCGGAAACAATGTGGTGAGATATACTGCAAATCAGTTAACAACAGCCCGCCGGAGTGGCCGAGGGTTCTAGGCGCTACAGTCTGGAACCGCGCGACCGCAACGGTCGCAGGTTCGAATCTTGCCTCGGGCATGGATGTTTGTGATGTCCTTAGGTTAGTTAGGTTTTACTAGTTCTAAGTTCCAGGGGACTGATGACCTCAGAAGTTAAGTCCCATAGTGCTCAGAGCCATTTTTGAACCAGTTATCAACAACATATTGCAAGAGAAATTTTTAAAATTAAATGTCCTCTACAATATTTCGATGTCTTTTCAATAAAGTTGACACTTTTTATTCTGATATGCCACTAATGTTACTCCTGAAGCCAGCGTTTGTCGCTGATTATGTTGAGGAAACTGCACAAGTACGCAAAGCAGAACCATATTAAGAAGAACTGTAATTAACCTAACTTCAAAGAGAAATTCTCTGCCACTGACAAAAAGACATAAATGTCAGTAGTGTGCTGTCCCATTTGTGTTAAAGGACCATAGTCAACGGCAATAACATGCAAAAGAATTCTGCAGAAATGTTTAGTAAGAGAAAATTGTAGGTTGATAATAAGGCACCATGAAAACACGCATTTAAGGGCACCGAAAGTAATTCATCGACACTGATATATCACTCGTTACTGACAGCACTGGGTAGTAATTGGAAAAGATTATCTGATATATTTACAGCATTAATACAGGTAGATAAACGTCCGCACAAACACAGGAGGGTCAAATAGATTTTATCGTCCGCGGATTCGTGCATTTAAAATCCGAACAATAAATCAGCATTTTAGATTATTAGTAATCAAAATACGTGGCGACGGAATATTTGTGCTTAACTTTGCAGATAGCAAAAATCCACAGGCGCGCCGAAGTTCCATGTTCCTTGACCAGAGATGGTTCGTATAACATCTTTGCTACGATCAACATCACTGCAGAGATTCTACTCGTCTGTTTGTTTTGTGTTTTTTTAGAATGTTAGTGTAATTGTCACAGCATAAAGAGGAGCCGATTGCATACAAGCGGTTTCTTATCTACTTTGTAGCTGGTCCGGTGTTTGTTAACAAATTGTTTCTTCACTGTAACAAATTTTTTTGAGTGCTTGTGACTGCTCTTTACGTTACACATTTACAAGTACTGATTCTGCGAGGACAGTACAATGCAGGAAAAATTAATAAAAAGTAATCTAACTACTTGTAATAAAACTCGTCTTGACCGCAAGTATTTGTTTTATTTTTTAAATTCTTATGCATTTCACCATTACACCATTTTCAAAGGACGAAAATATTACTGCTATCAAGTACTGCGACCAACATAATAGCAATGGGTGTTTATAAATGAATATCGGGGTTTTAACGCTTTATAGTATTTATTACATTAAACTTACAGTTATAAATGATACGTAAAATGAAAGAGCAACTCAAACAGTTTTACCAGGAACCTTATAAATGTTAATTGTGAGCACCATTTGTCACACGGCACTTGAACTTCACTGTACCCGAGGGCTGGATAGGCCGCAAGGGGCCCAATGACAGTGCTTGCCTTGCCTGGCCTCCGCGTTCAGCCGACCTAACGCCACGTGATTTTTTCCTTTGGGGCTTCATCAAGGATCTTGTGTACGTGTCTCCGTCACGAGCAGACCTTCCTGAATTAAGAAACCGGATTGAAGCCGCTATTGCTACAATCACTGAAGACACACTTATCAACGTTTAGGAAGACCTCGGCTATAGACTTGATGTATGCCGTGTGACAAATGGTGCTCACATTGAACATTTATAAGGTCGTTGGTAAAAATGTTTGAGTTGTTCTTTCATTTGACATATCATTTATAACTGTAAGTTTAATATAATAAATATTATAAAGCATTAAAACCCCGATATTCATTTATAACCACCCTGTATTATATGTATACTTTGGCCGAAACTCGTAAGGGTGAAAAAAACGAAGTAAATACTTGTAGTCAACACGCAACTTTTATTATAAATGCCGAATATGACGTCCACGTCTCACCTCATGGAGCTTTTATGCCATATGTTCCCGGAATCTAATTATTCAACACATTGTCATAAAAAAAAAGAATAAAAGGTGTACCGTCATTAACTACTAATGAAAACGTTTTTGGTCCGGGGCCTGGAGTCCGCCACCGCTTAAATTTTTATTAATAATCAAACTTGCGCATAATAAGTCATCGTCATTCTGCCAACGGCCTTGTCAAAGAGGGCAGAGGAGTGACCAAAGTTTCAGGGCACTCTCTTGTCCTTTAGGTGGAAACCGCCGCTAAAGGTGGAAGAATCAGCAATGATCAACGGCAAGAGGATGCAGAAGGCAAGTACAAAAACGTTCAAGGGAATTCAGGAATACAGAAACACAAGTCTCTGAGGAATGAAGTAAATAGGAAGTGCAGGGGAGCTAAGACGAAATGGCTGCATGAAAAATGTGAAGAATTCGAAAAAGAAATGGTTGTCGGAAAGTCTGACTCAGTATATAGGAAAGTGAAAATAACCGTGAATTAAAAGCAAGGATGATGGGATTAAGAGCACAACGCGAATTCCAGTGTTAAATGCAGAGGAGTGAGCTGATAGGTGGAAAGAATATATCTAAGCCTCTATGAGGGGGGAGATTTGACTGATGTGATACAGGAAGAAACAGGAGTAGATTTAGAAGACGTAGGGAATCCAGAATTAGGATCAGAATTTAAGAGAGCTTTGGAGGACTTAAGATAAAATGAGGCAGAAGTGATAGATAACATCCCAGCAGAATTTCTAAAATCATTAGGGGAAACGGCAACAAAACGGCTATTCACGCTGGTTGGTAGACTGTATGAGTCTGGCGAGATACCATCTGACTTTCGGAAAAATATCATACACACAATTCCGAAGACAGCAAGAGCTGACAAATGATAGATGAGGACTTCAGCGCATATAGTCGAGTGTTCCTACTTTGTGTCCGTACTGGATGAGGCAGGCGTCACAGACCGACCGGCGTCTTGTGTCGAATCGCGACCAGCACAGCGCTCGGTGCACCCTTCCACAACGGTGGTTTTGACAGCCATTCTACCCTGTACTGATTATTCATTCTCCTGTGGATATGTTCTTGTGTTTGTCCTTCGGCAGCCAGGAAAAGAATGGAAGCACATTGGTCATGTTTGTCCACATTTGGTAATAACGTCGCCGTAGTTCACGTTTCCATGTTTGCCGCATGCGCGTCGGAAAGACACGAATGTCATTATAATTCCTTTCCCGAATGTCGGTGCTTCATAGGCCCATCGGAGTCGCGCCGCGTTGCACATACACTGCCGCATTGCCCTCAGACGGCAGATTTTTGATCGCCCGTGAGACCAACAATGCTTCTGAAAGGGAAAACACAGAAAGGTCGTAATCATAAATATAATAAACACAAAAGCTGTTTCAGTTTGACGGATAAAAATTTAGTTGAAGTAATGCAGAAGCACGTCCGAAATCAAATGGACCATGAAAATGATAAATCTGCAACTCTTCAGCTTGTAAGTTGACTTAGGCTCTTGATGCTGTAAATACTCTTCTGTGGGCATACAAAAATGCGAATATGCTTTTATTTAAAAGGTTTTGACAGAATAGCGGGGTACTTGCAGAGCCATTCTATCTTCTTCAGCATATTTTTCCTAAATATTTTGGGATGCGAGAATATTCTCGGTGTTTTTAACATGCAGCTCACTCACCCCCACTAGTAGAGAGCTGGTGCAGTTTGTTAGTGCAGGTTGCCTACATCAGGGTCAGGTATGCACTCAGGGGAAACCTACTGTTCTCCTCCGATTGGAAGGGAATTAACCTATTGTTCTCCTTTGATTGGCAGGACCTTGCTCTATTGTTCTGCTAAAGGGATCCTTCCTTTTGATTGACAGGTCCTTAACCTGTTGTTCCCCTGCCCCCTCCCACTCTTCCAACCCACCCCCTCACCCTTGCTGCTACAGGTACAGTCATGCACAAAAGTATCCGAAGGACCTGAATTGCATTTCGCCTGATTCGCACGCAACCCGTATAATGCAGCTGTCTAATCGCTCCTTGGTACAGTCGTTTGACTATTGAAAATGGATCTAACAAGTCACCACTAGAAAACACTGCTCTGTATCGCAATAACTCACGATGCAAAGTTACTACAAATATCAGGGAACACCTTATCACAGATAAGACTGTCCTTAAGGCTTGTAAACTCACATTTATTACAATAAATGACATACATGAAATGTTACCATTCTCATTATTACGTCATATAAGTAATGCACGTAGTAAGTTCGTCATGTTCATGATTCCCTCTTCAAAGTAACATACTATACTTATTAGTTAACACAAAATGACATTAAAAACGAGCAACTAGTTGAGAATATGTATGAACTTCAAATGACACGACAAACCGTCTCGTTCTGCATATGGATTCAAACCCAGGTCATGCAGACTAAGCAAAGATATCGTGACTGACGGAAACTAACAGTCATTCCTGACCAGGCATACAGAGAGTGATATATCTCGATTTAAGAGAGTATCAGTTAGCAAAATACAACTTTAAATAACATAACGTAAACATTTTTAACGGACGGGAATTCCTACCCAGCATCTATTGTCCCTGTTAACGAACTACGATAGATGTTAAATATTGCTTCTTCACCAGTAACTTACTTGAAATGCCGTGAGGTACAGCTTTGTGTTGGACAGGTATTCGAACCCAGAATCCCAATCGGATTCATAATGAAGCACGATCAACTGTGGCATATCGGACTTTCTCGGCAGTAGCTAGATGTTTTCACTGAAATGACGAGACGAAACATTATTTTTTTCCTTCCCAGGACTCAAACCCGGAACCTATCGCTGTAATATTCTGTAGAAAACGAACGTTAAATATGGGTTTGTTACACCAGCAGCGACATGTTGGAACTAGAAATAACATGACAAAGAGTTTGGTGCTGACTGGGAATCGAACCCCACACATCGTTGTTGGCTACACACCAAGGGACCACTGTTACCGAATTTTTCTCCACCAGCAGCTCGGAATAACATCTTTTAACTTACAGTGATCTCGCAAATAGTTCTGTGTCTCACTGGGAGTCGAAAACGTCAGATATCGCTAGTGTTGAAAACGAATGAAAATACATTAAAAATCAAAATTGTTATCCACCAGCAGATAGGTGTTCTCGTGCTAGAGCTTGATAATACATAACGAAAACTTTAGTGCGGGCCAGGATTCGAACCCATTCACGCCCAATACGTGGGGATGCTAAGGAATCTGCTGTTTTGAACAATCAACAAATTGTAGTCGAGCTGTATTGTCACGAAGGGATCAAATTCCGCGTTAAGGGCGGTCTGAGTTGCATTCCCAGTTCAGAACCAATTTTATCGACATACAGAAGCTCAAATAGAAGATGGAATAAGTGTCCCGTGACCCTACATAGCGTTTGTTTCGTCGCTAGAAATAAATAGCTAGTATAAGAAACGTTACTGGTGACAGAGTTTCTACATGTCACCACTCCTGACTTTATTGTGGTTCAGCCTAATGTCTACTTGGTAGAGAAGGAATATCATGTTTAATGTGAATTTCAGACCACAATGGCATTATACCTTCTTCAGTTGGAGTAGCCAGAAGACAACAATCTGTGTCTCCCTTTCAAAAACCATCTGCACAAGTGGGAATCGAACCCAGACCATAAGTATATAAGGCTATCATCAATCCAACAGACCACCGAATCCTCTTGGATGCGCCACACTGCATGAGAATTCTGCCACACAGGCTCCTTGTAGTGGTTTGCAGCATGTTCAATACTTCAATACATTAATTTACTACATACTGTTATAGATAACATCAGAGAATTCGCATATATCGTTGATGATTAAATGCACTCTCATGTTTACTATTGTTTTAACAACACTAAAAGAAACCTTACGAAAATTGTGCACCCTATTAATAGAAATGAAATAAAAGAACCCACGATAACCTTACGACGAAAGTCTGTTTTAATAAAACTGCCGGCCGAAGTGGCCGTACGGTTAAAGGCGCTGCAGTCTGGAACCGCAAGACCGCTACGGTCGCAGGTTCGAATCCTGCCGCGGGCATGGATGTTTGTGATGTCCTTAGGTTAGTTAGGTTTAAGTAGTTCTAAGTTCTAGGAGACTAATGACCTCAACAGTTGAGTCCCATAGTGCTCAGAGCCATTTGAACCATTTTAATAAAACTGATTATGTGTACACAAGCGTGTCCCTATCAGCAAGAATTAATAAAATACTAATCACTTAGATTTCGATTGGGTTTGTATTTAATTGGTACGCTGTGTCATACACAGGAGGTGTGCAAATGTGGCATTTCATAAATAAAATTGCCTATACCTAGAAACCCAAAATGTGCTTGTCAGCAGCGGAAAGAGGCGTTACCTGTTGTGCAGCGTTGTAAGTTTTTCAGCATTGCACTATCAGCCGAAAGTATTTTCGTGTGACTTCCTTATCGATGTTTGATCTGACTGCTTGTAGCTCTTTTTTACAGAAGGGATAAAAACGCTACTGTGAGCGACACTGGAACACCGAACCGTAACAGACGCTTTTTCACAACTCTGCACGTTACCACAGAGCTAGCGCAGAAGTATGTCCTTCGCCTTCCTCTTATGATGACAATAGTGCCTAGAACTCGTATACCGCTATTTAAAGGACGAGATTAGTTGCGATTTTCACGTGCAACGACTTTCATGGGCTGAAAACCGTAAATTTACAATCTTTTGTTACACCTCAAGTGATAATAACTGAAATTATTCAATGGAAATGACAGGAAAAATCAAGTCAACTTTGAGGCTTAATTCTCTGCACACTAAGAAGTAACTTTTTTTTTTAGTTCTCTACCATCTCTTTTTTGTCTTATTTTAAAGCCCCTTAGGAAAATGGAATTTTAAAAAAAGAAGCTAAGTGCCACCGCCACTTTTCATCCTATAACAAAAAAACCTGGTCCACTTCAGGCGTTGGCTCCCGACTAAACCTACCCCAGTGAGCTGCCTATATAGCAGGGGAAATATAGGAAATCAAAGTTAGGGCGACCCTTACAAACAAAACAAAATCTTCCTTTTTCTGAATTTTATTTTTATTCTATTTTTATTTTTTTGTGTAATTGATCAGAGGCCTTCCGCGCCCCGCTGGTAATATGTTGAGTCACGTCTTCTCGAAATTCATGTGTTCCGTTAAATTGTTCAGAAATGTTCATTGGTTCAAACAGGAAACCTTCTTCTCTCTTGGCTGAACGCATTCCAGCTGCGAGGCGGGTCGTGGAAAGCACTCCCAAGAAAGTTCGAGAAAAATTGTCTGTATTTTGGGTGACGGACAACGACATAATGACGGTCGTTGAGGTATGTCCAAAAATCGAGTACAGAGTCTACAGTTTGTCCAAATAGGTAGTGAATGGCATGTCCGCGAATCCAATTCACAGCATTGGTCTTTGTCCGAGGAAAATAGTCACGTTCTGGAAACAATAATGAAAGGGGAGTAATCCGATCCTGAATGTCCCGCGTTAGAAAAGCCACAATGCGACGATTCAGTTGCCAAACCTCCGCCGCCGGTCCGCAAACAAACCGATGTTCATCACTGTCTGGCACTCCACACGTGGAACATAGAGGTGATTGGGCGAGATGGATACGACGAAGGCGAAATTGGTTGATTTGCATACCATTGACAGTTAGGTACCCGACAGATTGAACATTCGTGTCAAGGTAACAGGCGAACATCACGCGCCATACACGACGCCAGTCAACCTGGGGGAACTTTTGTTCAATCAGGTTAGGTGGATGACCTAATTGGAGGATACTGTATACTGCCTTTGTCTTGAGTAAAAGCTGTCTTGGTAAGGTGAGGCGTAGATAACTGAGTTCAAGAAAGAGGTATCGTATATAATGGAACTGGGCCGGGACATCCGAGATCATCACTGGGGCTGACAGTGAGACCGGCGAATATGCCGACAGGAGGAGACCAGTGAGGCTCGTTGGGCAACGTGTCCATACCGTCGTCTGGGAACTGACAAATAGGGCGCGAGCTCTATCCGTTACGTGAAACAGACCTATCCCACCTCGTTCACGGGGAAGAGTAAGGGTTGCATAGTTAACTTTCAACAACAGCCCAGAGCTGACGAAAGATGCCATCGCTGCCAACATGCGACGTGCCACAGTAAGCGGGAAAGGTAGAACTTGTGCTACATGGGGAACTCGGGATGCGATATATATATTGACATATCGAGCTCGTTGGAGAATATATAGGGATCGAAGGCTGTGGTCCATAAGACCTGCTCTGATCAGTAAAAGGAGGCGTCGGCAGTTGATGGCTGAACGCCAGAGATCAGGTGAAAAATCTATTCACAAACAGCAAATGGTATCAACGGTGGTGAGAGATGTAACGCACTCCACGGGAAGTCCCGTGCCAATGAACATAACTTGTGACGTATGTACGTTTAAAGAGCTACCCGACGCCTCACCATAAGGCGCTACCCACGTCAAAACAGCTCGAACATCGTCGGCATTACGTAAATAGATGACTACATCGTCAGCATAGGCCGTGCAACAGAATCGGTAGCGATCTATGGACAACCCTACCAAACGTTGTCTTAGTTCACATAGCAAGGATTCCAAGGAAAAGGCGTACAAAATCGCTGATAGAGGGCAACCTTGTACGGATCGACCTATTGTTATCGGAGGAGTGAGTCTGCCATTTTACATAATCCTGGATGAGGCACCCCGCAGAAGCCGAATCACTACCGTGATGACGGCGACTGGGAAACCCATATGGTGGAGAATGACCGTAAGGAACGAATGGTCAATCCAATCAGAAGCTTGACTTAAATCCAAAGACGCAAGTGCCCCAGAGAGGCGTTGTGCCTGGGTAACGGCGATCATATCCCTGAAGCGGCATGAAGCCGTGCGGATTTTACTATCCCCTCTCAAAGATGCTTGGTCGGGCGACACAACATATCAGGCAACAATTTTAAGTCGTGCCGCCAAAAGGCGAATGAAGATTTTCATATCACTGTTAAGGAGGGTGATGGGCCGATAATCACTGATATTGTTGCCACCATGCGGTTTATGTACAGGAATAATAATTCCTTCCATGAAAGCGTCCGGCACAGGTACTTCCGGAGACATCAGTTCCCGATAGATGGAGGTGAAGGTGGACTCTAACAAATCACGGAAGGTGCGATAAAATTCGAGGGGAAGACCGTCGGGTCCTGGGAAGCGACTGATGGTTCCTGCCAGGATCGCATCGCGGACTTCATCATCAGTCACCTCTGACATCAAGTCAATCGCCGCATGTCCTGGGATACCACCCAAGTTGAGCTGTGAGACTTCCTCGATCAACTCTGGGGAATGTGGAATTGCAGCATAAAGCTGCTGGTAGTGGGCGCGAAGCACATTCCCTATTGCAGGTTGGGTTACGTAGCGACGCCCTTCTTGACCTGTTAGGCCGTGAATCAATTTTCAGCGTCGATTGTGGCGTTCTTGGATGATATGGTACATCAACGGATGTTCATGAGGCATGCGATCAGCTGTACGAGATCGTACTATCGCCCCTTCCAAATGCCTTCGCATGAGATTGGAGAGTTGGGCCTTAGCATGGTTCATCCTTGTATGGCGCTCAAGGGAGGCTGGCATCGTGGGGCATTCTCGTAGGTTCCTGTAGTAAAAGTCCATAGTGCTATTCCTCCAGGCGACAACATCTTTGCCATACCGGATCAAAGTGTTTCAAAGAGTTGGTTTTGCACACTGGTTCCACCAGGATATGGTAGTGGATACGTGGGACTGCGTCTATTACATGTGATCCAAATGTCTTCTATTAGAAGTCGGCAGTCAGGTGAATTAAGAAGTGCCGTGTTCAGTTTACATAAACCACGTCCGTGCCATACTGCCTGTCTTGTGAAAACAACATCACAGAAGTAAGCCTCATGATCTGAGAAAGCAACAGGCCAGATTTCAGCCTGGCGAGTGTGTTGAATTAGGGATCGCAAGATGTAGATGCGATCCAGTTGGCTAGAGGAGTGCGCAGTGTAGTACGTAAAGCCCCAAAGATCACCGTGAACATGTCTCCACGTGTCGACAAATTGTAGTCGCGTGACGACTGTTTCCAGAGCTGCGCATGGTGAGTGACGCGGCAATTGATCCTGAGGTCGCTGGGTGCAGTTGAAGTCCCCACCCATGACTCAGTCATCGTGTGGTCCCGTAAAAAGAAGTGTAACTACATTCGCGAAGAAGGCATTGCGTTCGTGACGGTAGCTGGAGCCCGACGGCGCATAAATGTTGACGATGCGTACACCAAAGAGAATGAGGGCCATACCTCTGCCGTTGGGGAGGTATAGGACATCTTCGGCAGGAAGACCTTCTCGTAAGATGATGGCAACACCACTACCGGTGTCCGAAGTGGGCATGTCGGCGAATAACATCTTCACACACCTCGGTGTTTGTCATTTTAATATAAACGACACTACTCGTGATCGAAAAATGGATTCCGAGAAAGTGGTTAGGACCTAAACGAACCTCTTCACGTAGGAACGTTTCAACTTCATGTGCCCGTGCTCGCGCATGTTCAGCCGGGAAGGAAACTTTCAGGGTCGCATGGCGGTAAGCGCTCGACATTTTGTTCACGGTGGACGGACACAAGCCTTAAAGCTACGACGCGGAAGTAAACAACGCCGGCAGCGGAGCACTGACCGGCGCGTGAGGCCGTCCGCACGCTGCCACGGCTGAGAGCCGACTAAGCTTTTCGGTCACAGAGCTACCAAACATACCTTGCCTTGTTGCCAAATCTTAGTTACAGTACAAGCAGGAAGAATATAAAGCGATGTGATCCTACAGCGGGCTGGGAAGTGACCATAACTGGCGCCTGAAAGACGCGGCTGCTACGGCCTGGAATACGTAATGCGTCTGATTCACATTTCTGTAACTAGGTTTAGGTTCAATAATGGTTCTGAGCACTATGGGACTTAACATCTGAGGTCATCAGTCCCCTAGAACTTAGAACTACTTAAACCTAACTAACCTAAGGACATCACACACATCCATGCCCAAGGCAGGATTCGAACCTGCGACCGTAGCGGTCGCGCGGTTCCAGACTGAAAAGCGTAGAACCGCTCGGCTACAACGGCCGGCAACTAGGTTTAGGGACAAGCGTATTTATTAATAACACTCAGAACTGACTGCAAACTAAGCATCATAAATCAGTAACTCTCATAGTTGTTTTTATATTTCTTTCGTAAGTGTACTGAAAACTGAGAAACTCCCTCATAGACGTTTACGTGCCTAACCAATAGTCGAGCATAACAAAAAAATAAAAATTATGTGTGTGTGTGTGAGAGAGAGAGAAAGGGAGAGAGAGAGAGAGAGATAGAAATAAAAATGAATGAGAGAGAGAGTAAAAAATTGTTGTAAAGAAATTGAATCATGGTAGGTAAAGAAATCTTTCATTAAAATGACACGTTAGACTTCATTACGAAATGTATTTATGACCTATGGAACAAGCATTAATCTAATCTACTCTAATCATGTCATATCGCTGACTAGCCTTGAACAATCATGAATTACCGAAATTTTCGCCAATATCAGTAACCAAATCTAAACTTCAAAATAAAAGACGACAGTTTTTGTAATAATCCGGGACTCCTATCCAGACCCTTTTGTCCCTGTTAACTAACCACGAAAGATGTCTGATATACCTCCATTCAGAAGTAACAAAGTGTGCGCCGGCCTGACTGGCCCTGTGGTTCTAGGCGCTTCAGTCTGGAACCACCTGACCGCTACGGTCGCAGGTTCGAATCCTGCTTCGGGCATGGATGTGTGTGATGTCCTTAGGTTGGTTAGGTTTAAGTAGTTCTAAGTTCTAGGGGACTGATGACCTCAGATGTTGTCCCATAGTTCTCAGAGCCATTTGAACCATGCATACATTTAAAGATGAAGCACATGATGTGAAGTTCTGTGACGGAGATACGTACCCAACACGTAATCGGATTGTTGACTAAGTAAAATCAAATATTACGTATCGGTTTTTCTTACCAGCTACTAGGTGTTAGAATCTAAAATAAGGATACAAATGTTTGTGCCTGAGCGAAAAACGAACCACACACCTACCGTCCTTCTTTATCATACACGAATACAGCTTAAGTATCAATTGCTTACTCAAAAACAGTAAGATGTGTGAATGTTTGACCAAAAATAACGTCACCTATTGCGATTGATGGCAACACATGAACACAGATAAAAATGAACGTTAATTTTCACTAGCTGGCCGGTATGCACGTGATCGAGCTTGAAATGAAATTATGAATATGTTTGTACTGGATCAGGATTCGAACTCACATACTTACCTTTGGAGGACACATAGAGAAGATTGCAGTCTTGAGAAATGGACGTGCGTTTCTAGGCGCTGCAGTCTGGAAGCACGAGACCGCTACGGTCGCAGGTTCGAATCCTGCCTCGGGCATGGATGTGTGTGATGTCCTTAGGCTAGTTAGGTTTAACGAGTTCTAAGTTCTAGGTGACTAATGGCCTCAGAAGTTGAGTCCCATAGTGCTCAGAGCCATTTGAACCATTTTCGAGAAATGGAACGAAATTACTGATCTATACTGTTCCGAGAGATTCAGATCCTCGAAAGAGGAGAAACGAATTCGAATCACAGTCCAGCACAAAATTTTTCAATGTGATCGACGAGTTACTTCCTGATGTGCACGAAATTAAGCCTCAAAGTTCACTTGATTTTTTCTGTCATTTCCATTGAATAATCTCAATTATTATCGGTTGAGGTGTAACAAAAGATTGTAAATTTACGGTTTTCAGCCCATGAAAGTCGTTGCACGTGGAAATTGCAACTAATCTCGTCCTTTAAATAGCGGTTTACGAGTTCTAGTCACTATTGTTCTCATAAGAGGAAGCCAGAGGACATACTTCTTCGCTAGTTCTGTCGTAACGTGCTGACCTGTGAAAAAGCGTCTGTTATGGTTTGTTGTTCGCTGACTGTAACGTTTTCATCCCTTCTCTGAAAGAGCGGAATTTGATCCCTTCGTAACAATACAGCTCGAATACAATTTGTTGTTTGTTCAAAACTTCAAATTCCTCAGCATCCCCACGTATTGGGCGTGAATGGGTTCGAATCCTGGCCCGCACTAAAGTTTTAATTGTGTATTATTATCAAGCTCTAGCATGAGAACATCTTTCTGCTGGTGGATAATAATTTTGAATTTTAATGTATTTTCATCCGTTGTCAACACTAACGATATCTGACGTTTTCGACTCCCAGTGAGACACAGAACTGTTTGCGAGATCACTGTAAGTTGAAGGATGTTATTCCGAGCTGCTGGTGGAGAAAAATTCGGTAGATGACGTCTCTTTGTGTGTAGTCAACAACGATATGTGTGGGGTTCGATTCCCAGTCAGCACCGAACTCTTTCTCATGTTATTTCTAGTTCCAACATGTCGCTGCTGGTGTAACAAACCCATATTTAACGTTCGTTTTCTACAGATCATTACAGCGATAGGTTCCAGGTTTGAGTCCTGGGAAGGAAAAAAATAATGTTTCGTCTCATCATTTCAGTTAAAACATCTAGCTACTGCCCAGAAAATCCGATATGTCACAGTTGATCGTGCTTCGATATGAATCCGATTAGGATTCTGGGTTCGAATCCCTGTCCGACACAAAGCTGTAAGTTACTGGTGAAGAAACAATATTTAACATCTGTCGTAGTTCGTTAAAAGGGCCAATAGACTCTGGGTAGGAATTCCCGTCCGTTAAAAGTGTTTACGTTATGTCATTTTAAGTTGAATTTTGCTAACTGATACTCTCTAAAATCGAGATATATCACTCTCTGTATGCCTGGTCAGGAATGACTGTTAGTTTCCGTCAGTCACAAAATCTTTGCTTAGTCTGCCTGGGTTTGAATCCATATGCAGAACGAGACAGTTTGTCGTGTCATTTGAAGTTCATACATATTCTCAACTAGCTGCTCGTTTTTTAATGACATTTTGTGTTAAATAATAAGTACAGTATCTTACTTTGAAGAGGGAATCATGGCTGGCTCTGAGGACTATGCGACTTAACTTCTGAGGTCATCAGTCACCTAGAACTTAGAACTAATTAAACCTAACTAACCTAAGGACATCACACACATCCATGCCCGAGGCAGGATTCGAACCTGCGACCGTAGCGGTCGCTCGACTCCAGACTGCAGCGCCCAGAACCGCACAGCCACTCCTGCCGGCAGAGGGAATCATGAACACGACGAACTTACTAAGTGCATTACCTATATGACGTAATAATGACAGTGGTAACATTTCATGTATGTCATTTATTGTAATAAATGTGAGCTTACAAGCCTTAAGGACAGTCTTATCTGTGATAATGTGTTCCCTGATATTTGTAGTAACGTGGTATTACTTTGCATCTTGAGTTATTGCGATACAGAGCAGTGTTTTCTAGTGGTGACATGTTAGATCCATTTTCAATAGTCAAACGACTGTACGAAGGGGCGATTAGAGGACCTGGTAGACAGCTGCATTATGCGGGTGGCATGCGAATCAGGCGAAATGCAATTCAGGTCCTTCGTATACTTTTGGGCACAACTGTACACTTTCAGGTCTGAGATCCGAATAGTCCCTCTTAGACTTATCAATTCGATTGACTACTTAATTAAACTGATCAATTAATTAACCTCTCCCACTCTGTAAACCCCCTCCCCTCCCACCCTCTCTCCCAGACATTGGTGGGAAAAAGTCTCAGTCATTTGATCAGTCATTTGCAGGGAATTCGTTTGCTGTGTATGGAATATTGTTTAAACAATATAGACAATGTGTGGAATATTGCAGTCTATGGAATATATGGAAGCTGGTGGCTCTGAGGTGGAGAGGAAGGATCGCATAACAGGAAATTCAAGGGTATATTGTGTATTTACAAAAAAGTTCAGTTTGTGGATGTTGAATTTCTCTTGCTCTTCATTCCCTGCTGTTTGGAAACTTGCATAACCTAATGTCCAGAACTGTACTCTGGGTGTCTTAACCTAATGTTTGGCCCTTCGTCGGCACTTAAACTTATGTTCTGTTAAGTGATTTTCCATGTCACCCCCATTTCCTTAAACTATTGTACCGCCTTTGATACCAAATTAAGTAATTAGTTATATCCTCCCATCATTTTCTGGTGCACGTTTCGAATTTCACATGCTTTTGAACACCATTTCTGGCGCATTCTTCTTTGTCACCCACCATCTTAAACTACTGCACTGCGTTTTTAAAAAAGTTATGCCAATTAACCTAGTGTTCTGCACTTAACCTGCTGTTCTGCTCCATGTCACCCACTCACACACACACACCCTCCCCTTAACTATTATACTGCTGACACCACGCTGATATAAAAAATTTTTGCAAATTAATTAAATCGACATTCTTCATTTTTGTAAGGTGGTTTTCTTTAATTTGCAGCATCCTATTGGTAGGTGAAATCGTTTAAACAAAAGATCGCTAGTAAAAAACTCATCTCGCCACCTGACGTCCAATGCCGACGCCGCCGACTCCACACATGCCCCCATGAATTGGGGTGCATCAGCGGCCCCCAAAAAGAGATGAGGCAGCCGTCAGCTGCTGAGTCCCACACCGGTGTCCGTTTACATCCCGCAAGCTTGAGGCGGCTGAATTCCTTTCACACTTGATACCTGAGAAATTCCTGTCGAAATACGGGGTTACCTAGGCAGCATTGCAGGTGCGATGACACATAGCTGCGGTGTGGGTCCAGCTCTGAGAGAAGTTTGCATAGCAGCTAAAAGGTGGACAGTGTTATACTGACATCACCTATCTATGCAAATAAGAGCCAAATACCCCCTCTGGACGTGCTATAGAAATCTGTTTGCAATGCTTCCCAGAATAACGCAATCTGCATTGTTCAAAAATGGTTCAAATGGCTCTGAGCACTATGGGACTTAACTTCTGAGGTCATCAGTCCCCTAGAACTTAGAACTACTTAAACCTAACTAACCTAAAGACATCACACACATTCATGCCCGAGGCAGGATTCAAACCTGCGACCGTAGCGGTCGTGCGGTTCCAGACTGTAGCGCCTAGAACTGCACGGCCACTCCAGCTGGTCCCTGCATTGTTCCTAGCGATCCTGACAGGACATGCAGGCTGCATCTAGCCGTGCATGCGTGCTTACCTGCCAAACGTGGCTGACGCATCGCCGCAAAATTTTCGCCCTGCTGTCAACATACATCTCAGAAACATTAAACGTTCTGACCGCTAAAAACCTTCATCATGTCGGTGCGCACTCGCGAAAACGTTGTTGGTCATAAAAGCATTTTTCGAAAGAGAGCACTGTCTAAGCACTGACAGTGGGGGGGGGGGGGGGGATCAGAACAATTACGCTATCAGAATTCGAAGCACTGTCTTACAGAATAGAAAAATGGAGGGATCTTGCCCACTCGTATAATGCAGGGTGTCTAGGAAACTGTTTTCTCGGATGGCTAGGCAACATACAGGCAAACCATATTAATGGAGTTTATTACAGTAATTGAACTGACAATAGTTAACTAGTGTTTCTACAGTGACGTGTCGCAAGCAACTGGTGACATGCCAATAATCAGTGTCCTCCTCTATATAGAATTTCCATGCAAGAAAATAATATAAGTCACAAGTCTCGGCTAAACAGATGGGATGACGGCTCGTCTTCTAGTACGGCTCTTCTAGTGCGTCTTCAAGTGCGTCTCTTCTAGTGTCGCCGAGGCTTGGGGGAGATGCGCTTATATTCTCTTCATGAAGAGGCTACTCCTGTCGTGGTGCGGTCCTAGTCAGCTTACTAGTGGCTCACGTCGCCGCACAGCCTTCTCTACTGTTACGTTTAGGCTGACGTGCCGGCTCTTGATGTTACGCCGGAACACTTTACACTACATTTAAAGGCACAAGGTAATCAAAGAAAATCTCCCGGCCGCCTCAGTGACAGTTTTTATCCCGACATTCAATATTCCAAGCTGAATAAATTCCAGTGCATACCTTCAATGTGATTGTTGCACAAGTTCTCTTGGTTTCGATGCCTGTCAACTATGCGCTGTTTTATTTTATTGTTTTGCCTTAGTTATGTAATTTTATAAATAACAGTCGGTAGAAAGATCAAGTGAAATAGAAACTGTAACACAGTTTAGGAGGTTTTTGGATTCCTCTACGATACACGGTGAGCCGAAAACGCACTGGTGGAATTCCTGATTTTGTTCAGGTATGCTTTCTGAATGTTCTGGTATCAGGAACCTGTGGTCTGCCGCTCAGTATAGGATATCAAGTAACGCTTTCCTCTCGCTCTCTCGATTCTTCTAAGGATCTGAATTCCCTATATAAAACAGCTTCGAACATCCGGTTACTTTGCAAAAGAGGTAATGTTTCAAATATGCCACGTTAACCTTGTAAGAGCCGGCCGGAGTGGCCGTGCGCTTCTAGGCGCTACCGTCTGGAGCCGAGCAACAGCTCCGGTCGCAGGTTCGAATCCTGCCTCGGGCATGGATGTGTGTGATGTCCTTTGGTTAGTTAGGTTTAATTAGTTCTAAGTTCTAGGCGACTGATGACCTCAGAAGTTAAGTCGCTTAGTGCTCAGAGCCATTTGAGCCAACCATTTAACCTTGTAAGACTTTACGATGTAAGACGAGAACATTAATTAAAAAAGTTTTAATAGTTTCAGATTATTGAACACTGCGTGAGTGTAGTGTGGGTAATTTGCGCTTCAATTTACGTAAAGCTAGTTTTGCACGAATTTATGACTTCATGCTTACCGATTTACCTCTCTTACGACGACATAATCTTGCATGTACATTGAGTGGGATACTGTCTGTAAAATGTGTTGTGAATAGATTCACTAGTAAAGAATTAATAAATTCGAAAGTCGCGCAAGATGCTGAAGCTTTCTTGTATCAAAAATGAAAATATAGTAACCGGTTAACGTTCTTCCGTCCATAATTTTTTGCAAGTGCTGGCGAGAAAATGTTTTGATACGTGTGTAATTATGCATGAAGTTCGTTGGAAATCGCAAATGCTGCATGAATATACGTGTGTAATTGTGGCGACGTGACTTACACTGCCTCAAGAGATGTACACAGTTTCTAACTTCAAAACTTGGCTTAATGTGAAACCTCCCGGCAGATTAAAACTGTGTTTCGGGCAGAGACTCGAATTCGGAAGGCTCTGAGCACTATGGGACTTAACATCTGAGGTTATCAATCCGCTAGAACTTAGAACTACATAAACCTAACTAACCTAAGGACATCACACATATCCATGCCCGAGGCACGATTCGTGCGGTTCCAGACTGTAGCGCCTAGTCATAAGTGAGGAACCGCTCGGCCACCCCGGCCGTCTCGAACTCGGAGGTTGGGGACGATGTACTAGCGGAAGTAAAGTAAAGCTGTGAGGACGCGTTGTCAGTCGTGCCTGGGTTGCTCACATGGTAGAGCACTTGCACGTGAAAAACAGGAGGTCCCGAGTTCAAGTCTCGGTCTCAACAAGTTTCACATCAGCGCACACTCCGCTGCAGAATGAAAATTTCATTCTTGACTTAATGTGTTAATTCTTTAATGTAAGACTGTACGTCTTAATGAATAGATTATAACAGCTTTTTAAATTTTTGTATTCGGCCAATGGATATAGTAATATTATATTGTCATTATATGAGATACTGAAAAAAACAGATTGTTGTTGCCTGTGGTAGCTGTTAGATAGGCAGCCCGTAATAAAAACTGGGTGACTGGTGTAGCCGTTTAGTAACATAGACTGAATTTCGTTTGCCTTACCTGGATAGTAAGGGTCTACTTTACTCTTTGCTATCAAGCTTGCATTCAAATACTGTTCGCTTCCTTTACGGGTTTGTTTTTCCGACACTATTACCTGGACGGTAACCGCATGGACAGCAGCATGCTGAGTTTCGTGATAACGGTTTCGTATTCACGGTGACCTGCAGCCATCATGTTGTTAACGAACGAATCCCGCAAAAACACCTGCAAAAAGTTATATGGGGGTATAAAAATAAATAACACGACTGCTGACGATGGGCGTGTAGCCCGATACCAGTCCGGCAAAAATAGAAATATACACGCAACGTGGTTAATTTACTGACGAAGAGCTGGCCGGTAAGCTCCCCGCGTTTGAGTCGACGGAATGAAATGGAAAATATGCTGAAATGTTCCCGCAGTGGCGCCAATACGTAACTGTACTTTTGCATCTGTCATAGGGTGTGGTATTTCTCTGAGTTTTGTGTTTGTGCTTAACGGTGAGTGAATGTTGGAGTTTTGCACTGTTGTGTAGGTATTTTCACAGAGGTAAAGGTAACTGGAGTAAAAACAAAATAAATTACAATTGTACTGTTACTCTGTAACACGTCGGCGGAGACTACGTATTCCTTATGCGTAATACTCGTATACATATCTCAGAAAATGTCTGCAAATTTTGTCGTATAATTCAGATCCGGACAGTATAAGTTCCTTCTTAAAGAATGGCAACGAGAGTCAGAATTATGGCTAGGCATTTACAGCTGAATGTCAGTTAATGGGTCACAACATTTTATTGCGTAATTCAGAGACGTATTCTGCGGCAATCTGACACGGCTGAAAGTATACGATACAATTAGTTAAAGTATTCTAGCAAGCATTAGCTCCAAACAAGCCAATGTTTGTGACTAACACTGTAACGGTTATATGTAAGACGCGTGGCGGATTACGTATAACCTGTGGAGTGGAGGATTATTAAATGCGAACAGTTACGCGATCTGAAGATGGTTCTGAATGAACCGAAACCGGTCATATGAATAATAAAAAAAATTTGCAATCAAGACGGATTTTAAGTAACATTATAAACTCACAATAGATAACCATTTTCCATACTGAACAAATTTAATACGGAAAAAGAATAGGAAGTCTAATTTTATTAATAAATCCTTCAACTTACTCTTCAACAATTATTTTAGAAATGGGGAATAGGACTGAAAACTTGAAATCATGAAATATTTTAACATATGATCCACAAGATTTATTCAACAATGACATTCAAATATTAATAACAAGACAATGGCATTCAGATATTAATAGCTTGATGTGATTCTCCAGATTATACGAAAGTTTAATGTACAATGCAGAGCCAAAGAAACGGGCACACCTTCCTAATATCGTGTAGGACTGCCGCGAGCACACAGAAGTGCCGCAACGCGACGTAGCATGGACTCAGCTAATGTCTGAAGTAGTGTTGGAGGGAATTGACGCAATTAATCCTGCAGGGCCGTCCGTAATCCGAAACAGTACGAGGGGGTGGAGATCTCTTCTGAACAGCACGTTGTAAGGCATCTCACATATGCTCAATGTCTGGGAAGTTTGGTGGCCAGCGGAAGTGTTTAAACTCAGAAGAGTGTGCCAGGAGCCACTCTTAAGCAATTCTGGACGTGTGGGTTGTCGTATTGTCCTGTTGAAATTGCCCAAGTCCGTCGGAATGCACAATGGACATGAATGGGTGCAGGTGGTCAGACAGCATGCTTACCTTCGCGTCAGCTGTCAGAGCCGTATCTAGACGTATCAGGGGTCCCATATCCCTCCAAGTGCACACGCCCCATACCACGCCGAGCCTCCGCCTGCTAAAACAGTCCCCTGCTGACATGCAGGGTCCACGGATTACCATACCCGTACACGTCGATCCGCTGGATACAGTTTGGAGCGAGACTCGTCCGACCAGGCAACATGTTTCCAGTCATCAACACTCCAACGTTAGTACTGTACTGCCCAGGCGAGGCGTAAAACTTTGTGTCGTGCGCTCATCAACGGTACACGAGTGGGCCTCCGGCTCCGAAAGCCCATATCGATTATGTCTCGTTGAATAGTTCTCACGCTGACACTTGCTGGTGGCCCAGTAGTGAAATCTGCAGCAGTATGCGAAAGGGTTGCACTGCTGTCAGTTTGAACGATTCTCTTCAGTCGTCTTTGGTCCTGTCCTTTCAGCGTATTTGTGATATTCACGGTACACCTGTGAAATGGTCGTAAAGGAAATTCCCTCTTTATCGCTACCACGGAGATGCTGAGCACATCGCTCGTGCGCTGACTATAACATCTCGTTCAAACTGACGCAAATGTTGACAACTTGCCATTGTAGCAGCAGACACTATCAACTACGCCGGACACTTGTTGTCTTATATATGCGTTGCCGACCGCAGCGCCGTATTGTGCCTGTTTACATATCTCTGTATTTGAATACACATGCCTATACCAGTTTCTTTGGCGCTTCAGTATATTATCTTAATGCATCAAATTTACTGTTTTGGGGTCGATAGGATGGTCAAATAGAACAGGAATTCGGGAATTCTGCAACAACCTTAATGGCTATCGTGTTACTACTACCGGAACTACCCCAAAATCCAATGACTATTTAGCAGAAAGTATTCTGCTGAGTGTAAGATCAACACGTGGAAGCATAAGCTATAAGGCATATTACAGTTTCGTTGAAATCTGCAAAAAGATGTGAATCATACAAATGATCGACAAACGCCAAAAGCGTGGGTGTTTGTCGAAAATTTCATGAGAAGGTGATTTAAATGTAATCAAGTACCACAAATCTCGAAAATGCTTTAAACTGGTTAACTGTCTAAACACCAAACAATTTAGCTGAGAAAATGTATTCCATGCTATAGTTTGCTTGAGTAATGCAGTATATTTTTACTCTGTTTATACGTAGTTGGAATCTAGAATTCCTCAGGAAAAAGGCGTAGATTTACTACCTAAAATTCGATAAGATTTAAAATGTTTCACACAATACTCACTCTCTGAAGATGCACGCATTTACAATGAGGTGGATTCAACCACCAACCACTTGGCAGTGTAGCTATACAAAGAAATTTACTTTCATGTTGCAATGACGCGAACGAATTGAAATTCAAACCAACCGCTCTTCCAATTAGATGTCATAAAGTTTATTGTATGTGTTTAGAATGAACGCACTACTATACCGGTTGGGGCAACCAAGTCTCCGTTGTTCTACCTCACGTGTGGAGCCCAGCTCATTCATCTACGTCTACGTGATTACTCTGGTATTCGCAATAAAGTGCCTGGCAGAGGGATCAATGAACCACCTTCAAGCTTGTCTCTCTGCCGTTCCACTCTCGAACGGCACTCGGAAAAACACGACCACTTAAATTTTTCTTTGCGAGCCCTGATTTCTCTTATTTTATCGTGATGATCATTTCTCCCTATGTAGGTGGGTGCCAACAGAATGTTTTCGCAATCGGAGGAGAAAACTGGTGATTGAAATTTCATGAGAAGATACTGTCGCAAAGAAAAACGCCTTTGTTTTAATGAATTGCCACTCCAATCCACGTATCATGTCTGTGACACTATCTCCCTTATTTCGCGATAATACAAAACGAGCTTCTCTTCTTTGTACTTTTTCGATGTCATCCTTCAGTCCCACCTGATGCTGATCCAACACTGCACAGCAGTACTCCAGAACAGGGTGGGCAAGTGTGGTGTAAGCAGTCTCTTTAGTAGACCTGTTGCACCTTCTAAGTGTTCTGCCAATGAATCACAGTCTTTGGTTTGCTCTACCCACAATATCATCTGTGTGATTGTTCCAATTTAGGTTATTTGTAATTGTAATCCCTAAGTATTTAGTTGAATTTACAGCCTTCAGATTTGTGTGACTTATCATGTAATCGAAATTTAGCTGATTTCTTTTAGTACTCATGTGCATAACTTCACTCTTTTCTTTATTCAGGCTCAATTGCCACTTTTCGCACCATACAAATATCTTATCTAAATCTTTTGGAAGTCGTTTCGGTCATCTGATGACTTTACAAGACGGTAAATGACAGCATCATCTGCAAAAAATCTAAGACGGCTACTCAGATTGTGTCAAATGGTTCAAATGGCTCTAAGCACTATGCGACTCAACTGCTGAGGTCATCAGTCGCCTAGAAATTAGAACTAATTAAATCTAACTAACCTAAGGACAGCACACAACACCCAGCCATCACGAGGCAGAGAAAATCCCTGACCCCGCCGGGAATCGAACCCGGGAACCCGGGCGTGGGAAGCGAGAACGCTACCGCACGACCACGAGATGCGGGCTCAGATTGTGTCCCATGTCGTTTATATAGGTCAGGAACATACACAAAGTATTTTTTCAAAACTCGCAGACGAATTAAAACACAAAGTTGAGGTTCTTACAGTTCTGTTTATAGAATGAATCCGCTACTACACTGGTCTGATAACCAAGTTTCTTTTGTTCTACCTTACACGTGGAGCCCAGCTCGTTCATACACAATGTATGCTTACCAAAATTCAGAAACGATATTGAAACTTCAAACGAAATTTATTCCCAAGCTAGCTAGTAACATTACCCCTGATTTCCAAAAGAGGCTGCGATGAAATGACTGAAAATTACCATCCTTAATGTTTCAAATTCCACTGTCCGTGGGCGATCCACAGATCAGTCCGTACGTTCACGAAGCCCCGGCTGACCAGTGCCCTTTCTTTTGGCACCGAGCCTAACTGCTTCCGCTACCTCTGTGCTCGGGGGGCCACCAAAGACGTCGTTGCCAGCCCACGTAAGTGATTTGCTTGTCGTTGTGAGCTCTAATGATCTAGCTAGACCTGTCCCTTTCTACTTACCCTGCAGGTATTGGCAGAACTGGGTCATCGGACGAAACTGCAGTAGCCGACAAACGGCTGCTGGCTACTCTCTGAATCACAATGTCTCGTTTCGGTCACGCACAACAGAGTATATGATGGACCAGGTATGTGGGAACGGTTCAGGTCTTCGCTTATTGGTGACATAATAAGAAAAGGAAAAGATATTTTGGATCTGATGGAGTTCTCTCTACTTCACAAGAAA
This sequence comes from Schistocerca americana, assembly GCF_021461395.2. NCBI lineage: Eukaryota > Metazoa > Arthropoda > Insecta > Orthoptera > Acrididae > Schistocerca > Schistocerca americana. Next base: position 69,975,016 of record NC_060125.1, read on the forward strand.
ACATTGTTGCAGTTGGTATAAATTTATTCGGAAAGTAAAATTTTAGATTAACTCCACGTCTAATTAGCTTCAATTGGCAGTCCTGAGATTTGGATGGGAAATATGATGGACGATTGATGGGGCACTTTCGCAGCTGGTTGCTCATGGTATCTAACACGCGATATGGGCTACTTTCGGCTCGTACTTTAGCTGCCAAAGTCGCCTGACCTCAATCAAGGACTGAAGCAGCCAACTGTGCTATCAAGAATAGATGCACGAAGTGCTCCGAGGCTGTCTGAGAGAATCCATTACTTACTGCAGAGACGAATAGACTACTACATACAAATTCAAGGACGATATGTGTAGCTCCTCTCTTAACGGTTACGAAAGCACTCTGAGGTGACAAAAGTCGTGGAATAAAAATACGCACGTGTACACGTGGCGGAAGCTTTGCCTACACAAGGGATAAAAGGGCAGTGCATAGGCGGATCTGTCACTTGCACTCAGGTGAATCCTGCGAAAAGGTTCCTGACGTCATTATAGGCTCACGATGGGAAGTAACAGACTGTGAACGTGGAATTTTATTTGGAGCTAGACGCTTAGGACCGTTAGAGAATTCAGTTTTCCGAGGCCCATAGCGTCAAGACTGTGCCGAGATTACCGAATTTTAGGAATTACTTCACACCACGGACAACGCGGTGGCCAGCGGCCTTCACTTAACGACCAAGACAGCGGAGTTTGCGTAGAGTTGTCAGTGCTAACAGACAAGCAACAACGCTGTAAATAACAACAGTAATCTATGTGGAACGTACGACGAACGTATCGTGTAGGACAGTACGACGACACGTGAAGTTAAGGGGCTATGGTAGGAGACGACAGACGCTAGTGCCCATGCTAACAGCATGGCGCCTGCAGCACTTCTCCTGGGCTCGCGACCATGTCGGCTGCATCTACATCTACATCTACGTGATTACTCTGCTATTCACAATAAAGTGCCTGGCAGAGGGTTCAATGAACCACCTTCAAGGTGTCTCTCTACCGTTCCACTCTCGAACGACAACCGGGAAAAACGAGCACTTAAACTTTTCTCTAATTTTATCATGATGATCATTTCTCCCTATGTAGGTGTGTGCCAACAGACTGTTTTCGCCATCGGAGGAGAAAACTGGTGATTGAAATTTCATGAGAAGATCCCGCCGCAACGAAAAACACCTTTGTTTTAATGATTGCCACTCCAATTCACGTATCATGTCTGTGACACTATCTCCCCTATTTCGCGATAATACAAAACGAGCTGCCCTTCCGTGTACTTTTTCGATGTCATCCGTCAGTCAAACCTGATGCGGATCCCAAACCGCACTGCAACACTCCGTAACAGGGCGGACAAGCGTAGTGTAAGCACCTTCCAGGTGTTCTGCCAATGAATCGCAGTCTTTGGATTGCTCTACCCACAGTATTATCTATGTGATCGTTCCAATTTAGGTTATTTGTAATTGTAATCCCTAGGTATTTAGTTGAATTTACAGCCCTCAGATTTGCGTGACTTACCGCGTTATCGAAATTTAGCTGATTTCTTTTAGGACTCATGTGAATAACTTCACACTTTTCGTTATTCAGGGTCAATTGCCACTTTTCGCACCATACAGATATTTTATCTAAATCATTTTGCAAGTTGTTTTGATCATGTGATGACTTTACAAGAATGTAAATGACAGCATCATCTACAAACAATCTAAGACGGCTACTCAGATTGTCCCCTATGTTATTAATATATATCAGGAGCAATAGAGGGCTTCCTTGGGGAACGCCGGATATTACTTCTGTTTCACTCGACTTTCCGTCTATTACTACGAACTGTGACCTTTCTGACAGGAAATCACGAAACCAGTCGCCCAACTGAGGCGATACTCCGTAGGAACGCAGTTTGGTTAGAAGACGCTTGTGAGGAACGGTGTCGAAAGCCTTCTGGAAATCTGAAAATATGGAATGAATGTGACATCCCCTGTCAATAGCCTTACTACTTCATGAGTATAGAGAACTAGTTGTGTTTCACAAGAACAATGTTTTCTGAAAGCGTGCTGACTATATGTCAATAAATCGTTTTCTTCGAGGTACTCCATAACGTTCGAATACAGTACACGTTCTAAAAACCTACTGAAAATCTACGTTAGTGATATAGCCCTGTAATTCAGCGGATTACTCCTACTACCTTTTTTGGGTATTGGTGTGACTTTCTGTGGTGTGATCTTTCTGTGAGTGAGCTGTTGTATATAATTCCTAAATATGGAGCTATTTTATCAGCTTACTCTTGAGAGGAACCTGACTGGTATACAATCTGGACCAGAGGTCTTGCCTTTATTTAGTGATTTAAGCTGCTTTGTTACACCGAGGATATCTACTTCTATGTTTCTGATCTTGACAGATGTTCTTGATTGGAATTCAGGAATATTTACTTCGTCTTCTTTGGTGAAGGATTTTCTGAAAACCGTGTTTAATAACTCTGCTTTAGTGGCACTGTTGCACGTTATACGACTGGAAAACCGTGATCAGGTCAGATTACTTCCGATTTCCGTTGATAAGAGCTGATGGTAGGGTTCGATTGGCCGACCGGTGTGGCCGAGCGGTTCTAGGCGCTTCAGTCTGGAGCCGCGCCGCCGCTACGGTCGCAGGTTCGAATCCTGCCTCGGGCATGCATGTGTGTGATCTCCTTAGGTTAGGTAGGTTTAAGTAGTTCTAAGTTCTAGGGGACTGATGACCTCAGATGTTAAGTCCCATAGTTCTCAGAGCCATTTTTTTTTGAGGGTTCGATTGTGGCGCAGACCGCACAAAACCATGGACCCAAGTTGCCAAGAAGGCACTCTGCAAGCTGGTAGTGGTTCCACAATGGTGGGGCTGTGTTTACATAGACTGAACTGCGTCTTTTGTTATGTTCGACTACTTGGAGACCATTTGTAGCCATTTATGGGCTACAGGTTCCCAAACAACGACGGAATTTGTGCACGACAATAAACAATGTACACGGTCACTATAGCTCGCGATTCGTTCGAAGAACTTTCTAGACAATTCGAAAGAATGATTTGGACACCCAGATAGCCCGATATGAATCCCACTGAAAATTAATGGGGCAACACTTTCGCAATTATGGACGGCTATAGAGGCAGCACGGCCAATACTCCTGCAGGGGACTTCCAAAGACTTGTTGAGTCCATTCCACGTCGAGTTTCTGCACTACGCCGTGCAAAAGGAGGTCCGACACGATATTAGGAGGTATCCCACGACGTTTGTCACCTCAGTGTATCGTGAGTTGTAGATTGTAACGTAGGGAAGTGGTATTGTAGTTTTTGATTTGGTAGGACATGGGTGAAATTTGAGCACAGTCAAAGGGGCACATAAGCGGAAAGTTTAAATCTAATATACATTTGTACCAAGTACGGTAGTCCCTAATAGCCTACTGCATGTAGTGATGGCTCGTAATGGGACATTCGTCGCTGTCTCGCAAACGAGACACTTGTAAAGCTTTGTTTATTGGAAACTTTCTTTCTTTTGCCATCGCATTTTATCATCCGTGTCAGATTTCGCTATTAACTATGAAACAAAATGAATACTGGTCTGATTCTAAGACGGGAACGCTGACTTTTACACGGCATTGAAGGAAGACATATTAACGTTTCACATGCCGTCGACGTCTGTTTCAATGGGGACAGTGCATAAGCTGGTATTGCGGAAGCAGTACAGAAATGCCGGCCGAAGTGGCCGTGCGGTTAAAGGCGCTGCAGTCTGGAACCGCAAGATCGCTACGGTCGCAGGTTCGAATCCTGCCTCGGGCATGGATGTTTGTGATGTCCATAGGTTAGTTAGGTTTAACTAGTTCTAAGTTCTAGGGGACTAATGACCTCAGCAGTTGAGTCCCATAGTGCTCAGAGCCATTTGAACCATTTGGTACAGAAACAAATCGAGTCCTCTCAAAGGTACTACCCTGCAATTTAGAGAAACCACGGTAATCATAATTTTGATGACTGGACTGAGATTTTAACCACTGTCCACCCGAACACGTACTGAGAGCATGAAATCATATTGCTGTCCGCTGTCCTCTTCGACACAGTACTCCCTCTGGTAGGACGGACATAGTTATTGTTGGCAGCAGCGTCGGTTGGAGAAAGGTAAGTGAAAGATCATCAAGAAAATCTATCAAGTTCCGCTTCCATACTATAATGATTGCCCTCGCTGGACCTCTGTGAGTATGAAATTTATTTGGCATCGTCCATTTTTAACGAAGTTTTAACGGAGTGGAAGCTTTAAATAAACTACTGGCCATTAAAATTGCTACACAAAGAAGAAATGCAGATGATAAACGGGTATTCACTGGACAAATATATTATACTAGAACTGACATGTGATTACATTTTCACGCAATTTGGGTGCATAGATCCTGAGAAATCAGTACGCCTGGGCATTGAGTCAAACACAGCTTGGATGGAGTGTACAGGTACAGCGGCCCATGCGGCTTCAACACAATACCACAGTTCATCAAGAGTAGTGACTCGCGTGTTGTGAAAAGCCAGTTCCTCGGCCACACTGACCAGACGTTTTCAGTTGGTGAGAGATCTGGAGAATGTGCTGGCCAGGGCAACAGTCAAACGTTTTCTGTATCCAGAAAGGTCCGTACAGGACCTGCAACATCCGGTGTGCATTATCCTGCTGAAATGTAGGGTTTCGCAGGGATCGAATGAAGGGTAGAGCCATGGGTCGTGACACACCTAAAATGTAACGACCACTGTTCAAAGTGCCGTCAATGCCAACAAGAGGTGACCGAGACATGTAACCAATGGCATCCCATACCATCACGCCGGTTGATACGTCAGTATGGTGATGACGAATACACGCTTCCAATGTGCGTTCACCGCGACGTCGCCAAACACGGATGCGACCATCAAGATGCTTAAACAGAACCTGGATTCATCCGCAAAAATGACGTTTTGCCATTCGTGCACCCAGGTTCGTCGTTGAGTACACCATCGCAGGCTCTCCTGTCTGTGATGCAGCGTCTAGGGGAACCGCAGCCATGGTCTCCGAGCTGATAGTTCATGCTGCTGCAAACGTCGTCGAACTGTGTCGTGTGGATGGTTGTTGTCTTGCAAACGTCCCCTTGTCTTGATTCAGGGATCGAGACGTGGCTGCACGAACCGTTACAGCCATGCGGATAAGATGCCTGTCATCTCGACTGCTAGTGATACATGGCCGTTGGGATCCAGCACGGCGTTGCGTGTTACCCTGCTGAACTCACCGATTCCATATTTTGCTAACGATCATTGGATCTCGACCAACGCGAGCAGCAATGTCACGGTACGATAGGCTACAATCGGACCTTTATCAAAGTCGAAAACGTGATGATACGCATTTCTCCTCCTTACACGAGGCAACACAACAACGTTTCACCAGGCAACGTCGGTGAACTGCTGTTTGTGTATGAGAAATCGGTTGGAAACTTTTCTCATTTCAGCACGTTGTAGGTGTCCCCACCGGCGCCAACCTTGTGTGAATGCTCTGAAATGCTAATCATTTGCATATCACAGCATATTCTTCCTGTTGGATAAATTTCGCGCCTGTAGCATGTCATCTTCGTGGTGTAGCAATTTTAATGACCAGTAGTGTACTTGGCACTATAAAACTGAAAGAGGAGAGGAAATGGTTGATATTAATAACTATTTATTATTAAGGTGTAGAAATAGGCAGATAAAAAATGAGTTTAGGTTAATAGAATGCAACCATCGACGCTGTCTAGGAGGGACTACCTCTGAAAGACGTTGAGCCTGTCGCTCCTGCTACTCGCTACCAGTAACCCAACGGCGAGGGCCTCAGCAATTATTTGGGCCTCTCGCCACCAGACAGCCCTGTTATATCTCTAGGATATGTTACTCTACACGTCAGAGTGTGCTGTCCTACATTTATACCTTTGTGTTTCAATCTAATAGTACTCTCTAATGAATACTTGTTTTGTGGCAGTCTGGTGATCATATATTTAGTTCTTATTTTATGTTTGTCCATTATCGCCTGATGTGCTACCATTACTTTCGCCGTTAGTCTCGTTAATGTTGGCTGAGAAGTAATGCGTTTCTGTGCTCGTTTCTGTGTCTGCTCTGGTCGCTGCAAGTACTGGTTGGTTGTAATTAAACTTTCGCCACTATAGCCAGTGTAGACGGAAAACTACTTACCTTAAAGGGACCTAGGTTTATAGGAGTGTTGTTCAGACTGTGAACTGTTGGATTTTCTGTAGTTAGTAGTGTTAGGAGTGTTTCTGATATGGCGACGCACGGCTGAAACACAAGCTTTAGTGTACATTACAGTTACAGACAGTTTACATGGATCTGGTGAAGATGAGCAGGGCTTAACTCGTAAAGCTGTTTTATCAAAACAACAGAGACAGTGCTGCTGTTCTTCCCGAGTATCGAGGTTGAATAACATGATTCGAACGTTCAAATTAATTGGCGATCTGGGAAATGCTCCAGCGAGAGGCCGACGAACAACTGAGCCATAAATTGTTGAAGAAGTTACTGTTGTCATGGCGGAAAATGCTGGACCTAATGCGCGATATTCAAGCAGCGGAAGAGGTGAAACTTCTTTATTTAAGTGAATGGTCCAAATGGCTCGAGCACTATGGGACTTAACATCTGAGGTCATCAGTCCCCTAGACTTAGAACTACTTAAACCTAACTAGCCTAAGGAGATCACACACACCCATGCCCGAGGCAGGATTCGAACCTGCGACGGTAGCGGTCGCGCGGTTCCACACTGAAGCGCCTAGAACCGCTCGGCCACAGCGGCCGGCTTAAATGAGTCTGTCTGTACTTAAATTTGTTGAATGACTGAGAAAATGAAACTTCTACGTTATCTGATTCTGAAACAGCTGAGTAAAACTGAACGTACTGACCCTACTTTCCCTTTACTTTTTCTTATCATGTCAACACTGACCCACAATATTGTAGCGCAGCGCAATCTGAATGCTCAAAAAATTACAACCTGACTTCAAATAAGTAATTCAAAAGAATGGCCCTGACTAAAAAGAAATCTTAACAATAACCTATATGTTTCATTAAGCACTTGCCTCACAAAAGTCTTCATTACGCAAACTACTGCAATACAGCGAGCGTCAATACTGCCATCTAAATAAAAAATTCTAACTACTAAAGCCACTAACTATCAATAGGCATGTGGTTACAAAGGAAAGATTTTGTTGCAAACCGAATAATGTATTTTTTTTTACCTTGATACTGTGACATCCAGTTCAGACACGAATATAAACCGCCATTGACATCTAGTACAAAGGTATATTATCATGAATAATAGTCAGTCTCCAAGTCGAACATGTACAGATCGTTAGCCTACGCTAACACTTCAAACCTCTACCCTCCATCAGTGCTATCTTCTGAAACATCTCTGTGAAGTCGCTTCATAAGACGCTTGTCGAATTCGTTACAACTTATTCACTTTACTAACTGATTTTAGCTCAGTTCATGAACTCTTCCAGAAAGACTGAGCACTCAAATAAGGCCTATTGAATGTTATGTATGCGTGTGTTAATGTGGGGTTTCTGTTTTGTTTTGTGGGAAACGCTGAGTTGGTCATCGTCGGCTGGGCGCAGACGACGTTGCTTCTCATTCGAAGTAGAGCACACGATGACCAATACCTGAACAGAGAGGTTTACCCATCGTAGTCGAAGGCTGTGTCGAAGGCTGTTTTTGTGTGTGAGGTTGGTGACGAGGGCTGCCCCTCTGGTAGCTTCCGCTGCACGGGGAGCTAGGTAATCTCGAAAGAGAAAGCGGCACTCTTCGGTGAACGTTTGGTGAGCACGGATCGTGGCTCTTAAGCGGGGTTTCAGGTGATAGGAAGCAGGTTGAGCTGGGACTTCGTTATGTTTAACTGTTGAAATACTTAAGAACTTCAGCCTAACTGAAGCATGTGGAGCGAGTATGATTTTTAATCTTATATTTTCTGGAAGTTGCTTTTGGCCTAGTGTGTCGATTTTGTGCCACGTGTTTGGTAATCAATGACCCTTTTGGTCCACCACGGCACCGCAATAGGCTTTATTTTAACAGTTTCCTTATTTAATGAGCTACCAATTTCTGCAAGAATATCTGTTCTTTCGTGCGCTTTCTACAAAGCAGCACAACAGTTTGATTCGGAATGCACCACGTGCTCTAGTTTGGCCGTTTACAAGCAGCAGATGCAGTTAGTATGTTGAATAATCATCATAAAACCAAACAAGAGCTTCAGTTTGGCAGATTTTCTACTCTGAAGTGTGGTCTGTTAGTTGCTTTGAATACCGGGGTACTTATTTTTTTTTCACAGTTTCATTCCCTGTTATCTTCTGGATAAGTAAAGTTTCTACATATTCAAAGTATCAACAGATCCCAGTTTAAAGGTAATATTTTACAGTAAACTATTCACCAGCACAAGGAATTTATAGAAAGTATGCAGAAGAAATGAAGAAGAAAAGCAATGATAGGTTGACTGAAGGAAATCACAGTGTATGCAAGGCAGCCTCAGACATGATGGATGCACACAGAAAGAAACCTTTCTCTTCTTTAAGTTTATGTGGTACAGATGACTTTGACAAATATTTTTTTGACATTGTGAGAAAAGTTACAGATGCAGTCTTAGAGCTGAATGTAGATCCAAATGATTTAAGCTCTCATAGACAATTCTTGCAATTTGCAGATAACTCAACTTTGTAATTGAAAGGCATCAATCATAGCAAGGCTAAAAAATGGCCAGACGTTTCATATGATGTGGCAAAGGAGTGATTTGTTATAAATAAGATAAAAATCAGTGAAGAAAAAATGCAAAATTTGGTGAGAAAGGAGACTGGAACTATATAGGGACTGTGAAACCTGTGAGTTTTGTGGTTGATAGCAAACTTATTTGGCATGAACACACAGCACCAGTGATGAACTCTCTCTACAAAAACTGACACTAATGACACTGATTGATATCTGCTAATGGCACTGCTTCATAACCAGGTCAGCTATTGTCTGTTACTATGGGATAGGTGTGCAGGCTGCAAGATATTACTATTACTCCAAAAAAAAAAAGCAACAATGATCATAGCATCAAGCAGGAAATTGGACCACCGAAAACTCATCTTCACATGCCTAGGAGTGATCACAATTTACAGTCAGTCTATCTTCAGCTGTCTCATATAGATGAAGGAAAATTATGAAACAGTCAGCAACAGGAGTGATATACACAATTATAAGATGCATAATAAGGAAAATATAGAAATGCTGAGCTATCAGATCTTGATGACAGGAGACAGTTTTCCAGTAGTGGCTATTAAATCATTGTCATCTACCAATTGAAATGTAGTCCTTAGAACCAGTGGAATTTTGAGGGAAGATGTCACACAGGCTGTAAGCGCTGTGGATTCTCAATCGAGAAACCAAGCGCAGCATCGTTAATGGATGCATATCCCTGTCGGTACCTCCCCAAATCTCATTGACTCTTTTCCTGAGTGTCTCGCAGCGGTCCGCTCTGGAAAAGAGGATTATTGGTGGTTGTATTAGTGTGACTGGACAGTGTGTATACTGCATTTGTCCGCAGCTCGTGGTCTAGTGGGTTGCGTTGCTGCCTCTGGATCACGGGGTCCGAGGTTCGATCCCCGGTCGGGTTGGGGACTTTCTCTGCCAAGGGACTGAGTGTTCGTGTTGCCATTATCATCGTCATGACTCGTGACAGTGGCTAGATGAGACTGCGGAAAAATTAGATTCGGACTTTGTATGCGTGCTGATGACCGCGCGACCGCGCAGTTGAGCGCCCTACAAACCAAACATCATTGTACTGCGTTCAGTCCATCCAGCTGCCGATGTTCCGGCCGACGTTTGAGGAGTAAGTGGCAGCGCTGCTGGAGCGTGTGAGGAGCCTTAAGAACGTCCCGTGTACCACCGCTGCGCCACTTTGCTCTCTTTCGCCCGAGAAGCAGCGGTACAGAGTGGAAGTAGCGAGCGGGTCCGGCAGCCCACGCGCCACAGGGGGCCCAAAACCTTGTTTGGACGCGGCGCGCGCGCCTCGGACAAGGCCGGCGCACCTGCCTGCCGGCTTCCAGCTGGAAACCAGCTTATTTCTCGCCCCCCGGGGAAATCTGCCCCCGGCGTCCGCGCCGTGAAACTTTGATGCCCCGTAATGCATCGTCGGCCGCCGCCGTCACCGACTGGTCCAGAGCCCAGCGACCAGCGCCCTCATCCCCTAGCCGCGCTGTCCGCGACGTCGCGTCGCTGCTCGCTGATTGGCGGCGCAGGAGTCAGCGCTCTGCCTGAACCCTGATGGGAGCCTATCCGACCGCCCAAAATGGTCCCAGTAGCCGCATTAGAGCCTAGAAGGGTTCCTGTTCTGCTGCTCCGTTCTTGGCCCTATGGCTTCTTCCTCTACAACTATCTTTAGCCACGCATTTGAGAACACATTCTTATTTCAGACACACTAACAGAACTGGAGTATGTGACGTCATGAAGCCTGAGTTCCATATTTATCCATGTTTATCAAATTTCATGGAGACTTTTATCACGTAGGAGGAATTAAGTCATTAAATCATATGATGCCACTGTGGTTACCGCAGTGTCCCAGAATAATTTTATATTTGGTGCAGTGCACGAGAGATTGCAGTCCTGCTTGTGTTTTTAATACGATATTAACAGTAATTTTAATGAGCACCAGACTAGTATTCACGCATGGGTCTTAAAAGAGGGGGACTCCGTTTGGGGCGTAGCGCCGTATAGCGATCCCGCCTTGGAGGCGCTTAAGTGGGAGATGTGTCTCAGAGGTGTATAGCGACAGAGGGTGACGCGAGACTGGACGCGCACGTAGTTTATGTATCAGCCGATAGAGGACAGTATTAGATAGGGGACTGTGATTTAGTTTCGATTGTGCCCACTAGAGTGCACTAAAATAATAGAATGTTTCTCATAAACTGTTCTAGTATTTTCATAAAGTGTCATTATGTCTTTTTGTGTAGGTAAAATGTGTTTTAGCAGTATCAATGATGCGTAAGTGTGGATTAACGTTAATATGAAGATAATTGTTTAACAAGTTATGTAGTGGGATTTAGTGTGGGAACATTTCGAACAAGTATGGATGTGGACAAATGGGATTTTTGTAGAATACACTCCTGGAAATGGAAAAAAGAACACATTGACACCGGTGTGTCAGACCCACCATACTTGCTCCGGACACTGCGAGAGGGCCGTACAAGCAATGATCACACGCACGGCACAGCGGACACACCACGAACCGCGGTGTTGGCCGTCGAATGGCGCTAGCTGCGCAGCATTTGTGCACCGCCGCCGTCAGTGTTAGCCAGTTTGCCGTGGCATACGGAGCTCCATCGCAGTCTTTAACACTGGTAGCATGCCGCGACAGCGTGGACGTGAACCGTATGTGCAGTTGACGGACTTTGAGCGAGGGTGTATAGTGGGCATGCGGGAGGCCGGGTGGACGTACCGCCGAATTGCTCAACACGTGGGGCGTGAGGTCTCCACAGTACATCGATGTTGTCGCCAGTGGTCGGCGGAAGGTGCACGTGCCCGTCGACCTGGGACCGGACCGCAGCGACGCACGGATGCACGCCAAGACCGTAGGATCCTACGCAGTGCCGTAGGGGACCGCACCGCCACTTCCCAGCAAATTAGGGACACTGTTGCTCCTGGGGTATCGGCGAGGACCATTCACAACCGTCTCCATGAAGCTGGGCTGCGGTCCAGCACACCGTTAGGCCGTCTTCCGCTCACGCCCCAACATCGTGCAGCCCGCCTCCAGTGGTGTCGCGACAGGCGTGAATGGAGGGACGAATGGAGACGTGTCGTCTTCAGCGATGAGAGTCGCTTCTGCCTTGGTGCCAATGATGGTCGTATGCGTGTTTGGCGCCGTGCAGGTGAGCGCCACAATCAGGACTGCATACGACCGAGGCACACAGGGCCAACACCCGGCATCATGGTGTGGGGAGCGATCTCCTACACTTGCCGTACACCACTGGTGATCGTCGAGGGGACACTGAATAGGGCACGGTACATCCAAACCGTCATCGAACCCATCGTTCTACCATTCCTAGACCGGCAAGGGAACTTGCTGTTCCAACAGGACAATGCACGTCCGCATGTATCCCGTGCCACCCAACGTGCTCTAGAAGGTGTAAGTCAACTACCCTGGCCAGCAAGATCTCCGGATCTGTCCCCCATTGAGCTCGTTTGGGACTGGATGAAGCGTCGTCTCACGCGGTCTGCACGTCCAGCACGAACGCTGGTCCAACAGAGGCGCCAGGTGGAAATGGCATGGCAAGCCGTTCCACAGGACTACATCCAGCATCTCTACGATCGTCTCCATGGGAGAATAGCAGCCTGCATTGCTGCGAAAGGTGGATATACACTGTACTAGTGCCGACATTGTGCATGCTCTGTTGCCTGTGTCTATGTGCCTGTGGTTCTGTCAGTGTGATCATGTGATGTATCTGACCCCAGGAACGTGTCAATAAAGTTTCCCCTTCCTGGGACAATGAATTCACGGTGTTCTTATTTCAATTTCCAGGAGTGTAGATTTGTAAAGTAAGTTTATGGTAAAGGGAAAGTTAATTCAGGTACAAATAACAATAGTAAATAACTTCATGCATAAACAAAATTTCATATTAGATAAGTACGTCGGTAAAAAGTGCTGTCGTTAGGTTTACTATTTTGCGATTGGTTACACTACGGTCGCAGGTTCGAATCGTGCCTCGGGCATGGATGTGTGTGATGTCCTTAGGTTAGTTAGGTTTAAGTAGTTCTATGTTCTAGCGGGCTGATGATCTCAGACGTTAAGTCCCATAGTGCTCAGAGCCACTTGAACGTGCGATTGGCTATTGATGAAAAGCGCGGACTGACGCGGGAGAATGTTGATTTGCTATTGGCTGTTGAGTAAACTGACCAATGGTAAAGCAATATTCTTCGCGCTCCTTTTTCTGCTGGTAGAGAAGACTTATTCTAGAGAGGAGTTGGAGCCTAGCCATGAAACAGTGTGGACGTGTGTAGTAGTAGTTCCGATGGAAATGATAAGTTGCCGGATCTAGCTGTGTTTCATACATCGAAAGTGTGGAAAAGTGGCGGCATAATTATTCCGATGGGTGTGTAGAAATTTTGGAATTTTTAAGTGAATTTTGTGACGAGAAAAAATATAAATTCCGCATGGCGTATTGAGCAGGTCGGTGGCTAAAGACTGTGACAGCATTAGGTACCGACAGACTTAATATTTGGCGAGCATTCTCAAAAAAAAAAAAAAAAAAAAAAAAAAAAAAAAAAAAAAAAAAAAAAAACGTATTTTAGTAGATATTACGTTTTCGGGAAATGCAACGCCATAAACTTGCTAACGTGAGTGAAAGGGATATTGACTGACTGCGCTAAGATTAGCACAGGCTTGGCAGTGATACTTGTTCACCTAATTTTCAGAATATATTAATTAAGAAAAATTTTTCAACCTTTCATTTCGTGTGAAAACTTTCTCGTCGTAAAGGGACGGAAAGAACCGCGCCGCCGCACGTTGGCTGCTCCATTGTTTTGCCTGATCGTTTCGTCAAGCTTCGGTTTCCTCCTGACTTCTCTGACTTTGATGCCGAATTGTATTGAGGGCGCTGTAACAGATGAGGTGTGACGTGTCTGCTCAAGTCCTCGTCTGCTCCGACTCCCTTAGTATCCTTCCGTATCTAAAACTCCTGTATCAGGCCGATAAATAGGCCATGATACCCAGGCTGCCCCTCTCCATTTGTAAAGACCGGAGTGCCTAGATACATGGGTATTACAGTTAACGGAAGGACGGATGTAACTGGCAAGGATGCGTGTGGTGATCCTCTTAAGTTAGTGTGGCATCACCCTGCATCCTATCGTCTCGCTACCGAGGTTTACCGTCCATGCGGGCGGGATGAAACCGTCCTTACTCGTCTTCGCATCCGCCACAGCCCAATGAAACGTGGCTTCCTGCCCTGTTGAGAGGACCCTCCAGTGTGCCGTCCTTGTGGCGTGCAGATCACTGTGCGCCACATTTCGCTGAACTATTTTATTTTCGAACCAGACGGCAGTGGCAGGTTTTCCGATAGATCTGCCGTCCTCTGTTTTATGTGATGTTCAAAAGAATGTGGCTAGAGCCTTAAGACTTCGTGACATAACCAACTTCTTCCCCAAGATTTTAGGGAGACATTCGTTATGTGTTAACAGGGTGAATGGCTGACTCGTGTTTGTTTTAAGTGGTGAGCGACTCAAATTTCCCTATAGCGTATTTTAGCTCATCTCGTATTTCTTTTTTTCACTTTCAATCTTAGCACGTTTAAGATCTTTTAGAGACCAGCTCACCTTTGTTTCTTGTAAGTAGTCAGCCGGCCACATTCCCCTGAGCTATTATTTTAACTCCTGCGTCATTTTCTTTATGTTTTCATCCCTTTCTCCCTTACACTAAGATAATGTGAGACAGTGTGATTGTGTGGGTCAAGGCGAGTGAAGTGGGTGTGACTGTTTTTTGTACGTTCACTCCTCACCGGTGTGACAACATTTTTAGTCCTTTTATCAACATTCGTTGTTTGTGGTTTTTTTAAGGGTTCTCATAACTTCGCCGTTGAGCACCAGTATACTCAAACACACACACACACACACACACACACACACACACACACGCACCTATCAGTATGACGTTTGATCCCCACCGGCAGGAATACACTTGAAACACGTTGGCTCTTCTGCGCCGACCTGTTTCGTAGGTATGCAAGCGCGCCGCTCACCTGTCAGTTGTTTGCCCGTGACGTTTTCGTACCATTGCAGGCACATTCGCGTGACTGTTATGAATGAGCTTTGTGTAAAGCTGTAATTTGGTGTAGTGTGGAAACGCGATTAGCCGGGACATTGATTTGGTCGTCACTGTAGAGCTTGTGGAGCACTACTAGGACCCAAAGCGAGACAGTAGAAGTGCACGCCACAGGGAAGATGAAAATGGGTAATAAACTGAAAATTACAAAATAATAGAAGATTTGGCCTCATACGACTCGTCAGGTGCTCAGAATTGTAGACAACCCAGGTCAGAGGAAGGATCACGTCGGAAGGAATCCAAATCGTTTATAAAGTCCAGGGACGTATCAATACGAAATCCGCGACAGTGGTCGAAAAGTAATGAAAAGACTGCGCAAAGTGATTACGTACCTGCTTCCCATCGGGTATACAGCGGCTAGTGACAGTAAAAAATATTACGTAAATATTATTCTACTTCGTGTAACCATTATGTTAAAGAGACTGCTAATTAAATTACATATTAATGTGAAACACATTTTTACGACTTTATCCAAACGTTTTCACAAAAATTTTAGACGCTTACCAAAGCTTCTCATACAGGAATTTTTCTACTGTATTGTTGACTGCTATATCTGGCTGTCTATCACAATTATCCTGAGCCAACTAATGTTGTACGTTTCACAAAGCTCAAAGACTTAGGACTGACCGAAGCAATCAGAGGGCTCAACGCGAAAATTTCGGTTTGAAACACATGCTCGCAACAGGAAGACAATCCGGAGATACAGGGGATGGGCAAAATAATGTGAAAACTTGTACTTACTTGGGAATTGTTTATTAATAAAGGGCTGTACCCCCATTTGCCTGTAATACAGCTGCAATTCTTCTTGGAATACTGGCATATAATAATTATATAGTCACCAGTAGAATGTTATGCAACTCATCGATCAGAATTTGTTCTGGCTTCTGTAGTGACGAGGGAGGCAGAGATCTGCTCCGGAGTCTGCGCTCCAATTCCGCCCACAGGGGTTTGATAATGTTCAAGTCCGGGGACTGTGCTGGCCAGGGATGACGCTGCAGTTGTTCCATGCTTCTCATAACACGATTGTACTGTCCTGCCTGTGTGAATGGGTGCATTATCGTCCTGAAGTATGGCATTATTGTTGTGGAACAAAATCTGTATCATGGGGTGCACCTGATCACCTAAAATGTTCACATAATCATTGGCTGATGTGACTAGCAGAATACCGTGATATGGCTGCTCAAACCAGCTCACTTTCACCGGCATGCATAACCGTTGGAATCAATCAATCAGGATTGTACGCTTCTTTTGGCGTTCTCAGATGTAAACCCGGCTCTATGTTAGAAATAACGAGAACGTCGACTCTTCGGACCACGTGACTTGTTTGCACTAATCAGCCGTCCAAAGTTGATGCTTCTGATACTGTTTTACGTTTCTTCGTGTTGGTTGTCGTCAGTAACGTTTACGGTATAGCAGCTCATCCATGAATATTCGCTTAATGAAGTTCTCGGCGGCCAATGTCGATAGATACGGGGTCTCGAAGATGGCTATTGAACTCTGCAGTCATTTTAGCCGCCGTAATTTTGTGTTGTTTTAACACGATTCACGTTTGCGTACGATGATATGTGTCATTTAGTTTTGATTTGCGTCCACTATTACCTTTACGCGATGATGCCTTTCCATGTTTTGTGTAGGCTGTCATGACTGTCGAGACAAAAAAATGGTTCGAATGGCTCTGAGCACTATGGGACTTAACTTCTGAGGTCATCAGTCCCCTAGAACTTAGAACAACTTAAACCTAACTAACCTAAGTACATCACACACATCCATGCCCGAGGCAGGATTCGAACCCGCGTCCGTAGCGGTCGCGCGGTTCCAGACTATAGCGCCTAGAACCGCTCGACCACTCAGGCCGGCACTGTTGAGACAGATGCTGTTGAAATATTCAATAAATTGGCTGTCTTGGTTCTGATGCTCCAGCTAATGAGGCCCCCACATCCTGCCCTCTTTCGATCTCTGTTAGGTCTTTCATTGCACATCGACATCGGCCTCTGAATGCGTAGACAAGCTGCACTGATGCCTAGTGCGTACTGAATACGCACAGTCCAGCGCGACACGTGCCTTACCTTCGTTGCTGACTGTCAAACATACCGTCCCATTACCATCACTGTTCACATTATTTGGCCTATCCACTGTAGTTTACGAATTGTACGGTCGAGGATGGAGAGCTGTGGTTTCAGTATTCTGTCCTACATGTCTGGGTGAAATTGCTGCAAGCTTTTGGTTTTATCTGTCCATTTGACGCGTGTATCACTTTCGTTTCTTGTAGTTCGTAATGTTCTCCTGTTTTTACAGAGTAAATTCTGGCTTTGCGTATTTGCTCAAACGATAATGAAAACTTGTATCCCTTTCCGACCAGTTTGGAAATGTGTCCCAAACTAGGCGAAGATTTTCAGCTGTGATTAACACATCCGTAGACGCTAACGGTAATGTCCGCCCCCTTTCCCTCCCTCCCTCTCCCCCCTCCTCTCTCTCTCTCTCTCTCTCTCTCTCTCCTCTCTCCTTCCCTCTCTCTCCCGCCCCCTCTCTCTCTCAAGCTGGAATGTCGCTGTCATTGTACAGCTTTTTTGTCTAGTTAAGCACGGGGACTGGAATTTTCATAGTGGTAACTATTTACTTACAACTTATACAAAGCAGATACATGTTTCAAAGTTTTACTCTGTTTCAGAGAAGTCATAGCAATATGTATAACTCTCTGCTGGTGACGTGTATGGCGTAGGATAACCTTAGCAGCACAAGTTTGAGTGGAGCGGTCTAGTGCCCGACGAACCTCTGTTACAGTTTTCAAATGAAAACCCGGAAGGGCTTCCTTCAATTTAAGGGTCAAGTAGAAGTGACAGGCGCTTAAGTCCGGGGAATGTGATAATTGCTACAGCAGTTAATAGAGCTATCGATCGAAAAAGTCAGTCACAACTGCCGCCACATGCGCCCGAGGACTGTCCTGTAAAATGACGGGCGGGCGATGAAGACACTTTCTACAGAACTCATTTTGGAGGAAAATGCTCGGGCACTTACGGCGGAAGTTGTTATTGATTTTTTGGATCGATGGGGTTACTCCGTCGGCTTAAGCCCTTATGATCCCAGCTTGATTCCTGTGTTGGTGGAAGCACTTCAGGGCATTCGCTTCAGAGCTGTTGCAGAGATTCCTCGGACAATGGACTGCTCTACTCGAACTATCAACACAACTGGCGCTGCAAGGGCATCCAACGCCTCCGACATCACTGGTAACAGATTGTAACACGCAGACTTTCCAGAGCTGTTTACAGTACGTGTCGAAGTCTCTATAGCGGTCCAGCACGTTCCCTGTGCCAAGAAAGGGAGCACAATAGAATTAAGACCGCTGTTTCAATCAAAGATTCGGGTTGCTTATAAAATAACGAATTCAAATGGTACCAAGCACAAGGATTCACATTACTTTATTAGAAATATGATGTTTTAATTCGCTTAGTTATGCAATAAAAGTAATTTTCTCAGGCCATCTGTAACCACAGATAGCTTGCTGAGTACAGGACTATCAAATGGTGGGGCCGCAGAAATTTCTGTGTCCACCTATCCTTTAATTTATAAATTTTTCAGAATAGCGTAAGAATGTAGAAGGTCCAGTGGTCGTTTGTTTCGAAAACCAACGGCAAAACGACGGTTACGTGGAAGGTCACAAGCGTGACGCCACCCCACCAACCCCAACATACGTGTGGGCGGGCCGATCTGCAGCTCGGCTGAAAGTCTAAGCTACCGCCCTCGTGTTGGGAACAGGGACGTTTTGCTCTCGCGTGTAGCATATTGTGTGCAAGATCCCGAGTTCACGAAACTACTGAGTCACCCCCTCGTGCTCAGTTCTTTGCACTGCTTCGGAAGCTCAGTTCGTGGCAGTGTACTAAAACTAAATGTCGTGTGATTAGGGCCTCCCGTCGGGTAGATCGTTCACCGGATGCATATTTCGATTTGACGCCACTTCGGCGACTTTGCCCCTCAAAAAAATGATTCAAATGGCTCTGAGCACTATGTGACTTAACATCTGTGGTCATCAGTCCCCTAGAACTTAGAACTACCCAAACGTAACCAACCTAAGGACATCACACACATCCGTGCCCGCGGCAGGATTCGAACTTGCGACCGTAGCAGTCTCGTGGTTCCAGACTGTAGGGCCTAGAACCGCTCAGCCACAACGGCCGGCTTTGCCTCTCAGTGGGGAGGGAATGATGATGAGGAGGGCAACTGAACACCCGCTCCCTAAGCGAAGAAAATCGCCGACCCAGCCGGGAATCGACCCCGGACCCTTAGATTGACATCCTGTCGCGCTGACCACTCAGTTACCGGTGGCGAACGGCAGTGTATTGTAGGCTGTATTTCGTGACCAGCAGTCGCGCGGTGGTATCCACTGTTTCGTGCTTCATGTGTCCGTTTTCACCGACGGTGTTTAAGATTCAGACACTAGATTTGCACCGTGAGAGACCAGTGTCGTCGTTTTATCAGAATTCGGTAGTCTTTGTCATGCTGCCTCTGTCCGTGTGCTCGCAACGTGTTCCCACTCATGGCTCTTTACCAGAACTTGTTCAAATGGTTCAAATGGCTCTGAGCACTATACGACTTCTGAGGTCATCAGTCCCCTAGAACTTAGAACTATTTAAACCTAACTCACCTAAGGACATCACACACATCCATGCCCGAGACAGGATTGGAACCTGCGACCGTAGCGGTCGTGCAGTTCCAGACTGTAGCGCCTAGAACCGTTCGGCCACTCCAGCAGGCACCAGAACTTGTGATTCGAATCCTGGAGTTCATCTTTGTTAAGCTGGATCAAAATTCTCACTTTGACCCCATACAGTTGTCGTTGTCTTTGTTCATATTGTACATCAGTCCATGTACTTGTGGCTTGGCCCACAGCAAGTTTGCGGATCACCTGCATACTTATAAACTGTGTACTTACTTGTTATCATTTATTTGATTCGATACTTCCTCTCACTCCAATTTGTTTATGAGGATATGTCTTTCTTTTAGCTGTCACTTACACACTTACTGGTCTCTTGCGCTCAACCCCCCCCCCCCCCCGTTTGCTTCATTAACTGATTAATTTCAGTCAGCAATCGAAGTCCCTGCAGTATACGAAGAAGAATTCAACACCGTCACGTTCCCAGGAGCAGCATATGATCAGGCGAGGTTTCTCTCGTTTTATAAGGCTGTGACAAAGTGGCAGCCCACAGAAAAGCGAAGGCTTTAAAGCAGCAAGAAGAGGTTAATGACTGAGAATAGTGAGGTTTTAACTAACTGTAGTACTAAATTGGGTACAGCAAGTGTTGTTAGTGAGCTTGATGTGCAGTCTTGTGTAGATCTACAAGTTTGCTGCTATGGTTGGGGCAATAGTAGGCTGTGCAACACCTGCGTATCCTGGTGAAGCGGTTCTACAGCATTGGGTAAGGGTCTCTTTAAGCTGCAGACGGTAGCAGCTGCGACTGAGGTACAGCATAGTCTAACGACGTCGAGAGCGACTGCTGCTGCTGATGTACTAGTACATCGCAGAACACACCCGTCTCCTTGTCTGTAGCAATGACAACCAAAATATATGTATAAACATATTAAATAAGAACATGTCAAAAAACGTTATTAATTTATTGCATCAGGTCATCGCATCTGACAGATACACACGTAATAGTTGTAGAAGTCTTGCATGGAAGCTATATAACGTTCGCTGCTGCCCTCACGCGAAGCGCTCGAGTGCTATGACGTGTGCACATAAATTGGTGTGGTTTGCTAACAATAACCGTATTGTAATAACAAAAAGAACTGAGAAATGCTTACTGATACTCTTCTTCTTCCCAGCTGATCGCTCCTGCTGCTGGCTGTGCTTCGTTCTACTTGTATCTACAGAAAGCGAAGAAATGACTGCGCACAAGCAATCGAATTATATAAAAATTACTCGAAAGGTGGGTGCCAATCCCGCACGCCGGGTGGTGCCCAGCCATTGACTGTAGGGGTAGGGGGCATGGGAAGGCGGTTGGTAATTCCGAAAATGATGCCATTGACCAAGTGGCAGATGTTGATGTCGGCGAGTCTGCGAAAATTGATGCTGTTGTCATGGATTCTGGGAATGCTGAGGCAAGTAGTCCTTGTAAGTAGCTTGTTTATGTGCGTGTGTATGTTGTGTGTGTATGTTGGCACCGTGATAGGCTGCATCAATAACTTTGACAGCGCTGTGCACCCTCTGTAACAGACTCTGTGGGGCTGGTCGGACCCGCAGTTGGTGGTGGATAACCATCAGTGATGGAGGTCGTAAGTTTATAGTTAGCAGTGATGGAGGTTAGAGATCTGAAATGTTAGCGCGAGTTGACGGTCTGGACGTGTCGGTCGTGGAAATGTAATATTGTTGATGATCAAATAATTTTTGGAACTGGATGTCACGGACGATTATATAATTTTTTTGACCTGGATGTCACATTATTAAGGTAAAATTTGGTAAATACATCGTT
This sequence comes from Schistocerca americana, assembly GCF_021461395.2. Taxonomy (NCBI): domain Eukaryota; kingdom Metazoa; phylum Arthropoda; class Insecta; order Orthoptera; family Acrididae; genus Schistocerca; species Schistocerca americana. The sequence goes on from NC_060125.1 coordinate 69,996,321, forward strand.
GACTCTGCAACAAAATCTTTCCTTTGCTAGCCACATGTCTGTCAGTAGTTAGAGCCTACACTAGTTACAATTTTTTATTTAGCTGGCTGTACTGGTGCTTGCTGTATCGCTGTAGATCGTGTAATGACGATTTTCTGCACGTGACTTATGAAATGTATAGGTTATTGTTAGGATTTCCTATAATTCAGGGCCATTCTTTTGTGTTAATTATTTGAGCAGTCAGATTACGTTAGAGCTGTATGTGTCAGGAATAATTCTCTAGGTCAGATATGAAATGATAAAGACAAGCAAAGGGTACAGTACGTTTAATTTCACTCAGCAGTTTCAGAAGTAAATGAAGAAGTTTCACCTTCCCAGTTATTTCAATTTAAGTAAAAATTTAATGAAGAAGTTTCATCCTCTATTATCGGCTGGTTGGTAAGAATATCCGATGGGGTGTGTTGGCTGGTTAGTAGCATCCAAATAACTTTCATGTCACACTCAATTCCCACTTGGATGGACACAATATTTCTGTCAGTTGCAATGAACATTCTGTCTTCTACGGCATTGAAACTGTCTTTTCGATATACGATCCCTGTCTCGCTTTAAATATTTCACAACTTTCTGCTTCGGTTTCCATCCAGTTTTCGATTCCGCGTATTACATGCGAGCGATAACATTCAAAAAATTGGTTCAAATGGCTCTGAGCACTATGCGACTTAACTTCTGAGGTCATCAGTCGCCTAGAACTTAGAACTAATTAAACCTAACTAACCTAAGAACATCACACACATCCATGCCCGAGGCAGGATTCGAACCTGCGACCGTAGCGGTCGCTCGGTTCCAGACTGGAGCGCCTAAACCGCACGGCCACTCCGGCCCGCGCGATAACATTCCTCGTGGGGATGAATTCAGGTATTTTTTTTACGAATGCTTCTGCATCTTACTGTTAAAATCACAAAATTAGATGAGTGAGCAATGTCCGTCACAGAAACAGTGGAATCTCTTAGATGATTGAGCAAAGTCCGTCACAGAAACGGTGGAATCTCTAGTTGAGACACACTACTCGGCTCCAAACAAAAGGCCCCTGATCAACTGCTATAATCTTCCCTAGCGATCGCGGAGGGTGATTCGTATTAGTGTATTACTGAGGCAAAACCTGATCAGGTTTCCTACAAAATTACGACAACGCTGGGTATACAGGGTGGTCCATTAATAGTGAGCAGGCTAAATATCTCACGAAATAAGCATCAAACGAAAAATTACAAAGAGCGAAACTCGTCTAGCTTGAAGGGGGAAACCAGATGGCGCTATGGTTGGCCCGCTAGATGGCCCTGCCATAGGTCAAACGGATATCAACTGCGTTTTTTTAAATAATTTTTATTAAAATTCGGGTAGTACGTAAAGAAATATGAATGTTTTCGTTGGACCACAGTTTTCGCTTTGTGATAGATGGCATTGTAATAGTCACAAACTTATAAGTACGTGGTATCACGTAACATTCCGCCAGTGCGGACGGTATTTGCTTCGTGATACGTTACCCGTGTTAAAATGGACTGTTTACCAATTGCGGGAAAGTTCGATATCGTGTTGATGTTTGGCTATTGTCATCAAAATGCCCAACGGGCGTGTGCTATGTATGCTGCACGGTATCTTGGACGACATCATCCAAGTGCCCGGACCGTTCGTCGGATAGTTACGTTATTTAAGGAAACAAGCAGTGTCCAGCCACATGTGAAACGTCATCCACGACCTGCAACAAATGATGATGCCCAAGTAGGTGTTTTAGCTGTTGTCGCGGCTAATCCGCACATCATTGGCAGATAAATTGTTCGAGAATCGGGAATCTCAAAAACGTCGGTGTTGAGAATGCTACATCAACAGCGATTGCACCCGTACCATATTTCTATGCACTAGGAATTGCATGGCGACGACTTTGAACGTCGTGTACAGTTCTACCATTGGACACAAGAGAAATTATGGGACGATGACAGATTTTTTGCACGCGTTCAATTTAGCGACGAAGTGTCATTCACCAACAGCGGTAATGTAAACCGGCATAATCTATTGGGCAAATGGAAAATCCACGATGGCTGCGACAATTGGAACATCCGCGATCTTGGCGGGTTGATGTATGGTGCGGCATTATGGGAGGAAGGATAATTGGCCCCCATTTTATCGATGGCAATCTAAATGGTGCAATGTATGCTGATTTCCTACGCAATGTTCTACCGATGTTACTACAAGTTGTTTCACTGCATGACAGAATGGCGATGTACTTCCAACACGATGGATGTCCGACACATAGCTTGCGTGCGGTTGAAGCGGTATTGAATAGTATATTTTATGACAGGTGAATTGGTCGTCGAAGCACCATACCATGGCCCGCACTGTTCACCTGATCTGACGTCCCCGGATTTCTTTCTGTGGGGAAAGCTGAAGCATATTTGCTATCGTGATCCACCGAAAACGCCTGACAACATGCGTCAGCGCATTGTCAGTGCATGTGCGAACATTACGGAAGGCGAACTACTCGCTGTTGAGAGGAATGTCGTTAAACGTATTTCCAAATGCATTGAGGTTGACGGACCTCATTTTGAGCATTTATTGCATTAATGTGGAATTTACAGGTAATCACGCTGCAATAGCATGCGTTCTCAGAAATGATAAGTTCACAAAGGTGCATGTATAACATTGGAACAACCGAAATAAAATGTTCAAACGTAATTACGTTCTGTATTTTAATTTAAAATACCTACCTGTTACCAACTGTTCGTCTAAAATTGGGAGCGATATGTTTGTGACTGTTACAGCGCCATCTATCACAAAGCGAAAAAAGTGGTCCAACTAAAACATTCATATTTCTTTACGCACTACGCGAATATGTAATAAAAATGAGGGTTCCTATTTAAAGAAACGCAGTTGATATCCCTTTGACCTATGGCAGCGCCATCTAGCGGGCCAACCATAGCGCTATCTGGTTTCCCCCTTCAAGCTAGACGTGTTTCGTTCTTTGCAGTATTTTCGTTGGACATTTATTTCGTGGGATATTTCGCCCGGTCACGATCAATGGAGCACCCTGTATACAATGTACGAATATTTATGATGTTTCAAACCCTTTTAGAAACACCTTGCATATCGTACAGCGGTTCCGTCTTACGAATGGAAGCAGTGTCATTATAGACGTCACTGAGGTGTAATGGAGATGTACGCACTTCGTCTCTTAATTACTGCAGAGACGAACAGTTTCCGATTGAATGAGGTATAAAACCATCAAACCATAGTCCCTTTCAGACTTTGCCAAGAATGTTTCTATTGGGTGCTTTTCTTTTGTGAAAGATGCCATTTCGAGCCCGACTTTCTGACAAACACGCTCCTTGGTGCAGCAGTTAAAAGCATTTCTCGATCTGCGATGGAGCAGGAGATTCACGGCCATTGGCAGCCTGTAAATCTGCGAAGACGGCCCCGTTTTGTGCCCCTGGCCGGCTGTATCTCTGCCCGTCCGCCAGCCATGCCTCTCCTTGTCTTATTTATAGATACGGCTGCCACCGGCGGGCCGGGGCAAAGTTTTTCTGCCGGTGCCCCCCACACCGCTGGCGGACTCTTTCATCCAGGCTCGCTCTGTTCTCGCGCTTTTGTTTCCGACGGATGTGCATACTTCGGAATGCGTCCTGCGAGCAGGGCTCGATAATGAGAGAGAGTAGCTCCAAACAAGAGCCGGGGCTTTCCATCCCGGACAGAAAAGCAAGGCGCCGGCAGCAGCAGCAGCAGAGGCACGGTAATAATTATACGGCGGAACGAGCCAAGTATCGGACGCCGCTACAGCCCTTCACAGTCGGTCGGAGTTCGCAGAAATGAGTTCCCCAGAATAGAACGCGACGCCTTGATGAAAGTGGATGCTCCCCGCCCACCTGCCATTGCGTCGTTACTGTTTTCGTAAAATGATGAGGGCTAAGTTAATGGTCGAGTGGACCGGTAACGCTCGTGAGCAGAGAGAGCAAATATCGGCTTTCTTTTCTTTTCTAAATTTATCACTTTAGGCGCGTCGTGGAACGCTTACTGTAACAAACTTTTTTCTCAGAAGAATATGGCTTTGTTCATAATTTAATACGTAGCACCTTTCCTAAATTCTTTGGCTACAGAACGCTGTTTTTCAATAAAATTTCCATTCGATTCTGTCGCTTTATACCACCTTAATGTGAGAGCCTTTATGCCATGTACTTGTCTGTGTTTCACAATGAGAAGTCCCCAGGTGTGAGATCCACTTTTCGGAAGCACCTGTACGGGGGTATACTCAAGGGTCCGAGATATCACGCACAGCAGCCATTCAACCTGCTGCACCCTCCTTGCGAGTAATCGATAAAAAAAATATTTCAGCAATCTGAGCTTATTTTTCAATTTTTTAATGAGTTCTAATTAGAATTTAATTTTTCTTATTTAATAACCGTAATATTCAAACATTTAAAAATACAGATCTATCTGTTGAAAAATAAAAAAAATAAATAGAATGAAATTTTCACTCTACAGTGGAGTGTGTGCTGATATGAGACTTCCTGGCAGATTAAAACTGTGTGCCGGGCCGAGACTCGAACTCGGGACCTTTGCCTTTCGCGGGCAAGTGCTCTGGCGGAATTAAAGCTGTGAGGACGGGGCGTGAGTTGTGCTTGGGTAGCTCAGTTGGTAGAGCACTTGTCCGCGAAATGCAAAGGTCCCGAGTTCGACTCTCGGTCCGGCACACAGTTTTAATCTGCCAGTAAGTTAAAAAAAAAAAAATAATCTATTTATATCGGCTCTGCAATAGTGTCAAAAATGTACTTTTCGTTACGAGATGCAGAGTTTTTAGTTACCAATAGTCATACAAATACGTCCAAAATTACGCATATGAAGATTTAAACAGAAGACGTTTTTACAGCTCAGTCAAAATAACGATTGAATAGTCTGCACGAAACCATAAAACTCTGGAAAGGGATGAATTAAATCGAAGCAAGCGTATAGAAATATTTAAAATAACATAGGCATTGGTTAGAAAGTATATAAAGTTTAGTAAAAACTATGACTGCAGTCGTTTCTACGAAGACTTCAAAATAAACTTACCTTATATTCAACATAGTTTGAAACCACATGCTTCAGACCACTAGCCAAGTAACGTAAAATTTACGCTACGGCGCCGTTTTTCCACTGATACTATTTTCAACGCTCTAGTGCAGAGGTTCCAAAATTTTCTCTTTGTCGGAACGCTTTGGTAATTCTGGTACTTGGTTAGAACACGTTGTTCACTTTGAAAGTTGTTAGAATTTTTTAAAATGAGGGAAACCTCTTTTACGTGGTGATTAATTCGATTTCAAATAATAACTAATAACACCTAAATCAAAATAAAAGTTTAAAAAATAATTAGTATCTTCAAAACGTTGTAAAAAGTCGCTATGTTTTTAATAATTTTTCGCAGGGCATTTATTCATTTCCCTGTGAACAGAAGCGTTTCGTAGAAAATAGTTTAGGATACCCTATTCGAGAGAGTGTCATAAAGTTCCGAACTTTCTTGTTGTTCATTTGCAAATGAGGGTGCAGCTGGGTAAATGGCTTCTGGGGTACGATACCCAGAACCCTGTTCACCCCCTTTGCCTCAGCAAAGTGTGACTGCCATGCAGTGGGCCGAGGTTCGATGCTCAGCAGTGTCGGAGATTTTCTCCGCTCAGAGACTGGCGGTTGTGTGGTCCATCACCATCATTTGATCGTCATCGACACGCAAGTCGCCCAGTGTGGCAGGTGTTTTCAAAAAATCGATCCTCTCCTAGGGATCTCTGCTTCACAGCGAAGTTCTTGCTCCGTCAATAACGTCCCATCGTTTCTGTAACGAGTTCCGGGGAGAGTACCAGGCAGTAGGATAAAGAGATGGAAGACGGAAAGTGCATGATCCTAGAATGTAGGACGGACGCGAAAGAACAGGTTGCTGACTCTTGAGGTTTCTCCTCGAGTGCCCAGGCTTGTCTAGCGTTATCATGGAGATGAAGAAGTGCGTTCAGTCTGTAATAGATTCTTCAGTTCCCTAAGGCCTTCGAAATAAACTTCGGAATTCGTGGTTTGACTATGAAAGAGGATGTCGAACAGAGTCAGACCCTTCAGAGTCCTATAAGACTACAACCATGACCATCACTAGCTAAGGTACTGCAGTGAACTTCTTCGAAGGAGACGTTAGGTGGCGCAGCTCCATGGGTTGCCGTCTTGTTTCAGGCTCCAGGTGGTGAATTCAAGTTTCAGCTCCTGCGACAATGATGGCAAGCAATCGTTACCATCAGCTCCATAACGAGCAAGTCGTTCAGAAGAGCTGTTCATTCTTTCCGTTTCATGATCGTCAGTTAGGTTTCCAGTAACCGAGCGGGCACAAACTTTTGAGAACGCTGATTAATGGAGAAGTGTGTCACCATTACTAACAGAGGCGCCAAGCGGAGCACTGAGTTACTTGTTTGTTATTCGTCGATCACCTCTAGTCTGCGAATGGCGCATACGACAGATGTACTCCTCCTTGTTCTGTTGACGACAGACACGTCAAAGAGAGACTCACTGTGCTTTTATCTACGCTGAAAGATGTTCAGTTATACTCTTTGCTTGGATCGCACCTCAGTTACGGATGCCATTTTGAAGACTCTTTGTAGGGCGCTTGTATGTACAGGGTGAGTCACCTAACATTACCGATGGATATATTTCGTAAACCACATCAAATACTGACGAATCGGTTCCACAGACCGAACGTGATGAGAGGGGCTAGTGTAATGGGTAATACAAACCATAAAAAAATGCACGGAAGTATGTTTTTTAACACAAACCTACGTTTTTTTAAATGGAATCCCGTTAGTTTTGTTAGTACATCTGAACATATAAACAAATACGTAATCAATGCCGTTTGTTGCATTGTAAAATGTTAATTACATCCGGAGATATTGTAACCTAAAGTTGACGCTTGAGTACCACTCCTCCGCTGTTCGATCGTGTGTATCGGAGAGCACCGAATTACTTAGGGATCCAAAGGGAATGGTGATGGACCTTAGGTACAGAAGAGACTGGAACAGCACATTATGTCCACATGCTAACACCTTTTTATTGGTCTTTTTCACTGACGTACATGTACATTACCATGAGGGGTGAGGTACACGTTCAACGGGCGTTTCATAGGACGTGGAGGACACCTAAATTGGCCAGCCCGTTCTCCTGATCTTACACCTCTGGACTTCTTTCTGTGGCGTAAGTTAAAGGAGAATGTGTACCGTGATGTGCCTACAACCCCAGAGGATGTGAAACAACGTATTGTGGCAGCCTGCGGCGACATTACACCAGATGTACTGCGGCGTGTACGACATTCATTACGCCAAAGATTGCAATTGTGTGCAGCAAATGATGGCCACCACATTGAACCTCTATTGGCCTGACATGTCGGGACACACTCTATTCCACTCCGTAATTGAAAACGGAAATCACGTGTGTACGTGTACCTCGCCCCTCATGGTAATGTACATGTGCGTCAGTGAAAAAGACCAATAAAGAGGTGTTAGCATGTGGACGTAATGTGCTGTTCCAGTCTCTTCTGTACCTAAGGTCCATCACCATTCCCTTTGGATCCCTACGTAATTCGGTGCTCTCCGATACATACGATCGAACAGCGGAGGAGTGGTACTCAAGCGTCAACTTTAGGTTACAATATCTCCGGATGTAATTAACATTTTACAATGCAACAAACGGCACTGATTACGTATTTGTTTATATGTTCAGATGTGCTAACAAAACTAACGGGGCTCCATTTAAAAAAATCGTAGGTTTGTGTTAAAAAACATACTTCCGTGCATTTTTTTATGGTTTGTATTAACCAATTACACTAGCCCCTCTCCTCACGTTCGGTCTGTGGAATCGATTCGTCAGTATTTGATGTGGCTTACGAAATATATCCAGCCGTAACGTTAGGTGACTCACCCTGTATAAGACAACGTGGGAATGTTTAAAAATGTCACAAACAAAAGTATAAATTTTTTGAATCTGAATTTTTCGAGAAAACAAAATTGTTTCAGTGTGTATTGAACGGCGCCAGTGTTTACGTAATGTAACACATGAGAGTAACGTCTAACAGAATTGTACTTCATCAAATGAAACTGAGCACTCTTGATTTTTGAAGTGCTATCTGAGCAACGAAAAGAATGATACTCAAGAACTGACTCTAATTACGTCCATTCACGTAGCTAGCACAAAATAACGACTACAAATAATACGTCTCTCCATCAAACTGTTCTAATAAAACTTTTAAACAGTTGCCTTCTGTGAGCCTGTACACACTGGCGGTACTCTTCCTCCTGCTTTCAGAAGAACAGATGTGACTGGTAACCGGCTTGGGTTTGTAAATAATAGATTTCAGCTATCAGTCGTCCTTCTTAAATTTTATTGGCAGATCTAGATTTCAGCTAGAAACTAGCCATTTTCAATGCACTATCATTTTTGATCAATGCATGTAATGCCTGTTGGTCGGGCTTCATCCACAGTTCATTGAATACAAATAAACTGTGGATGAAGCCCGACCAACAGGCATTACATACATTGATCAAAAATGATAGTGCATTGAAAATGGCTAGTTTCTAGCTGAAACCTAGATCTGCCAATAAAATTTAAAAAGAACGACTGATAGCTGAAATCTATTATTTACAAGTCAATATAACAGCGGCTGCTGACTCTGAATGGAAGGTAACCTGATGAGGCTTGGGTTTATTAAGGCTACTCATTTCTTGAATACGTGTTTTCATGTTTTATAGAACAAACTTCGCTAAATTAACTAACCAGTGAAGAGCAATTTTTACTAGTCTCCGACTATCTCAAGACCAATTCAGTTGAAGTAGGGCAATTGAACTCAACACCAAGGATGAAATTTGGTGTGGTTGGTATTCAGAAAATATTTTTGATAATCTGATAAAGAAACTTTCGGTTCTGCGAATGAAATATTGTGGCTGGACATTAAAGGGAATAAGCCAACTATGTGTTAGTTTTTAATGAAAATAAAAGATTTCGTGCAGGACTATGCGCGAAACTGCCTAACGTAATAGCAGCTAAACATGCAATGTCCAGTCCAAAGATAATGACCGCTTAAAGTGGCCTATTCTAGCAGGTTTATGTCCTGTAAATAAGCATGCAGAACCTATGTCTAAATATAATCTACAAAGAAAAAAATTAAACATTGCCAGTATAACACTCCTTGCAGAGCTCAGTCACGTCCACATGTTCGAAAAACAGAACCAAGATATCTGTCTTAACATCTACGGCGTCCAAAATTCGGATTATGAATAGATGGGTGTGCGTGAGAAGAGAAATAAGGAAGAATTTCGGTTTGCAATGTTGCATATTGTGCAACACAGTCTTGATGCAAATGTGTATCTATTAACGTTACATGTTACTAATGCATTACATACGATTTCTATCAAATTAAATACATCTCGATGCTAGCATATAGTAGCACTACTCGTTCTCATTAGTGTACTGCAGTGTATGAGAAAACTCTGTGCTATTTCTATTCCAAAGAAGTGTTAGGTATACACTCAGTTAATAGTGCCCAGTTTAAAACGCTCACAAATGTCATTCCTAGTGAGCAGAACCAGTTTATAAAATTTACAAAGTTCATGAAAAAACTGAAGATACCTTTTCTATTTATGAAGATACGCAAAGCATATTAGAACCAGTTGTTGGTCACGGTCGTAGTACATACAGTCGTAGCACAGACTCTGCTTCGTACTCCGATCAGGTACACGCACTGAAGTCACGACGAGGGATATTCCAAATTAAAACTGTATAAAGGTAGCAATTGCGTAAGTGGTTCACTGAACAACTCTGTGCAATCGCTGAGACTGTAAACATATTTTTATTAAGAAGTAAAAGGATGGATATGTGCTCGGAGAAAAATTTTCTTTGTGCCCAACTGAGATTTGCCACATTTGTGGTGGACGGTTTAAGGAAGGTGATGTACAGCATAGAGATCATTGGCATTCCACCAGATCATATAGGGGTACTGCTCATGGCAGCTGCGTCAACTATACATCTTACTATGCAGTCTGGGTCATATTCCACAGTCTTAACTATTATGGCAGACATTTCATGATCACGAACCTATGTGGACAAATGATGGTAGATGAGAATGAAGAAGAAGCAAATCTAAATCCTGGTCATGTTTCTCTTATTCCATATAATACTGAGAAATAGAAATCAATTGAAAAGTTTATTTTAATAACGAATCATGAACGAAATGTAATATTATCTTCAGATTAATTAGTACACTGAATTTTCTCTCGCTTTCACTTGAAAAGTATACGTCTTACCTGGAATCTGTTGAAGTCAAGATGCTGACTATATCTTTTCCTAACAATTACGATTTCAATTTGGTTATCAGCAGGGCATTTTCCCGTATGAATAACTAAGCAATGAATCGTTTCTACTGCAAGATCACTTACTCCAAGTTAAAAAGTTTATTAATAGGCGAAACAATAACAGAAGTTGAGTTCCAAAGAGCTTGCAGTGTGTAAAAAGTATTCAACTATAAGACACTAGGGGAGTACACTTACACAAATTTAAAAATTGATGTGCTACTGCTTGTGGACGTTTTTCTAACTTTTGTTGCTTGTATCTCAAAACATATGAAGTGGATCCTATCCATTACGTTACTTCGTCTGGCTTGGCAAGGTGTATTCTGCTGAAAATTTCTAAATTGAAGTTTCATCTTATAAACGATACCGAACAATTCCAGCTTGTTGATCATGGCATTAGAGGTGGTATTGTCTACTGTTCTTTCTGACATGCAGCTGTCAACAACAGATTCATGAGCAGCTACAACGCTAAAATTTCTGAATCCCATATTACTTATAGCTGAAGAGGCTATTCGGCTGGGCTATGTAACAATACATTACGGTGTTTGAATGGCTACCTACAGAGAGTGTCAAAACTTTTGATGTGGGAAAAGTACGGGACGATTGAAACATAGGGTCCATATTAAAAGTGTATATTGAATGCCTACCGAGTATCCACGATTTACTTTCGGATACACCCTTAAGTTCGAAAAATAGTGTAGTTCCACCATTAGACAGTAAGAAAACGAAGGAATTGTTTCCCGTTACAGAAATTTTAAACAATGTTAAAAAATAAATTTGCTTATAAAGATGATCCATCGAATCTTATCATTTACGCAAACTTCCCGACTAAAGACATACATAGAGGTTAATGCAAAAAACCGCATGAGAACAACTAATGAGTTCAAGAAGAACTTTTTCAAGCTGATGAGTAACAGAGTGTTTAGAAAAACTGTGGAAAATGTGTAACAGACGCAGGACATATGACTAGCAACACCCTGAGTAGGCAGATTTGGTGCGGCAACATTAATCGCCAAACCAAATTTTCAAGGGCGCGTTATTTCTAACGGAATTAGTCGCCAATGAACAGAGCAAGCAATGTGGTCTGCAATGAACTCATTGCCGTTGAAATGACCAAGACTCTTGTCTTCGGTTTCCACATTTTTTTAGAAAAAGAAACAAGGAACGAAAATTACGCCACATTGTGTAAAACTATGCCACAAAAACACAGATAACCTTTTATATCGCGTTACAACTTCAAATATCTACAACGATATTAGGAATGATGTGGGAAGAGATATCACTGGTGATTAAAGAAGTGGTTGGGTTACCGAAAGACGAACTGAATGTTGGACCTCTTGCAGGATTTGTTGGCTTGCAAGCAAAAATGTATACTCTCAAAACTGAGTCTGGGCGTATAATCCTTAGAGCAAAAGGCCTAAAACAATCTTCTGTAAATAAACTAAGCGTTGACGATTACAGGCGATGCCTCTTGGATTCAAAAGTAAAAACCGTTGCGCGATTTGTCAGTCAGTCGAAACAGCATGTTGTTTCGCTAAATGAAAATATATGAACATTCTTTTCTGCACAAAATGTCATACGTCATATACGTCCGGATAAAGCAAATACAGTGACGTGAGGTCACTACCTAAACAAAAATAATGGTTAATTGTGAACTGTAGTCTGAGGTTACTACCACCTATGTTACAGATGTGAATTCTGTTTGAACTGTAAATTGTAATTTGTAACTGTGTAAGAATTTACATTTCGTCAGACACGTTATTTTGATGCATACTTTTCGATGGAAATTTAGTGATCGATTATAATCGTTCTGATAGTATGTAAAAACATTGTATGGACAACATTTTATAATGAATTTCATGTCTATTGCATTTTTATTTGTATTTTTATTATCTGGTTGTATACATTTGGATGGAAATTTAATGTGTCCTTGTCAGGTAGTGAAAACATTATATCTAAAAAAGCGGTGTACCGTGTACGCAAAAACACTACATGGAAATGAGATTGTTATACTTCTTTTTCTAAGTCATTTTGTTTTAATGTATTTTCTTTCCCATCGCACCTGTAATATAGTACAAAGACACAGATGAAGTGTGCTGACCGTGAAGTAGTTCAATATTTGAACATTTGACTGAAGACCACAACAACACAACATTGTTGTTGTTGTGTTGTTGTGGTCTTCAGTCCTGAGACTGGTTTGATGCAGCTCTCCATGCTACTCTATCCTGTGCAAGCTTCTTCATCTCCCAGTACCTACGGCATCCTATATCCTTCTGAATGTGCTTAGTGTATTCATTTCTTGGTCTCCCTCTACGATTCTTACCCTCCAGGCTGCCCTCCAATATTAAATTGGTGATCCCTCCATGTCTCAGAACATGTCCTACCAACCGATCCCTTCTTCTAGTCAAGTTGTGCCACAAGCTCCTCTTCTCCCCAATTCTATTCAATTCCTCCTCATTAATTATGTGATCTACCCATCTAATCTTCAGCATTCTTCTGTAGCACTACATTTCGAAAGCTTCTATTCTCTTCTTGTGCAAACTATTTATCGTCCATGTTTCACTTCCATACATGGCTACACTCCATACAAATACTGACACTTAAATCTATATTCGATGTTAACAAATTTTTCTTCTTCAGAAACGCTTTCCTTGTCATTGCCAGTCTACATTTTATATCCTCTCTACTTCGACCATCATCAGTTATTTTGCTCCCCAAATAGCAAAACTCCTTTACTACTGTAAGTGTCTCATTTCCTAATCTAATTCCCTCAGCATCACCCGACTTAATTCGACTACATTCCATGATCCTAGTTTTGCTTTTGTTGATATTCATCTTATATCCTCCTTGCAAGACACTGTCCATTCCGTTCAACTGCTCTTCCAAGTCCTTTGCTGTCTCTGACAGAATTACGATGTCATCGGCGAACCTCAAAGTTTTTATTTCTTCTCCATGGATTTTAATACCTACTCCGAAGTTTTCTTTTGTTTCCTTTACTGCTTGTTCAATATACAGATTGAATATCATCGGGGATAGGCTACAACCCTGTCTCACTCCCTTCCCAACCACTGCTTCCCTTTCATGCACCTCGACTCTAATAACTGCTATCTGCTTTCTGTACAAATTGTAAATAGCCTTTCGCTCCCTGTCACCTTCAGAATTTAAAAGAGAGTATTCCAATCAATATTGTCAATAGCTTTCTCTAAGTCTACAAATGCTAGAAACGTAGGTTTGCGTTTCCTTAATCTTTTAAGATAAGTCGTAGGGTCAGTATTGCCTCACGTGTTCCAACATTTCTACGGAATACAAACTGATCTTCGCCGAGGTCGGCTTCTATCAGTTTTTCCATTCGTCTGTAAAGAATTCGCGTTAGTATTTTGCAGCTGTGACTTATTAAACTGATAATTCGGTAATGTTCACATCTGTAAACACCTGCTTTCTTTGGGATTGGAATTATTATATTCTTCTTGAAGTCTGAGGGTATTTCGCCTGTCTCATACATCTTGCTCACCAGATGGTAGAGTTTTGTCACGACTGGCTCTCCCAAGGCTGTCGGTAGTTCTAATGGAATGCCGTCCACTCCGGGGGCCTTGTTTCGACTCAGGTCTTTCAGTGCTCTGTCAAACTCTTCACGCAGTATCATACCTCCCATTTCATCTTCATCTACATCCTCTTCCAATTCCATAATATTCTCCTCAAGTACATCGCCCTTGTATAGACCCTCTATATACTCTTTCCACTTTTCTGATTTCCCTTCTTTACTTAGAACTGGGTTTCCATCTGAGCTCTTGATATTCATACAAGTGGCCCTCTTTTCTCCAAAGGTCTCTTTAATTTTCCTGTAGGCAGTATCTATTTTACCCCTAGTGAGATAAGCCTCTACATCCTTACATTTGTCCTCTAGCCATCCCTGCTTAGCCATTTTGCACTTCCTGTTGATATCATTTTTGAGACGTTTGTATTCCTTTTTCCCTGCTTCATTTACTGCATTTTTATATTTTCTGCTTTCATCAATTAAATTCAATATTTCTTCTGTTACCTAAGGGTTTATACTAGCCCTCGTCTTTTTACCTATCTGATCCTCTGCTGCCTTCACTATTTCATCCCTCAAAGCTACTCATTCTTCTTCTAATGTATTTCTTTCCCCCATTCCTGTCAATTGTTCCCTTATGCTCTCCCTGAAACTCTGTACAACCTCTGGTTCTTTCAGTTTATCTAGGTCCCATCTCCTTAAACTCCCGCCTTTTTGATGTTTCTTCAGTTTTAATCTACAGTTCATAACCAATAGATTGTGGTCAGAGTCCACATCTGCCCCTGGAAATGCCTTGCAATTTAAAACCTGGTTCCTAAATCTCTGTCTTACCATTATATAATCTATCTGATACCTTTCAGTATCTCTAGGGTTCTTCCATGTATACAACCTTCTTTTATAAACATTAGTGAAATAAAAAAGAGAGATCTGAAACTTACAGTCAAGACAGTATAGTACTACATGAAAACATTGAGTACCAAAACAATTTAAGCATTAAATAAGTGAAATTTACTGATGAGGCTACAGTATGTGACAAACCAGTATTTGACAGCATAACCAGGAGCACCTCCGAACATATCCAACGTAGCCTTGGACGAAACGTCAGGGATGGAAGAGTTCCATGGACCACGGCCATACAACCCGGAAGAATTCTCAGCAGCTGAAATATCCGGTAGTGAAAGCCTTCATTGTATGATTAGACGACTCTTTGCGGAGAATGTTTCAAAATCAGTCAGATGTCTGGAAGTTTCACGTAAGAAGAAAGCACATTTACTTTGTACTTAAACCTCCCTGTTGAGTTGCAGAGACACGTCGACTATGCCGAAATTCTTGAAACTGAAGAGAACGTTTCTTACAGCCCGAGTACAACCGATTTATGATTGTAGAGAAGCGTCGTTACTCCGTGAAAGGATACGTTTTACAAGACGAGAGATGGATTCTGTTGTGCGTAACTTACCGCTACTACATTTACTCATTGCTAGTAAGGCATCGGTAGATCTGTCGAATAAAATAGATTACCTGACGTTTAGATCTATGGAATCTATAATGCAAGTAACTACCAGTAGGCAGAAGTTTGATTAATTACAATCTAATGTGCAAAGTACTAGTAACGTTGTCATGTCTGATACTGTTATTAATAAATCACAGAGAGTATTGTCTCAAGATGAACTTTAGTTCCTTGCAAAAGGAGGAAACTTTGCTATTACACCTACGAAAGTACCAGTTGAGGAGATAGTTTCGAACGTAGAAGCAGCGATACGAACGATCCCCAAAGAAACTGCAAATGCAATTCGAATTGAAACCACCAGGGTCTTGCGCCGCAGTAAACCCTTGGAAAGTAACCTAACGAAAGGTGGAAGAAGGGCTCTCAGAGATTTAAATGCAGACAAAGTGATAGTGGTTCTTCCTTCTGACAAAGGCAATGCTACTGTTTTTATGAATAAAGAGGATTATAGAAGTAAAATTTTGGATCTTTTAACGCCAGGACAATATAATAAACTTAAGAAAGGCCCTACGGCTAGCATATTGAGGAAAACAAATACGCTGATAAAGTCAGCTACTTCAATTCAAAAGGAAGATAAGAAGGTTTTGTTGAAGAGTGAAGCTGTGTGTCCCAGACTTTAGGGCCTACCTAAAATTCATAAGATTAACCTTCTTCCAAGGCCTATTGTCAGTGCTATTAATTCCCCAACGTACCAAATAGCAAGATATCTGGCAACTTGTTTACAACCACATACTGGCAAAACTGATTCTTATGTAAAGGACTCACGTCATTTTATTAAGAAACTTGAGGGACTAACTTATGTAATGTTTCTTTCTGCTATAAGTTATATGAGGAATCTATTAAGTTCGTGAAGTTAAATTTCGTAAAGCTATATTTCATAAAACCTTGTAAGAAACAATTACAAATAAGCAATATTGTATTTGCATGTTGCCAAATTAAACTTTAAATTCTGATTGAAAACGAGCGCCAGGCTCCCTACAAAGAATGCGTTAGCGTAATAAAATTTATGCGAAGAGGCACCTGACCTATATCACTGTATCACTGAAAATAGTCACTTTATGATAAAATAAATCTTGTGATTTGATGCTAATTAATTTTGATAGTATTTTAAATAAGTTGTTCTGCTCCGGCTTTGTCATATTTCATGTGGAAATAAAAACTTAAAATGCGCCGCGTAATGGCGGCCAACTTTCTCAGTCAACGATGATCGCAGCTAGCTCCGCAGCAACTGCAAAAAATGCTACACAAACTCTTGCGTTATAGCAAATGTGGCGCGGGTTCCTTAAATGAGTTCTCTGTACTCCAGATTAGCTTATTGCATTTTCGTAACTCTTTTACACATAAATTATGTTCTAGTAATTAAACGAGAGCAAGACAAAAGCTATCGCAATACAATCGTACCTTCTGCGCTCAAACAATAGCTAAGACACAAGAAAACATCAGAAGACGACTAAGTTCATTGTCTTCCAGTACTTTTATAATATAACAAAGTTTATAGTGTTCAGTTCTTTGGTTTACACATATGATCTTATATCATGGAGAATAATGTCTTTTTTCTATTATCAGAATCGATAAATTGTCTTTAAAGTTATTTCGTCACTTCGTCGGTATCACAATTAGGTATTAAAGTTCACACATCATTACGCATGTATAGTTCTTTTGTCGTTATTTATATTGTTCACGTCAAATATATGGAAAGGGACACTATACATAGTGTATTTATTTACTATGATTCCGCTTGACGAAGTTATGGTTTACATAGCGTATGTTTTTCCAGCGGATATGACTGCTCTTTTCAGACACTGCCTTACCTCTAGTCAGTTTCAGTTGGAAGATGAGTTTTATGAGCAGGTTGATGGTGTTGCCATGGGTAACGCATTGAGTCCTACGATTGCTAACTTTACATGGAAAAATTATAATAATAATCTCAGGAAAAAGCGAGTACGAAACCATGTCGGTGGTATCGATACGTGGATGATACATTTGATGTTTTGTCACATGGCAAAAAAAGCTTTAGAGGAATTATTTTGTTACTCAAATAGTATAAATCAAAAAATCCAGCTTACCATGAAAACAGAGAAAGACAATGCAATATCCCTCTTCGATATCTTCGTCATGAGACAGACCTATGACGGCTTGAAACATAAAGTATTTCGGAAGGTTACACATAGCGACAGATACTTGCATAATTATTCCAATCATCATCCGCAAAAGAAAAGAGGTGTAATTAAAAGTCTAGTGGACAGAGCTCAAAGGGTTTGTACGCCACATCTAAAGCAGGCTTTTGAGAAGAGTGGGTATTCTAGTAAGGAAATAAATAGATTTTTGCGACCGAATAACAGGAGGCCTAAGGACAACTATAGAACACAGCGATGGAAGAACACCGTTTCTCTACCCTTCACGGATCAAATCGGCAAGATTCTAAGGACAAATGACATTCGACCTATTTTCAGACCAACTAAGAAAATAGGCCAAGCACTTCGTTCCGTTAAGAATAAACGTCTCCCTCTGTCTGCAGGTGGTGCGTATAAGATAACGTGTACGTGTGGCAAGTCTACATTGGAACTACAAAGACAAGTGTGAATACACGGTTGAAGGAACATAAAAGTCTTTGCTGACTAGGGAAAACAAACGAATCGGCCGTGGCGGAACATACTCTTCAATCAGGTGATCACGTAGTGAAATGTTCGGAAACTGAAGTTTTATGTACTATGACGAACTATTATCCACGGCTATATAGAGAAGCCATCGAAGTATATAAACATGGGGATAATTTTAACAGAAATGAAGAAGCCATGAAACTCAGTGATATATGGACTGTGGCGCTACAGAATCGATGGGAAGTTTTTATCTTTGACGTACCATGATCGATAGTTAAAATTTTTTTACTCTTTGACAAGGCTTATCTCTGCTACGACGTGAAATCCAGACCACGCCAACTTTCCACGGTATTTAGGCCGCTCTTTCACGTCCGACTCGTCACAAACGTTCCTCCTGCATCTGTCTGTCCATTAGTGAAAACCGTATCAAAATCCCGACAGTAGTTCCTAGGACTCGTCTTCACATATAGGAACAAGATCAAGTCAGGAGCCTTTAATTTATAATTTGTATAGAAGAAGAAGGTAAGTGTAGATTCTGGTCATAACTGGAGATCGGAATGTAAGGAATGATCGGTCGCTGAATTGAAACCACCGTGAAAATTAACAGTTGGCTGCACCCACCAGCAACTTCCCTACATAATCCTCCCCACACGAAAATGATGTAACTGAAATTAAAATAATTATTATGGAGCCAAGTGTAAACCCCCACAGAAATATTTAAATTAGAAACCAACAACCATGAACCAAGCGTAACCTCCGCACAAAAATAATAATTAAATGAATTTTTAGAGTATTGTAACCTCTGAAGAAAATTGATTTTAATGTAACCTCTGAACAAAATTGGCTCCCATTTATAGCCTCTGTGCAAAAAATGCATTCACATTTAATGTAACCACAAAATTCAATTCCTAAATCCGGAAGTAATAAAGAAAAATTCAGTAACCTGGTAAATTTTATGACGACAGCAGCGCTGCGCCACGGCCCTGTACTCTGAATAAAAAAAGGAAAAATTCTTACCTCAATAAAAACTGCGAATATATATCTGCTCTTACGTAGAAATTTTTTGGCACAGCTTCGTGCAATGCTGGCGTATATTTTTTTTTTATTCTTGGAAGGAATGATCATGCATTGGAAATATTCTTTAAATTGAAATGAATGTTTTTCTTTAAAAAATTTACTTTATATTATAGAAATTATTATTGGGGGCATTTTTAAAAGAAGTTAATGACAGTTAATATACATTACTAGATATGCGCAAGGCTGCTTCTTTACCTTCTACAATAATACTCATCCTCCAGAATCCCGACCAGAGCAGACTGCAGACACGCGCAGGCAAGCGCCGACTAGCACGGACTGAAGACTAATACGGACTGAAGACCAAAGCCGACTGACTACTACTGACTGACGCCGACTCGCGACAAGCAACAACTAACTACATACTGCTCTCTGGTCAGAGACTCTCCTATGCCTTGCCCATCGCCGGCAACGCTTACAAGATATCTGTCTTAGCGTTGTACCAAATTTCCATTACCCTCGTCGTAGAGGGCAGCCTCCGTGCTTTCCGACAATTTTACACGCAGAATTGTAGCTCGTTTTCTGGTCTCGTAGCCAGCGGTTCGTATGACCAGGGATGAAAATCAGAGGGAGCCAAGTTCTGGCTGATCAGTCAGTTACCATCGTAAACGCTGCAGGGACGCCCTCATTACCCTTGCAGTGTGCGGCCGAGAACTGCATGACGTTAACGTGCGGTTGCATGAATTCTCTCGGTATTCACCTATACTTGGAGTGAGACAATATTTTCTAGCCATCTTTACGCACTCACCGTGCGCTCAGACCTGAGAAGAGCAACGTGACGTTATCTACGAACATGCTAAACACTGCCCGACACATCTGTGCAAAATATCATCAGGTTTTCCACTGTGGTTTCCATTTCGTAGTTCTCGTTGTTTCGTGTGGCTCAGTGAAGTGGTACAAGTATTTCAGCTAGAAGCCCGTTCGGCGACTTGTGTGTTCCTAACCAACCCACTTCTTCAACTGGGATGCGAAATGAGTATCGTCCCGGTGAATCCTCATATCACTTAGTGGTGACTAAGACCGCATTTAGCAGCTTCCGGCATTTTCTATTGTTTTTGTTGTTGTGAGACATGAAACTGTGTTTTGTGCAGCGTTCATAAGTATTTTGCGCTCTACACATTTATGTGATGTATAATAAATTGAATCTGCTTGAAGGCTATTCTCAACTAATCAGTTCGAAAGTCTTACGGTGATTAAAATTATGTAGACTTTTAAAACTATTTATATAGTGTGTGGACGGTTAAATCATGCGTTGTAGAGAAATAATGTAACGAATACAGATACAGTACTGACAAAATCTTCTAGGTTAGAACACTTTTAAATTTCAATAGAACGATGCTGCACCGTGGAACTTTGTTTCACATTTGAACTAACCTTACTTCTCCGGAGTGAATTTTGTAATCTTAGAATAAGACCACAGCACACAAAAAGTGTAGGATATCATTAAAAAATGGAATAGATTACTATACTAAGCTCCCGTTACTGGTTGGCTATAGTCAAAAGCCTGAAAAGTGCTCCAAGGTACAATACTGTCCTCTATGGATAACTGAGGTTTATGAAAATGGCGGTGTTTGTGTTTAAACAGTGTGACGCTGCCAAGCAGATGTACGGAATTGATGTAGCTTTGTGGAAAACAAAAAGGTGCACGACGAATTTCAGAAGAGGTGTATCGACCATGATTCACTCTGAGGGAAGGTACTTACAAAGTCGGAGTGTTAAGAAAGGGTACGGATCACACTATCCCTGCGCTGAAACACTGGAAGAATTTTGTTCGGTGGTTACCGTGGATGCTCACGCCGGAGATTTTAGGTTTTCCAGCATATTTTGATGCACAACGAATATGAAGCTTTTCTCAGCACCACTGTGACTTCAGATGAAGCTTGAATTCATCATTATGATCCCGAAATATAACGTAAGTCAATGGAATAGAGCCACAAAAAAGATATTCCGAGCAAAGCCATCAGGTGGAAAAGTTATGACATCCATGACTTTGGATGACGATGGAGCTATCCATTTCAGTTTCATGTAGTCAAGCACAACAGTATCCTCTCAGTTTATATGGACTTTCTTCAAAACTGTTTTACATCCAAACGGTATATTTGCTTATTTTCTTTGTCATCAGTCTACTGACTGGTTTGATGCGGCCCGCCACGAATTCCTTTCCTGTGCTAACCTCTTCATCTCAGAGTAGCACTTGCAACCTACGTCCTCAATTATTTGCTTGACGTATTCCAATCTCTGTCTTCCTCTACAATTTTTGCCCTCTACAGCTCCCTCTAGTACCATGGAAGTCACTCCCTCATGTCTTAGCAGATGTCCTATCAGCCTGTCCCTTCTCCTTATCAGTGTTTTCCACATATTCCTTTCCTCTCCGATTCTGCGTAGAACCTCCTCATTCCTTACCTTATCAGTCCACCTAATTTTCAACATTCGTCTATAGCACCACATCTCAAATGCTTCGATTCTCTTCTGTTCCGGTTTTCCCACAGTCCATGTTTCACTACCATACAATGCTGTACTCCAGACGTACATCCTCGGAAATTTCTTCCTCAAATTAAGGCCGGTATTTGATATTAGTAGACTTCTCTTGGCCAGAAATGCCTTTTTTGCCATAGCGAGTCTGCTTTTGATGTCCTCCTTGCTCCGTCCGTCATTGGTTATTTTACTGCCTGGGTAGCAGAATTCCTTCACTTCATTGACTTCGTGACCATCAATCCTGATGTTAAGTTTCTCGCTGTTTTCATTTCTATTACTTTTCATTACCTTCGTCTTTCTCCGATTTACTCTCAAACCATAGTGTGTACTCATTAGACTGTTCATTCCGTTCAGCAGATCATTTAATTCTTCTTCACTTTCACTCAGGATAGCAATGTCACCAGCGAATCGTATCATTGATATCCTTTCACCTTGTATTTTAATTCCACTCCTGAACCTTTCTTTTATTTCCATCACTGCTTCCTCGATGTACAGATTGAAGAGTAGGGTCGAAAGGCTACAGCCTTGTCTTACACCCTTCTTAACACGAGCACTTCGTTCTTGATCGTCCACTCTTATTATTCCCTCTTGGTTGTTGTACATATTATATATGACCCGTCTCTCCCTATAGCTTACCCATACTTTTCTCAGAATCTCTAACAGCTTGCAGCATTTTATATTGTCGAACGCATTTTCCAGGTCGACAAATGCTATGAAAGTGTCTTGATTTTTCTTTAGCCTTGCTCCCATTATTAGCCGTAACGTCAGAATTGCCTCTCTCGTCCCTTTACTTTTCCTAAAGCCAAACTGATCGTCATCTAGCGCACTCTCAATTTTCTTTTCCATTCTTCTGTATATTATTCTTGTAAGCAGCTTCGATGCATGAGCTGTTAAGCTGATTGTGCGATAATTCTCGCACTTGTCAGCTCTTGCCGTCTTCGGAATTGTGTGGATGATGCTTTTCCGAAAGTCAGATGGTATATCGCCAGACTCATATATTCTATACACCAACGTGAATAGTCGTTTTGTTGCCACTTCCCCCAATGATTTTAGAAATTCTGATGGAATGTTATCTATCCCTTCTGCCTTATTTCGCCGTATGTCCTCCAAAGCTCTTTTAAATTCCGATTCTAATACTGGATCCCCTATCTCTTCTAAATCGACCCCTGTTTCTTCTTCTATCACATCAGACAAATCTTCACCCTCATAGAGGCTTTCAATGTATTCTTTCCATCTATCTGCTCTCTCCTCTGCATTTAACAGTGGAATTCCCGTTGCACTCTTCATGTTACCACCGTTGCTTTTAATGTCACCAATGGTTGTTTTGACTTTCCTGTATGCTGAGTCTGTTCTTGCGACAATCATATCTTTTTCTATGTCTTCACATTTTTCCTGCAGCCATTTCGTCTTAGCTTCCCTGCACTTCCTATTTATTTCATTCCTCAGCGACTTGTATTTCTGTATTCCTGATTTTCCCGGAATATGTTTGTACTTCCTCCTTTCATCAATCAACTGAAGTATTTCTTCTGTTACCCATGCTTTCTTCGCAGCTACCTTCTTTGTACCTATGTTTTCCTTCCCTACTTCTGTGATGACCCTTTTTAGAGATGTCCATTCCTCTTCAACTGTACTGCCTACTGCGCTATTCCTTATTGCTGTATCTATAGCGTTAGAGAATTTCAAACGTATCTCGTCATTCCTTAGTACTTCCGTATCCCACTTCTTTGCGTATTGATTCTTCCTGACTAATGTCTTGAACTTCAGCCTACTCTGCATCACTACTATATTGTGATCTGAGTCTATATCTGCTCCTGGGTACGCCTTACAATCCAGTATCTGATTTCGGAATCTCTGTCTGACCATGATGTAATCTAATTGAAATCTTCCCGTATCTCCTCCTCTTGTGATTCTTGAACAGGGTATTCGCTATTACTACCTGAAACTTGTTACAGAAATCAATTAGTGTTTCTCCTCTTTCATTCCTTGTCCCAAGCCCATATTCTCCTTTAACTTTTTCTTCTACTCCTTCCCCTACAACTGCATTCCAGTCGCCCATGACTATTAGATTTTCGTCCCCCTTTACATACTGCATTACCCTTTCAATATCCTGATACACTTTCTCTATCTGTTCATCTTCAGCTTGCGACGTCGGCATGTATACCTGAATTATCGTTGTCGGTGTTGGTCTGCTGTCGATTCTGATTAGAACAACCCGGTCACTGAACTGTTCACAGTAACACATCCTCTGCCCTACCTATTCATAACGAATCCTACACCTGTTATACCATTTTCTGCTGCTGTTGATATTACCCGATACTCATCCTACCAGAAATCCTTGTCTTCCTTCCACTTCACTTCACTGACCCCTACTATATCTAGATTGAGCCGTTGCATTTCCCTTTTCAGATTTTCTAGTTTCCCTACCACGTTCAAGCTTCTGACATTCCACGCCCCGACTCGTAGAACGTTATCCTTTCGTTGATTATTCAATCTTTGTCTTATGGTAACCTCCCCCTTGGCAGTCCCCTCCCGGAGATCCGAATGGGGACTATTCCGGAATCTTTTGCCAATGGAGAGATCATCATGACACTTCTTCAAATACAGGCAACATGTCCTGTGGATACGCGTTACGCGTCTTTAATGCAGTGGTTTCCATTGCCTTCTGCATCCTCATGTCGTTGATCATTACTGATTCCACTCTTAGGCAATTTCCCACCCTTAGGACAAGAGAGTGCCCTGAACCTCCTCCCGCTCCTCCGCCGTTTGACAAGGCCGTTGGCAGAATGAGGCTGAAATCTTATGCCGGAAGTCTTCGGCCGCCAATGCTGATTCTTTATCAAAATTTAGGCAGTGGCAGGGATCGAACCCGGGACCGAAGACGTTTTGATTATGAATCAAAGACGCTACCCCTAGAGCACGGGTACTTTCTGAAGTATAAAAAGACCTCCCAGAAAAACTAGACAGGCGAAAAAGAAATGGTTTGCTGCAGCATACTTACCGTCCATCAGGAAAGAGTTTAGGATACGGAAAATCACATCAGTGCAGCAGCTGCCATACAGTCCAAATTTGACGCCCTGGGATTTTCGTCTCTTTTCTGAAACTAATGAAGACCTTCGCCGACAGCAGTATTGATCCGATGCAGAAATTCAAAATTTGTGTGAGGACCTCGTTGAGGAAACAGAAGGTGTAGTAAATTTCGGAGATGGCTTCAGGAAACTTGTTTATCGTTCGTTTGCCAAAGTCGATCGAATTATGTGTGAACTACCAAGAAATAAAATCACGAAACTGTAAAGTAAATTCTAGACATACTTTGTAAGTTTGTTAGTTGCTAAAATTTGCCCATTCAGTGACGTATACTGTACATGGAGTTGTCACATATCATTCTATCCTCGTAATTATAGCTTTCAAAGGTACCATATTATCATTTCGAAGTACAACTCTTTGCCATATCTATTGTTTTTTGCACATGTACATATTTACAACAAAACAACATTATACGTAACAAACACTTTTTTATGTGTGTTTGTGCAGGAAATTGGGCATTCTATATGGTTTGTTTCTCCCTGTTTCGAACACTTTACTCAGAAACTTACATGCTTTATTACTACGTTATTAATGTACATCTCACTTTCGAAAGACTATCATGCACCCCCAAAATTAGAATATCATGATAAATAATTAAGCTTGATCTAGAGAAGAAATGGCCTTCACCAACAGAACTCTTTTTGGTGAATCTTTGTTGACTCAACACTTTTTAAGCGTTGATTTATTTCTTTTCGTTACTGTTAATACATTGGATGACTATTTATCTGAAGGGAATGCTTGACTCAAAGCTTCAGAAACCAATGATATTGGAGATCCTCGTAACTTATTAAACATTTTTTTAAAGTTTCAGTAACCTCTTCATTTTCCATTGTTTCTTGGAATCAGATCGAGATTGCGATAACAAACCAACGCCACAATAAAAATTTACGGTTTACAGAAAATTCGAAATCAATAGGTCAAACATTATTTGCATTGTAGTGCAACCTTATGCAAGTAATGTAAGCAAGAAAACTTCATCAAGCCACATCAGTGCAACGAGCGAACAGCAACAAGAAAATAAAGTACGAGACTAGAGATTGCGAATAGCAGCGGTTCCAACATTCTGCAGAAGACGGTTCTAGTATTTTTAAAATTTGTGGTGCTTCCTTCGTCTCTCCCCACAATCATGATTAACGCTCGATATGTTCTTCCAAACGCTACTGATGATAGTTCGTAGTTTACCTAATTAACTTCATGGTAAATTTTGCTCTATGGTTAATCATCTGAATCGTATGCATACTATTCCAAACGAGAACTTATTTAAGAAGAAGCTTAGGCTAAATTAGAAGCCATGACAACAATACTTCTTGATTTCTGTTTCTTCTGCGTGAGTCATTTAGATTCCACATGTGTTAAGGCCGTGTCCTACGTAAGCTACAGAAGCGACCGACAGCGCGCGACAGCGCCAGGCGGCAAAACACAACCGCAGGGATTTTTACGGAAGTGTCCTACGTGAGCGACATCTGCGTCGCTGCTTTTCTTCCGCTGCAACTGGCGATGTTTGAATTCAAACGTGTTTGAATCTTGTCGCAGCAGCATGCGCGACAGAAAGCGACAGTCACGTGTCTTCTTGGCAAAGCAGTGGAGCGAACGGGACGGCAGCTATGAAATACTTTCATCCGATTATAAGAAAATTATTCGGTGAAAAAATTTGATTTTTCCGCACCTTATAGCTTGATATCTTTGCTCGATAAGGTCTGAATTTATTTTCGTTATTCGTCATAGTTACAGTGTTGCGCGAAATTGAGTACATGGCTGCACGAAATTTTTAAGAATTTGCAGAGGTAAAATCACACTGCGTAGACTTAACCGTATAGTTCTTTTAAGGCCATACATTATTGCGTATGAAATGTAATCAATATATCTAAATTGTATTTAAAGTTGAGACCTGAATGATATCTCTTTTCGTTCTTGAGATATTCGCTGTTATATCCACGGACGGATCGCTCGCGGCGCTTCCGAATCCTTTCCTGCGCTTCGGGAATCAAGTGGTCGTAAGAATCGTCGTATCTCGTAAACGTTCCAAGATATCGAAACGACGATTTCTTGAAATGACAGCACGCAGAAAGGACTATTTTATCCATTGATTAACACTCGATATGTTTTTCAAAACGCGTGAAAAGAGCGAAAACAAGATTCCCTATAAATTGCACCATGAAGTTTTGCCCGAGTTCTCATAGCCAAACAAAGAGAGAGAAAACAGATAAACAGGGTATCAAAGTGACCAACGTGAGGTCTAGTTTTGCATGAAAATATTTTAACTGCTTGAAATTAATCAGTATAGTTAACGAAAATGCAATTGAAGAGTTGAGGAAAAATTGAAATACTTCACGAAAAGGTGCTACCAAGCTGTGTAAATGAAGTGTCAAAACTTTCGTCTGTTCAACGCCTATCTATTTTTGATACATAGATGCGGTATTTAAATATCCTTCGAATCAAGTACCAAAGTTCGGATTTTTGAGAACGGAAAACTTTAGGAAGGCAAACAAGGAGTTAGTAAGATCATGCTTTATGAATAAAAGTTGAAAATAAAAAATGTAAGAAATCGGTCAAATATTTTATGAAATGATTTGTGTAAAAGAAGTAAGTGGATCAGAAAAACGTTCTACGTGCCTTTGAATAATGCTCGAAATCATGAACAGAAAATGAGGTGCACCAAACGTTTCCCGAATATTTTTTATTTCCTACTTTTAGACAAACCATTTTAAAAAACATTTGATTTCTTTTTTAAAATTTTGCATGCTTTACTTGTACAGACTATTTAGATTAACTGAAACGCTTGGCCTTAACACTGACTGTTCATTAATTACGTTCCCAACATAAAATATCTGTAGAATTTCATGGTTCATTGTAATTTATTAGGAATTTAATGTGTGTGATATACTGGGATAGGTGTGTATTCACTTAAAGATCAAGTTCTTTGGCAAGACCTTAAAAATATACATAGCGCTGCAGTGTAAACAGTGTACATAAAACTTAGTATAGAGAATTGTAACTGAGTCAGTTAAAATATAAAAAAAGTGCGTTGGATCGGAAGCAGGACACTCACAAAGCCATAATCACAATCCGCATCCTTGCCGCTACTCCACAGCTACCTTAGGTATGTATCTGTCAATTTGTGTGTTTATTTGTATATTTAGGGTAGTCAGTCATGTAGTGAGCCATTCTTCCGCATTTATAGGCTGTTAAAAGTTCTTGATCACGTAAGAAACATTCGTCTTTAATTTATTGTTGAAATAGTCAAATGCTCCTCTGCTCATTCACGTATATTCGAAGAATTTGTCTGGCGGTCTTCGTAACTGATGACATTTATGAAATTCTCCATGGAGATTCCTCCCTTTGTAAATTTGATGCGAAGCATTCCTTTTCGCTTTATTTTCTTAAGTAAACCTAATTTTGTTGCGTTAGTCTCGAGATACATTATTCTACAGTTTACGGGCGCCGGTTTACAGAAACAGTTGGTTGGCTCCAAGCAGCCATCCTGTAGCGCGACATGGTCGCTCTCATGCAGAACACCTAAGCATTAAGCCCGATGCTGCTGCTTGTCGCTGGAGTGTCGCGTATCCACAAGTCGTTCGCTGTCGGTCGCTTCTGCCTCTCACGTAGTACACGGCCTAAATGTTTGTGATTTGTCTAATAACAGTATAAATATTCTGCAGAACGGTTCATTAATTTCCAGTAACTTATCTTACACATTACGTACTTCAAAGGATTAGCTCACTTTCTCTAGTTCATCACAGGCATCACTGTTATGGATGTAACATTCAAAAACCGATCTGGTTCTCTCAGAGCCTCATCTTCTACATCTACATTTGTACTCCGCAAGCCACCCAACGGTGTGTGGCGGAGGGTACTTTACGTGCCACTGCATTACCTCCCTTTCCTGTTCCAGTCTCGTATGGCTCACGGGAAGAACGACTGCCGGAAAGCCTCCGTGCGCGCTCGAATCTCTCTGATTTTACATTTGTGATCTTATCGGGAGGTATAATTAGGGGGAAGCAATATATTAGGTACCTCATCCAGAAACGCACCCTCTCGAAACCTGGACACCAAGTTACACCGCGATGCAGAATCAAGGTCACGCGCAGTGAGACGCGCACAGTGCGAGAGACCAAGTCCGAATCAAGGTCACGCGCTTTAACACATATACGAGTAACATATTCAACAAATGCAGTAGCGTACACGAACAAATAACATATTCTAGAAATATTGGTTTCCTTTTGTATTAGAGTTGTCTTGCATAAAATATTCTTGTCTTTAAAGTTTGATTGTGTTTGTTATTGGTAGCGCCAGACCGCTCGTGAAATTTTTTTTTTAATGAATTAAAAGTGATGTGTCGACAGAAGTGCCGACACAGTGCTAATTTGAGGGGGCCGATAGGCACGCTATCTAACGCAGACGGGCGTGAATTCTGGAACAGGATAACTATTGAATGGTAGCAAGAAAAGTACGTAGCTGCTTTATACTTAACTTTAATGACTCCTTGTGATACATCTCTCTTGACTATACAAATGCGACTCGTAATATACATGCACTGTTACAATTGGCGCCTTGCTAGGTCGTAGCCATGGACTTAGCAGAAGGCTATTCTAACTGACTCTCGGCAAATGAGAGGAAGGCTTCGTCCGTATTGTCGCTAGCAATGTCGTCCGTACAACTGGGGCGAGTGCTCTATCGTATATCGAGACCTGCCTTGTGGTGGCGCTAGGTCTGCGATCACAGTGGCGACACGCGGGTCCGACATGTACTAAATGGACCGCGGCCGATTTAAGCTACCACCTAGCAAGCGTGGTGTCTGGCGGTGACACCACAAAAAGTACTCAACTTGTTGTTAATTTTTAGGTTAGGTTCTTATAGCCTCAATAGAATGAAAACCTCAAAGTCCTGCTCAGACACACAGCCGAAGGCCATCCTATGAAATGGCCTCACGGTAAGTGAGGTCTCCTTCTCAGGGTGATTAAAATAGGCAATTGCACTAAAGAAGTGTTTATTGGGTGGCTCATCGTATGTAGGTGTGGGCTGGTGGGTGGGTTTCCCGTGTTATGACGCTACTGCATTTCTAGAATATGTTATTTGTTCGTGTACGCTACTGCATTTGTTGAATATGTTACTCGTATATGTGTTAAAGCGCGTGACCTTGATTCGGACTTATCTCTCGCGCTGTGCGCGTCTCACTGCTAAACATCTCCGTAACGCTATCACGCTTACCAAATAACCCTGTGGCGAAAAGCACCGCTCCTCTTTGGAATTTCTCTATCCCCTCTGTCAGCGCGACCTGGTACGGATCCCACACTGATGAGCAATACTCAAGTATAGGTCGAACGAGTGTTTTATAAGCCACCTCCTTTGTTGATGGACTACATTTTCTAAGGTTTCTCCTAATGAATCTCAACCTGGCACCCACCTTACCAACAATTAATTTTGTATGATCATTCCACTTCAAATCGTTCCGTACGCATACTCCCAGATATTTTACAGAAGTAACTGATACCAGTGTTTGTTCCGCTATCATATAATCATACAGTAAAGGAACCTTCTTTCTATGTATTCAAAATACATTATATTTGTCTATGTTAAGGGTCAGTTGCCACTCCCTGCAACAAGTACCTATCCGCTGCAGATCTTCCTGCATTTCGCTACAATTTTATAATGCGGCAACTTCTCTGTATACTACAGCATCATCCGCGAAAAGCCTCACGGAAATTCCGACACTATCTACTAGGTTATTTATATATATTGTGAAGAGCAATGGTCCCATAACACCCCCCTGTGGCACGCCAGAGGTTACTTTAACGTCTGTAGATGTCTCTCCATTGAGAACAACATGGTGTGTTCTGTTTGCTAAAAACTCTTCAATCCAGCCACACAGCTGGTCTGATATTCCGTAGGCTCTTACTTTATCAGGCGACAATGCGGAACTGTATCGAACGCCTTCCGGAAGCCAAGGAAAATGGCATCTACCTGGGAGCCTCTATCTAATATTTTCTTGGTCTCATGAACAAATAAAGCGAGTTGGGTCTCACACGTTCGCTGTTTCCGGAATCCATGTTGATTCCTACAGAGTAGATTCTGGATTTCAAGAAATGACATTATACGCGAGCAAAAAACATGTTCTAAAATTCTGAAACAGATCGGTGTCAGAGATATAGGCCTGTAGCTTTGCGCATCTGCTCGACAACCCTTCTTGAAAACTTTCCTCTGACTCTGTTTATATATGTCTTTATGAGTTGCCATAAACCTATAGGTTCTCGCAATGGATCGGAATTAAAGCATCACTGAAAACTGTAGTCCACTTATGTAAGAAAACCGTCATTCAGGTTTGCGCTCTATATGGTTTCTTCTCTGTCATTTAATACGAAGGTCTATTCATGTAAGAGAATTTTCCTTACCATGGTCATGGTAATAAATATTTTATTTAAACCAGCACAACAGTTGTGAATAAACTGATAGCTTTTGGTTTTGTATATTTAACAAAATATTCCCCCACAAATATGTCTACTCCAGGAATTTTTTGAAAAATGTTTCTTATAGCTGACAGTGTTATCAATGCCCAGCGTACGACTTGTTGGATACTTGGATACTCGATGTGGTACGACAGAAGTAAAATTTTCTGTATTTCGACTGTTTTTTTAATTTTTTTTAGTCTTCTGACTCTTTTGATGCGGCCCAACACGAATTCCTCTCCTCTGTCAATGTCTTCGTCTCAAGAGTAGCACTTGCAACCTACGAACTTAATTATTTGCTGGATGTATTCCAAACAGAATCAGTAACGCAATATTCCGTTGCTCCTGGCTCAATATCGTGACATTTCCCAGAGTGCCGAACACGTGGCCAGTGTTGCTGAAATGAGATCGCCAAATATTGGAAATTATGCCCGGAGCGTTAGAAGGGCCTCGCTACTGCCTCTCGCTGCCGTGTCGTTATTTTCGCCTCATCGAACGAGCCACGATGTCTGAGGGCGCAGTGCCGCTGATGCGATTTTCGCCGCTCGGAAAAGCAATTACCAAAGGAAATTGTGTTCTCGCTTGCTTGCTTGCTAACTCGATCTATCTCGAATTACAGCTGCCTGTGATAGCGGTGATACGTTTGGCCTAATTATCTTCGTTCACGGCACGGAAAAGCAAATTAAGTACCCAGGCTCTGTATCCGAAACAACAACAAATTTTGTAATGCTCTTCTTGTGTACATCTACATGTGCATACATACTCCGAAAGCCACCGTACGGTACGTGGCGGAGGGTACACTGTACCACTACTAGTCATTTTCTTTCCTGTTCCACTCGGAAATAGAGCGGCGTTAGAACCATTCTGGAATGCGCTTCAAATTCCGGTTCTCCAAATTTTCTCAATATCGATTCTCAAAAAAAAAAAAACAAAAAAAAAAACGTCGCCTTCTCTCCAGATTCCCATTCGAGTTCTCGAAGCATCTGCGTAACACTTGCGTAGTGTTCCAATCTACAGGTAAGAAACATAGCGGCCGGCTTCTAAACTGCTTCGATGTCTTGCTTTAACCCGAACTGTCACGGTTCCCTAACACTCGATCAGTGCTTAAGAATAGTCGCACCAGCATCCTACATGCGGTCTCCTTTGCAGATGAACCACACTTTCCTAAAATTCTGCCAATGAATAGAAGATGACCGCTCGCCTTCCCTACCACTGGTGTTGCCCTTGTAATTCTGCTGTTTTCATTTTCCTTCACTACTGGCCTTTAAAATTGCTGCACCAAGAAGAAATGCTGATGTTAAACGGGTATTCATTGGACTAATATATTATACTAGAACTGACATGTGATTACATTTTCACGCAATTTGAGTCCAGAGATCCTGAGAAATCAGTACCCAGAACAACTACCTCTGGCCGTAATAACGGCGTTGATACGCCTGGGCATTGAGTCAAACAGAGCTTGGATGGCGTGTACAGGTATAGCTGCCAATGCTGCTTCAACACGATACCACAGTTCATCAAGAGTAGTGACTGACGTATTGTGACGAGCCAGTTGCTCGGCCACCGTTGACCAGACGTTTTCAATTGGTGAGAGATCTGGAGAATGTGCTGGCCAGAGCAGCAGTTGAACATTTTCTGTATCCAGAAAGGCCCGCACAGGACCTGCAACATGAGGTCGTGCATTATCCTACTGAAACGTAGGGTTTCGCAGGGATCGAATGAAGGGTAGAGCCACGGGTCGTAACACATCTGAAATGTAACGTCCACTGTTCGAAATGCCGTCAATCCGAACAAGTGGTGACCGAGACGTGTAACTAATGGCACCACATACCATCACGCCGGGTGATACATCAGTATGGCGATGACGAATACACGCTTCCAATGTGCGTTCATCGCGATGTCGCCAAACACGGATGCCATCATCATGATGCTCTAAACAGAACCTAGATTCATCCGAAAAAATGACGTTTTGTCTTTCGTGCACCCAGGTTCGTCGTTGAGTACACCATCGAAGGCGCTTCTGTCTGTGACGCAGCGTCAAGGGTAACCGCAGCTGTGGTCTCCGAGCTGATAGTCCATGCTGCTGCAAACGTCGTCGAACTGCTCGTGCAGATGGTTGCTGTCTTGCAAACGTCCCCATCTGTTGACTCAGGGATGGAGACGTGGCTGCACGATCCGTTACAGTCATGCAGATAAGGTGCCTGTCATCTCGACTGCTAGTGATACGAGGCCGTTCGGATCCAGCACGGCGTTCCGCATTACCCTCCTGAACCCATCGATTCCATATTCTGCTAACAGTCATTGGATCTCGACCAACGCGAGCAGCAATGTCGCGGTACGATAGGCTACAATCGGACGTTTATCAAAGTCGGAAACATGATGGTACGCATTTCTCCTCCTTACACGAGGCATCGCAACAACGTTTCACGAGGCAACGCCAGTCAACTGCTGTTTGTGTATGAGAAATCAGTTGGAAACTTTCTTCATGTCAGCACGTTGTTGGTGTCGCCACCGGCGCCAACCTTGTGTGAATGCTCTGAAAAGCTAACCATTTGCATATCACGGCATCTTTCTCCTGTCGGTTAAATTTCTCGTCTGTTGCACGTCATCTTGAAGGTGTAGCATTTTTAATTGTCGGTAGTGTATCATGACGTCATGTCAGATTTTCGCTAATAATCATAGGAGAGAGCTATACGTAGAGGACAGTGTACCTAGAACACACATAGTATTTTGTGGTTGGTGTTCCAGTCTAGTTTAGATTTTAGAGACACATGATGGAATTTGCGCTATAGGCCGCCATCAACATTTTTCGCCATTTTCTACTGTTTTTTTACTGAGTGACATGATGTGTTTTGCATATATAGTAAGCTGTACGTGCTTACGTGCTCAATAATGTAGTACTGTCCTTTGAAGGATATTGTTAAATTCTCAATTACAGAGTTTAATGGCGAGTAAAATTCTGTTAAAAGGCTACTGACGCAACTTGTCGACCTTTAGGCTATTCTTCCTCTACTACCTTGAAACGGAAGAAGGTATTCCATCGTGGAACACGTGATATCTGTAAATGAATTGACCTTGTTAACAATTATCAATGTCTGGAAAATGGAAATTTGTGCTAGTTGCCAATACTTCTACTTCAAAACAGTTGTAACTTGTAAATCGTTTCTGACAGCATTTCCTCTTAATCTGATGGTATTGATTGGTTATTGGTGTGTAGCAGCGTAATACTGTAAGACTTTCTGTTCTGAGTCATCAGTCTTCTGAGTGGTCTGATGTCCCGCCACGAATTCCTCCCCTCTGCCAGCTTCTTCACCTCAGAGTAGTACTTTCAGCCTACGTCCTCAATTATTTTCTGGATATATTCAAATCTCTGTCTTCCTCTACAGCTTTTACTCCCTACAGCCCCCTCTCGTACCATGAAAATAATTCCCTGACGTCTTAACGGATGTCCTATCATCTTGTCCCTTCTTCTCGTCAGTGTTTTCCACATATTCCTTTCCTCTCCACTTCTGCGCAGAAACTCTTTATTCCCTATCTTGTCAGTCCACCTAATTTTCAACATCCATCTGTGGCACCATGTCTCAAATAATTCGGTTCTCTTCCATTCCGGTTTTCCCACAGTTCATGTTTCACTACCATACAATGCCGTGCTCCAAACGTATATTCGCAGAAATTTCTTCCTCAAATGAAGACCCATGTTTAATACTAGTAGACTTCTGTTGTCCAGGAATGCTCTTTTTTTCAGTGCTCGTCTGATTTTGAAGTACTCCTTGCTCCGTCCGTCACTGATTATTTTGCTGCCTCGGTAGCCGAAATCCTTTAAATTCTTCTGCTTCGTGACTTGATGTTATGTTTCTCGCTGTTCTCATTTCTGCTACTTGTCATTACTTTCGCCTTTCTTTGCGACTTCTCAGTACTTTACTCTTCCTTCGATATACTCTATATCCATATTCTGTACTCACTAGACTGTTCATTCCACTCAGCTGATCACGTAATGTAACATACAGACTACTGAATATAGCAGCAACCAGATTTTCTCGATTGCAACACTATTAATTTGAATAGAATATTTTTTTCCTTGGTACATGTATTTTGGAATATTTTTAAACATTTGGAAAACCTTCCTTTTCCAGAGTAATTGTTTCAATTTCAAAAAAAGAGTGTAGCACACAGAAAATGAGCCACATAACTTCAAAACGGAGTAAGAAACTCTGAAACGTGTGTTCTTTACCAGATTATCAAAAATATTTGCTGATTATCAACCACAACAGAGTTCATCCTTTGTGCTGAGTTCATTTGATTTACTTCAAGTGACTTGCAGACTAGTAAGTAATTGATCTTCATTGGTTAGTTAATTTAACTCCGCCTGTTGTCAGTTGCCTTGCAACAGCCACTGCCGGTCCCAAGTCCGGATAAAGGCGGAGGTCTGGGCATTGGGCCAACAACCCAGTCCTGCAAAAAACTCTGTTACGAAACACAACCTTGCCTCGGACATGGGTGGATGCAATGGGATACAAAAACTGCAAAGGAAAAACTGTATACGATTTAGAAATTTTAATTTTGGATCTTGGAATGTAGAACCTGTATAGACCAGGAACCATCCAGGCTATGGTCTCAGGAATTAACCGATATAAACTGGACATGGTGGCGGTACAAGAGACAAGATGGCTAGGACAAGGAACTCACAAAGGGGATGCATACACACTATTCTACGACGGATGTGTAGGTAAACTCGAATTCGGCACTTGTTTTGTAATACACAACGAAGTAGCAAATTCGGTAAAGCTGTTAACAAGAGAATATGCTACATACGACTTGGAATCAAAGTGTCAGACCTCACATTCATCAATGTTCATGCTCCGACTAAGGGTAAGACTGATGAGGACCAACTAGGACCAACAATTGAGAGCACACCAACTAGAAATACCAGGGTAGTGCTGGGAGATTTTAATGGAAAAGCAGGAACAGAAGAATTCCACATACCAACTGTAGAGGGCACAGTTTGCAGAATGAGACGTTGAGAATACCTATGGGAACATGGTGCTCAACGGATGGAAGAACCACCAATCAGACAGATCACATCTTGGTGGACCAGCGCTATAGCCATAGAGTCATGGACGTGAGATCGTAAAGAGGAGCCGACTATGCGTCAGACCACTTCTTCATTGTGTGCAGGCTTAAACTCATGTTCACCTACGTGCATAAGAAGATGGGGACACTAGAACCTGCTTTGAATGTTGGGAAACTACGAGGAAGTGCCATTAAAGAACAATAATCTAGAGAAATCAAAAGCCGTTTTGAGGCCCTAGAGACCATGGAAGCAAGAGATGACGTGGAGGAAAAGTGGAAAGAAATAAAGTCCACGGTACTAAGTGTAGCGGAGAATGTACTGGGAAGATAGAAGATAATGAAGAAGAGGAAATGGTTCAAAGAGGCATGCCAGAAGGATACAGAAAAGAGAAGGAAGGTGAGGGAGAAGTGGCTAGCTGAAAAGGAGAGTGAGCAGAAAAGGGAACATTTTATCAACTTCAGAAGGAGACAAAGCAGAGAAAAGACTGTGTCTAACTAGTTTGCTAGAACAAGTTGAGGCAGAGAACCAAAATACAGAACTCAAGGCAATTCTTCCAGTACATAAAAGATCGGAAATTTGGATTTCAGAGCCCAACTTTTTTCATTAGAGATAAGAACGGCAACTTGACAAATGGCAAGGAAAGAATCGTAGAAAGATGGAAAGAATACTTCTCAGAACTGTTGAATTGCCCAGACCCAGATCAGATGATACCTGCAGACACTATGGAGGAAAGGAAAGATGAAAAAGAATGGGAAGTTAGTGAAGAAGGCATGAAGATTGCAATCAAAGGACTCAGAAACAACAAAGCCCCAGGGGAGGACAGAATAACATCAGAACTAATCAAGGAGGGAAGTGAGAGTTTACAGTTAGAGATACATAAATTGATCTAGTTGACAAAGGAGAAGGAGACACTGCCAGAAGAACGGAAATTTGCTAAAATGTGCCCAACATACAAGAAGGGAAGCGAAATGGAATGTGGTAACTACAGATGAATCAGCTTGTTGAATGTAACGTATAAGGTTCTGTCCATCATTATAATCAGAAAATAGCAACCACTCATAGAGAACAACATGCTGGAGTACCAAGCTGGCTTTCGAGCAAACCGATCGACAATAGATCACATTTTCACACTAAGACGGTTGTTCGAAAAACTCTGGGAATATGATACAGATATCTACAGCCTGTTCGTCGATTTTCAACGTGCATATGACAGCATCCACAAGAACAGCCTATACAATGCAACGCGTGATTCAGAATCCCTGAGAAGCTAGTGAGAATGGTGCAATCTGGTATGGGAGGCTCAAAGGCAGTACTTCCGAGGACCCACATCAGAAACATTCAAGATTGAGACAGGTTCATACAAGGGGATGCTCTCATGTGTTCTGTTCAATTTCATCTTAGAGAAAGTAATAAAAGAGTGTAGGCAACAGGAATGAGCTGGAGTACAGATGGACGGCAACTTCAATTGTCTCGCATGTGTAGATGACATAGTACTACTAAGTGAATCAAAGCATGAGTTGAAAGGAATGTACAAGAAAATGGACAATTATGCACAGAAGGTAGGGCTCAAAGTGAATCAAGACACAACGGTTCTAGGCGCTTCAGTTTGGAACCGCGCGACCGCTAAGGTCGCAGGTTCGAATCCTGCTTCGGGCATGGATGTGTGTGATGTCCTTAGGTCAGTTAGGTTTAAGGAGTTCTAAGTTTTAGGGGACTGATGACCTAAGATGTTAAGTCCCATAGTGCTCAGTGCCATTTGAGGCATTTGAAGATCATACAATTAGGAAGAAGACAAGAACAAGAAGAATTTCTTGAGACAGACGGCAAGAGGTTCAAGAGAGTACACCAGTTCAAATACTTGGGATCTTGGTTTACCACGGTCAACAACGTAAAAATGGACATTAGGGAAAGAATAGCAGTGGGAATGAAATGCAAGCATTCCCTCAGAGAGACGCTTGGCTCTAAATCGATCTCAGTGAAAACTAAGATGAAAATCTACAACACAGTGGTATGCCCGGGAGTAATGTACGGTTCAGAAACACAGAGCATGATTAGGCGAGAAAAGGAAAAACTATTAATATCTTGAAAGAATAGTAATGAGAAAGCGATGGAGACAAGTTGTAGATGACGGAGAATGGAGGAGGAGGAAAAACGGGGAAATCTTCCTTCTGATGCGACAACCAACTATCCTACAGAAGATAATGAGCAAAAGAATACAATGGGTGGGCCATGTAGCTCATATACGAGACGGAAGACAGACGAAGATGGCACTAGAGCGGAAACCAAACACGAAACGCCCCATTGGACGACCAAGGCAGAGCTGGATTGACGACCAGGCGAAGGACCTAGCAGCCCTGGGGACTGAGGACACCTGTAGGAATCGAGCACAAAACAGGAAGGAATGGAGGCAGTTTGTGGAAGCAGAGCGTGGTCTGCAGGGCCTGTGATCTAATTACAAGGAAAATCAGGAATATGCCCATATTTCTTTTTATGTATTATATTAAAATTACACCATCCCAACCACCATAACAATACCATTTTTTATATTAAAATACCTTAACATTTCTTCCGTATTAATGAATGTATTTAAATTTCCTTAGATCATAGACTTAATTTCACGTGAAATGAATGTAATTGGTAATATTGTTTTTTAAATGTTTCAGTGTGTACCATGTTTAATTGCACCTAAGAGTGGCTCTAATGTTCAGAGTCAATTAGTCGATGTTTAAAAATCAATTGTCATTAGAAATAACGATCGTCATATTTCTTATTGTATTTTCAGTCGTTGTTATATCCCCTATTCGAAATGTTACGTTGCAGTACATTTGTCTACTGCTCATTCCATTATTTTGCTTGGAAAAAGTTTGTAACAAACATTCATTTATATAAGCTTCTTTGTACTGCTGTTTGTGCCCCAAAAGCTCTAAAACGATGGTGGAAAATTACGTCTAATATTACATAGAAAATTGCTGCTAGCGAGAAACTCTAGCAGTTTTTCATGTTCTTATTATTGTCCGTTCCGAGTTTTACCATGAACACGACAATATCCTCAAATGTCAGAAAAAAATGAGGACGATAGCGTGCTAGAAAAGGAAAGCACGAAGAGTAATATACGAGGAGTAAAACGAATGGCTGTACGGGGCCATTTTCACAGAAGGGGGCTCCTTAAAAGAAGACGTAAAACGTACATATAAAGTTCGTGAGCCAGCACTCGGGTGAATGAAAAACTGGTCGTTATAAATGTGAGCTCTAGATGGGGGCTGAAATATGGGACAGTGAAAAATAGCGTATGGAAGGTTGATCCTTTTCGGGCACAGCAAAGCAATTCCTGCTGACGATGGGAAGATGGCGGGTGCGAATACGTGGTCTTCTGCAGTCGTACTAAAATATTACGACACGTCAACCGCTGAAACGAGTGTAGCTATTAAGCCAGGTGGATTCATTAAATAAAACTTCGAATTAGCTACAAAAATAATTGTCTATTAAGTCCCCACACCACTACAACTGTCCCTCGAAGGTATTTTGTAGTAATTATGACTGTCGGTCTCATCATAGAACAATGGGTATACAAAATACACAAAAAATCATTTTCTTTTTTGTTTTATACCTTGAACGTATTGCGCTGCGTGGTCCAAAGCTACGCAAAGGCTCATTCAATCAAATCCATGCACAGACACATAGCCACAGGGAATGGAGAAGTTAAAAGTTGTTCCAGGCGCTGGCTAATGGCCACTGAACGAGGTGCATTTACATCTGCGGTCTGTGACATTATCTACTCCGAAAGCCTGTTCAAATGGTTCAAATGGCTCTGAGCGCTATGGGACTTAACAGCTATGGTCATCAGTCCCCTAGAACTTAGAACTACTTAAACCTAACTAACCTAAGGACATCACACACACCCATGCCCGAGGCAGGATTCGAACCTGCGACCGTAGCAGTCGCGCGGTTCCGGACTGAGCGCCTAGAACCGCGAGACCACCGCGGCCGGCCTCCGAAAGCCTGTGTACAGCCGATGACGGAGGTTAGTTTGGTTGCCAGGATCATTTCTCGACTTCTCCTTCCATTCACGGATGCTGCGTGAACACAAATAATGTCCGAACCATGCTCCGTATACCATAATTTAGCTACCTTTGCGCTTGATGTAAGTCGGAGGAAATAATGTGTCTTTCATCCATATTTTATATTCAAAGAACAGTTGCGTTTAATTTCAGTCCTGTACTTGACTCATACAATTTTAGTTGGCTGTGACTTTAATTTACCTTCGATATGTTGGCGAAAATACATGTTTAAATCCTGAGGTACGCATAAAACATCATCCGGAATTGTGCTAAACACATTCTTTGAAGATTATTTCGAGCTGTTAGTTTATGAGCCCTCATCAGTAGTAAACAGTTGTGAAAACACACATGATCTCTTAGCAGCAAATAATCGTGAACTAATAACGAACATCAAAACGGACACAGGAATTAGTGTACACAGAGTTGTAACGAAACTGAATATCGTATCCCCCAAATTCTCCAAAAGTAAACGAAAAATGTACCTATTCAAAAGAGCAGGTAAAAATTGTCTTGACGCCTTCCTGAGAGACAATCTCCACTCCTTTGGAATTAACAATGTACTGGTAAGTGTAGGACAGATATGGCTTTGATTCAAAGAAAACGATGGAGTTTATCCCCCGTGGATCACTGTTGCAGGAACACCGATAAAAGGATGCCAAATTTAAACGAATGCAAAATCCTCGAGATTGGCAATCCTTAACAGAAGCTCGAAATTTAGCGCAGACATCAGTGCAAGATGCTTACAATAATTTCCACAACGAAACTTTGTCTTGAAACCTGGCAAAAAATCCAGAGAGATTCTGGCCGCATGTAAAGTATGCAAGCGGCAGTATACAGTCTATGCTTTCTATGCGCGATAACAAAGGAAATACTATAGACAGCAGTGTTGCCAAAGCAGAGTTACTAAACACAGCCTTTCGAAATTGCTTCATCAAAGAAGACGAAGTA
Source organism: Schistocerca americana (assembly GCF_021461395.2). Classification (NCBI taxonomy): domain Eukaryota; kingdom Metazoa; phylum Arthropoda; class Insecta; order Orthoptera; family Acrididae; genus Schistocerca; species Schistocerca americana. The sequence goes on from NC_060125.1 coordinate 70,037,474, forward strand.
AATAGTTCAGAATTCGAATCAAGAATAGCTGCCAACATAAGTAACTTGGAAGTGGATTTCCTTAGAATAGTGAAGCAACTTAAATTACCTAATAAAAGCAAGTCCTCTGGTGCAGACTATTACAATTTGGATCCTTTCAGAGTATGCCGATGCAGTAACTCATGCACAACCGCTTCCTCGGTGAAAGATCCATACCCAAAGACTGGAAAGTTGCACAAGTCACACCAGTATTCAAGAAAGGTAATAGGGGTAACCCATTAAATTACAGGCCCATATCGTTAACGTCGATATGCAGCAGGACTTTGGAATATATATTGCGTTCGACCATTACGAATTACTTCTAAGAGAATGGTCTATTGACACACGGTGAACACGGATTTACAAAACATCGTTCTTTTGAAACACAAATAGCTGTTTACACACACCAAATGTTGAATGCTATTGACAATGTATTACAAACTGATCCCGTATTTCTAGGTTTCCAATAAGGCTTTTGACCTGTACCATACAAGAGGCTTGTACCGAAATTGAGTGCTTATAGAATATCGTCTCTGTTATGTGATTGGATTCGTGATTTGCGGTCAAAGAGGTCACTGTTCGTAGTAATCGACGCAAAGCCATCCAGTAAAACAGAAGTGGTTTCTGGCGTTCCCCAAAGTGGTGTTATAAGCCATCTGCAGTTCCTAATCTACATAACCGATTTAGAAGACAATCTGAGCAGCCATCTTAGGTTGTTTGCAGATGATGTTGTCGTTCGTCGTCTAGTAAACTCATCAGAAGAGAAAAACAAATTTCACAACGATTTAGAAAAGATATCTGTATGGTGTGGAAATTGGCAACTGACCCTAAATAATGAAAAGTGTGAGGTCATCCACAAGAGTGCTAAAAGGAATCGGTTAACCTTCGTTTACATAATAAATCAGTCAAATCTAAAGACCATAAGTTTAACTGAATACCTTGGAATTACACTTCCGATCAACTTAAATTGGAGAGAACACATAGATAATTTGGTGGTGAAGCAAACCAAAGACTGCGTTTTATTGGCAGAACACTAAGAAAGTAACAGATCTATTAAAGAGACTGCGTACACTACGCTTGTCCGTCCTTCCTTGGAGTTCTGCTGCGCGGTCTGGGATCCTTACCAGATAGGATTCACGGAGTAGTCGAGAAAAGTTCGAAGAAGAGCAGCAAGTTTTGTATCATCGAGAAATAGGGGAGAGAGTGTCACAGACATTATACAGGGTTTGGGATGGACAGCATTAAAAAAAAGGCGTTTTTCTTTGTGGTGTAATATTCTCAGCAAATTTCAATCACCAACTTCCTCCTCAGAATTCAAAAATATGTTGTTGACACCACCCTACATAGGAAGAAACGATCATAACAATAAAACAAGGGAAATCAGAGCCCTCACGGAAAGATATAGGTGACCGGTTTTTTCTGCGCGCTGATCGAAAGTGGAATAATAGAGAATTACTGTAAAGGTATTTCGATGAACCTTCTGCCAAGCACTTAAGTGTGATTTGCAGATTATCCATGTGTATGTCGATTTGAATACGAACTGTCGGAATACTGAGAATAAACGGCGTGCGATGCGTAGCGTTACCCGTTGTTTCCTAAGTGCGCCTATGACGGCCTGCGTTGTGTAAACAAATCTGTGAGGAAAATTGCAGCTGTTCTCTGAATTTTCTGTGGACAGGCTCAAATGGAACTCCTATGTCAACCTGTCGGATGTTGTTCAAAGAAATGTTTGAGTACTATGGTACTAGGAACCCCCAGTCTCCAGCGGCTCGTTACAGAGTAGCAATGTAATTATGATTGATTCAGTTTGTTACCGCAGTCACCATTGTTTCTCTGATAATACTTTCATAATATTTAAGAAGCCTAAGACATACAATAACGAAAAAGTACATTACACAAAACGGAGTCAACAGTAGTCCAACGCTCAGCTTCCTTTGGCAAGAGCGGTTACAGGACCTTTTAGTGATAGATCGTGTGAACTCGCCGAGGTTGCTGGTGCAGACAAGCACGTCTGTCGTATCTCGCTGTAGGGTCCTGAAATACACTGACCTGAGTCTTTCAGGTGATAATGTCCCCTCTGCACAGTCATGGATTCTCTTGACTCAGGATCTGGATGAACTGCTGTAACGGTTTAGAATGATGTGAAGCCTGACAGGAGTATGTGGTCGAATAATAGGGTGCACGTTTTATGAGAGACGCAGTTTTAATTCTAGTACTTCACTTTGTGGTGGTTTACAACCAATTTTTACACTACATGCTGTATGCATATTACAACGGAAGGTCTTACACTCTCATGTTGTCCCAAGATAACGATTGTTACATTTAACAAACTCTAAACAGTGTCACAATTTAATTGATAGGGCATATTCTACGTGATCAGCGGGATCTACGCCCAACACGCAACTTCTCACGTTCACCTTCCATTCCCGAGTGCCGCTTTGTTATCTTCACTGGATAGGTGAGTGCTTCCTTGTGTTTTGGGCCCATCAGAGTAGTTTTGTTGCTCATCTGCTAGGGGCAACCAGTGGCCATCTTCTTACTTGGCTGATGTAACCCCACGTCACCAGGGAAGCTACACAGGATACTTTGGGTCTTCCATTTTATTTGTCTTCACCCTCTTACCACCCAGCGGCAGCATATTGCCCAACAATGCGTAATCTTAAACATCACTCCTTGATTACCCCTATTAACCTAATCATTACAGGTATGATATTGAAATGCCTTTGCTATACCGAATTTTGTGCGCCCCTGGTAGCTGAGTGGTCAGCGCGACGGAATGTCATACCTAACGGCCCGGGTTCGATTCCCAGTAGGGTCGGAGATTTTCTCCGCTCAGGGGCTGGGTCTTCTGTTGCCTTTATCATCATCATTTCATCCCCATCGACACGCATTTCGCCGAAGTAGCCTCAACTCGAAAGACTTGCACAAGGAGAACGGTCTACTCGATGGGAGACCCCTAGCCACATGGCATTTCCATTTCCATTCCGAACTTTGCATCGTAATTCGGATTAATACAGTCACTGCAATGTTGCATTTATCCACCGACATCGGGAAAGCGAAAAAATGGCTCTGAGCACTATAGGACTTAACATCTCAGGTCATCAGTCCCCTAGAACTTAGAACTACTCAAACCTAACTAACCTAAGGACATCTCACACATCCATGCCCGAGGCAGGATTCGAACCTGCGACCGAAGCGATCGCGCGGTGCCAGACTGAAGCGCCTAGAACCGCTCGGCGACACTGGCCGGCTCGGGAAAGCGACTTACATGTAAAAAGTCATCCCTGCTTGGCAATGTAGATAATGGATGTACGAGTACAAGTAGTAGACAAATGAGATTTTCACTCTGCAGCCAAATGTGCGCTGATATGAAACTTCCTGGAACATTAAAACTGTGTGCTGAAACGAGATTCGAACTCGGGACCTTGCCTTTCGCGGGCTACTTTTTTTTTGTAATCTCATTTTTTGTTCGTTGCATCTGCTTTGGGGCGGACGTCACAAGACATCCGTTTCAGTTCGTCGTTGATCCATTAACTCAGTTTTTTTCTTTTTTTTATTACAGAGGGCAGCTAACCTTCTGACCGAACACGCTGAGCAACCGTGCCGGTGAACTGATCTACCCAAGCAGCTCAGTTGGTAGAGCACTTGCCCGCGAAAGGCAAGGTCCCGAGTTCGAGTCTCGGCCCGGCACACTGTTTTTAACTGCCCGGAAGTTTCAGTAGACAAATGGTTGACGACATATGGAAGTTTTGATCTGGCCGTGAATCGTGTACCGATAGTGAAATGGTAAGACGACCATTTGCGATAAGCGGGAAATCGGGGTTCGAGCCCCAGTGCAGTACAAATTTTCATTGTCGTCACTCCATTATACAGTTGATGGTTATCCATATTCGGGTTCGATTCCCGGCGGGGTCAGGGATTTCCTCTGCCTCGTGATGACTGGGTGTTGTGTGCTGTCCTTATGTTAGTTAGGTTTAAGTAGTTCTACGTTCTAGGGGACTGATGACCTCAGATGTTAAGTCCCATAGTGCTCAGCGCCATTTTTATCCATATTCGAAACTGCCAGTAGATTTAGTGTAGTTATTGTCGCGTCCATACAATACTTTGTGGGGTATGGGGGTGTGGACTGGGCTATACATGAGGATATGGAGTATTTTTAAGATTTTGGAAGACGACGATTGGGCACTTGTAAGTAGCCATAAAAAGTTCCAGTTACGAACCTTTAAAAATCTTGCGTAATATCGACTTTTTAAATCATTTTCTTGAAGGATAAACTCCTGATTACACTACAATTTTTTCCTTTCTGTGAGAGGTAAGGAGGGGCGGCTCAAGCCGCTCTCTGCCGCTGGCTAACGGGTGTCCCTGCACGCAGTAACCCTGAGACGAACCACTGCACTGTGATGTGGTTTCCATCGCTGCGGGAAGAGGTCAGCACTGCGTCGCTGTGGCTCTCTTCCTTTGCTTTCAATACCCAGTTCACGAGGTCCACAGCGGCCAAGTCATCATCAGTATATCTATCCACAGCACTGCTGTGTGTCGTTCTTAACGTAGAACTGACACCGCCGGAAAAAAACAAATCGAATAGAAAACCGGACACTTCTGAATGTAAGTTTAATGGGGAACAGTAAAGTGGACACTACTGTTGTCAACAAAAACTACCGTCAGCGAATGGAAACAATAAACACATCGCACACCGTTAACATTTTCACTGTTGAGTAGTGTTTCAGAGCCATACAGGTACGAAGAAAACTGTGGTAAGAAACCAAACGAAATTCAATAACGAATGTCCCTGAAGGCAAAATATTAAGGTGTTCCTGAACAATCTCTGAAAGTTTGTCGCTTGAGTTCTGGTTCACCCTTTATACTCCCATAAACCTACAAAGTATGGAACTATGACAAACGACAAGGACTACAGAACTGGGTCAACGAGAACATTGAGAGAGGCTTCTTCAAAAGGTGAACTGTGGTTTCTCAGGATTATTCTGATAAATATTTATCCATATCTACACCAACGCACATCTTCAGCGAGTCACAATAGGCTGCGTGTGGGGAAGATACCTTGTACCACGACTAGTCATTCCCTACCCGGCTCCACTTGCAAATGGAGCAAGGGGAAAAAATCTTCTACACGCCACAGATCGAGACCTTTCTTTGTCAAATTAATTCTTCAGTTGTGTGGCCATACCGTCAGTAGTTGCTCTACATTTCATGAGGTTCTTTTAGTTCTGTCGTCACACGATTTCTCTTGTAGCTCTTGCGACACAGCAAAAATACCCTCAGCAACAGACCTTTTTTGTCTCACCTTGTCTTCGCGGTTTGTACGAGAAATGGACGTTATGCGACAGTAGAATCGTTCTGCAGTCACTCACGAATTCTGATTCTCTAAATTTTCACAATAGTCCCTCTAAGGATTTCCATTTGAGTTCACGAGGTGTTTCCACAATATTCCCGTGTTGATCGATCCTATCGGTAACTAATGTGGCAGCACGCCTGTGAACTGCTTCGATGTCTTCCTTTAATCCGACCTGGTGGTAATCTTCGATGTCTTCCTTTAATCAGACCTGGTGGTGATCACAAACACTCCTGCAGTACTCATCTCCTTTTACAGATGAGCTTCGCGTTCTTAAAAGTCTCCCAATGAACCGATGTCAACCGTTCATCTTCCTTACAACCGAACTTATGTCCTCGCCCCATTTCATGTCGCTTTGCAACGATACGTCTAAATATTTAATCGACTTAACTTTGTCACGTAGTATTCGATCGCTACATGAATGTTTCTCCTACTCATCTGTATTAACTTACACATTTTTCTACATTCAGAGCAAGCTGTCGTTGATCACAAAAATTGAAAATTGTGTCTGTCATCCTGTATCCTTCTACAGTTACTGAACGACAACACCTTCCTATATCCTCCAGAGTCAGCAGCAAACACTCGAAGAACACTGTTCGCCCTGCCCGTAGATCGTTAGAACATGATCAGTCCTATCACATCTCCGTCAGACACTATTGACGATATCCTTATCTCTGACGAGCACTCGGCGTCCAGGAAAACGAAATGTATCTTCCCCAGGCATGGATCTATGTCGACGTTCCACCACAGATCATTAGAGACAAAAACGTCTAGATGCTTGACGGCTGTGAGTGAGTATAACGACTGACAGCCGAACTTCAGTTCAAATGACGTTGGAGCTTTTCAGCCATTTAGGCGCATTACATTGAGTTGTGTTGAGTCTCAGTTGCAGGACTGAGCATCATGTCTTGGTGATCGTCAAGTCTTTCTGCAACTCTCGGGAACTTTCTAACACAACACTTTTTCTTATTAAATTGCATCGTCTCAGATCATCGATAGGTATACAAACTGAAAAGCCGAAGCCCTATCGTCGCTGCCAACAATTACACTTAACCCTGGGTGGTAGCATAATTGGTGTACAAGGAATATGGAAAGTTAGGGTTTGTGAAACGCTCCGCTGGAAGCGACTGTATTAATTCACTTTACTAATCAGTCCATCTGTCTAGTTGTCAGGAGATGCTATTTAAGGCAGAGGCAGCTGAGGAGGCAACTTCGGTGCATAAAGGAGGGAATTTCTATGTTTAATGGAAGTAAAAAAAAAAAAAAAAAGAGAAAGAAAGAGAAAGAGCGATGAAGATAACCCGGCGCCGCTGTGAGCACCTCGTCCGTGGAACAGGCCACTAACATCGGGCAGCTGACAGCGTGGCGAGATGAGGCAGCCGCCAAAGAAAACGTGACCCTGCTGGCTGTAGATTGAGTCTATTTTGAAACTAGCTGACGAACACTGCATTCCGCGGATTTTCATTTTGCAAATGAAAACAAGAAATGAACTATAATATATAAAATCTTCATTTGCGAGTGTTTGTGAAAACACCTTTGAAATTATGAAAGACTAATTTGTATGCTGGGCGCAGCTGCTTTGCGCGTACAACGCGGATTTGTAGACGCCTCTACGATAACGCTGCTTCGTAGCTCAATAGAGGGCCGGCTATGTTTTCCGCCTACAGAAGTCTGCGTTTCGCAGTTGAAAGATCGCAAAAGAGATGCCGGGTGTCAGGGATATTCTTAAGTTGTCTTGAATGTAGGAGCGTCTTAGTACTAAAGAATCAATGTACTATAACTACACTACTGGCCATTAAAATTGCTACACGAAATGCAGATGATAAACGGGTATTTATTGGGCAAATATATTATACTAGAACTGACATTACATTTTCACACAGTTTAGGTGCATAGATCCTGAGAAACCAGCACCCAGAACTACCACCTCTAGCCGTAATAACGGACTTGATACGCCTGGGCATTGAGTCAAACAGAGCTTGGATGGCATGTACAAATACAGCTGTCCATGCAGCTTCAACACAATACCACAGTTCATCAAGAGTAGTGACTGGCGTATTGTGATGAGTCAGTTGCTCGGGCACCATTGACCAGACGTTTTCAATTGGTGAGAAATCTGGATACTGTGCTGGCCATGGCAGCAGTCGAACATCTTCTGTATACAGAAAGGCCCGTACAGGACCTGCAACATGCGGTCGTGCATTATCCTGCTGAAATGTGAGGTTTGACAGGGATCGAATGAAGGGTAGAGCCACGAATCGTAACACATCTGAAATGTAACGTCCACTATTCAAAGTGCCGTCAATGCGAACAAGAGGTGACCGAGACGTGTAACCAATGGCACCCCATACCATCACGCCGGGTGATACGCCAGTATGGCGATGACGATTACACGCTTCCGATGTGCGTTCACCGCGCTATAGCCAAACACAGATGCTACCATCATGATGCTGTAAACAGAACCTGGATTCATCCGAAAAAATGACGTTTTGCCATTCGTGCACCCAGGTTCGTCGTTGAGTACACCATTGCAGTCACTCCTGTCTGTGATGCAGCGTCAAGGGTAACCGAAGCCGTGGTCTCCGAGCTGATAGTCCATGCTGCTGCAAACGTCGTCGGAGTGTTCGTGCAGATGGTTGTTGTCTTGCAAACGTCCCCACCTGTTGACTCAGGGATCGAGACGTAGCTGCACGATCCGTTACAGCCATGCGGATAAGATGCCTGTCATCTCGACTGATAGTGATACGAGGCCGTTGGGATCCAGCACGGCGTTCCGTATTACCCTCTTGAACCCACCGATTCCATATTCTGCCAACAGGCACTGTATCTCGACCAACGCGAGCAGCAATGTCGCGATACGATAAGCTGCAATCGCGATAGGCTACAATCCGACCTTTATCAAAGTCGGATACGTGATGGTACACATTTCTACTCCTTACACAAGGCATCACAACAACGTTTCGACAGGCAACGCCGGTCAACTGCTGTTTGTGTATGAGAAATCAGTTGGAAACTTTCCTCATGTCAGCACGTCGTACGTGTTGCCACCGGCGCCAACCTTGTGTGAATGCTCTGAAAAGCTAATCACTTGTGTATCACAGCATCTTATTCCTCTCGGTTAAATTTCGCGTCTGTAGCACGTCATATTCGTGGTGTAGCAATTTTAATGGTCAGTAGTGTATATGCATGACGCAACAGATTCTCACACACCTCAGTGCTATGACGTCATGTCTCCAGAACTATGTGTCGTATAATATTTGTGTACGTACGAGGGTAATCCCAAAAGCAAGGCCTCCTATTTTTTTTTATAAGTACAGAACTCTGTTTGCGTGGCAGTTGGTCTGAATGCTATGAAGAGTGCTTCACGCGCACGATGCGCAGAGGAGCTCAGTCTTGGCTTGGCGCCCTTGAGAATGGAGCTCCCGTCGAATGTTGCCGCGAAGTGCGAACTGCGAGCAGTTATTCGGTTTTTGAACGCAAAGGGCACTGCGCCGATTGTAATCCGTCGCCAATCGACGGAAGTGTATGGTGAATCGTGCGTGGATGTCAAAAATGTTCGTAAGTGGTGTACAGAATTTGCAGATGGTCGGACCGAAATTCACGACGAACAAAGGAGCGCGACATCGTCAGCTTCTGAGGAGACAGTGTTGAAGGTTGAGCAAAGCATGCGTGAAGATCGGCGTATCACCCTGGATGATCTCAGCACGTTGGTTTCTGAGGTTTCCCGAAGCACTGCTCACAGAATTTTAACGGAAACATTTAACTGCCGGAAGGTGTGCGCAAGATGAGTGCCACGCATGCTGACTGAGGACCACATTTGTCAACGAGTTGATGCTTCCCGCTCATTTCTTCATCACTTTGCAGTCGAACAGGACAAATTTCTGGACTCAATTGTCGCGGGTGACGAAACCCGGGCATACCAAGTTACACGTGAGAACAAGCAACAATCACGCCAGTGGCGGCATCCTTCTTCGCCAAAGCCGCGATAATTCAAACAAACACTGTCTGCCGGTAAAGTCATGACAACCGTTTTTTGGGAACGGAAAGGGGTACTGTTGGTCGACTTTACGCCCAGTGGGACCACTATTAACGCTGACAGGTAATGTGAGACTCTGAAATAACTCAAACGGGCAAATCAGAATCGGAGAAGAGGCATGTTGAGCAAGGGCGTACACATTCTCCATGACAAAATTCAGCCACACATCGCTCGGCAAACCGTTGCTCTCCTGCAACCGTTTCAGTCGAACATAATCACCCACCCACCCTATTGACCTGACTTGGCGCCCAGTGGCTATCACGAGTTACCTAGGTTACAAGAATATTTGGCCGGAAAGCGATTCATCTCCGACGACGAGGTGAAAGAAGAGGTTCATAACTTTCTGAACCGCATGGCGGCGAGCTGGTATGACATGGGCATACAAAAACTGCCACACCGTCTACAAAAATACATCGCCAGAAATGATTGTGTCTAAAAATAGCTAAATTTTCAAGCTGTAAACTAATGTAAACCATAGTAGAAATAAACAGGTCCATGTACTTATAAAAACATAGGAGACCTTACTTTTGGGATTACCCTCGTACATTCAGTGACATATACCGTCTCCGAAATACGTTGCGAACTGAATTAGTAGCAAAGACATAATAAATGCAAAATCCAAACGTCTGTCTTTATGACACCATATCTACTGATCTAAGCGTCATATTGTGTCATGTGTCATGTGTTAAGTATCTATTTTGAAGGTACATTCAGTGGAATATTTGGATAGTGTCTGCAGAATGTGATGCGAATAGAAGTACTACAAAAGAAGTAAAGAATTTAAATTTCATGCAAAATGCATGACATTAATTATGACGTCATGTCTCCTCAACTATGATAGGCAGATGGTCTTTACCACCACAGCTATTGTTGTCCGACAGTAAATGACATCTGTACTAACTTTGTTTGAAAACGGTTAAGTAGGCTGGGATGAGATGTGAATCATACATATATATATTGATCCGTACATCCATTTTTATAATACGTACGGATACTGTAAAGTAAAATACTCATCTAAAGTACTTGCTCTTGTGAAGGTGTATCCCCCACGCTCCAACGGATTTATAATGGACGTAATTGTAACTTAGGAGTCAATTCAGGTTAGGTAATAGTAGTGGTGCACTGCTTTATAAATAGGAGGAAATAAAGTGGTGAATTAACTGTAGAGAAATGTGCAAATGAGTTGATGGGACGAGTTCCTACATGTATCGGCAGGGAAATCTTTAATAAGGAGATGAAAGCATCTTTCTTTTCTTTCTGTTCATCTTTTACAAGGTAAGAAGGTATCCATTCTGTGCGAGAATGTTATATGCTGCTTTGGATTATCTTTGACAGTAACAGATGCAGGCGCTATCATCTTTTGACCCTGAGTACACAATCAGATTTTAGTTAATTTGGTGCTTGGTTTGTTGTTATTGGATGACAATCGTGCCAGGAGTGGAAGTTGTCTGACCAAATATCTCTAGCCAAGTATAGTGAACGCTTCAGACGTATTAGGACCTCCCGCGGGTTTAATGTCCTGTCGACATCGAGTTCATTAGCGAAGGAGCTGAAGCTCGGACTGTGTCAAAGATGGCAAAGGAAAGCAGCCGTGCCCTTTGAAATCAACCACAACCGCATTTTCTTGCAGCGATTTAGAGAAATCACGGAAAATCTAAATCTGAATCGCCTGAAGCGGATTTGAAGACATGCACAGAAAATAGGGCTAAGGTTCAAACTTAAAAGCTGAGAGATAAATGTTGTCATGTGTTGCTGAATATGGAAACTATCAAATTTGACATTGGTCTCACACCTATGTGATATTTAGGGGTCAGACCAATGTCAATTTCGATAGTTCCCATACACAGCAACAGATAGCAACACTTATCTCTCAGTTTTCCCGCGTATGTTTCCATTTGAATGGTTGCCTACCCGAAGGTGAGTCCAGTATACAGACCACAGAGAAAACTCGCCCTGGGCGGGCATGTGATGCGGTAAGGGAAATACACAGTGTTCACCTTCTTGTTATGGGCTTTTGGAGTTGTGGAGGCGACTTAGTAGATAATGTTTTGATAAGCAAATATCACGTAACGAGTATCCACCTGTAATTGAAGAAGTGTCATGATGATCCCTCCATTGGCAAAACATTCCGGAATAGTCCCCCATTAGGATCTCCGGGAGGGGACTGCCAAGGGGGAGGTTACCATGAGAAAAAGATTGAATAATCTACGAAAGGATAACGTTCTACGAGTCGGGGCGTGGAATGTCAGAAGCTTGAACGTGGTAGGGAAACTAGAAAATCTGAAAAGGGAAATGCAAAGGCTCAATCTAGATATAGTAGGGGTCAGTGAAGTGAAGCGGAAGGAAGACAAGGATTTCTGGTCAGATGAGTATCGGGTAATATCAACAGCAGCAGAAAATGGTATAACAGGTGTAGGATTCGCTATGAATAGGAGGGTAGGGCAGAGGGTGTGTTACTGTGAACAGTTCAGAGACCGGGTTGTTCTAATCAGAATCGACAGCAGACCAACACCGACAACGATAGTTCAGGTATACATGTCGACGTCGCAAGCTGAAGATGAACAGATAGAGAAAGTGTATGAGGATATTGAAAGGATAATGCAGTATGTAAAGGGGGACGAAAATCTAATAGTAATGTGCGACTGGAATGCAGTTGTAGGGGAAGGAGTAGGTTACAGGAGAATATGGGCTTGGGACAAGGAATGAAAGAGGAGAAAGATTAATTGAGTGCTGTAACAAGCTTCAGCTAGTAATAGCGAATACCCCGTTAAAGAATCACAAGAGGAGGAGGTATACTTGGAAAAGGCCGGGAGATACGGGAAGATTTCAATTAGATTACATCATGGTCAGACAGAAATTCCGAAATGCGATACTGGATTGTAAGGCGTACCCAGGAGCAGATATAGACTCAGATCACAATATAGTAGTGATGAAGAGTAGGCTGAAGTTCAAGACATTAGTCAGGAAGAATCAATACGCAATGAAGTGGGATACGGAAGTACTAAGGAATGACGAGATACGTTTGAAGTTCTCTATCGCTGTAGCTACAGCAATAAGGAATAGCGCAGTAGGCAGTACAGTTGAAGAGGAATGGACATCTCTAAAAAGGGCCATCACAGAAGTTGGGAAGGAAAACATAGGTACAAAGAAGGTAGCTGCGAAGAAACCATGGGTAACAGAAGAAATACTTCAGTTGATTGATGGAAGGAGGAAGAACAAACATGTTCCGGGAAAATCAGGAATACACAAATACAAGTCGCTGAGGAATGAAATAAATAGGAAGTGCAGGGAAGCTAAGACGAAATGGCTGCAGGAAAAATGTGAAGACATCGAAAAAGATGTGATTGTCGGAAGGACAGACTCAGCATACAGGAAAGTCAAAACAACCTTGTGGTGACATTAAAAGCAACGGTGGTAACATTAAGAGTGCAACGGGAATTCCACTGTTAAATGCAGAGGAGAGAGCAGATAGGTGGAAAGAATACATTGAAAGCCTCTATGATGGTGAAGATTTGTCTGATGTGATAGAAGAAGAAACAGGAGTCGGTTTAGAAGAGATAGGGGATCCAGTATTAGAATCGGAATTTAAAAGAGTTTAGGAGGACTTACGGTGAAAGAAGCGGAAGGCATAGATAACATTCCATCAGGATTTCTAAAATCATTGGTGGAAGTGGCATCAAAACGACAATTCACGTTGGTGTGTAGAATATATGAGTCTGGCGATATACCATCTGACTTTCGGAAAAGCATCATCCACACAATTCCGAAGACGGCAAGAGCTGACAAGTGCGAGAATTATCGCACAATCAGCTTAATAGCTCATACATCGAAGCTGCTTACAAGAATAATATACAGAAGAATGGAAAAGAAAATTGAGAATGCGCTAGGTAACTATCAGCTTGGCCTTAGGAAAAGTAAAGGGACGAGAGAGGCAATTCTGATGTTACGGCTAATAACGGAAGCAAGGCTAAAGAAAAATCAAGACACTTTCATAGGATTTGTCGACCTGGAAAAAGCGTTCGACAATATAAAATGGTGCAAGCTGTTCGGGTTCTGAAAAAAGTAGGGGTAAGCTATAGGGAGAGACGGGTTATATACAACATGGACAACAACCAAAAAGGGATTATAAGAGTGGACGATCATGAACGAAGTGCTCGTTTTAAGAAGGGTGTAAGACAAGGCTGTAGCCTTTCGCCCCTACTTTTCAATCTGTACATCGAGGAAGCAATGATGGAAATAAAAGAAAGGTTCAGGAGTGGAATTAAAATGCAAGGTGAAAGGATATCAATGATACGATTCGCTGATGACATTGCTATCCTGAGTGAAAGTGAAGAAGAATTAAATGATCTGCTGAACGGAATGAACAGTCTAATGAGTACACAGTATGGTTTGAGAGTAAATCGGAGAAAGACGAAGGTAATGAGAAGTAGTAGAAATGAGAACAGCGAGAAACTTAACATCAGGATTGATGGTCACGAAGTCAATGAATTCTGCTACCTAGGCAGAAAAATAACCAATGACAGACGGAGCAAGGAGGACATCAAAAGCAGACTCGCTATGGCAAAAAAGGCATTTCTGGCCAAGAGAAGTCTACTAATATCAAATACCGGCCTTAATTTGAGGAAGAAATTTCTGAGGATGTACGTCTGGAGTACAGAATTGTATGGTAGTGAAACATGGACTGTGGGAAAACCGGAACAGAAGAGAATCGAAGCATTTGAGATGTGGTGCTATAGACGAATGTTGAAAATTAGGTGGACTGATAAGGTAAGGAATGAGGAGGTTCTACGCAGAATCGGAGAGGAAAGGAATATGTGGAAAACACTGATAAGGAGAAGGGACAGGACATCTGCTAAGACATGAGGGAATGACTTCCATGGTACTAGAGGGAACTGTAGAGGGCAAAAACTGTAGAGGAAGACAGAGATTGGAATACGTCAAGCAAATAATTGAGGGCGTAGGTTGCAAGAGCTACTCTGAGATGAAGAGGTTAGCACAGGAAAGGAATTCGTGGCGGGCCGCATCAAACCAGTCAGTAGACTGATGACCAAAAAAAGAAAAAAAAGCAAATATACCGTTTGGATGTAAAACAATTTTGAAGATCGGATGACTCTTCACGGTACGCAACTCTGACTGTTAAAAACCATTCAAAAGCCAAGATCGAATAAAAAATATTTCATTTTCATTCGAGACAATCGGTTTCAACACTCTTAGCTGCCATCTTCAGGTCTTAACGCTTTATTTATTTAATAATTTTTGTAGAAAAACATATTCATTTTACAGTGACCTTATGCAAAAAATGTCAAGTGGATAAAACTCCATATATTTGTCATTGCTAAAATATTTGAAAATACATAGCATCTGGTCCAAAAGTCCATGTCCGTATACACTACTGGACATTAAAATTGCTACACCATGAAGATGACGTGCTACAGACGCGAAATTTAACCGACAGAAAGAAGATGTTGTGATATTCAAATAATTAGCTTGTCAGAGCATTCCCACAAGGTTCACGCCGGTGGCGACGCCTATGACGTGCTGACATGAGGAAAGTTCCAACCTATTTCTCATACGCAAACAGCAGATGCCCGGCGTTGTCTGGTGAAGCGTTGTTGTGATGCCTCGCGTAAGGAGCAGAAATGCGTACATCACGTTTCCGACCTTGATAAAGGTCGGATTGCAGCCTATCGCGATTGCATTTATCGTATCTCGACATTGCTGCTCGCGTCGATCGAGATCCAATGACTATGTAACCTCCCCACAGAAATATTAAATTAAAATATGAACCAAGTGTAACCTCCCCACGGAAATAATAATTAAATGAGTACAAATCATATTAACAAATGACAAAGGTGCACACGCACTATAGTAGAGAACATATCAGGAAATCACAAAACGTATAGGCAATGGATAAAATTCATATTAACAAATGACAAAAGTGCACACGCACTGTAGTGCAGAATATCAGGAAATCACAAAAAGTATACGCAATGAGTACAAATCATATTAACAAATGACATAAAGTGCACACGCACTGTAGTGCAGAATATCAAGAAATCACAAAAAGTATACGCAATGAGTACAAATCATATTAACAAATGACATAAAGTGCACACGCACTGTAGTTTTTTTACAATTTTACAAGAACTAGGATCGGAAAGGGAAGGATTGCATCATGGTTGTAGCACATTAGGTTGCACGCAGCTGCACTGAAAGTCCATATCTTTCTACAGAAGCACAACACCAAGTGAGACAATCTGAAGTTCTTTTCCCTGAAGTATTAATCAGTGTAGCCAAGACATTGAAATGTCGTAGTAATATTCCATGTTATCATTTTGGTAGTACATTAGGTACACCAAACAGTGGGACCATAATAACATCTCCATCGCTCAAGGTGGTGGACAGCATGTCGTGTCAACACCACGCTCTTGTAAGGCACACCAACGTAAAATTAGTGCAAAAACCAAATATAGTGCTCCATGAGCATGAGGATAGACAGGACAAACGGATATTACAGTAATTTCTGGTAATTAGATCAGAAGGTGAAGGACATTAAGTCTTACGCCAGTCATCATTGATAATTACTAGTCTATCAACTGATTTGATTAGTTGGAGGCACTCATCGCCCAGTTACTGAACATTTCTGTACAATGTATGAAGTATTACAGAATAATGTTCATAAGTCAACTGTTCACAGAGAACATTGGCATTCATTGACCAGTTACAAACCATCAGAAGTCATCATTCAAAACAGTAGCTAATGAGTGTAGCATCAAGCTACTGGTATTCATATATGTAGCATGAAAGTGACATAATACAAAAATATAAGAAACAGTGGCATTTGTTGGCCAGCAAGTATTGAATATTACAAAACATTTTTCATCATTCAAGTGAATGTGACATATTTACAAATAGTTATTGGCACTCATTGGCCAGTTACAAAACATCAGAAGTCATCAGTCAAAACAGGAGTTGATCAGTTTAGCATCAAGCTACTGGTATTCATATATATAACATAAAAGTGACATAATACAAATTTAAGATATAAGAAACAGTGGCACTCGTTGGTCAGCAAGTATTGAATATTACAAAACATTTTCCATCATTCAAGTGACATACGACATATTCAAAAATAGTTATTGGCACTTATTGGCCAGTTACAAAACATCGGAAGTCATCCTTCAAAACAGGAGCTAATGAGTGTAGAGCATGCATGCATTATTACAAAATATCATTCACTATTACTCAGAGCTCATCATTGAAGTGACGTATGACATATTTAAAAATGTAACACTCTGTAACTATTACTCAAAGTCTGTGTTTGAAAAAATCATTCAGTATTACTCATAACTATTCTAACTTGGTAGCATTATTTGGGACTGGTAATACATTTTTTTGTGCTAGCAATGCATTGCGTTGGGATCGATAATTAATTGCTGGGGCATAATAATATTTGCATTTGACTTATTGCTGCAAATGAAGATGTGTAACGTCATTTGTCATGAGTCAGCTGTAGCAAGGTTATGAAACAAATAGAGTATATGTGATCACATTCATGAATGACACAGGTTTAATGACCAACTGCTTATAGCACATTAATTTCATGAATAATTTCTCCTGCAAAAAATACAAAATGGATTATTAAACTGAAAGAAGAAACGCATGTTATGCTGAAAAGTAGTGAACTTCGAATTAACAGGTAATGAAATGTGTATAAAATGTATATGTTCTCTAGCTGTCCTTTCCAAAACCTTCAGTCATCATACCATGCGATATAAGACATACTGTCAAAACGAACTGCAACAAATATTTAAATAACTACATAGCATAAATACATAAACTTCAACATTATCCTCATCTGCAAAGAAAAACTTCATTATCATTACTATCATCACCTGCAAAGAAAAACTTCACTATCCATATCACTATATTCTTCATCATTATTCATCACCATTCATTATCATCTGCAAAAAGACACTTCATCATACAACTAATCATAGTACAAAGTTCCTTATTTCTAAAACTAAGATGTGTAGTTCTGTCTGACAGTCTGCATCAATCGCCTCGTATTCTGAAAGAAAAAATTAGTTAAGACTGCTATCATACGATGTGTTTAGTATATTCTTGTTAATTCTTGCTAATTCTGATCCATTTACTCTTCGTGATGAAGTATTGCATCTTCTTTCGTTCATTACGAAGGAGAAATTCCCATTATTTCTTTCTTTTACACGTTATTTCTTTCTGAAAATGAAGAACAATGATTAATGTCTTGCATTTAAATCATATACCCATTAAATAAAAACTGGTTTATAGTGATATAATTGAGCATACAGCATAGCATGACAGAAAACGTAATATGTCAAAAACATAGACAGTGTTCAGATGCAAAAATGTACACAGAGTACTGCAATGTACCAGCAAAAAAATGTAAAATAGTCACGATGTTGAGATATCATAAGGCAAAATGTCAAAGTCAACTGGTGTTTGTTGCAGCTTAAATATTTCATAGTGCATACAAGCAAAACAGGAAAACAATCATACATACATGAAGAATGAAAAATGTGCACGGTCTGATGTGTAACGACAAGAAAAGCGACCTGCTAACCTTACCTTGCCGGGCACTTGCCAAGAAAAAAATACGATAATCATCAGTAAGTGTTCATGTGAATATAATTGCATAACTGTTTGTATAAAAAAAATCAGGAAATGGCATTACAGTGTGATAAATCATAAAGTATGTTCATTGAATAAAGGGTTTGATGTTGGAGATAAGGTGATTGCCTTTGGTTTTTCTGGTCTTCAGAGTTTAGACGTGTACTACATTGGGGTGAGGAATGCTGCGAATTCGATATGGACCTGCATATAGAAGCTCAAATTTACTACATCTACTTTTTCCTTTGTTAGATAAATAATGTGTGCGTACTAATATCTTCTGTCCAATGTGAAAGATGTAGCAAAAACCTCTATTAGTTCTGGGAATTGGACCAAAAATGTCTACAGCGGCCATGTGTCTCAATTTAACAGGTACAATGGGATGTAATGGAGGAATATGTGAAGTCGTATCTGACTTAGCTTTCTGGCAGATTTTACATGACGCTAAAACTCGTCGAATACGTTTCTCCATGTTGCTAAAATAACAGTTCTGTCTCAGTATAAGAAAACATTTTCTGGCTCCGTAATGTGCGTAACTTAAATGAGTATACCAGATTAATTTGTTAACAAGTTCGTCAGGAATGTATAATAACCAATTGTTGTTGTCAGGGTGAGAGCGGCGAAACAGAATGTTATTGCGTACAGTGTAATGGTTTCTAATGATAACATTATTCCTATCTTGCCAAAGGTGTTTAATTTATTTCCACACGTTGTCTTTACTCTGTTCTTGTGCTATGTCTTGTAATGACGACGAAATGAAATTTTCAAATGCAACTTGTTGAATGTACATGACGCTGAAATTTGCTTTGCAGAAGTTGGTTGCGATGTCTTGCTAATTGTTGCTGAGAGAATGGGATAGTGCGTCTGCTACAATATTTTGTGTACCGGGACTGTGAACAATTGTAAAATTAAATTCCTGCAAATAAAGTTTCCATCTACTTAATCTGTCGTGTGTAAATTTAGCGGAAAGTAAAAACTGTATCGCTCTATGATCTGTGTAAACGGTGGTATGTCTTCCATGAAGAAAATGCCGAAATCTCGTAAATGTCCATACAACACATAATGCTTCAAGTTCTGTAACACAGTAATTGCAATCAGCAGGTGACAGAATGCGACTCGCAAAGGCTATGTTTTTAATTACTGTAGTGCCATCTTCTTCAATTTCTTGAAAAATGTGTACGCCTAAAACGGTGTTACAACTGTCGGCGGCAATGGAAAAATTTCTAGTAACATCTGCGTATGATAAAAGAGGTGCATTCAACAAGGCATGTTTCAAATAAAATTTTCGTAAACAAGATTCTGCGTGTAAAAAGTAATCCTTGCGTTACTGGAAGACGCAACCTGTACTGTATCTAGTCAAATTCTATTTGACGTGGTATTATTTGCGGGAGGATGCTGTGGCATTTCCACTATTTGAACTGTTCTGTTATTTCTTCCTGACGTATTGTGTTCGGGATGATATCTACTGTCTGGTTCATTCATGATAATATGTTGTTGCGGATGATTTTGCTGCTGATAAGACCGACTGTTATTAAATGTACGCTGAAAATTGTGCTCATTACTTTCATGTCTGTCATGATAGTCATTTCTATACGGTGCATTGCGATAGGAATTGAAATGGGGTGTTTTCTGTACGTACTGGTTTCCTTGTTGCTGTGCATTACTATTTATTGGGGCCGACGTTATACTTGTAGGCGGCGAAACATTAAGGCTTGGTTGACCTTGCAGACTGCGTTGTTGGTTTGGTATGCGAACCGATTGGTTTTGTTGCTGTTGTTGGGAAAAACCTCTATTGTTACCAAAATGTGGTTCCTGTTGCTGATAATTTTACACATACTGATGATTAAATTTTTGTCTGTTATTAATGTTCTCGTGGTTGTCATTTCTGGAGCGTCTAATGAAAAATTGTCACTTTCGGTAAAAGTTGTCTTATCGGATTTTCTTTACTCATTCTTAATTATAGATAGATCGATAGTTGAAGAGCTGTTTCGATAGATATAAAGAATAGTAGAAGAGAAGGCAGCAATGCAGAAAACTAAAGATGAAACAGCACTACTACGGCTCGGGGCCCTGTGCACGCTACGGCACATAGTGATTAAAGCGTAATGAATCCCCTGAGGTTTATTAGGCGCTACAAATAAATTTTAGTTTCTGCATTGCAGGCAACGGCGGTAAAAATTCAAAAGTAAACTGTTGTATCCAGGCCAGTTCTAGTTTCTGCATTACAGGCAATGCTGATGAAAGTACAAAAATAAATTGTCATACACGGTTCAAAGCGTGTACCTGTGCTCTGTCATTTTTAAATACCTTAGATTTTTCTACGGATAAAAATTGCTCGTAATCAACGTTATCGTCTCTGAATGTGTGAACAGGTTCAGGATTGCATAAGAATCTGTTTGTCTGTGTCACTTCGTATTCTAAGTCACGTAGTCTCTGTAAATTACTTAAGCTACACTGGCTGTGTGAGTGTGACAAATGTTCGGAATGTGCCGTATGCTGTGACGTGTTATTGACTGAAACATTTTTAATCTCTGTCACTTCTTGCTGTAAAGTTGACAATTTTCTACGTAACGTATTATTAGACGACTCTATCTCACTGACCGTCTGCTGTAAATTTTGGAGTTCAGGTGTTTGATTAAACGAAATCGGTGCATTATCGTCTGATTTGCTGTCATTATTACTTTCAATAACGTCAATACGACTGGCCAATTCATCATATTTTTCAGTCAGTATTTTTACCTGATCATCGTTTTTAGTGTCACAAGCATTAATTTATTCTTGTATTTTACGTGTGGTTTCGTTCAATTTTTTAACGTCTGCTTTGACGACATCGGAATCCTGTATTAGTTCTAATTGTTCAAGTCTGTCGGTCTCTGTCTGAAAGTCTACTGTCTGTGTATCTGTTTTTGATTTAAGATCGGAAATTTCATCACGCAATTCGATGTTCAACTGTTTGATAGTATTAATTTCGTCTGATACTGTAGCAATAATGTTGTCTACGTATGTTTTTGCTTTCGTAAACAATTTACGCTTATCTTCCTGTCTCTGTGCGGTAATTGTTTCCATGACTTGTCGCTTTACTTTATTCTGTTCCTGTATAAATTTACGGTAACGCGTTTCACGGTTTTGTAGGTGGTGACTAAAACGTTCGTCAATTTGACTGTTCTATTGGTCAAATTTCGCGTCTACTTTTGCATCCAGTGTGCGCGAAAGTTCTGCTGACATTAATTTAAACTCGTCGCGTAACTTTGTTGCGTTTTCAGAGCATTGTTTAGCGACTGCACTAATTTCATCTCTAAGTGATTCTGTTGTAGCTGTTTGCGTATTCCTTAATTCTTGAGCAACAGATCTAATTTCTTCACTACTTTTCGTAGCACAAGCCTTAATTTCCTCGCGTAATTGTTCTTTAGTATCATGACATTACGCGGCAACGGCTGTAATCTGTTCACTAAGTTGTTTATTCTGTTCACTAAGTTGTTTGAAATTTTCATTAAGGTTGTCTTGTTTTTCATTAAGTTGTTTGTGATTGCTGTCTTGCTTATCATTCGACTGTTTAAGACTTTCACTAAGTTGTTTGTGATTGTTGTCTTGTTTTTCATTAATTTCATCAATTTGTTGTTTGAGATTTTCACTAAGTTGTTTGTGATTGTTGTCTTGTTTTACACTCGACTGTCTGAGTTTTTCCTCAAGTTTTAGCAATACTGCCATAACTTGATCCATGCCAAAAGTAGCGGCTCTATTTTCTATGTTGTGTGTTAGTGTATCTGCATTTGTCACGTTTTCTGTAACAATTTGGTCATTCTGTAATTCTTGAAAATGTTTCCCAATCGGATGTGCACTGTTAGTCACTACCTCGGAATCAAATAAATCTGACGTATTCTGACTACACTGTTCATTTTCGTTAAAAACATTTATCTGTTCGTTACGTAAATTTTGCAAATCGGGCGTGTTAAATTGGGCAGCGTTCATTGTAACAGAACACGCCGCGTCATCAATTGTCGTTAAATTAACAGAGGACACAATTGAATTTGTTTGCCCCATCATTAGGATTAAAATAATTACCAGTGGTCGGTATGCACTGATTGTCTATAAATGGAGGACTATCATTAAGACACTGAATGTCGCAAATATTATCGGTCAAATTATTCGAGTCGGCTATTTCACTCATTGCACATCGCGATGTACTGCTAACAGTTTTTCGTGGCATTTTTCACAAATCAGAATTGAGCACAAATGAAACAAGGACAATGCAAAAATGCAACAAACACAATTACAACAAAGAGCAACAAATTGCCGATGATCTGTGAAAGCAAGAGTGACAAATTAGTAAAAGCGTTGCGCCAGATGCAAACTACGTTTAAGTAAATAAGAGCAGATATATGACTACTTCTCAGAAGATTCACAAAGAAATACGATCCTGGCCGGATGTCGATAAGTGTAACCTCCCCGCAGAAATATTAAATTAAAATATGAACCAAGTGTAACCTCCCCACGGAAATAATAATTAAATGAATTTTTTAATATTGTAACTTCTGAACAAAATTAGTTCCCCTTTACGATCTCTGTGCAGAAATGCATTCACATTTAATGTACCCACAAAATTCTTTTCTCATTTAATGTTAAGTTCGAAACAGAAAAATTCCTAAATACCAAAATAATAAAAAATTCAGTAACCTGGTAAATTTTATGACGACAGCAGCGCTGCGCCACGGCCCTGTACTCTGAATAAAAAAAGTAAGAAATTCTTACCTCAATAAAAACTGCAAATATATCTGCTCTTACCTAAAAAAATTTCGGCACAGCTCCGTGCAATGCTGGCCTATGCTTTGAGACTCGTGAAAGGAATTAATTATTCATTGGATAAAATCTTTAAATTGAAATGAATGCTTTTTTTTTAAAAAAAAATTACTTTATATCATAAAAATTATTATTGTGTTTTTTTTAAAAAAAATTGGAATGACAATTCACATACATTACTAGATATGCGCAAGGCTGCATCTTTATCTTAAACAATAATACTCATCCTCCAGAGTCCCGACCAGAGCAGACTGCACACACGCGCAGACACGCGCAAACTACTGCCGACTACTGCATACTAGCACAGACTACTGAAGACTAATGCCGACTAGCGACAAGCAACAACTAACTACATACTGCTCTCTGGTCAGAGACTCTCCTAAGTCTTGCCTGTTGCAGGCAGCGCATATAGCGCATACCTCTTACAACTGTTAGCAGAATATGGAATCGGTGGGTTCAGGAGGGTAATACGGAACGCCGTGCTGGACCCCAACGGCGTCGTAGCACTAGCAGTCGAGACGACAGGCATGTTATCCGCATGGCGGTAACGGATCGTGCAGCCACGTCTCGATCCCTGAGTCAACAGATGGGTCAACAGATGGGGACGTTTGCAAGACAACAAGCATCTCCACGAACAGTTCGACGACGTTTGCAGCAGCATGGACTACCATCTCGGAGACCATGGCTGCATTTACCCTTGACGCTGCATCACAGACAGGAGCGCCTACGTTGGTGTACTCAACGACGAACCTGAGTGCACGAATGGCAAAACGTCATTTTTTCGGATGAATCCAGGTTCTGCTTACAGCATCATGATGGTCGCATCCGTGTTTGGATACATCGCGGTGAACGCAAATTGGAAGCGTATATTCGTCATCGCCATACTGGCGTATCACCCGGCGTGATGGTATGGGGTGCCATTGGTTACACGTCTCAATCACCTCTTGTTCGCACTGACGGAACTTTGAATATTGGACGTTACATTTCAGATGTGTTACGACCCGTACACTCCATCCAAGCTGTGTTTGAGTCAATGCCCAGGCCTATCAAGGCCGTTATTACGGCCAGAGGTGGTTGTTCTGGGTACTGATTTCTCAGGATCTATGCACCCAAACTGCATGAAAAAGTAATCACACGTCAGTTCTAATATAATATATTTATCCAATGAATTCCCCTTCATCATCTGCATTTCTTCTTGGTGTAGCAATTTTAATGGCCAGCAGTGTACATATTGCTGACAGATGCTTGTTACGTCATATAAAATACATACACAATAGCACATTGTTTACATATGTTCGACACATATAACATGCATCTGTGAGCAATATGTGCATATGGATATGGCCTTTTGCACAAGATGCTGTGTGTTTTTAACTATTTTAGCAATGACAGACATGTATAATATGCTGAGTTTTATCCACCTGACATCTTGTGCTTGAGGTCAACGTAAAATGAACATGTCTTATTACAAAAAAAAATGTTTAAGACCTAAAGATAACAACTAAGTCTGTTGAAACCGGTTGTCTCGAACCAAAGGAATTCGTGGGATCTTGGTTTTTGAATGGCTTTTAACAATTAAAAGAGATCACCCTCCAATGTTCTCATAATGAGAAAATTCAATGAGCCCTAACTTGTGTGTTCCGCAGGAGACGCTGCACGTGCCGACCCGGCCGCTCGCTGCACAGGATGTATCTGCAACACACGCATTCGGACACAGGGCCCACACACACTTGTGCGTGTCCACGGATTATTGCTGACAATCCTTCTAGTTGCAGACGTACACTCTTTATGACAGCTATAGCCGTAGTCGGAGGAAAATGGTATGTGATGTCACAACTACAACAAAGACTTAACGACGGTACCCTCCTCTCAATTTTCGTGCATAAAAGGAAGGGGGAGATTGGTAAGGTATGCGATATCCAAAATCGTTTCAGACGGTACATATCGGTCATCAAGACTTTATGTAGCATATAATAAGGAAATCTGGTTCTGGTTTGAGCGAACACAATTATTTCTTTTTTCTACCGATACATGTTTTGGATAAATTTCTCCATCTACAGTGGGCTTTATTTGCGATCTTTTGAACAATATACAAATAATTTATGCATTCACTAGTGCCATTATATTATGTTGTTTTGTGAGCACGGACTCCCTGTTTTAATCTTTGATCAGCCTTTCTTGGATTACACTACTATTTTTAGAAACATGTATGAAATGTACACTGATTGTGATTAGGCTTGGTGAACTGTTAATAGTGGAGGGGGAGCAGATTAAGTATGTGAATGTGTGTACTTAATTTTTGTAGATCGCACGTTTTCGTGCTTCTGCAGGGTGTTTAAGCGAAGCTTTGTGACACACATAATGTCACTGCTTGTATGATGTATACTTGCTGCTCTATCTCGTTTTGTGTAATCTGGGCGAAAATTGTGAACTTTGCAGTGACGTTAGGCTGTGACGTGTGTGTGTGTGTGTGTGTGTGTGCGTGTGTGTGTGTGTGTGTGTGTGTGTGTGTGTGTGTGTGCGCACGTGCGTGTGTTTGTGTTGGTCTTCTCATAATTTCTTCACAGCTGAGAACAGTGTAACATTGTTTAATGGTGTATAGTCATTCATTCCCTTCTTTTCCTTGCACACACAGTCACTTACAACGACAAAGCAGCTCGCAGAATAGACGCTTTATTCAAAATACAAGGACCGATAACTGCCTACTGAACAGGCAACTGTATACTAAAGAATGTGAGGACATGTAACACTAGGAGAGACAGACACATCACTTCTCGTATTCATCAACTGGCGTGTGAAGACTGCAACTTAGTTTATATGCTACAAACAAATACAAATTCCGACATCAGATACACCTAACACAGAAGGGCGCTTAAGAACAACAGCAGTCATTCCGCATTTGCAAATCCTCTCGTGGACAAGATACACAGACCAACATAAATAAACACAGACTTTTTTAAAAGCAGCAGTATCCTTGCACAGAAACTTATAACACAAAAAAATACTATGCACGAAACATCATAGTGAAAGGAAATGAAGTGAGGAAAAAATCCACGATACCATGAAATGCATCCCTGTTCTCAGCTCTAAAGGAACTGATAGAAGATTAACACACACACACACACACACACACACACACACACACACACACACACACACAAGCAAACAAACAAACAAATACATGGACTAATGTCACTGCAAAGTTCAAAATCAACGGGAACAAAATGGCGGAACATGTAAAATGATACAATGAAACAATATGTGTCAGGGAGCTCTACTCAAGAAATTCTGCAGAAACATGAAAACACACATTTACATGGTTAGTAAGCTCCCTCTCCCCAGTCAACGCTTCGCAAAGCATGATCTCATAATTTTAACTCATTTTTCGGAAACAGTACGATAATGTGAGAAAGGCTACTCAAAGAGTAAAGTAACGAATCTTTACTTAATAAACTACGTAATATAATAACGCTAGTGAATATACAAATCGATTGTATGTTGTTCAGCGTATAATAAATAAAACCCAAATAAGATGGGGAAACTTCTCCGAAATATGTATAGGGAGTAAAACAAGAAAAAAAGTGTGTTTACTCAATGTAGAACCACATTTCCTTATTACATATTAGGAAGCAAAAACGGACAAGGGAAGAGCTTAGACCACAAAATGAAAAACTTTACGTTCTCTGTCCCGTCTTCTACCGCTGGAGAGAAGTAGACGGAATTGTGAAACAAGCCTGTTAAATGGGGCAGACGGCCTCTTTCTGGTGACGACACCGGGCGCAAATGAGGAAATGCACTGATGGTAGCGACTTTTACCGAAAGGGTACGTGAATGTAGGTATTCTCGGCATGTACCACTGTTGGAAGGCTCTCGGGTTTCCAGCAAAGCGGCAGTGCCAACATACCTCTTCGTTCCGCCGAGTTTCATTTCCATTATCTCCGCTACAAGAAGATGAGTGCAACATTCATCGAAACTTCGTGGTACCTCAACTCTGGTTCAAATGGCTCTGAGCACTATGGGACTTAACACCTATGGTCATCAGTCCCCTAGAACTTAGAACTAGTTAAACCTAACTAACCTAAGGACAGCACAGAACACCCAGCCATCACGAGGCAGAGAAAATCCCTGACCCCGCCGGGAATCGAACCCGGGAACCCGGGCGTGGGAAGCGAGAACGCTACCGCACGACCACGAGATGCGGGCACCTAAACTCTGCCGCCCAACTGGAAACCCGAGAGTTTTTCATCGAAACGCATCTCGAAAACGGCGAAGCTAGTCGGCTTTTGGCGTACTACTGTCATGAACCACAATGGAAGGTCGTTGAAGAGAAGAGACGGTGAAACCAAGAACAAGCGACAAGTCATTGCAAGTCTATGCCAGAACGTGGAAACCTGAGGCTAGAACGCTCTGTAAGGCTGGAGAAGAGGTGATATGTAACGCATGTGACAACACTGTGCTGCAATATGTTGGTGTGAGCGCAAGTCACCAGCGTAGTTAGTATCCGTACTATGTTACTATGAGACGAATGTGGTTAGATATGGAAAAATAAGAACATTTTAACAAAAATTTAAAAAGAAATGACGCCAGAAAAACACGACGCATAAACACACACACGTAAAGCACACATATATCATGTGTATTTTGTGAGATCTAAAACCATGCCTAAAAGCTTAGGCTTGAATCCAGAAGTTTCACATAATTCTACGACGTTAAGCACATTTGTCTCGTCATCATCTAAAATAGTGGGCAGGTCTGCACCTAAATTTTCTTGTAGCTTCGTATCTCAACGTAGTGCACTTGCTTGAAATGTGGCGTATAGCGATTTTTGCACACTACTGGTATCAATACAGGCAGCGGGAGTCATCGCGCCAGCATCAGCGTCATGCGTCAGCGAAGAGTGTTATAATGAACTGCTACGTCGTTAAGAAAAATTAATTAATTTGGCCTTTTACTTTGACGCAGATAAGACAGGTACTGTGTTTAAACTCGCTTTTGATTTTTTGCCTAGACGCATAGATTTTAAAATTTTTTACCTTTCTAATATAAAAATCTGCAAAAAAATCTGACTATAGATAAAATACGTTTTCTTCATGACTCCTGCAAAGAGAGATCGGGTTAGGTACAGAATGTGTTGGTGGTGGGAGCTTTCCGTTTCTCCGGTTCTCAGAGAACGCCACACAAAGTCGGAGAAAACTGCAACTAGCGATGAAAACTCCGCCTCCCGTGGCAGCTAAAGTACTCACAGTCGCCGTAAGATTTTCTGGAAGCATTCTCAGAATGAGATGAACAACAGCGGCAATATGATATCTTATTACTAACAAACTGGTCGCTTAGAGGCAAACCGGTCGCTTAGGGAACGTCTTTAACACACAAGCTGACGGCCAAATATTTCGCGTCGTTCGAACCGTGATAGTAGCAGATTTGCCCAGTATAGTTAATTTGCTAAACACACTAATAGTTTTATATAGGTCCGGGGATCCAACATCTAATAAAAGCTCGTAGACGATATTTACCTTCTTTTTCATGAATTAAATTGTTTATTCTTGATAACTCTGATTACAAGTTGTATCTCCTCTGCACTTCACATTACGTCTATATGCAAACTTACCTGACCCCCCAAAATTACAATTACAAAAAGCCCAGTGCTCTATTTCTTTTACGGCAAAGAGCGTCTCAATTACGGTAGCGCATTATCGCTGGTACTCGCAGCCGGAAAATTACAATAATATTACATTACGTAGGGACATTACAATGGGTAATTTGGGGTCATATAATGGGGTGATTTGAATGAAGACCGCCTGAGCTGATTAATCCGGCTCAGAAGCCACAAGCCACCGCCACGCACCATCAGCCACCCCCCCCCCCCACCCACACCCCGCGCAAGCCACGGCAAGAGGCAAATGACAAACCAGAATGACAATGCGCTGTCCCCGCTGCTAAACAAGGAGCAGATTCTCTATAATGGGGTGATTTGAATGAAGACCGCCTGAGCTGATTAATCCGGCTCAGAAGCCACAAGCCACCGCCACGCACCATCAGCCGCCCCCCCCCCCACCCACACCCCGCGCAAGCCACGGCAAGAGGCAAATGACAAACCAGAATGACAATGCGCTGTCCCCGCTGCTAAACAAGGAGCAGATTCTCTATAATGGGGTGATTTGAATGAAGACCGCCTGAGCTGATTAATCCGGCTCAGAAGCCACAAGCCACCGCCACGCACCATCAGCCGACCCCCCCCCCCCCCCTCACCCACACTCCGCGCAAGCCACGGCAAGAGGCAAATGACAAACCAGAATGACAATGCGCTCTCCCCGCTGCTAAACAAGGAGCAGATTCTCTTGTACCAATTTTAATAAGAGTACATTTGTTGGAACGCTAATAGGATGAAAAGCGGGACATCCTTTGGATTCACCCTACTATCCTTAATTTACTGAGCAGACAGTTACATGCTCTAAGGTCAATGAGACTATTAGAAAGGATCAATGTGATTGTAACGCTGAAATCAATAGAAGCTTGATGCAGTTATTTGACATGGAAGAAATGAGTGCTTGCTTTGGGCAGACAACCATGGCTGTGGCACGTGATGCTCAGTGGTGTCAGATGGGGCATACAGCTGGCCGCAGCTGTAGAGAAAGCGAAGGGGGTCCAGGCTAGTGCTTTAGCACAGCAGAGGAATTGGACTGAGTCACAGGGAATCACTGGCCACAGGAAGTGGAGAGCCTGAAGCAGAGCCATGGCGTGCACCTATGCAGCCAGCTTTTACAACATATGACGATTGTCCAGAAAGTAAGTTCCGATCGGTTGCGAAATGCACCCCAGTGAAAACGCTATTAAACTTTGCACAGATGTGTTGGGTAGTGTCTTTAGTATGACCGCCGATCGTATCAAGACGCTCTTTTCAGTTGTGAGCGCACTGTGAGCGAGTAAAGGCGCCTAGAACAACGATGTCTCCCTCCAAGTAGGAGGGCCCGCTGAGATGCTTCGCCTTAATGAATGCAGCCCACCTGACACAACTGCTGTGCACTTCCTTCTTCATGGCAATTCTCAGCCGCACTCTGCAGGGGCAGTGAAGATGGGGGGAGTGTTCGATCACCCACAACAAAGCCCTAATTGGATCGTTCTGAGTATCATCTCTGTTCACATGAAACGCCGGATACGAAGACAACACGGCGCAGGCTACGCGCTATAGACCAGCTTAGAGAATTATCGGAAAGCACAAGCGGCTGCCTTCTGTTGTGATACTGCTGGAAATTTGGTATAACTCTCCGACAAATGTCTAATTCAGAGAGGCGAATATGTAGAGAAGTATCTGGAAAGTGTAGCTAGCTCTTGCAACTAAAATGTTTCTTATTTTCACTGTGGTTTCCATTTAGCGACCGATCGGAACTTACTTTCTGGACAACCCTCGTATTTTCCTGGATTGCTTCGGAAGGAGGTCTACAGGCCAAGGCGAAATATACTTCACTATTTTGAGAAGGGCGCTCGTATTGTTTCCTGGGAAGCTTTCTGTAAAATTGGTATTAGCTGTACTGGCAAAAACAGTTGTTCGGAAACACTGCTGGGCGCCGGACACTGGCTGGCTGAAAGTTCAGTGGCCTTCTTTTTTTAAGTCATGTGGATACACAGGACCCTGCAGTTTTTCCTGTGCACTCAAAACAAAAGCATGTTGATAATAACGAGGTTTGTGACATCAGAAATCATAGCAGCAGTCACCTGTTAGTGCCTTGAAACGTGTTGGGATTGGAGAAACAGTTTATTTCCATCTTATGGCGAGAGGCTCTTCGGTACATGAAGAGATGCGACAATGGCGTAGGAGTGCTTTCTGAGTTTTCTGTCGGTGGTTTGGCTTTTTGGCGCAAAATTCCACTTGCAGACTTGCGGGTAGTGTGAGGAGCAGAGAGTCGGCTACGATCTCTATAGGAGTGTGGGGAGGGGAACTGGTTTTGGACTTGGAATCTGGGTGCAATGGTGGATCTGAACAAAAGAAGGACACGGAGGTCCACCATATGACCCAAAGCCGAGATGCACTGGTCATCGCATCTAGATTTTTCTGCATCCGTGTGGTGAGCATTTTTCGACACCGACGCTAGGAATCTAAAGTGAGTTTATTTTTTATTTTATTGTGTATTCACTGCAGGTGAAACTGGTATGTTTCAGAATAAAATTAAATAATATCTTAGGCTACACGGCTGTTGGTGAATTTCATTGACACTGACAAGTTCTTAACCAGCCGATGCCCCCTGTCCATGATGGACCAACAGAGATTATTTGTCGAACTGTTGTGAGTGGTAGTGCTGTAAGTGGCTTTCTCTAGAGGATAGCTTTGGGAGTATATTTTCTAGGAAAACTTAAAGGAAGTACTGTCGCAAGGACAAAGTTCTGAAGCTCGCTCTAAAACAAAGAGAAGAGAAAGTACCCAATAACCAGATGCGATGCCACGCACTAGAGTTTAATGGAGGGAAGCCATGTATTGTTCCATAAAATTTCGGGAGTGCAGCCGCATAGTTTCGACTTCTTCTTCCGATATTTCTTCTGAGTACTGTCCAGCCATCTTCAGAGTGAGCCGAGGTGACTGTCACATCGGCTCGATCTGAAGATGGCTGGACGGTAGTCAACCGAAATGTTAGAAGAAGAAGTCAATTTTATGCGGATGAACGCCCGAAAATATGAAGATGCCAGAAAATATGAAGATGCACATCAAGCCATGTATTGTTGAAGAAGGTACTTTAAGAATAGTTTACTAAGAAAGGAAGCGTGTCATTTTTACTTTCTGAGTGCAGAAAGGAGAGTTATAAATCGTTTGTAGGTAAGCATGGCGAGATGTCTAGCAGTGAAGTATATACCGTAGTATTGGAGAAAATGATGAGCAGGGAAAGGGAACCTTGACGATAGTTGTGAGACTGAGCAGTACAAGGACTGATTCCAAGGTGATGATAACGCTAATAAGCGTGTGAGGAATATTTCAGTGTTTCACCAAGTGCGACTTGGTCGCGTATACAAACAGTGGTCCAATACTGTCAAATGTTTTTTATTCCAGTCTTTGATCACAATATCAATTCTTTAGACGATGACCGATTTCAGTCCGTAATTACCATCCTCAACGATTATGGCCTTATCACTTTAGGACATGGTGTAAAAAAGATCTGAGGATGGTCATTACGGACTGAAACCGCTCACCGTCTAAAGAATTGATATTGTGATCAAAGACTGGGATAAAAAACATTTGATATTTTAGTGTAAATAACAGATAAAAAGGAGCTGGTGGAGGTTAAAGAAGTAGGGAAAGAGGCATAAAATTTAATGTAGTAAATGTGCGGTGTTAAATTGCCAGTCGCGTATTATCTTACGAGTATATAATTACTTTGCAGATGAAGGCGGAAGTAGTCAGGGTGTATAAACGGTCCTGAGAAACACACGACGGGATGGGTCTTCCAAGGGAGGCGGGCAGTATTATCACTACGCAGTTTTTAATGTTACTTTTGACGAAGAGCCCGAAAGGTATTGCAGTAGCAACTGGGAGCCGGTAAGTGGAGTGTGGCAACATGTGGCTCAAAATGGCACATACACGACAGGATTACAAGACGAGTCATGCTTGGTGGGGCCTGGATTATAGTGCAACCACTGAGCCCCAAAGCCTAGAGAGCCTGGGAAATAAATGTTAATTTTGAAGCAGATTCATTTGGAGTGAAGCAGCCCCACCACGATGCCAGGTCCACGAGATGACTGGACATCACCAACTGCAGCCACAGTTGGTGACCGGGTCGTGCCAGCCGCCTCTGGGCTGTCTCCTTGACAGTCTTGGTGCCACAGCGCTGCTAACCTTCCATTTCCACCTGCCGTTGCCAGACTCCAGTCAGGGACAGTTGGCTATGTCCATTGCATGGCACAGTTGGTGTGAGTGGAGCCTAAGTAGCCAGTTGCAGCCGCTTCACTGCAGAACGCCATCACAGCAGCAGTAGGAGAAGGTCGCTGATGTCAGGTCCATGGCTTACTCTCAGGACATTGCTCGATCTGACATCAGTGTTGCAGGGCACCTTCACGTGCATCTCCTAGCCAGGGTGGAAGCCAGCCGCCTGCGAGCCAATGGTGGTTGAGAGAAATGTTTTACTCAACTTTAAATACACATCATGGCATCAACAACTTGAGACAGACACAGCCCACCTCAGAAGCCCCTGCCACCATTGGCTCGCAGGCGGCTGGCTTCCACCCTGGCTAGGAGATGCACGTGAAGGTGCCCTGCAACACTGATGTCAGATCGAGCAATGTCCTGAGAGTAGGCCATGGACCTGACATCAGCGACCTTCTCCTACTGCTGCTGTGATGGCGTTCTGCAGTGAAGCGGCTGCAACTGGCTACTTAGGCCATCTCGGGATCTGACATCAAAGGGCCGGGGGAAATCTGAAAACCGTGCATCCTGGACCAGTACCCTTGGATACGGCAACTTTGATCGCTATCTTGGATTTTTTACCGTCACACCAACAGGTAAATACTCAGTTTTGGAGTTTTTATTTCATTTTCCACCATTTTACATATAGGACAACTGCTCTACTTCTACAGTAATATCACAGGGGAGACATGCCGTAACATAACTGAACTATTTTCAAATTTCCCACTGTTTTGAAAATTTTACAATAGGCCTACGCGATCATAGGAGTGGGAAGGGGAAAATATAGCGACTATTTGTAATGTTATCAGTGATATTATGCGGGAGGTGGAGAGCGAAACCTGGCAGTAACGCAGAGTGGACCAGAGCACTTTTACTCACATCTCTGTTGCAGTCATGCATTAGAATCGACCACTACATACATGTAATTTCACTGCGATGAGGTTTTTCACACGACCGCCTGGTACCAGTTGTCCACTATCTAGAGCGCGCCAAAATGATCACTTTTAGTGGGGTGACTAGCACACTACAGGTCATTAAAATTACTACACCACGAAGATGACGTACTACAGACAAGAAATTTAACCGACAGTGATATGCAAATGATAAGCTTTTCAGAGCATTGACACTAGGTTGGCGCCGGTGGCGACACCTACAACGTGCTGACATGAGGAAAGTTTCCAACCGATTTCTCACACACAAACAACAACTGACCGGCGTTGCCTGGTGAAACGTTGTTGCGATGCCTCGTGTGAGGACGAGAAATGCGTACCGTCACGTTTCCGACTTTGATAAAGGACGGATTGTAGCCTATTGCGATTGCGGTTTATCGTATCGCGACATTGCTGCTCGCGTTGGTCGAGATCCAATGACTGTTAGCAGAATATGGAATCGGTGGGTTCATGAGGGCAATACGGAACGCCGTGCTGGATCCCAACGGCCTCGTATCACTAGCAGTCGAGATGACAGGCATCTTATCCGCATGGCTGTAACGAATCGTGCAGCCACGTCTCATTCCCTGAGTTAACAGATGGGGACGTTTGCAAGACAACAACCATCTGCACCAACAGTTCGACGACGTTTGCAGCAGCATGGTGGACTATCAACTCGGAGACCATGGCTGCGCCTACCCTTGGCGCTGCATCATAGACAGGAGCGCCTGCGATGGTGTACTCAACGACGAACCTGGGTGGATGAATGGCAAAACGTCAGTTTTTCGGATGAATCCGGGTTCTGTTTACAGCATCATTATTGTGGCATCCGTGTTTGGTGGCATCGCGGTGAACGCGCATTGGAAGCGTGTATTCATCATCGCCATACTGACGTACCACCAGGCGTGATGGTATGGGATGCCATTGGTTACACGTCTCCGTCATTTCTTGTTCGCATTGACGGCACTTTGAATAGTGGACGTTACATTTCAGATGTGTTACGGTCCGTGGCTCTACCCTTCATTCGATCCCTGCGAAACCCTACATTTCAGCAGGATAATGCACGACCGCATGTTGCAGGTCCTGTACGGGCCTTTCTGGATACAGAAAATGTTCGACTGCTGCCCTCGTCAGCACATTCTCGAGATCTCTCACCAATTGAAAACGTCTGGTCAATGGTGGCCGAGCAACTGGCTCGTCACAAAACTCCAGTCACTACTCTTAATGAACTGTGGTATCGTGTTGAAGCTGCATGGGCAGCTATACCTGTACACGCCATTCAAGCTCTGACTCAATGCCCAGACGTATCAAGGCCGTTATTACGGCCAGAGGTGGTTGTTGTGGGTACTGATTTCTCAGGATCTATGCACCCAAATTGCGTGAAAATATAATCACATGTCAGTTCTAGTATAATATATTTTTCCACTGAGTAGCCGTTTATCATCTGCATTTCTTCTTGGTGTAGCAATTTTAATGGCCAGTAGTGTCTTTTCTTCCCTCTGCTTTTTCATACACAGTTAAATTCCAAGCCACATGAGGCAAGCAGTGTAAATGCTAGTAAGTGTACAAATTATCATGGCCTTTCGCCTACCGAGTATGATTTGAATACGATTGGTCGACAAAATGTTACTATATTGTTACGTGACACACAAATCGCACTGAAGTAATCCACCTGAATCAAATGCATTCCGTCTTTTATTCCATGTGACGAAGTTTAGAGTGGATCACAGCGTATGTAAAACTATATGCTAAATATCACGTGCAATTCGGTAGTGCTAATCACTTATGTAGATCTGTGACGCGTAGTTTTATAATCATCTCTTATCCGTAATCTGAATTCTTGATTATCATCGCAAAACACGTTTCAAATGGTACGAGGTTTTTTCACTTTCTGTTCCACAATGTGCGCAAATATTTCTGTAGTAAATACTTTTTCTGAAGCTTCATTACATACCGAAGTCAGGTATTTGCTTGTGTGATTTTGGATAACTACATTAAAGCTATACTCTGTTTTAGAGTTACACCAGGTGAAACACATTCAATAAGAATGTTTTCCCTATCTCTCAAACCAGAGCACTAGACGTTACTCATGCAATGAAGGCTTTCACGACCGGATGTTTCAGCTGCTGAGAATTTTCCCGGGTTGTATGGCCACGATCCATGGAAACCTTCAGTCCCTGACGTTTCGTCCAAGGCTACCTCTTGCCGACTCAGCACAACCAGGAGCACCTTCGAAGATGTCCATCGTAGCCTTGGACGAAACGTCAGGGATTGAAGAGCTCCATGGAGCGCGGCCATACAACCCGGAAAAATTCTCAGCAGCACTAGACGTTACGTTTTACAGGTAAACCGTGGCCACAAGGAATACTTGTCTTCGCGTTTCTCGTTACTAAGAATTATATTACTAGCGGATGAAAGTTGTAGTCAAAACTGAAGTATAATTTATGAAGCTCAGCAGCTCTAACTTTTCATTTAAAAGGACCACTCACATCTGGTGCACTGTGTGTGATACAGAATGTAAATCCTCAAAAATTAGCCCGAAATTCCTCTTACGCACAAGGCAGCTCACAGAAGAGCGAAGGCTGAAAATGGCGAAATAGCTTCGCACACTCTCGGAAAAGGTATTAGCAAACTAAAATAATGTCAAATCAAAAATAATTGTAGTAAAATGATGTGAGAGGAAATACGAAACAAATTCTCCTTCGAGCAGTAGTAGTAATGAGTAGCAGTATTTAGAAGACTTTCACAGTCCAAGAATAATCTGGCTCTTTGTCAGGAACAGCATCATTATTCATCGTGGTACACGATACTCTAATGGAGCTGCCTAATGGCTTCCATAATCTCGCCACTGAAGGCGAGGTAGCGCCTTCCGATAATTGAGCGGCGAAATTCAATTCCGTCTTCACAGGCACGCTGTTTCTTTCCACAGCAGGTACAGCATTTTCGCCAGAAACGTGCCACTTATTTACTACACAGATTAAACAACAAAAGGAAATAGAAACACCACCAAACGTTTCTAAATTGCTTACACCGATGGAAATCTAAACCCATATCGTACGCACTGTGCTCCATTTTCATAGTATTTGTGATAAATGGATCTGTATTTTCGTTACCGCTCCTTCTCCACAAATTCTTCTTTCAATAACATGGAGAATGGTATTGTGATGTAAAATACAAGGAGTAACAACGGCGTTTGATGAAAATGAAAAAAGGAATGCGTGAATGAAATTCCACAACAGAACTCCCACTTAACTCAAAACGCAATGGCCGAGGTTGCTTTTGCTCACTAGATACAAATTTCCTACAATGAACAGCCGTTGACAAGATACTGTTGTGTATGGGTATCAACACTGCTCAAAGTCAGTTTTATTCATACAAAACGTAACGACAAATTCTTTCGACTTCTTAGCACCAAAGTATTGCACTTACAGATTTCAAATGATACAAATTAGGAAACGTATTATCAGTATTATGCTATGGAATTACACACTGTGTCATCAGATTAATGTAAAAAAAAAAAATTGATAACCATATCGCACAGCTTGGTGTCACTTCGGACCCCCTTTCAAGTGATGAAATGAGCAATTCCCATTACTGTTACTCCCCACCACAGTCACACACGGCACGTCCTTAACAGCCCCACTTCTTCAAGACGTGACCACATCTCCCTCGTGCTGTTTGCGTGTGTTTTAGGTTCAAATGGTTCAAATGGCTCTGAGCACTATGGGACTCAACTGCTGAGGTCATTAGTCCCCTAGAACTTAGAACTAGTTAAACCTAACTAACCTAAGGACATCACAAACATCCATGCCCGAGGCAGGATTCGAACCTGCGACCGTAGCGGTCTTGCGGTTCCAGACTGCAGCGCCTTTAACCGCACGGCCACTTCGGCCGGCTGCGTTTTAGGTTTTACCATTTGCTACAGGTAAAATCAAACCCTGTAGCAACCTTTAACGTTGCCTTTTGAGTTAGTTGGACGTTCTGGTGCGGAATTTCATTCGGGCATTCATCCTATTTCAATGTGACATTGAGAACATATGAGACCCGCACGTCCACTGAAGGTGGCTTGCTTGACTTCAGGCTGATGGATTCTGAAAAGCAATTCTTACAAGTGGACGACATGGCAATCGAACTATTGTAAATTTTCTCTGTTTATCGTATATGATGTTCAGAACTCAAATATACCCTCCTAAAGCACCTCTCAAAAATAGTCGAGAAAATCAACTTTGAAATTTTCCCACCATTTTAATATGCTAAGCGAAAGTCGGATTCCTCATCAGACAGCTTGGTTACATCGTAGAGTGCTCGACTGAGTTGGGAATGGGTGACAAGAAGGCGCTGGGAGTGTGAGGATGCTGAGTTCGAATCCAGTTGACGTCAATTTTTAAAGAAAGAGGCTTGCTCTGTGCTCATTTACGCGAATCTTAAAATACAAAAAGATGGCAAAAATTTAATTTTTAATTTTTTAAGTCAATCTTGATTAACAATGTTTTGCAAAGGTTGGTAACTGGGAATATTTGTTTGCCATGTTTTGTGTACATAGTTCCGCGTAGTCAGCGCATACACAACTTTCCCAATAGAGCGCACCCCGCTAAGCACAACAGCGCAGGCGCAGCGCACGTCCGTCTCCGCACTACGAGTAGGTGCTGCCTTAGAGACGGACCAAATTCTGCTTCCGCCGATCCGCGTATTAATATGTAACGCAGCCAATGAGATTGCTGCTAACGTAGAACCTTTTCCTCTTACGGATCACACTCGCGTAGTGATACCTGAATGCGCGAGGTATTATAACGAGTGTACAGACCTCAGATTAGTTAGTCTGCCTTGGTCTGCCTTAGGCTGCCTTAGTCTGCATTAGTCTGCACCAGTCCGCATTAGTCTATAGTCAAGTTTCAGTCTGCGCCTAATAAGATTATCATATTCCTGTACATAGCCATGAAGAGAAATGTATAGACACTTTGTCAAGTATCAGAGGTATGTGAGAATAAGATTAACGTACCAACACCAAAGGAACTTCAGATTGTCAATTGTAAATAGCATCCAGAACCAAGTTAAGCTATTTTTATGCTTGTTATTATTTTAATAAATGTGTCTGAAAATTAATCAAGTTCTGTTTAAAGTTGGTCACCGTCAATCTGCTACTCTAAGCATGCAAGTGGCATTTCTATCGTCTGACCTAACGGCAGAAGATAAACACGCCACAATAAGACCATGAGACATATTGCTGACACTTGCCTACTTCGTTAGAGCGACAAGTCAAATAATCTGATGGTGTGTGTACCGAAGGTCTTACAGTACGCACACCAACCCATGAAAACTAAATTTTTGGTGCAGACTAAGCAGATGTGAATTTTTCCTAAAATAACAATTAGGCGTGTTAAATAGAACATATTTGTTAAATTTAAATTTAAGTGATACTGTATTCGATATGCACTGAAAAAACGAAAAAAAATAGTGACAAAAGAGAGTCGATCTAGCTATTACCAGTCTCGTGCACTTCATGCATTCTACGCTCACAGAAATGCTCGCATGTGATATCCACCACTATTAAATCTCCGCGCTCCATTACGCGCTACCGAGAAACTCGTCGTTGGCTGCACTTCTGCATGCACGACCCGCTGCTAGCATCGCAATCTGCCTTCGCACGTGCATGCGCTTCAAGTCATAGCGATTGACCACCCAGAACACACAGCGATTGGTCACACAGAATATACAGCGATCCCAGTCGCCTGCTCCATTACTTCCGTCACCGACGTCTACAAGCCAGTTTTCATCGTGCTATGTCTACTCCATAACTCGGAAACAGTACGCTGCGATGGGCTGTTTCGTCTCTTGAACTGGTGTACCTCCTGCTGGATGTTGAACTGGCTGCGCTCTCGGCTTAGAAGCTACATTGGAACTTGGATTTCATCGTTCACTAGGCTTACAGACTTGTGATTTTCGCCGGAATTCCACATTCCACTTGCTCTTCCTGCATACTGGTACAACCAGCACCAGTTTATATTATTTTCATAAAGTGGTCACCTACTACTTGCCGCTTGGTGTCAGAATTATTTGTAGCAGTGTGGTATTAATAAATTGTAGAACTGTGATATACACACATCAAAAAAGGTTTTGCATCAATCCAGTTCCCAGAACTCCTGAAGATGTTTATTGTTTGTATTGTATCACAGACACAGTCCCACTGACTGTTCAGAGATGTCACTAAACCCGCCCATATATGGTGACGGAGGGGGTCCGACAGCTGATCAGTTCCAGTCATTCCACCAGGAAGGAGGTACACGGCTCGCCTTGTCTGTAGTTCAACCATGCGTAGATGATCAATATCGCGGTTCGATCGCGCCATTATATTGTTACTTTGTGCCAGGAAGGGCTCTCGACAGGGGAACTATCCAGGCGTCACGGAGTGAACCAAAGCGATGTTGTTCGGACATGGAGGAAATACAGAGAGACAGGAACTGTCGATGACATGCCTCGCTCAGGCCGCCCAAGGCCTACTACAGCAGTGGATGACCGCTACCTACGGACTATGGCTCGGAGGAACCCCGACACCAACGTCCCCATGTTGTATAAGGCTTTTCGTACAGCCACAGGACGTCGTTTTAGGACTCAAACTCTGCGCAATAGACTGTATGAGCACAAATTCACCCCGACGTCCATGGCGAGGTCCATCTTTGCAACCACGACACCATGCAGCACCGTACAGATGGACCCAATAACATGCCGGATGGACC
This sequence comes from Schistocerca americana, assembly GCF_021461395.2. Classification (NCBI taxonomy): domain Eukaryota; kingdom Metazoa; phylum Arthropoda; class Insecta; order Orthoptera; family Acrididae; genus Schistocerca; species Schistocerca americana. The sequence continues at coordinate 70,077,876 of NC_060125.1, forward strand.
GCTCAGGATTGGAATCACGTTCTCTTCACCGATGAGTGTCGCATATGACTTCAACCAGACAATAGTAGGAGACGTGTTTGGATTCAACACGGTCAGTCTCAACGCCTTAGACACACTATCCAGCGAGTGCAGCAAAGTGGAGTTTCCCTGCTGTTTTGGGGTAGCATTATGTGGGGCCGACGTACGCCGCTGGTGGTCATGGGAGGCGCCGTAACGGCTATACGATACGTGAATGCCATCCTTCGACTTATAGTGCAACCATATTGGCATCATTTTCGAGAGTAATTCATCTTCATGGACGACAATTCTCGCTCCGGTCATGCACATCTTGTGAATGGCTTCCTTCAGGATAGCGACATCGCTCGACTAGAGTGGCCAGCATGTTCTCCAGACATGAACCCTATCGGACATGCCTGGTATAGATTGAAAAAGGCTGTTAATTGAGGACGTGACTCACAACCACTCTGAGGGATCTACGTCGAATCGCCGTTGAGGAGTGGGACAATCTGGACAAACAGTGCCTTGATGAACTTGGGTATAGTATGCCACGACGAATACAGGCATCCATCAATGCAAGAGGACGTGCTGCTAGGTATAAGAAGTACCTGTGTGTACAGGAGTCTGGACCACCACCTCTGAAGATCTCGCAGTATGGTGATACAACATGCAATGTTTGATTTTCATGAGCAATTATAAGGGCGGAAATGATATTTGTGTTGATCTCTATTCCAATTTTCTATAGAGGCTCCGGAATTCTCGGAACCGAGATAACGCAAAACCTTTTTTCATGTGTGGATTTATAACGTCATTCCTAGTTATACCACAATAAAAATGGCGAAGAGCCATCTACCATCAGCATTGGGAGGTCTACTCACACAACTTATTCATCAGCTCATCAGCAGGAGGAGAACCAACCGCTGCTACTTAGCACCCTCCAAACACTTCTTCAAGGCTCACTGTAGACGTAACATGAGGCTTTTCTAAGATTTAAAAGCCTAAGAATCAAGATTAATGGAGAATTTTCCAACATTCTAGGTAACTGACGCCAACCTCATGAAATCTTTTAGTCTTGTTCAAAACCTTAGGTTTACCAGCTGCTGTGCAAACTGGTCCCCTTACCTAACTCTTCGGAACTCACCTTTTCAAATATTCGCATGTTGCTATCTATTACAAATGGCATACCCATGTTATTTCATCCCAGGTAGCCATTTACCAAACAGTGACTCATAGACCGTGGAGTTGCAAGGCTTAGGGTGAAAATGTCCTTTTGTTACCCCCTAAAAGTAAGAAGTCCTATGCAGAAGGAAGATCAGGGACATGATCATCTTGGGTGCTCCAGAGATTTCCAGCTCCAGTCACTTAAACTCGAGGACCCATCATTAGACAAAGTTTTGGAGCTAGCACAAAGCTTCGAAGTGACCTGAGCAGCAGAGCAGTGGGTCGACGTGGCAGCCGTTAATGTAAACCCAACCAATCCGACATCCAGTGACCACATCAGTGACGATTGGGACACAGCAACAGTAAAGGCTGAATACCGTACCACCAAACAACGGCGTCCTCCACTCCGCTCGAGCCGATCAAATCGGTCATGGGCAGCGATAAGATTGCCATCATGGCCGGAATGTTTAAAGAAATATCAACGCGAAGACTGTTCTAACAGACGGACGTATGGCCAAAAATGTCCTTCCGAAGGTCATTTCATTGCTGTGTGTCTCCAGCCCAACGGATGGTTGATCTAGATCCGCTATAGATACCAAGAGACCTCCAATATTCTTGTCATGGAAGTGCAAACTGCAGAGAAACCAGTTCAACTAGAACCAGACACCGGGGCGCATTCTGAATTACGCTACCTATTTGAAACTTGGAGTCTCTCCCTTGCAAGAAACAAAGAGACGTCGCAAGGCGTATTATAAACATACCTGTGGTGTAATAAACATACCTGTGGTCAAGTCGAACTGACAACGACATTATAGTGTTACAATACCTTCTTTGTCGTTAACAGTGATTCCACTGAGAACTTGTTTGGACCTAACTCTTTCCAGAAATTTGGATTTTCTATGGACGATTCTATGAATTTGGTATCTGAAGACGTTCCGCACTCGGGACTAGAGACACTTTGCCAAGATTATGAGGACCCGACACTGAAACAAAATGCCCAGCCTCGGTACTTTCGAGCCCATGCCGGTCTCAGAAGTCAAGCAAAGAAGAGTTGGATCCTGTAATTGCAATTGGACTTCTAGAACCTATTCCTTCTAATCAATGGGCTACCCCGTTAGTCATAGTGCGGAAGCCATCGGGGAAGATGCGCCTGCGGGGCGATTTTAAGGTAACCGTCAACGCCCAATAAGAGACTGAGACATACCCTATTCTGAAGCTAGAAGAATTAAAGTCCAAATTAAAAGTTGGAAACTAATTCACTAAAATAGACCCAGCGGCTACTTACCTCCAACTTCCCCTTGATGCAGAATCTCAACAGTTCTCACAATTAATACACCGCATGTGTTAACTCATTTGAAACGTCTAACGTTTGGTACAGCACATGCTCCCACCATTTTCCAACGGTTTCTGGAACAATATATGGACGGTTTAACTCTTTAGACGACATGATCAGGACCGCAGAGGAGCACTTTCGCAATCTGAAATATTTATTCAGCGTCTTAAGGAAGGCTGGCGCACAATACAAAAAAGAAAAATATTGCTTTTCTCAACCTGAGATTGAGTACCTCGGCCACATCATTTGCATCTCTGGCATTTTTCCACTGGATAAACATGTCGAAGTCATAATCAGACTCCACAGACCAACAACGCTTGAGCAGCTTCGTTCCTTTCTGTGGAATATATCCCATTACCGAAAGTTCTTACTCGCAGCAGCAACAGAAACCGACCCCTTGTCCAAGCTATGCAAGAAATGGGTGCCTTTCCAGTGGAGACCAGCTTGTCAGCGCGCCTTCCACTCAGGGAAAAGTTCCTGTGGTAGTAGGTGTTATAGCTGCACCTTTTTTAGATTGAAGTCGTCTGTTAGGAATACTGCTTAAAGAAAGTTCCTCTAACTAAGGAGCATATAATGTTTCCAAGTAGGGAAGGAATTAGCATATTTCATCAAAATACAAGGGTTGGAACTTAAATAGTGGCAACTACACTCCTGGAAATTGAAATAAGAACACCGTGAATTCATTGTCCCAGGAAGGGGAAACTTTATTGACACATTCCTAGGGTCAGATACATCACATGATCTCACTGACAGAACCACAGGCACATAGACACAGGCAACAGAGCATGCACAATGTCGGCACTAGTACAGTGTATATCCACCTTTCGCAGCAATGCAGTCTGCTATTCTCCCATGGAGACGATCGTAGAGATGCTGGATGTACTCCTGTGGAACGGCTTGCAATGCCATTTCCACCTGGCGCCTCAGTTGGACCAGCGTTCGTGCTGGACGTGCAGACCGCGTGAGACGACGCTTCATCCAGTCCCAAACATGCTCAATGGGGGACAGATCCGGAGATCTTGCTGGCCAGGGTAGTTGACTTACACCTTCTAGAGCACGTTGGGTGGCACGGGATACATGCGGACGTGCATTGTCCTGTTGGAACAGCAAGTTCCCTTGCCGGTCTAGGAATGGTAGAACGATGGGTTCGATGACGGTTTGGATGTACTGTGCACTATTCAGTGTCCCCTCGACGATCACCAGTGGTGTACGGCCAGTGTAGGAGATCGCTCCCCACACCATGATGCCGGGTGTTGGCCCTGTGTGCCTCGGTCGTATGCAGTCCTGATTGTGGCGCTCACCTGCACGGCGCCAAACACGCATACGACCATCATTGGCACCAAGGCAGAAGCGACTCTCATCGCTGAAGACGGCACGTCTCCATTCGTCCCTCCATTCACGCCTGTCGCGACACCACTGGAGGCGGGCTGCACGATGTTGGGGCGTGAGCGGAAGGCGGCCTAACGGTGTGCGGGACCGTTGCCCAGCTTCATGGAGACGGTTGCGAATGGTCCTCGCCGATACCCCAGGAGCAACAGTGTCCCTAATTTGCTGGGAAGTAGTGGTGCGGTCCCCTACGGCACTGCGTAGGGTCCTACGGTCTTGGCGTGCATCCGTGCGTCGCTGCGGTCCGGTCCCAGGTCGACGGGCACGTGCACCTTCCACCGACCACTGGCGACAACATCGATGTACTGTGGAGACCTCACGCCCCACGTGTTGAGCAATTCGGCGGTACGTCCACCCGGCCTCCCGCATGCCCACTATACGCCCTCGCTCAAAGTCCGTCAACTGCACATACGGTTCACGTCCACGTTGTCGCGGCATGCTACCAGTGTTAAAGACTGCGATGGAGCTCCGTATGCCACGGCAAACTGGCTGACACTGACGGCGGCGGTGCACAAATGCTGCGCAGCTAGCGCCATTCGACGGCCAACACCGCGGTTCCTGGTGTGTCCGCTGTGCCGTGCTTGTGATCATTGCTTGTACAGCCCTCTCGCAGTGTCCGGAGCAAGTATGGTGGGTCTGACACACCGGTGTCAATGTGTTCTTTTTTCCATTTCCAGGAGTGTATTTATTCACAACCTATACAAAGGAGTTACAAGTTTGCAACTGTTACTGTCCTTCAAAATAGTCACCAGCGTTATGTATAACCCATTGCCAGCGATGTAGAAGGCGTAGTATACCCCTAGCAGAGCCTGTTCTGTTGATGGTGCGAATGGAGCGGTCTAAAGCTGTCGAATCTCTGGAACAGTTCTGAAGCGAATGCCACGAAGTGGTTCCTTCATCTTCGGAATCAAATGCACAGTATTACAGTTCGTTTTTGGAGCATCACCTGCGACCGGCTTTGCAAAAGTAGAGGCGACACTTTCTGCGCAGCCCACCCATCATTTTGCACGACAATGCGCGGGAGGATACAGCGAAAGCTGTAGTTGCTCTGTTCGGTCGATGGGACTGGGAAGTACACTACCATCAACCATACTCCCCGGACTTAAGTCCTTGTGACTTTGATTTGATTCCGAAGATGACGTTGCATTCGCTTCAGAAGTGTTCCAGAGATTCGACAGGCAGTAGACCGCTCGATTCGCACCATCAACATCCTTTTTAAATAAGCTACCACTCGAATTCAAAAATCCTAGCAGTAATCCACGCGCTTTCAAATCGAATATGAAGAGTTTCCTCATGGGTCACTCCTCCTATTCTGTCGAGGAGTTCCTTGAAAAACTAAGCGGATTCTTTTTGTATTGTTGATTGTGTTTACTTAAACTTAGGGACTGACTTTTCTCGGATTCATAAACATTTCTTTTTATCTGTTATTACTTTTGTGTACTCATTTCATGTAGTGACACGTTCCATGACCTTCGAGATTTGCTCCTCAATTTGATTCTACGGAACTTGACGTGCAAATAAATAAATTGAAATCGCCGTTGTTGAAAGTCCCGTGCCTTGCACATTTTCATCCTACAAAGCAGACTTTTATTGCAGCAGACGCTTCTGACAGAGGAGTCGGAGCCGTCCTGGCACACAGGGAGGCGGATAGCTCTGTGCACCCTGTGGGCTATGCATCACAAACATAGACTGACACCCAACGCAGATGCTCGCAAACAGAAAAAGAAGCGCTGGCCGTCATCTTCGCCTTAACGAAATTCCACTTTTCAGCTCGTCACAGATCATGAACCGCTGATCCTCTTATTCAGTCCAGTAGCACAGATTCGGCTGCTCACCGCGTCCAACGCTGGGCTTTCTTTCTGACGTGCTACCAGCACGAGATTCACTTGCACAGCACGATTGAGCATTGCAAGGTTGATGCCCTCTCCTGCCTTTCGTGGGGACCCTATCTGGAGTTCGAAAAAGTAGAAATTCTTTCTTTTTATATCGACGAAGAAGCACAAGCCACCGTAGATTCTTTTCCCATTACCATCTTCCAGGTAGCAGGTGCAGCCGGTATTCCAGCAAGTACACAATCATATACTTCATGGATGGCCCGAACGACAACCTCTCAGGGCTTCTGCAGCATTCCATCAGTTCTTTAACGCCAGACATCAGCTCATGTTGATCGACGGAATAATTCTAGTCGTTTCCGACGAGGGACACCTACGAGCAGTCAATCCACATTCTTTACGCCAGCATGTCCTCCACCTATTGTACAAAGAACACTACAGGTAATCTCCAGGCTCACAGGTTCACCGAATGGCTGGGAATGAAGCAGGAGTTTGAATGACTCACCTGGACATGTCCGTTCTGACCGAAGTCAGCAGGCAGACGCACTACATCCATCTGCTTTTTGACGAAAACGTGCTCGCCCTTGGAATAGGGTACACACTGACTTTGGTGGGCCAGTATTTAACGCCATGTTCTTGGTACCGGTTGATGCTTACTCCGGATCTCTTTACACTGTCGGAGACAACGCCACGTCACCACCATCACCATTTTTGCAATTGAAGATCTGCCGCAAGTGCCCGTAACTGACAACGGTCCACAATTCTGTAGCGAGGAATTCCGTGCTTGCTGTGCGCCCAGCAAGGCATTCGACACGTTTCAGTGCCCTCCTTCCATCCGACGGAGAAGACGAGAGGATGGTCCGCATTTTCAAGACTCAGATGAAAAAATACTTCCAGAATCTCTCACTGTTTTTGAGCGGTTACAAGTCCAAGCCCTTCGGAGACTAAAGTACACCAGAACTTCTCCACAGATGGCAGCTCAGGAGCCTTTTAAGCTGCTCATGCCGTCGTGGCCAGGTCCACCACTGCCCGCTTCCAAGCTCCGCCCAGACACCCTGGCGTGGACGAAAGGTTTTGGCCGTGAATCAGCCTGGATTGCAGGAACCATCGTGCAACACTGGGACTGGAAAGTCTTCAGTGTGCGGCTTCTGGACGGGGAGGCTCCGCAACATGCCAATCGACTTCGTCCCTGACTGGTTTCCCAACGGTATTTCCCTCCTACATTTCTGCATCATCATTAGCAGTCACCTAGTTCCAATCCTACCACAAGCCACCCAGCTAGTGTAACACCAGACTTATACGTGCCTTTTAGCCACATCCAGCTGACGAACACCACACCCCAGCAACAGCGACTTGCCCCAGGGGTCGCCCAGTCAAAGAGCCTCTCCTCCCCAGACCATGAGATGTTGCCCAGTCACCAATCACTAGTTATCCAATGAACGTTTATTCGTTAGGTTTTTGTTACATTTTTTCATTCCAGCCGTTTGCTATTATGTTATTACTTTATAAATTCCATATTTGTACCTGTCCCTGTTACGGATGTATGTGACGTGGATTGCTTTGTCGGTGTAATTCGTAGTGTGTGTGGGTTCTCCTCGGATTCAGTACATCATTGGAGCATGTTATTGGATTAAAGTAAAAAAAAATCGCGCCGTAATTTAGACACCTAATTTTATTTTGTATGGACAACAACAGTGAATTTTTATTACGTAATTTTATGATGTAATTTGTTCCCTATTTAGTTACAAACTACGACTACAAAATCTCTACTTTCATACTTTCCTATCATGCTGTGTTTGTTTCCATGCAAAGGAGCCTGCAGATGACACTGTCTGGCTTCGAAACCAGTAGCATGTTTTTAATAACCTACTTTGGATTACAATATAGTTTTTGGCTTTAATTTTCATTATTCAAGTACTCCACCTCCGGCTGCTGCCCCACAGATCTTGATAGATTACGAGAGACTCGAAGTTCCCGCGCCCGGGTTCCCGGGTTCGATTCCCGGCGGGTTCAGGGATTTTCTCTGCCTCGTGATGTCTGGGTGTTGTGTGATGTCCTTAGGTTAGTTAGGTTTAAGTAGTTCTAAGTTCTAGGGGACTGATGACCATAGATGTTAAGTCCCATAGTGCTCAGAGCCATTTGAACCATTTTGAACTTAAAGTTCCCAATAGCTGCTGTGCCTTTTCTTGTCACCACAGAGTAAAAATCGAGAGAGATGTCAGAGAACATATAATTGGGGACGTTGTTGTAACATTTAACATAGAGCGTTCAAGATTTCTGGACTGGCAGTCCACCATTCGAATTTTTGTTGGGGCACAACACGAATAATACAGTAAACAGTACACGCCCGTTCAAAATCTGCTTGTGGCTTGCCTCCGCCAGACGCAGTACACGGAGTTCAGAGATCGCCACACGACGTCCAGTCTCAGCGTGGCCCACACAATGTACGGTCAGTAGCCTCCTAGATGGTGGACGTACCAGAGACTACCTTATGTTTCCTGTACAAGACATTCAAATAGTCCATATACCCTTTAGTTACGTCTGCCACTACATAGAGATCTGAAACCCGGAACGGGTTTTCAGCATCCAACAAATAGTCCGCGTTGCAGATTAATATGCCGAGCAATGGATTTATACGGCCGCACGTCGACAGTCGGCCAGTTCTATTTGCTTCCAGCTGCCTACAGTAATCGGATACTTTTCAGCTGCAGTCAACAGCTGTCGGCCATTTCCGGTCGTCCGACAGTTAACGGCTTGTGTCCAGTCTTAGTTCAAGCGTCAGTCAAAGTGTTTATCTAGTGAAAGACAGATCAGTATCTATAACTGTAGTACAAACTAAACTTTAGTTACATTAGTCAGTAATCATCGGCTGCTTTATGTCAAGTTGCGTTAATTACATTTACATCAGTGTCGTAAAGCAAAAGCTGAGAACAGTTAAATTTACATATATGTAGTAAATAATTGTTCTTGTTTCTCATATGATGCCGTAGTTAATGTTCTATGTATATCGCTCTGTGACACGACATTGTCAAGCGCGCTGGTGGGGTACTTACCTATAGACAAAGAACTCTGCTGCTGGAAATTCGCTTCCTAATTCCGTTATGTTATTGGCAAATACAACAACTTCATCACAGTGCTACTATTTATTTTATTCCACACGTAAAATACGTAAAAATTTACAGTTCGAAAGATTTGCCACCCAATTAACACAACTGACAGTTCTCATCACAAATTCTCACTTATTTAACTTCTACCTCCTACATCGTTCAAATTCGAGAGCGTAATCTTTTCATAGTATTCGTGTTTACCACAATAGTAATCTCCAATGGCATTTCATTTCACACCCGCCTAGCCGTCTTCACTTAGTCAAAACCGGAACTACTCACAATCCAATCTCAAACAAATTACCAACAAGTCTCACAATCACATAAAAATCACCACGTAACGCATCTGCAGCACTCGTGCCCTACATCCTGTCGACTCGGCCTCTCGCATGCTCTAATTTCAACGACAAAATCTCTTCTATCTTGACAACATTTCAGAGATATACATCTATATATAACTAGCTCATCGCATTACCTTACATACAGAATAATATTTTAATATCATATTCTAATTATAACCTAGATAGTATTTACATATGCGGAAAACAGAGTGTAATTCCGCAGTTCGTCATTAGACAGTAGAACTGGAAAACAAAGAAGTGAGTGTTGTAATTACAGATCGATGAGAACATTAAAAAATATGAATATCATACTATGAACCATTAGCAAGATCTAGTCGAATATTTGTTAGGCTTTATAAAGGCAGTACTTCATTATAGGTAACTGCATCATCTGCGAAAAGTCTGAGTTTACTATTAGTGCTGTCCGATAGGTCTTTCGTCTACTATACGAAAAGCTAGTTCTCCAGCATTCTTCCTTGGAGCACAGCTCAAGTTACTTCTACTTCTGGAGACGACCCTCCATTCAAGACAACATGCTACGTTCCCATCATCGAGAAATCCTCAATCCAGACGCAAATTTCGCTTGATAACCCGTAAAATCGTACTTTACGCGACAAACATACGTATCGTACTAAATATTTTTCGGAAGTCAAGAAATTCTGCATCTACCTGACTGCCTTGATCCATGGCTTTCAGGATGTCATGTGAACAAGAGCACCGATGTACCTATTTTGTGGTAGTTATTTTACAACGTGACGCAGCTCTACAGACGGGTAATGTTCACATTAAACAACTCTGGTTACGGAGACCGCGCTGTCTCTCTTCCACTGATGTCGACTACAGGCTGTCTGCGACGAATTAAATACCGAATAAGGACTTTTATTTCTCCTATAGTTACTGGCGTGACCGTGTGTCGACACGTAACATGGGCAAGTCTTAATATAACCAGGAACAGTCGAAACCGAAATAATATTCATAAAAGTCAAATCTTCTGCCATTTAAGTAAGCTTTTTCTGTAGCAGACCCTTTTCATTAACGAGGAGAAGACTAATGGAAAATTTGGACGTATAATATTGAATTACGTTCTTGAGAAAACGTGTGGGATATTGTGAAACAAAGGAAGGCTGCATACATCGACGTTTCAGCAACTAGGTCATCTCTGGCGTCGTTGTCCTCTTTCATGCACATTCGTAATGAAAGTATTTAACGATAAGCCTTTTCTTGAGTACCCATAACACACACACAGTGGTTACGGTTACTACAAGCCACACCACAAGTTGGGAAACGGGGCCAAATTTCTAGTAGTTTACTGTTGAGTTGAGATTTTCACAAATGTTTTATTCGTATCTTACAGAAACTAGCAGTACGGCAATAAAAAGCCTTTTAAACACGCCGCTAACGGCAATCAAGTAATTTATAGCAATACAACAGTTTAAATTTAAAAAATAATAAAAAACACAGAAGCTATCAGTACGGCAATAAACTACCTTTTAAAACACGCCGCTAACGCCAATCAAAGTAATTTATAGCAATACAACAATTTTAAAAAATTTAAAGAACATTAGTAAACAGGCTACTAAAGTAAATAGAGAACTCTGTAAATAAAGTACGGTGAGGTAGTGAAGCTACGAACACCGCCATTAAAAAAATTAAACAGGTCTCAGCAAACACGATTAATGGCAATAAAAGGAATTTACAAGCTTGGAGAAATTTAAAAAAATTTTAAACAAAAGTGTCCTGGAATATCAATAGAACGTAACAGGTACGACGGGCCCGTGTAAGGCGGCCACAAATCACCCACTCAGGGATGCTCAGGCTAGACAGAATACCGACCAATTTAAATACGCCCGTAAACACAATTGCCACTCTCAGGCTGGTCACTGCACCGACTGTTCGCCAGCGAAAACTTGTTATAAGATGGCTTAACTTGCTGACAATTACAGCTAACCAAGGAAACATTACACCACACAGTCCTGAATGAGCGACCACATGATCAACCAACAAGAGGCATGAATTTACTCATAACCCACGATAGAATAGCGAAACAATTAAACTGCCAAAACTACACCTCCCATCGGACAGTAACGAGAGTAGGAGGAAAGATCGCTGTCTTCAATTACACCGGTGTCAGGGACAGGAAACCTGGTCGCCGGAGGCCACAAGGCAGAAGACACGCTGGTTACACAGAATTATTACTTAATGATTAGACCTTCCACGAACTTAACTTGCAATTATGCTCGAACAGGCAGTACACGACCTCCGATGGCAAGGATCCACACATCCGACCGCGCAGGCGTCGTCAGCGTACCCAACACTCCACGGTCACGCGACAACACGCTCTGTCACCGGAGTTCACGTCTTCTGCAACGTTGACGGGTAGTGACCGCTCCTTCATGTTAGGTGTTTCCTTTTAAACTCCAGTGTTGAAACGGAGGATTTAAAGAAGCTTGTTAACTTCCCACCAAGGCGAAATGAACAGTAACTACTCGTGGGGCGATTCGGTATACAACCAACACGCAGGGAGCTCTTCCGTCAACTCGACCCGCTCGTTACACACAACCGACATACATCACGTGGCGACTCGGTACAACCGACCACGCCTCCTTCGCGCTGGAGAGCCACACTCCCCTCCCGTGTTCACCACACTTTCTGCGCGCAACGCCCCTACTTCCGCGCCACCACACAAGGTTACAACTGGTCAAAGATCTCACTTCCTCAATAGCAGTTTCCCGGAAGCAAAAACGCAGATATCGATAGCAGAGGGAAAAGACAACCAAGCAGCCACTTAATGACAGAAAACATATCAAACAAACATGTCATGGGAAGAAAAGGAAAACCAATGTAATCTAAACAAAAGGTGTAGCATGAGTCGATACACGGATGAGCCCAGGTACTTAAATAACTCATTTCATATGATTCCATTAACTACACCCTTCAGTACAGTTTAAATATCAGTGTTCACGTCAGCTATGAATCGCAGTCAGAGATTTGTTGATAATCGAAATAATGCGTGTTCAAACATCAATCTGATATTAATTCTAATTGGCTTTCAAGGCGCCAGAAATCTACCAAAAGTCATAATTAGATCGTATAAATTCTAAAACAAAGCCTAAGTTCCCTTAATAATTCTATTCTGTTCACTCGGTGTAACTCGGTTGACATTGATAATTCTGTTCTTTTCACTCGGCTTGACTCACATGTACTGAATTCACAATCTTAATAATATTGTTCACTAATTTTCCTCTAACCGTCAGATCACTATTAAACTAATTCAGTAAGCATTAACGGATTGCAAAACGTCATTGCAGTGCAGTAGGCATTGAATACTGAAGCACAAAATAATCTGTCTCTGTCGTAGCACTATTAACTAATAGAAATGTTGCTACCGTTCCTATTATGTGTGTAAGAACACTTCTTGTCAGTTAACTGTGAATTTAAGCTTCTAAATAACTTCCACTGAGGTATAAGTATAGTCGTTAAAAGTCTCCAAATGAAAGATTACTGTATCATCCAATTCTAGCACCTGAACTATCTTAATATGTCTTCTCAGAACTTATTGCTGGCCGGGGTGGCCGAGTGGTTCTAGGCGCTACAGTCTGGAACCGCGCGACCGCTACGGTCGCAGGTTCGAATCCTGCCTCGGGGATGGATGTGTGTGATGTCCTTAGGTTAGTTAGGTTTAAGTAGTTCTAAGTTCTAGGGGACTGATGACCTCCGAAGTTAAGTCCCATAGTGCTCAGAGCCATTTGAACCATTTTTTCAGAACTTATTATGTACAGCCAAACACCACACGTACAGATCTCATAAAGCACAAATATTTAATGTTGACAGTCGGACATCAAATACAGAAGTGAAAACAATTTTATGTACATTTATTAGTAATAGTTAAATTCAGTCTCGAAAATGTCTTCTACATCTTCTGCCGACCGCTGGCCGTCGGCAGGACCCAAAAGCGCACGTGCACCCTCTACCGCGACGTCAGAACAGCATCGGAAATATTGCCGAATTCGATCGTGGGTCATGAAACAAGTATAAAACAAGCATCTTCAGTACATTAACTAGTGTAAAATCTACAGTGGATAGGCAAAACAATGTGAACAGTGGTAATAATGGGATGGTTGTGTTTGACGGTCAACAGCGCAGGTAAGGCAAGTGTCGCGCTGGATTGTGCGTGTTGAGTACGGACTAGGCATCAGAGCAGGTTGCTTACGAGTAGTGCTCACTTCGTATTTGGATTCAGAGACCGAGGTCGATGTGCTATGAAAGACCTAACAGAGTTCCAAAGAGGGCAGACTGCGGAGGCCCGACAAGCTGGAGCGTCAGTAATCAAGATTCTGTGTTTCAACAGTCATGACAGCCTGCACAAAACATGGAAAGACATCATCGAGTAAACGTAATAGTGAGCGCAAATCAAAATTAAATAACGAATTATGTGAAAACTACGGGGGCGAAAGTAACTACAGAGCTCAATAGCCATCCTCGAGACCTCGTATCTATTGGCATAAAACGGATATTCATGGACGAGCTGTTACACCAAAACCATTAGTGACGACAACCAACGCAAACAAGAGTGAAATATCATGTCAGAAGCATCAATCTTGGACAGCTGATCAGTGGAGGCACATCATATGGCCCGATGAGTCAACGTTTTCGTTATTTCCAATATCGGGCCGGGTTTACGTCTCGAGAACGCCGAAAGAAGCCTACATTTCAGATTGCTTGACTCCACTGGTTAAGCATGGAGGTAGAAGTGTGATGCTGTTGGCAGCCATATCGTGGTATTCGGCTGGTCCCATCATTACTCTCAAACGCCGTGTTACAGCCAACGATTATGTGAACATTTAAGGCGATCAGGTGCAACCCATGATTCAAATGTTGTTCCCCAACAATGAAGCCATATTTCTGGACGATAATGCACCCCCCCCCCCAAAATAATGGTTCAAATGGCTCTGAGTACTATTGAACTTAACATCTGAGGTCATCAGTCCCCTAGATCTTAGAACTACTAAAACCTAACTAACCTAAGGACATCACACACATTCATGCCCAAGGCAGGATTCGAACCTGCGACCATAGCGGTCGTCCGGTTCAAGACTATAGCACCCAGAACCGCTCGGCCACCCTGGCCAGCTCATAATGCACCCATTCGCACAGTCAGGACAGTACAATCGTGGTATGTGGAGCAAGCATGTGAACTGCAGCGTCTTCCCTTGCCCCAGGCTTGAACATTTGAGAGATGAAAAGTTACTCTCTCACCTAATTTTCGTATACGGCAAATTATTAAACATTTTGTTACAACCTGGTTAACCTTGAGCGAGACTCTAGAAAATTAACAGCCAGAGCAGAAGTTGAAGGAGCCTGGGAGGGAGCTAAGAGCATGAGGTATTTGTATGGTTCTTAGCTCGTAGAAATGGCATGTTTGGAGTTGGAAGCATGTGGCGGTGAATCCATCCCTCAGTAAATCTTGCCGGACAGGCCCACAGCTGTACAGGGCAGACAGAGAAACCCCTCGTCGAGACAGGTCTCCAGCAGAACAATGCTGCAATACCTGCTTTGGCACCAGCCGAAGCCTGGGCTGGGGCGATGGACTGAAGGAGTGTGTCTACACAGAGGAGTTGTAAACTGGACATTGTGTGCAAGGCCATGCATTATAAAGATTCACAAGTTTTCGTGTTCGCCGATACTGCAAACAGGCCTGTGAACCAATTCCATCGGCCGCCTCGGTTGTATAAGAAACTCCGGCGTCTGAGAAACCTTTGGAGGTAGCATTTTTATTACACCTTATAGCCGGGACTAACGAGTTCCAAGGCATGGGCGATTTAGATAAAGATCATTAAGATTGTATCTGTTCACTTGTTGGTGTGGGAAGTGTCACAACTTTGGAGAAAATCATCTTCCCTCTCAGCTAAAACTTAAAAAATCCAGTAATTGGCGGATTCTTTTCTCTTAACTCTTGCCCTGGTTTGACATGCTGTCGTGTGGGAGGGGAGATTTAGAGCCTCTAGAGCCCTGTTAATGGCTCAAGACGACGGGAAGGCGGTGTCGCTCGTGCACTTTTGGGGAAAACGGATTTTTTTTTTCTGTTGAGGTGTTAGGCACTCGGGTGCTGGAGCTCTGGCCTGGTAAGGAGACTTCTGATCGACGTTCTGTCATATGTGATTGGTGCTTGGGACCTGTCCTGAGATTGACTTCACTTGGGAGGTGTTTAGACTACGGAGCCTATGGTGAAATTCTTACTGTACCGCCAGCGTGACTTCAGATGTCTTGGACTACTCATTTGCCGAGGGTACACTTAATTCGTTTTTGGTTTATTTTGACGTTTGGTATCCTTGTGCACTCTGTCGTATAAATGAGCCAAATTGGCCCTTGGTAATACCAGCGAACAGGTGTGTCACACCCTGAAATCTACCGTGATTTCAGGGCTCTTGTAGAGAGTAAATTGCGATTTGTGTGGCTGATCGCTAGGCCGTGACGTGTTTGCATTTCTTTCGTTGCTGCAATCGATCCACAGACGCTGCCTCACGTCTCGCCCCCGCCGCACACATCTCACCAGCTGCAAGTTACATCGCTGCACGAAGCAAACAGGAAAACATACTCCGTCTCCGCCAGAGCGTACATATCTCAATGGCCACTTGCTCGCAGCTGCACCTGTATAGAGAAACTTCTGTAGATTTGAAGTCTCCTCAGAATCAGATCAATTCAGTTTGCGTTATCCACATTTTTAGGGTCAGAGTACTTGTCTCACTTCTGTCACGCAGAATCATTGTTCATTTTGATCTTAAACCACCTGTTTGTTGTTTACGGTATTCAATCAATAACGTGTTTAGCATAATTTATGTATGTTTCGTTTTCTTTTGAAAAATAAATGTTGTTAGAAATCTAGTAAATTTTGTTTCATTCTAGATCATTTATAACAGCCCTACAGTGTTAACTTTCACATTTTCGAACCCTTGTGGACGGTATTGGAGTGCAGGCTCCGGACAAGATTTCCACCTCTGTAGTCACTACAGGAGTTAGAAGAGGTTCTGATCGAAGAGTGGCATAACATTCCACTGGAGACTATACAATCATTATATGCCAGTATTCCAAGAAGAATCGGAGCTGTATTACGGCCAAATAGGAGTCCAACCCCTTATTAATAAACCATTGTCAAGTAAGTATAGGCGTTTGTATACTACAAAATTATAACATACATTCCCACTTGTTTGGTGTCGTTCAGTAGGACATATAGGTGTTTTTCACTATATATTATAGTTATTATATGGCCTACGAGCTTGCTTTGTTCCTTCAAACGAGCACTACCGCCACGTCCCGAAGTATTGTACATTCCTCCTGTGGGCCACGTATAAAGCTTGTGAAAATTCCGAAGAGTCCTGGGAGACCGCCCTTGAATTATGGAATGTCCACTAGCATGCCATCCCGATAGCGCGTCAGCCAACTAGCGCGTTCCTCGAATACTTCATTAACTGTGCAGGTGGCGTGGCCTGGGATGGGAGCGGCCTGCGGTCCGCCAGTGTCGCAGCAGCCACGTCACTCTTCGGCACACAAGGAGGCGGCAGCGCTGCTGTTATGTGAATTATTCCGGCGGCGGTTTTAAAGGCACGCGGCCGAGCGGGCAGTGGCAAAGGAGGAGCAGCCCGCTGCCTGCCGCCCACCTCCAGGAACGCCGGCCACGCAAATTCCGCGCAAGTCTGCCTCTGCGCCACCGGCCGCCACTTCCGCTTACCGCTCCTATGGTGCAAGGAACGTTAATTGTCTGCGAGGCTACACCGTTACCTGAGGCAGTATCCCTACACTGTGAGAGGAGTGTTTCTAGAATCGTTAAATACACTACTGGCCATTAAAATTACTACACCACGCAGATGACGTGCTACAGACAAGAAATTTAAACGGCAGGAAGAAGATGCTGTGATATGCAAATGATTAGCTTTTCAGAGCATTCACATAAGGTTGGCGCCGGTGGCTGACATGAGGAAAGTTTCCAACCGATTTCTCATACACAAACAGCAGCTGACCGGCGTTGCCTGGTGAAACGTTGCTGTGATGCCTCGTGTAAGGAGGAGAAATACGTACCATCATGTTTCCGACTTTGATGAAGGTCGGATTGTAGCCTATTGCGATTGCGGTTTATCGTATCGCGACACTGCTGCTCGCATTGGTCGAGATCCAATGACTGTCAGCAGAAGATGGAATCGGTGGGTTCATGAGGGCTGTAACGGATCGTAAAGCCACGTCTCATTCCCTGAGTCAACAGATGGGGACGTTTGCAAGACAACAACCATCTGCACCAACAGTTCGACGACGGTTGCAGCAGCGTGGACTATCAGCTCGGAGACCATGGTTGCGGTAACCCTTGACGCTGCATCGCAGGCAGGAGCGCCTGCGATGGTGTACTCAACGACGAACCTGGGTGCACGAATGGCAAATCTTCGTTTTTTAGGATGTATCCAGGTTCTGTTTACAGCATCATGATGGTTGCATCCGTGTTTGGCGACATCGCGGTGAACGCACATTGGAAGCGTGTATTCGTCATCGCCGTACTGGCGGATCACCCGGCGTAAGGGCATGGGGTGGCATTGGTTACACGTCTCGGTCACCTCTTGTTCGGATTGACGGCTCTTTGAACAGTGGACGCTATATTTCAGATGTGTTACGACCCGTGGCACTACCCTTCATTCGATCCCTGCGAAACCCGACATTTCAGCAGGATAATGCACGACCGCATGTTGCAGGTCCTGTACGGGCATTTCTGGATACAGAAAATGTTCGACTGTTGCCCTGGCCAGCACATTCTCCAGATCTCTCACCAATTGAAAACGTCTGGTCAATGGTGGCCGAGCAACTGGCTCGTCACAATGCACCAGTCACTACTCTTGATGAACTGTGGTATCGTATTGAAACTGCATCGACAACTGTACCTGTACACGCCATCCAAGCTCTGTTTGACTCAATGCCCAGGCGTATCAAGGCCGTTATTACGGCCAGACGTGATTGTTGTGGGTACAGATTTCTCAGGATTTTGCACCCAAATTGCGTGAAAATGTAATCACACATCAGTTCTAGTATAATATATTTGCCCAATGCATACCCGTTTAACATCTGCATTACTTCTTGGTGTCACAATTTTAATGGCCAGTAGTGTATGTCGGAGATGCAACGCCCACCCAACCACTCATGTCGATAATACGCGGTTGTAGTAGCAGTAGTAGTGTCAACGGCCTTGCTGCAGTGGTAACAACGGTACCCGTCCGAACACCGAAGTTAAGCGCCCTCATGCTTGGCTACCATTTGGAGAGGTCACGGTGCGAGACTGCCGAACGCTGTTCATCTACATCTACATCTACATCCATACTCCGCAAGCCACCTGACGGTGTGTGGCGGAGGGTACCTTGAGTACCTCTATCGGTTCTCCCTTCTATTCCAGTCTCGTATTCTTCGTGGAAAGAAGGATTGTCGGTATGCCTCTGTGTGGGCTCTAATCTCTCTGATTTTATCCTCATGGTCTCTTAGCGAGATATACGTAGGAGGGAGCAATATACTTCTTGACTCTTCGGTGAAGGTATGTTCTCGAAACTTTGACAAAAGCCCGTACCGAGCTACTAAGCGTCTCTCCTGCAGAGTCTTCCACTGGAGTTTATCTATCATCTCCGTAACGCTTTCGCGATTACTAAATGATCCTGTAACGAAGCTCGCTGCTCTCCGTTGGATCTTCTCTATATCTTCTATCAACCCTATCTGGTACGGATCCCACACTGCTGAGCAGTATTCAAGCAGTGGGCGAACAAGCGTACTGTAACCTGCTTCCTTTGTTTTCGGATTGCATTTCCTTAGGATTCTTCCAATGAATCTCAGTCTGGCATCTGCTTTACCGACGATCAACATTATATGATCATTCCATTATAAATCACTCCTAATGCGTACTCCCAGATAATTTATGGTATTAACTGCTTCCAGTTGCTGACCTGCTATTTTGTAGCTAAATGATAAAGGATCTATCTTTCTGTGTATTCGCAGCACATTACACTTGTCTACATTGAGATTCAATTGCCATTCCCTGCACCATGCGTCAATTCGCTGCAGATCCTCCTGCATTTCAGTACAATTTTCCATTGTTACAACCTCTCGATACACCACAGCATCATCTGCAAAAAGCCTCAGCGAACATTACATGACTCTCCTAACAGGCAGTGGTAATAAATTGCGTTTGCGTGGAGTAAAGCGCGATAAATCAAAAGTAAGCGCGAGCTGGGTTTCACAAGACCGTCTTTTTCGAAACCCATGCTAATTCCTACAGAGTAGATTTCTAGTCTCCAGAAAAGTCATTATACTCGAACAGAATACGTGTTCCAAAATTCTACAACTGATCGACGTTAGAGATATAGGTCTATAGTTCTGCACATCTGCTCGACGTCCCTTCTTGAAAACGGGGATGACCTGTGCCCTTTACCAATCCTTTGGAACGCTACGCTCTTCTAGAGACCTACGGTACACCGCTGCAAGAAGGGGGGCAAGTTCCTTCGCGTACTCTGTGTAAAATTGAACTGGTATCCCATCAGGTCCAGAGGCCTTTCCTCTTTTGAGCGATTTTAATTGTTTCTCTATCCCTCTGTCGTCTATTTCGATATCTGCCATTTTGTCATCTGTGCGACAATCTAGAGAAGGAACTACAGTGCAATCTTCCTCTGTGAAACGACTTTGGAAAAAGACATTTAGTATTTCGGCCTTTAGTCTGTCATCCTCTGTTTCAGTACCATTTTGGTCACAGAGTGTCTGGGCATTTTGTTTTGATCCACCTACCGCTTTGACATGAGACCAAAATTTCTTAGGATTTTCTGCAAAGTCAGTACATAGAACTCTACTTTCGAATTCATTGAGCGCCTCTCGCATAGCCCTCCTCACACTACATTTTTGTTTGTCTGCAAGGCTTTGGCTATGTTTATGTTTGCTGTGAAGTTCCCTTTGCTTCCGCAGCAGTTTTCTAACTCGGTTGTTGTACCACGGTGGTTCTTTTCCATCTCTTACGATCTTGCTTGGCACATGCTCATCTAACGCATTATGTACGACGGTTTTGAACTTTGTCCACTGATCCTCAACACTATCTGTACTTGAGACAAAACTTTTCTGTTGAGCCAACAGGTACTCTGAAATCTGCTTTTTGTCACTTTTTCTAAACAGAAAAATCTTCCTACCCTTTTTAATATTCCTATTTACGGCTGAAATCATCGATGCCGTAACCGCTTTATGATCGCTGATTCCCTGTTCTGCGTTAACTTTTTCAAATAGTTCGGGTCTGTTTCTCACCAGAAGGTCTAATATGTTATCGCCACGAGTCGGTTCTCTGTTTAACTGCTCAAGGTAGTTTTCAGATAAAGCACTTAAAAAAATTTCACTGGATTCTTTGTCCCTGCCACCCGTTATGAACGTCTGAGTCTCCCAGTCTATATCCGACAAATTAAAATCTCCACCCAGAACTATAACATGGTGGGGAAATCTACTCGAAATATTTTCCAAATTATCCTTCAGGTTCTCTGCCACAACAGCTGCTGAGCCAGGGGGCCTATAGAGACATCCAATTACCATGTCTGAGCCTGCTTTAACCGTGACCTTCACCCAAATCATTTCACATTTCGGATCTCCGTCAATTTCCTTCGATACTATTGCACTTCTTATCGCTATAAACACGCCTCCCCCTTCACTGTCCAGCCTGTTTCTGCGGTATACATTCCAATCTGAGTTTAGGATTTCATTACTATTTACGTCTGGTTTCAGCCAACTTTCTGTGCCTAGTACTATATGAGCGTTGTGACCGTTTATTAATGAGAGCAGTTCTGGGACCTTTCTGTAGACGCTCCTGCAGTTTACTATTAGCACATTAATATTGTTATTCCCTGTTGCATTTTGCCTACTCCTACCTTGCTGCGTCTCAGGAGGCGTCTTGTCGGGCCTAGGGAGGGGATTCTCTAACCTAAAAAACCCCCACGTGCACTCCACACGTACTCCGCTACCCTTGTAGCCGCTTCCGGCGTGTAGTGCACGCCTGACCTATTCAGGGGGACCCTACATTTCTCCACCCGATAGCGGAGGTCGAGAAATTTGCACCCCAGATCTCCGCAGAATCGTCTGAGCCTCTGGTTTAAGCCTTCCACTCGGCTCCAAACCAGAGGACGGCTGTCGGCTCTGGGAACGATACTACAAATAGTTAGCTCTGACTTCACCCCGCGAGCGAGGCTTTCCGCCTTCACCAATTCCGCCAACCGCCTGTACGAACTGAGGATGACCTCTGAACCCAGACGGCAGGAGTCATTGGTGCCGACATGAGCAACAATTTGCAGTCGGGTGCACCCAGTGCTCTCTATCGCCGCCGGTAGGGCCTCCTCCACATCACGGATGAGACCCCCGGGCAAGCAGACAGAGTGAACACTGGCCTTCTTCCCCGACCTTCCCGCTATTTCCCTAAGGGGCTCCATCACCCGCCTAACGTTGGAGCTCCCAATAACCAATAAACCCCTCCCCCCGTGTGCCTGCTCGGACCTTGCAGAAAGAGCAGCCACATGTCCACTCACAGGCAGAGCGGGCAATGCCACACGGCCAGCCTCCACATTGACCCTCCGCCTCGTGCGCCGCGAACGCCGCTGAACCCGCCACTCCCCTTGGGGAGAGGGTGGCCCAACCGCGCCCAGTACACGCGAAGATGTCTCGACAGCAGGGACAGTGGGTGAAGCATGTAACACCTGGGGTGTACCTTGCGACGCGCCAGACTCCCCACTGCCGCTACACTCCGAGGCAGCAGCCTGAAGACGGCTGACCGCGGCCATCAACACGCTCAGCTGTTCGCGAACAGTGGCCAGCTCCTCCTGCGTCCGTACACAGCAGTCACACATCCTATCCATCCTAAGGAATCAATTTACTGAAGAGAGTTAGTCAACCTTTAACTAGACTGCTAATTCACTAAAGGCGGCTGTTTACTCACTAAACTGTGGTTGCTAGGCACTTCTTGTAGAAAACAATGAAAATAGCACTACCTGTCTCTGGACTGTATTGCAAACAAACACTAGCACTACTGGCACTATGGTTGACTAAAGGAACTCTCTCTGACTGTATTCAAAACAAACACGAAATCTATGGAACTATTAATAGCACTCGACAATTAAATCTTCCTAAAAGCAAATACACACGGAAGAAGAAGTGACAAGTAAGAAAAATACAGTTAATACTTAAATTAAGGTAGCTCGCTGCACAGCAGACGTGAAGCAGAGGGCAGTTACGACGACACTGACACTACTGGCACTATGGCTGACTAAAGGGTCTCTCTCTGACTGTATTCAAAACAAACACGAAATCTATGGAACACTATTAGTAGCACCCGACAATTAAAGCTTCCTAAAAGCAAATACACACGGAAGAAGATGTGACAAGTAAGAAAAATACAGTTAATACTTAAATTAAGGTAGCTCGCTGCACAGCAGACGTGAAGCAGACGGCAGTTACGACGACACTGTTGACGGTGCGCGTGAGGTGGCAGGGGGAGGGAGAGGTGCACTCAGCCCGTATGAGGTCTGTTGAGGAGCTACCTAACTGAGAAGCATCGGCTCTGGTCACCGAAAGTGACAACAGCTGGAAGAGTTGTGTGCTGGCTAAACGCTCCTCCATATCGGCATCGAGCGAGATGGAGCAGTGGTTTGCACACTGGACTCGCACTCGGCTGGGCGACGGTTCAAATATGCGTCCAGACATTCAGATTTAGGTTTTCCGTGATTTCTCTGTTGCTTCAGCTAAATGTCAAGAAGGATCCCTTCAAACGACACGACCGATTTCCTTCCCCATCTTTCCCTAATCCGTTTTGTGCTCCGTCTCTAATGACCTCATCGTCGACGTCCCGTTAAAATCTCCTCCTCTCCTCCTCTCCTCCTCCATATCCGCATGCAGTAATGAATATGGACTAAGGATGACACGGCGGTCGGTAGGTCCCGTTCGGCCTTACGAACACTGTTCCGATGGACTTCAGCAGTAGCTCTAGTAGTAGAAGTACTAGTGTTATAACATGATTAACCAAAGCACTGACCACTGGGAGAAAACATAATACCTGGTAACTTTGCCAGCGCATGACAGCATTAAGGACAGTACGAGGGACGTTCAGTAAGTAATGCAAAACGTTTTCCTGGAAGCAGGTTGATTTTATTCGTGACTCCAATAGACCACATTATTCGCCATTCTTTCGACTACAAAACCTATTTCTCAACGTAGTCTCCCTTCAATACGGTGACCTTACGCCGCCTTACTGGGAGGGCGTGTATGCCTGCATGGTACCACCCCAATGGTCGACGCCTTACATCAATAACATCTCCATAACCCACGTACTGCTTCCCGCAGAGTACATCCTTAAATGAGCGAAACTGATGGAAGGTGCACGATCCGGGCTGTATGGTGACGAGAACAGTCCAATGAAGTTTAGTGAACTCCTTTCGGGTGGACAGACAACTGTGGGGTATTGCGTTGTCATGGAGAGAGAGAAATTCATCTGCATTTGTGTAGCAACCAACACCTTGAAGCCTTTTCTTCAATTAACTGAGGGTAGCCAATACACTTCATAGTTGGTCGTTGCACGATGAAGGAGGATATGAAACACAATAACACCTTCAGAGTCCCAGACGACTGTCGCCATGACAAATGGTTCAAATGGCTCTGAGCACTATGGGACTTAACATCTATGGTCATCAGTCCCCTAGAACTTAGAACTACTTAAACCCAATTAACCTAACGACATCACACAACACCCAGTCATCACGAGGCAGAGAAAATCCCTGACCCCGCCGGAAATCGAACCCGGGAACCCGGGCGTGGGAGTCACCATAACTTCACTGGCGTTTGAACTTTTTCTTCAGAGGAGAGAGGTTGTGGCACCACTCCATCGATCGCCGTTTTGTTTCCGGTTCGTAGCGAAGAACCCATATTTTGTTAACTGTGACGATGACACACGAACAATCGTCCCGATCAGCTTCAAAACGCGCAATCAATCTGCACGTATGGTCGGTCCTTCTTTGCTCTTTATGGTCTTCTGACAAGTGGTGTGGAACCCAGCGGCCCTACTCCCTTGAGTACTCCAGCTTGATGGGACGAACCACACACTGTCGGTGGTCATGCAGAATACGCCATCATTCAACCGAACAGTTGCTCCAAGCATGGACCACGCTATACACGCAGGTCATTGGGGACAGTATTATGCTATAGAAGACATTCGGCTGGGCTGCATGGGACTTAAGTATCGAAGCCAGTATGGCAGCGGTGGAGTGGTGTGTCTTCATGTCTTCCGATACGACCATCCCATAATTCAGTAGATTAACTGTCTGTATCACTAAGCCAAAATGATGTCACAGTTGTCTGAGGAGCGTTGATCCCTTGACCATCAAATTCGCCCGCTGTGGACCCAGTGGAACACATCTTCGGCCGGTGGCATCGCACCCAAAAGCAACCGGCCGATAATTTACGGTACTTTTGTGACCTGTGCGTAGACGTTTGGTTCCACATACCTGCATAAACCTACCAACAACCTGTGGAAGCCACGCCACACAGAACCTCAGCTGTACTGCCTTCCAGATTTGGGCCAGCAAACTGTTAATCGGTTGGTCACAATGCTTTGGGTCACCAGTATATCATGCACTGATATACTATGGATTTTTCCCTTCGCTCGTTAGGAACAGAAAAATTGGCATGCGACATCTGGTGGAACTGAGCTTTATCCAGCCTGCAATAGATGGATCTGAAGTCCATTAATCTGTGTAAAGTCGTTTATCGTCTTTTCCTATTAGGCCGTTTTACGGGCCAATTTATTTATTCATTTAGCGTGTGGCTAGCATTACAAGGAAAACATGTTTCTTTAACAATACGTATACACAGAAAGAAAGCCATGATTACAAGTTGTATAACTTTATAATACTTACAAAGCACAGAAGGTCACAGGCAAACGTTCAACGGATGATCGTACATAACTGATGCCTTAGTTGCTAACAGGAACTCCTCCCTATTGCCAGGAAAGGATTGATTTGGGCACGAATATATGACGTGCTGAACAGTTTGTCGCTCCGCACCACAGCCACAGCTGGGCGATGTTGCTAATCCCACTTTGTACATTGAGTCAGCCCATCTTACACTATTTGTCTTTATTCTATTGCGTGCAGACGAGAACTTGCGATGCTCTTCAGACCCTGGTGACCTTGAGGAGAAGCGCAGCAGCTTCAGCTGCTCCGGGTTGGCATCGCTCTGCCGTATATCTGTCCATCGGTCTGCTGTTGTTGCTCCGTTTTTCACCACAGATTTTGCACCTTGTACAGGCAGTGACGGGAGCGAAGTCTGTTTCTACTGAATACACGAATGTCTTCATCCACAGGGAAGTAAGGATCACCCGATATTTTTTAAACTGCCACCTGCGAGCAGCTTCACTGTGCAAAAATGCGGGAGACGTATGGCTGAGAATAGGCACCCAGAGAGATGAAGTGCTTCTGGTCGTTCCTGGGATGATGCGCATAGTCTGGTTCACTTGTGTATCGACGATTCTGGTGAGTAGGCTGTCGATCCAGACTGCAGCGCAATATTCTGCAACAGGATACACAAATCCAGGAGTAGAAGCCCTTACTGTTGAAGTTGGCGGTGCTCACATCGTGCCACAAAGTTCCTGCAAGCTGATCTTTGTTGAATTCATCATTGCGATAGTATCCAACAAGTGCTCTTACGAGAGTGACCCCCTAGATAACGCGCACTTTTCTTATAACATAGCTGTTTCCCTAAAAAATATACCTTTATTTCTTTGTTTAAGAGTTTGTTGTTAATACGGTGGAAGTTGGTGACTGCTTTGGCAGCAGTTGGCTGTAACCTCTAGCTACGGAAGTATTTGCCGACAAATTATAGGTCCTGTCAAGACAGACTCAGTAAAGCCGAGATTTGAGTCGCAGCGTGAGCCCAATCGTTAGTATATCCAAAATTCCTTGTGTTGTCGTAGGAATGTCTGCTAATAGGGAAAAGGATGTTATTCGCGTCCGCATTATACCCCAAGCTGCACGTGTCACCTGGGTTGTTATAAACGAGTAGCAAAAGTGGAGCCCAACAATGCCATTGGTCTTCTGTCATACATCATATGACCGCATGCAAAGTCGATATAACAAGCCAGAGCGACGGCCCTTTCTAAGGACCATCTGTAGAGAAAACTTTGTCCTAGTATTAAAATGTGCCACCTGAACAATGAAGGCGATAGTACAGCCAAATGCCAAATTCTACACAAGATACTAGATGAGAACGAAATTGATTTGGTAGCCACCCAGGAGACTCATGTGAAACTAAAGAGAAGCTTGCGTTAAGAGGTAAGATACCAGGATTTTATTTACTTGGTGCTACGTACGACAAGGTTTGTGGTGAAGCAATGTACATTTGGTAAGATGTGGAAAGGCCCACAGTGTCCCTACCAGTACCACGAATAATATCCACGAAATCATTGTCAAAACTGGTGAAAAAACTGTTGTGAATATCTAAGAGCCAGTGACATTCCTATGAAGACAGGTGCTGGCCAGTGCCCGGTGAAAGTAAACTTGTGAGACGGCAAAAAAGGTTGCAGCTCTGTCAAGTGGAGTTTTATTAGTGCGACAATGAAATGACAAATGGAAGTTCCTGCATTCTGTTTCCGAGGAGGTTTGATTGAAAGAGCTAAAATATCATAATAAGAATAAAAGTAATAAATTCGTCGAGATTCTGGGACCTCGAGATATAGACCGCGTTCGGGAGGAGGGTTGGGGGGGGGGGCCGTAGCCGCCAGACGCCTTGCAAGAGGGAAGACTTGTCCTCTAAGAGGCAGAGACGCTGGTTTGAATGTGTTCAAGTGTTCCACATTCCAAAAACTTGGTGGTAGTGATTTTTCGTGTTCACCAATGTCATTTTTTTAGTACGAGTGTGTGGTCAGTGTTGTATTCTCCGACTGCTCTTGGTGTCAAACATATAAAAGTGGCAGATAGAGAACTCTTATCAGCGAAAGTAGTTGCTCTTATAGTGAATGCAGTAACTATACAGCCTTATCACAGGACTAAATTGTGCCAGGCAATACTTGTTACAGGAAATAATGGCAACACAGATTAGCAACAACTTACAGTAATTTATTAACAGAAACTGATTAAAAACCCTAGGACATTTTGGTCTTATGTGATATCAGAAAGCGATGCGAAATCATCTATTCACTGATGTCGCTATAATGACACCGAATCGGAAATTGACAGATATAAGGCCAAAATCTGAATTCGGTCTCTGCAAACTGTTCCTCCGCGGAAGATCAAAACACGGTCCCTTATTTCAATCATCGTTCGAACTTCGAAATTGCAGATATTGAGGTAATTGAACAGAAGAAAGCTGCCATCATTTTGTGGTGGAGAAGCATCAGGACCAAATGAGATACTTGTAAGATTCTACAAAGATTACGCAAAAGAGCTTGCTCCCATACCAGAAGCAGTTTCACGTAGGTCGCTGGAGCAACGAAGGGTACCTAGCGCCTGGAAAAAAGCACAGGTCATACCCGTTTTCAAGAACAGAAGCGCATATTTATGGGCGTATATTGTTGACGTTATTCTGTTGGAGGGTTATGGAAGATCTTTTATGCTGGGAGATTATGACATTCTTGGGAAATAAAAATGTCGTCTTTAAAAATCAACATTGATACCGCATGACTTTTGCGAAACTCAGTTTGCCCGAAACTCAGTTCGCTCCGTTTCTCTATGAAATGCAAAAGTCTGTAGACAACGCTGCTCAAGTTGATACTGTATTTCTTGACTTCAGGATGACATTTGGCACCGTCCTGCACTGTCGTTTAGTGAAAACTACAACAGCTTACCCAGTACCGGACGTCATTTGCGGTTGAATTCAAGGCTTCTTTAAATACAGAACTCAACACGTCGCTCTTAACGGAACAAAATCGACAGATGTAAAGGTAATTTCCAGAGTATCTCAAGGAAGTGTGACAGGATGGTTAATGTTTCTAATACACATAAACGAGCTAGTAGCAATCGTCGAATGTTCTTTAAGACTGCTCACAGATGATGCGTTTGTCTATGGGAAGGTAGCAACACCAGAAGACATCATCGATTTGCAGAGTAACCTATAGAGAGCTCATGAATGGTGCAGACTCTGGCAGTCGTCCGTGAACTTAAATAAATGTAACGCTTTGTGCATACATAGGGAAAGAAATCCACTACTGTACAGTTGCACTATAGCCGACAGATTACTGGGAACAGGATCCACCGTAAAACATCTAGCAGTAACTATCCAGAGCGACCTTAAGTGGAATGACCACATAAAACAAAAAATAAGAAAAGTAGACGCCAGACTGAGATTCATAGAACGAATGTTTAGGAAAAGTAACTCATGCACGAAAGAATTGGCTTACAAGCTGCTTGTTCGACCGATTATTGAGCACTGCCCATCAGTCTGGGACTGTTACCAGGTAGGACTGATAGGAGAGATAGAGAAGATCCAACGAAGAGCGGCGCGAAAGCGTTACAGTGATGCTCAACAAACTCCAGAGGCAGACGCTACAAGAGGGGCATTGTGCATCACTTGACGTTTGCTATTGACATTTCGAGAGAGTATTTTCGGGGACGAGTCGGACAACTATTACTTCGTCATATCTAAGCAGGGCCCCTTTATGTGTTTCCTCCTCCCCCCCCATAATACGGTTTCCAAGTAGTTTCCTTTGTATTGCCATCCCATGTATTCCTTCCACGTTTCAGCCTTCGCGCCGTGCTTTAGTACTGAATTCCCGTCTTAGCTCGTGTTATTCACGCAGGTACTTCTCATACATTCAAAGATTTCCTGAACGCAGCACTATCTTTCTTATACTCAGCATTGTTTCTATAGCTTTAAACTTCTCCTGTAGCCACTCTTGCTTTGAGATTCTGAACTTCCTGTCAGCCTCAGTTTTAGGTACCACTATCACCTTTTGATATCGTGGTAACTACTAGGCCTGCTTTTTATTTTATTCTCTGCTGTCTTATTATTTCACCTCTTCGTAATATAGTGAATTATTTTCTACATCTACATCTAAAAATGTACTCTGCAAAGCACTATGAAGTGCGTGTCAGAGGGTACATTCCATTGTACCAGTTAGAAAATTTATTCACCTTCCATCCACGTATGGAGTGGGGAAAGCACGGTTGTGTGAATGCCTCCGTGAATGCTCTAATTAGACTGAACTCGCCCTCTCGGTTTCTGAGGAGCGATACGTAGGCTGTTGTAGTATATTCCTACAGTCATCATTTAAAAACAGTTCTTGAAATTTTGTAAGTAGGCTTTCCCAGGACTGCTTATCCCCGTCTTCAAAAGTCTGTCAGTTCAATGTCTTCTGCTTTAAACCGTAATTGTCTAATGCTCCATTAGAAACTATCAACAACCAACTACTCTTTTAAAGTTATTCAGGGCTAAAATCCATAACATACTAACTTTTGCAATGTCCTCAGTTTCAGGACGCAGTTTACAGAGAACAGATGATAGAAAGAGTCCCCTTCTGCACCTGTAAATGTTATAGACTTCATAATGTGATTTCGAAACCACTGTTATAGTACAATATAATCCTTCTGAATCGTCTTAATGTATCCTAGAAAACTGAGAGGCATGAGAAAAGTTTGGTTACAGGCTGCATGTCTACCGTATTACACGTAGATGGCAAGTAATGTTCGCCTGGGAGCAGGACACATACTTGAGATTTCGCTCTTTGAGATGTTGGAATTTATACATTTGTAATCAATGCTTATAAGAACACGGCGCTATAAAATTGTCCCAAACGTCGGAATTATCAAATATTTGAAGACTGCAGTGTATAATACAGCCCCGTCACTCAGTACATTCACAAAATTCACAGAAGGGAGTTTATCTGGCTTCTAATAGAAGAGTAGAGAGTCCAGTACTCACTGTGTACGATTGCGAGGAAGTTCATTAGGAGGACGGTTTAATTTTTTTTTTTCCTCCAGTTTGTGGAAAATTTGTAACAGTCGACTGTAGAGGTTTTTGTGGGTACTTCAGAGGTGCTTATGATAATCGATGTTCTTCACGTTACAGTGCATTATTATTAACATCGTTATTATTATTATAACGGTTACGCTCGGTGACTCAGTGGTAAGGTGCCAGACTAGAAATCCAAATATATCGCCTTCCATTCCCGGTGAATCTTTGGACTTTATCTGTCACTCTTCATTTCTTTGAAATGTTAGATGTTGAGTAAAATGCTGGATTACGCCGTGGTTCGGAATCCAGATCAAACTGAATTTCTCCTTGCTGGTGGATGAGTGATCAGTTCAGAGTTTGGAGAAAGACAGAAGCAAACCGCCTACAACAGGATTATGCCTAAGAAACCACTATGGTATTCAAAACAATATTCCGATTGATAAGAGATTTACTTACTATTCATTTATTTATTAATTAAGAGATTTGAGTGAAATTTCAGCAGTACTCTTTAAACGTCTAAGTAAAACATTGAACTTCAAATTCTCAGTCGGCAACTCGTTTCTCTACATGATTCAAATACGTGTCAAATGTTCCTCTTGTTAGGAATGCAAGAGGACGGTTTAGGTTACCTTCAAATATCAGTAAGGAGTATCCAACAGTCGCCTTTCCTGATCCCCTCTGTAATCCAAATCTGCAACATGTGTGAGCACAGACAAGCGTTACCTATTGATTATGAGCCAACACGTTTACAAATTTATCCATTTACGTTTCATTTCCTTGTTCTTAGGAAAGAGGCCTATATGAAAACGTGATTCTTAACTTGTCTCGTTGCCTGAAATGGTTTGTGAAGCTCACGATGACACAGCACACCACTACCCGTCAGTGAAAGGAATGCTCACTCAAAACCCTTCAGTGCACGGATGTCAGTGTCATAACTGTTCACTTAATCTTCGGTCACCGGTAGGAAGTCCGTCCCCCGGTAGCTGAATGGTCAGTGTGACGGATTGTCAATTCTCTGGGCCCGGTTTCGATTCCCAGCTGGGTAGGGGAATTTTCTCCTCCCAGGGACTGGGTGTTGTGCTGTCCTCATCATCATCATCCTATCATCCTCATCGACTGCAGGTCGCCGAAGTGGCGTCAAATTGAAAGACAGGCACCCAGCGACCGGTCTGTCCGACAGGGGGGCCCTAGCCATACGATTAAATAAAAACCGATAAGAAAACACATACGCGTAAACAGCCTTGTATTTACTAAAAAACGCCGTGACAACACAAGACTTTATGGGAGTGGCGGGCAAAAGAGGGATGGCTCGATCAGCTGTGATTTCGGCGTCGCCTTTTCTACAGTGAGTGCAGCCCTTGGCCTCGACATGAACATTAATAAACGTGATTACGTCCAACCACATGAGACAGATGTCTGTTGAGACGGCAGACAAACATACTGTCTCTGAAGAATGGCAGAATACTCCTCAGTAGTTTCAGGGCTTCCTCATCATTTCATCATCATTCATGAATGTGGCGAATTTGGACTGAGCAAAGGTTGGGAATTTGGGAATTTGTACAGGCGCTGATAACCGCGCAGTTGAGAGCCCGACAAACCAAACATCATCATCATCATCATCATCATCATAAAAGTCTCAAGACAGATGTACGAGGTTATCAATATGTACCATGTGTTTATAATTAAAATGCAACTACTCACGGAGTTGCGTTGTAAGCTGTAATTATTGTATGGCAGAGAAACGTGTTAGTTGTACTAATACGTTAATGCAGTATCCGTTTACACTGAAAAAATTTTTATTTCCACTTTTGGCCACCAGGTACATATCGGGCACTGTACACTGTTTGTAAGACTCTATGATATCCAAGCTGTCATCTGACAAGCCATAACGTGAGCGAAAGGTACGACTATCGACAAGTGAAACAGTTTTATGTCAACGGTAGCAATTATATTGCTACATAAAGACAGAATTGCATACTTAAAGGTCTAAGGGTAAGTCGGTGTTATTAAATGGTTTAAATACGATGATAATGAAATTGGAAAACGCACATGATATTAGCGGGGTACCTGAAACAGGGAATCAAATACTGGTGGAAGTTATTGACGGAGTTGCTGTTGTTGCGACCATGATATGTGCTCATGTGAAGTCAAGAGAACTCTCCGTCCAATGGTGAGCAGTACGGATAGTTCTACAGTCAGCTTCACACCGGCACCCGTACACGATCCAGGCGGTGCACCAACTGAAACCTCAAGATACGCAGCAAAGTTCTCAACCTGCTATTCGATTTTTGGCAGTTATCGAAAGTTGATCGCATGTTTTTTTTTTTTGTCATCAGTCTACTGACTGGTTTGATATGCCCGCCACGAATTCCTTTCCTGTGCTAACTTCTTCATCTCAGAGTAGCACTTGCAACCTACGTCCTCAATTATTTGCTTGATGTATTCCAGTCTCTGTCTTCCTCTACAGTTTTTGCCCTCTACAGCTCCCTCTAGTACCACGGCAGTCATTCCCTCATGTCTTAGCAGATGTCCTATCATCCTGTCCCTTCTCCTTATCAGTGTTTTCCACATATTCCTTTCCTCTCCGATTCTGCGTAGAACCTCCTCATTCCTTACCTTATCAGTCCACCTAATTTTCAACATTCGTCTATAGCACCACATCTCAAATGCTTCGATTTTCTTCTGTTCCGGTTTTCCCACAGTCCATGTTTCACTACCATACAATGCTGTACTCCAGACGTACATGCTCAGAAATTTCTTCCTCAAATTAAGGCCGGGATTTGATATTAGTTGGCTTCTCTTGGCCAGAAATGCCTTTTTTGCCATAGCGAGTCTGCTTTTGATGTCCTCCTTGCCCCGTCCGTCATTGGTTATTTTACTGCCTAGGTAGCAAAATTCCTTAACTTCATTGACTTCGTGACCATCAATCCTGATGTTAAGTTTCTCGCTGTTCTCATTTCTACTACTTCTCATTACCTTCGTCTTTCTCCGATTTACTCTCAAACCATACTGTGTACTCATTAGACTGTTCATTCCGTTCAGCAGATCATTTAATTCTTCTTCACTTTCACTCAGGATAGTAATGTCATCAGCGAATCGTATCATTGTTATCCTTTCACCTTGTATTTTAATTCCACTCCTGAACCTTTTTTATTTCCATCATTGCTTTCTCGATGTACAGATTGAAGAGTAGGGGCGAAAGGCTAAAGCCTTGTCTTACGCCCTTCTTAATACGAGCACTTCGTTCTTGATCGTCCACTCTTATTATTCCCTCTTGTTTGTTGTACATATTGTATATGACCCGTCTCTCCCTATAGTTTACCCCTACTTTTTTCAGAATCTCGAACAGCTTGCACCATTTTATATTGTCGAACGCTTTTTCCAGGTCGACAAATCCTATGAAAGTGTCTTGATTT
Organism: Schistocerca americana; assembly: GCF_021461395.2. Lineage (NCBI taxonomy): Eukaryota > Metazoa > Arthropoda > Insecta > Orthoptera > Acrididae > Schistocerca > Schistocerca americana. Next base: position 70,111,413 of record NC_060125.1, read on the forward strand.
TTCTTTAGCCTTGCTTCCATTATTAGCCGTAACGTCAGAATTGCCTCTCTCGTCCCTTTACTTTTCCTAAAGCCAAACTGATCGTCACCTAGCGCATTCTCAATTTTCTTCTCCATTGTTCTGTATATTATTCTTGCCGTCTTTGGAATTGTGTGGATGATGCTTTTCCGAAAGTCAGATGGTATATCGCCAGACTCATATATTCTACACACCAACGTGAATAGTCGTTTTGTTGCCACTTCCCCCAATGATTTTAAAAATTCTGATGGAATGTTATCGATCCCTTCTGCCTTATTTGACCGTATGTCCTCCATAGCTCTTTTAAATTCCGATTCTAATACTGGATCCCCTATCTCTTCTAAATCGACTCCTGTTTCTTCTTCTATCACATCAGACACATTTTCACCCTCATAGAGGCTTTCAATGTATTCTTTCCACCTATCTGCTCTCTCCTCTGCATTTAACAATGGAATTCCCGTTGCACTCTTAATGTTACCACCGTTGCTTTTAATGTCACCAAAGGTTGTTTCGACTTTCCTGTATGCTGAGTGTGTTCTTGCGACAATCATATCTTTTTCGATGTCTTCACATTTTTTCTGGAGCCATTTCGTCTTAGCTTCCCTGCACTTCATATTTATTTCATTCCTCAGCGACTTGTATTTCTGTATTCCTGATTTTCCCGGAACATGTTTGTACTTACTCATTTCATCAATCAACTGAAGTATTTCTTCTGTTACCCATGGTTTCTTCGCAGCTACCTTTTTTGTACCTATGTTTTTCTTCCCAACTTCTGTGATGGCCCTTTTTAGAGATGTCCATTCCTCTTCAGCTGTACTGCCTACTGCGCTATTCCTCATTGCTGTATCTATAGCGTTAGAGAACTTCAAACGTATCTCGTCATTCCTTAGTACTTCCGTATCCCACTTCTTTGCGTATTGATTCTTCCTGACTAATGTCTTGAACTTCAGCCTACTCTTCATCACTACTATATTGTGATCTGAGTCTATATCTGCTCCTGGGTACGCCTTACAATCCAGTATCTGATTTCGGAATCTCTGTCTGACCATGATGTAATCTAATTGAAATCTTCCCGTATCTCCCGGTCTTTCATGTCCAGGATCTGAGTCGCCAACATAGTAGAAATGTGAATAGCACCACACACTCCGACACCGCACAGAGGCCGCCAGCGGGCCCGACCAAACTACTCGACGCGGAGATTTCCTCGCTGCTCCACGCCAACCGACCAACTGGCCGCACACAGCCCAGCCGGAAGCTATAAGCGCCAGGGCAAAGATAGCCCAAGGTGTGAATATTGATACACACCGCTGCTGCCACCCGCGGAAAGAGAGGATAACAGCATAATCGCGATAACCGCGGGGGGCTAAACACAGAATAGCAAATGGCAACCAAGGTTTAAGCCAGCACATAGCATGAGCCAGCCGCGGCTCAGACCTTTTCTGCCCACGTCTATTCCTAATACATTATTCGTGAGGACATTTCTTATAGTCACCGCGCCAGGTTCGTACCTGTCGTTCAAAATCAGAAATAATTTTTTTCCAGCGTAAATCGTTTCCGCTTCAATACATAGGAATATCTATCAAGTTTCGCTCCCATACGATCATTGCAGCCTATACTGGACCTCTGTGAGTAGCTGCACTTCAGTTATAATCACCTCCAGTAGTTCAGAAGACGACATCATGAAAACTAAAAGATACACGTAAAAATGAAACATATTAATGGACAGAGCATCTGTCCAAGTTGGGATTTTTGTTATGCGTCGGCAGTGCTTTTTTCATTTCCCAGAATACCTCCATGCCGCAGAAAACAACGGACATTCCCTCTCAAAGGGCATGTCAGAAATCGTCGAAAAATTATTTGTTCCTTGGTGCCACATTGACATAGTTTGCATCTACAGATATGCACCCAGTGGTAAGATTTCCAAATTGGTCTGCTGTTACGTCTTCCTAGGGAATCTATATGCCGAATTTCAATTAACTGCATACATTGTAAGATGGCAAGAACTATGCCCCTTACATGAAGTTATTAAATATCACCTAACTCACGTTGAGCGAACGGTAGGGCTGAACAAACTGACTGACCAGGCACATTGCATCTTGTAGAGGGTATGGTATGTGTGGTGTCACCGCCAGACACCACACTTGCTAGGTGGTAGCTTAAATCGGCCGCGGTCCATTAGTACATGTCGGACCCGCGTGTCGCCACTGTGTGATCGCAGACCGAGCGCCACCACAAGGCAGGTCTCGCGATACGGACTATCACTCGCCCCAGTTGTACGGACGACGTAGCTAGCGACTACACTGACGAAGCCTCGCTCCTTTGCCGAGCCGATAGTTAGAATAGCCTTCAGCTAAGTCAATGGCTACGACCTAGCAAGGCGCCATTAGTAACATTGCATGTATCTAAAAAGTCTCGTATCGCCACAATCTCCACATATACCAAAAGGATGGATTAAAGTTAAGTATTCCCGAAGCTACGTACTTTTCTTTATAGCATTCATTACGTATCCTGTTTCAGACCTCACGCCATCCTGCTTTGGCTTAGCGTGTGCCTTTTGGCTTCCTCTCATTGTGTCTAGGCTGTCTTGTCTAGACACAACAGTATGGACGTAGTGGAATAATTAATGTCATGTGATAGTTTTAAAGTAATTCACAAAAATGGTTCAAATGGCTCTGAGCACTATGGGACTCAACTGCTGAGGTCATTAGTCCCCTAGAACTTAGAACTAGTTAAACCTAACTAACCTAAGGACATCACACACATCCATGCCCGAGGCAGGATTCGAACCTGCGATCGTAGCGGTCTCGCAGTTCCAGACTGCAGCGCCAGAACCGCGCGGCCACTTCGGCCGGCTAGTAATTCACACGACATGAAAACTTTGTGGCGACGAGTCGCTTTACTGGACGCTAGTTTACCCCAGGGAAGTATTTGGCCATGGCCGGCTGGGGGAGTGGCTGAGGGAAGCGACAATAGGCAGCTTAGGGCGGCTCAAGCTCTGAGAAAGCGGTAACGGTGCACAGCCTCCAGCTGCCTTAAGATGAGTGACAGTGAGTGAGTGGTTGACCCCGACTCCATGCTGTTGTACCGGGAAACAGATGGAGAACTTGTACGCCTGTTGATAAATGTCTGTCATCCCATTTTCTGTGAAACATGCGAGAAAGCCGCGCAAAGCTACGGTGGAGCAGTCGAAAGAGGTCAAAATATGCGTGTTCGTGACTATAGCAACTTCACGCTGAATTCACGGTCCACAGAGTCTGAAATAAATCAGTTAAAGAGAGAGAGAATGAAATACGCCGACCTCCAACGGGAACGCAGGACCAAGGAATTTGAAGTACTCTCCTCGGAGTCAGAATTCCGGAAAACTTGGTGTTTGTGCAGATGCTAACCTTGATGGGTGGCCTGGGAGGAGCGAAATAGCAGAAGTTGAGAGGAAGGGAAATTTTGTGGGAATTTGTTCACTTCCCAGAGCAGGCATTGGTCGGCGCTGGGAAGCGACACAAAATTAATGCGACTTGCGCTGCAATTGGCGTAAGTGATTTGCTGGAGGGGAAACTGAGGCAAAGAGCGGGCTGGCAGAAGTCTCAGTAGAGGTCTTCTGTTCCCAGCTTGTCTAGAGAGCGGACGTGGCGTTCTTTACTCAGCTTGCCTGAGAAAGAGTGAGCATCTCTGCAGTTTAGGACTTAGCAAATGGAACGATTGAGCTTGGAGATAGAAAGTTTTGGTTCAGCTATGTACTGAGCAAGATAGCTAGGAGTGAATAGACGAGCACAGCCCTGCAACACCACGAGGTCGGCTGACGTCCACACAACTACGCCGCTCCACCACTCTGTATTCGGCGATATTGCGCCCGCTTCGGCCACTGATTAGTTTGTTGGATCATGTCGGCAAAGTTTCCAGGAGGGTTTCATGGGCCATGTACCGTAGAATTCTTCTCTCACTTCGCATTATGCCTGGGTCAGTCGATAGGAATTACTTTTGATTTATCGCGCTTTACTCCACGCAAACGCAATTTATTACCACTGTCTGTTAGGAGAGTCATGTAATTTCAACACCGCCACCGCAGTGCAATCAGGAGTCACAGGGCCTTATTACTTTTTTTGCGTTATCCGATATTGCGGCAGTTTTGCACTATCTGTTGATCCGTTAGTCAATTAGCTGGGGTGAACACACGCCAAAACCAGATAAGTGACGGGTGGGGTGTTATAACATGAACTAATGTGTGCTGTATCACAAAACGTGCGAGCATTGGACACCTTTAATCTAATTATTTTTCTTCTACCCCAGTCCCTCATTCCCACAGGCATTGGACTTGAGATGCTTAATTTAAGGGTTGGCGGCATGCCTTTTCTGACGCCACCCCCGTTGCCCTCCGGAACTCAATATGTGTATCCCATTGGACTGCGTGTAGTGTTATTCATGTGAAAGTCAGCGATCGAAAATTTTCTAAATGTTTGCGAATCCAGTAATTGAGGCGACATTTGGGTATCAGTCCAGTATTCCCCTAGTGAGACGTCGGAAATCTCGTCAAAAACACATCCAGTCTGGCCGCACACCGACCGTCACCCCTTGTGGCGAAAAAGGCGCTTTAGCGCCCACGGCTATCCAGGCTAGTTGTTGAACACCTTTAATATGATTTAAAATCTTTGAAAGATGTTCTGTCGATGTCTTGTACTTCACACGCTCTTGTCTTCTGTAGCACGTGGCGTACTTACGGATAACCATGTATTTGTGTTTTATGAACTGGAAAGGACCTTAATATATATGGGATGTTGACGCTAAGGTCGACGTAGCAGAATCTCACAAAGGACATTGACCATGTTCTTTTTGTAATTCCTCGTCGCAACTGCTGTGGAGGCTGAGTTGCTACTGTTGTTACGGTAGGCCGAGTTTTTGAGTTCGTGAAACGGCTTCTTGTGCAGTACATCGCTAAGGCAATGTCTCCCTGCCACTATCACACGGCTGTGCCCCAAGGTCAGGTAACAGGATTGGAGAACGAAGGTTCTACACTATCCAACAAGTTAGTAACAAAGTCACACAAATGAATTAAAAAGTATTTGTGACTTGTTGAATAATGAAGTCTGCAACAGAGCTTATAATATAACACAAGAAAAGGCCTTCAGTGGCTAAGTGCAAATAATCGCAGGTAAACTTCACAGTACAGATCAAATGCAATTAAAAACGACGGTGTGTTCACTTCGAAGAGTTCACTAAACGACGTTCCCCGTCTAAGTCAGCCCAGGACGATGATCTGATGCTCTTATATCTTCCGAGTAGGCTTCTGTCCGTCGTCGTCTGGTCACTGGCGGATTGCAAATGGTTCAAATGGCTCTGAGCACTATGGGACTTAACATCTGAGGTCGTCAGTCCCGTGGAACTTAGAACTACTTAAACCTAACTAATCTAAGGACACCACACACATCCATGCCCGAGGCAGGATTCGAATCTGCGACCGTAGCTGTCGCGCGGTTCCAGACTGAAGCGCCTACAATCGCTCAGCCACAACGGCCGGCGGTGGATTGCACTCGCCCGGCTATTGGCCGAGGCGAAGTTGATATCTTCATTCTCAGTGCCGCCCGTGGTGCATGTGTAGCTCGCACAAGTGGCGAGTCTCTATGGTTCGCATCTTTGCGCCTGTTGTGCTTTCGCCCTGGCTGTGTCTTGCTCTGATCACACAGCAGTTCTTCTCAAAGCAACCATCGTCACATTTGCTGTAAGTTAATTTAGGAAGGAGTGGAAATCAAAATCTAGATGGCCGAGTGAGAAATGTGAGGCCTGTGTCTCGCCACTGCAACATCTCTCTCGGACTTTTGTTTCATGCGGAATTTAAAACTGTTTGGATCACAGAATTTTCTTGTAGGATTCCGACGTGTGCGTCAGTGGATGTGTGGCCCGAGCGGCGGGTACCGACGAGGACGTAGTTAGCAGGCGGCCCGGCGAGGCTGATTGAGCGTCGCACGGCCGGCCTAAGTGCCCTCCATAAGCTGTTGCTCTCGAGGGGATCCCGGCAAAGTGTCCGGGCCGTGATCAAGGGGCAGGCCGGCAACCCGCAACGCGCCGGCTCAACCTCCTACCCGGCGGCGGGGCGCACACTGGTTTATTAAAGGCGACCTGCGCCTAACACGCTAATTGCTGCGTCCCTCTGTGCCGCGGCTGTTCCGCGCTTCTTACAAGATACAACGGACTCCCTGCACAGAGCCACGGGCGTCCGTAAGGAGGGTCCAGAGGCGGGACTTGTCCTATTCTTAAATCTGGGTACAGCCTTTTCTATCCATCATATAATTTTCTCAGATATTTAGAAATCAGTGTCTGTGACTCCACTAAACTGCATATTTATCATTTCCGATAGGGACGAGAAACACTGCAGCTTTAGCAATCACTACACAGGATGAACATTAATACGAGCGTCTTTCAGTACGTAATGCCCCACACGTATTTAAAAAGCCACTAATATACGTAGACAAAAGTCCTTGTTGGTGCTTTACATTTGATGTTTGTTCTGTACTCCAGTAAAGTTTCGAAGCGTTCTGGCAGATGGCAGAGCCATAGTACAGCGTCAAAATGGCGTCTACATACGACACACGTTACAATCCTCGTGCTGTTATTGAATTCTTGTGTGTAGAAAAAGAAACCGAGGTGAACATCCATAAACATTTGTGTGTAGTGTATGACTATGTTGCAGTTGATAGGAGTACAGTTGGGTGGTGGGTAAAGAAAATTACAGCCTCATGAAATGCAGAAACAGAACTCCATGATCAGCCACACTCGGGACGTCCTGTCACAGCCAATGCTCCAGACATTCTGAACCGTGCGGATGCCGTTATTGGTACCGACCTGCGCATCACAACTCGACTATTGGCTGTACAGTTGTCAGTCAGTATTGGAAGTGCCTCTGTAACGATCGAGACTCTCGGATATTCAAAGAGGTGCTCACGATTGGTTCCACGAATGCTCACAACGGCTCACAAGATTCAAAGAAACACCACTTCATCTGAATTGTTGGAGCGTTTTGAAACCGATGGAGAGGCATTTCTGCCACGGATCGTTACGGGGGACGAAAGGTGGATACATCACTTTGTGCCGGAAACAAGAAGGCACTCCATGGAGTGGCATCATCCTTATTCACCCAACAGAAGAAATTCAAGCCAACCCGCTCTGCAGGAAAAGTCATGGTGACAGTCTTCTGAGATTGTGATGGAGCCATTCTCGTAGATGAAATGCCAAAAGGGTCAACCATCAATTCAGAGGCCTACGTGGAAACTCTGCATAAACTCAAGAACCGTTTCCGACTTGTTCGATCGGGAGAGAATCTAGCAGAAATCTTGCTCCAACACCATAATGCACGCCCACACACAAGTCTGAGAATCCGGGAATACATCGCCAAATTAGGTTGGACATCGTTGCCTCATCCAACCTATCGTCCAGACTTGGCAAACTCGGACTTCCATCTCTTTTGGCCGTTTAAAGATTGTTTACAAGGAACACACCTTGAAGATGACGACAGTGTCAGTCATGCAGTAAAAACATTATTACGCCGACAGGACAAGAGCTTTAATCAGCAGGGAATACATGCTCTTCCACAATATTGGTGAACGGTCATAGAACGTGGAGCGAGTTGGAAATTTGTGGTAAGGACTATGAGACCAAACTGCTGAGGTCATCGATCCCTAGGATTACTCACTAATTAATCTAACTTAACCTGAGTTACGCTAAGGACAACACACACACCCATGCCCGAGGGAGGACTCGAACGTCTGACGGGGGAGCCGAGCGAACCGCGGCAAGACGCCATAGACGGCGCGGCTACCCCGCGCGGTGAGCGTGGAGGAAGTTACGTAGAAAAATAGGACAATGACAAGATTTGTGGATGTATATTGTCACGAAATTCTGACTCTTAACAATAAGGATGTTCTGAGAACAATATATGGGACATTACTTATTGAAGGATCCCCGTAAGGCCAGTCATCGGCAGGGAAGGATTCCTGAATAGAAATGGAGGAGAAAAAAGATCCTATGAACATACGTCCGGAAATGCATCGTTGCCACTGTAGATAGTGATGACTAATGAATGCTTCTCTGATCACGTGCCAAGTGTTCCTTATGTATAGAACGCTGCGTGATTTCGGCGGAGTAATGTAAGCAGCAGAATCGCCCGGTGGTCATGTCAGCAACAAGTCGAAATGGTTTATGTGTACGACTAAGCAGACGCAAAGTGTTTGTGTACGAACAAGCAGATGGAAACAGTCGAGAGGCAGTACCCGGTCCTCCAGATGTACAATGTGATAAAAAGTATCCAGATACGCTCAAAAACGCACGTTTTTCGTATTAGATGCATTGTTCTGCCACCTACTGCCAGGTACTCCATGTCAGCGACCTCAGTAGTCATTAGACATCGTGAGAGAGCAGAATGGGGCTCTCCGCGGAACTCACGAATTTCGAAGGTGGTCAGGAGATTGGGTGTCACTTGCGTCATACGTCTGTACGCGAGATTTCCACACTCCTGAACATCCCTAGGTCCACTACTTCCGATGTGATAGTGAAGTGGAAACTTGAAGGGACACGTACAGCACAAAAGTGTACAGGTGGGCCTCGTCTGTTGACTGAGGTGTCGTAATGTGTAATAGGCAGATATCTATCCATACCATCACACAGGGACTCCAAACTGCATAAGGACCCACTGCAAGTACTATGACAGCTAGGCGAGAGGGGAGAAAACTTTGATTTCATGGTCGAGCGGCTGCTCATAAGCCACGCATCACGCCGGTAAATGGCAAACGGCGCCTTGCTTGGTGTAAGGAGCGTAAACATTGAACGATTGAAGAGTGGAAAAACGTTGTGTGAAGTGACTAATCACGGTACGCAGTGTGGCGATCTGATGGCAGCGTGTGGGTATGCCGAATGCCAGATGAAAGTCCTCTGCCAGCATGTGTAGTGCCCAACAGTAAAATTCAGAGGCGGATGTGTTATGATGTGGTCGTGTTTTTCATCGAGGGGGCTTGCAACCTTGCTTTGCGTGGCAGTATCACAGCACAGGCCTACATTGGTGTATTAAGCATCTTCTTGCTTCCCACTGTTGAAGAGCAATTCGGGGATCACGACTGCATCTGAGCCGCGCTGCAGCTCGCGTTGGTGCTGTCTGTAGGTTTCCGCTATCCGCTGGAGGCCAGACGGCATCGTTTAGTTGGAATGGTTGCGGCGCCACTCGGCCATTTTTGTTGATAACTAACACAATTTTCTCAATCATTATGACATTATTATTTCTGAAATATGGTTTTCTGTTTCGGTGCAAGTATAAATAAATTACCAGAATATTCTTTCTTTCAGGAGTGCTAGTCCTACAAGGTTCGTAGGAGAGCTTCTGTAAAGTTTGGAAGGTAGGAGACGGGGTACTGGCGGAAGTAAAGCTGTGAGGACGGGTTGTAATTCATGCTTGGGTAGCTCAGATAGTAGAGCACCTGCCCGCGAAAGGCAAAGGACCCGAGTTCGAGTCTCGGTCCGGCACACAGTTTTAATCTGCTAGGAAGTTTCACAAATAAATTTTTTTTTGAGTATTTTCTAGCTATATTTAATGACTGTTGGATGCTGTGTGCTTAATTTTACGAAGTTGTGATTTCAGATCGTTCAGTAGAAAAGTGTGCCATCTCATATTCGTATCAATAACGCAACAGAATGTACGTAGCATAAACTATTGAAATATGCTTACCATTTAGGTAGCAAAGTGATCTACCTTAAAGATACAAAATAAATAACTGCCAATTTTTTCTGTACTTCTAGTCAAATTTTTTGTTGAGGATGACATGCTGTCAATCTTACCGTATGCGTCACAGATGTAGGAAAAAGTTCTGTAGTCAACCATATAGGAGCATGAAGTTCTTAAACGTACCGAAGTCAGTGGGGTAATTCGTCTACAACACCGAATGACAAACACCATCTTCAGAAATAGCACACATTGAAGACCTAACGACCTGGTTCCCCTCGTGTCACATGGAACATTTAGTACTTTACAATGTACCGAATACCCTTAGCTGCATACAGACGTTGATATAAGTCAACGAGGACAGTTGAAAATGTGTTCCTCGACCGGGACTCGAACCCGGCATCTCTTGCTTACATGGCAGACGCTCTATCCATCTGAGCCACCGACTGCAGGTACTTATCTCTGACACGCCTCCCGTGAGACCCACATTCGAAACTTATTGTCCCGCACCATATTCATAGTGCCCCTGCCCATCATACTCATTACGCGCGGCTTTACTGCCGATTCCCGTAAGAGTTCGGGCACTGTTTGTGCATCCGCACAGAAGAAGATGGTCTTATACATATATGCAACGGCCTAGCTGCAGTGGATACACCGGTTCCCGTCAGATCACCGAAGTTAAGCACTGTCGGGCGTGGTCGGCACTTGGTTGGGTGACCCTCCTGGCCGCCATGCGCTGTTGCCATTTTTCGGGGTGTACTCAGCCTCGTGATGCTAATTGAGGAGCTACTCGACCGAATAGTAGCGGCTTCGGTCAAGAATACCATCATAACGGCCGGGAGAGCGGTGTGCCGACCCGACGCCCCTCCTATCCGCATCCTCCCATGAGGATGACACGGTGGTCGGATGGTACCGGTAGGCCACTCGTGGCCTGAAGGAGTGCTTTATATATATATATAAAGTTGGTGTCTGTTCTTTCGCACATGTCCGAAAGACCAGATACCATCTTCATATATACATTTAGTACTGCCTGTGAGCAGTGGCCCGTGACGTCACAATGTTGCAGCATGTGACGGCATATAAGGGCGTGTATTTGAAATGTGTGTGAGACGAAGGCGTTCAAACAGCAGGTGTGTTGCTGGCAGTGGCGCTCTCTAGTGCTGAATTTCAATCTCAGGAACCCTGTTGGTGCCCTTCTTTGAATCGTTCACCTTAGTAACATTGTGGTTAATAAATAACAAAGTTTACTAGGGATTTAGGTTTTCTTAACGCAGGTATTATACAGGATGTTGCACAATCACTATTACAGGCATTTCGTAGTCGCAGAGGGGACTTAGTAGATAAAATATTTATGAGGAACTCATGTCCGGATATGCAACATTTCGGTGTAAAATTTCTGTATCGGATCACTTGCAAAGCTACTGCTTCATGGTACCATTTCCGACTTTGAGCGCCGGGCGAGAATATTCCGCCTGTTCCTGCCTCTAACGTCGCGCTGCGAGAGCTTCCTTGTTTGACCTCAGTGTCGTATTAGTCGTTGTGAGCGTCAAATCGTTCTTTGTCTCTCGGCGCACACTGTTTGCGATTCCATTTTAATGAGGCGTTGTCTTGCCCAGTGATGTCGTCCATGGCTCTCAGGAACATTCCACGCATAGGTACCGTCAGTTTTACTTTTGACGTCCACTCATCAGCTGCAGCCGATTTCGTTAGAAATTCGTGACATAGCGTACATCTGTAGGTACGATCAAGGTCACTCCAGAACAGGTTCACACGGCTTATTTCGATTCTGAATGGTATGTGTTCTATGTTAAGTTTCTAGACCCGCTTCAGACTGACAGGTTCCTTTTGCTCTCATCGCGATGGTTCTAATGGCATGGTTATTCTGGTTATTGCGGATGTGGAATATACGAATGCGTGTTTGCTCTTCTGCCCGAAGTTGATGACAGTTTCCTCAAGAATGTCATGCTTCATTTTGGGGATATGCGGAACATACGGCGGGAACTCTGTTCAGCTCAACATGTTTTACGAGTTTATAACGGAGTTCGATCTGTGGACATGGTGGTCAAACGGAATATTCTCTCTCACTTGCTGGTGTGTGTTTACCGGGTGAACCGTAAAATTACTGCTGGTTCACCAAAGGGTTTAATCTCAATCAGTACCCAAAACGCAAAGTGGAAGTAGGTGCCAAGGAATAACTGGTGAAATTACGCACCATTTTCAATAACACGCTTTATTCAAACTTGGTGCAAGACTTTACGATATTTAAAAAAAAAAAAAAAAGAAAAAGACCAACCATCATTTAACAAATAAGTCACAATTTACGATAGGAAAGGACATTTAAATTATTAAATTATTATAAAAAATTTCAAGCCAGCAAAAGGCAAGTACAGGCAAGCAATTTAACGTATACAACGCGACGCTGTATAATATTTAAAGCTCAGCTAAATTACAGGTGAATTTCACTCCATTCATTAAGTGGCGCAGAATCTAACTTGTCTGCAACATAAAAAGACAATCCTGTTTAAAAAAGTTCTCAGAATAGAAAAACCAAAACGCATGAGTCGTGCACACGGGGGAACAATCACAGTTAATAACATTAACATTTCCAAAATATACAAAAACAAATTTTACAAATTTCTGCCAGTTAACTTTCGGTAAACACACAAGCTCGTCAGGTAAGACTTGCGAACTTTTACCACATTCTCCTTTCAAGGCAACAAACTTTTGCATGGCAAAAAAACACTCTAAAAACCAACTACCGGTAAAAACACATAAGGACGTTGGGATAAAGCCTTAAAAGGTCTGGAATTGGAAAAACACACAACAGTTTTTGCTGTCTAGAAACAATATAAAAAATCCACTACGGCGTACATTAACAACCTTTCTCGATTATAGCCAAATATACATAAACACAAATTTACGTATGTTCCAGCTTCCAGATGAGCTGGAATTCGTTACGCAATAGACTAGTTCTTTCCACGAGGAAAAAGGAATTTTTCTTCTTTCTTAGAGTACCTTTTACACGTTAGTCTAGTAGTACTAGTTATGGCAGGCGAGAGAATGGATCAGGTCTTAGTGCCTTGCATTTTAAACAGTACAGCCACTGGTGCCTTAGACTTTCACGGACATGGCAGGGGCTAACAGTCGAATAAACCCGTAGGTAAGCTGGGAGAGGAAAGAAGCAATCCGAACCACAGATTTACTCTGGCTCCCCCTCCCCCCCCCCCCCTTTCGTCCTCAAAAGGGGACAAACGGACCATCCTTTCTAATATTACACCTTCCCGCGGGTGGGCAGATGAGAATGAATGGCGGGGAACCCCCCTAAAAATACGGCTGGTATAATTAACAAGAATAAGTAAACTGAATTCAATTAAACTTCATAAAATCTGTTAACAATCAATACACAACTTCTGGTGCGTTACGACTCCCAGGACTGAACCAACGCAGCACCTCCAAATGCTCTGCCGAGCCGCCCGCTGCCAGCCTTTTCAACGGACGCAGGAAGGCTTGCCGATTTTCAGAACCTCGTCGCCGGTCGAGAGCATACGGCTGAACTGCAGATTAGGCCCCTCGCGGACCCACGCTCAGGAAGATTCCTTTCGCGACGAGCAGTTAACGCCCCATACCACGGAGCCGCTGCTCACGTCGCTTACGCTGATGCCGCGGTCTGCGTACTGTCCCTCTAGCACCGGCAAAGAAGTCGCTTTTTGATGCCCCAACTGCCAACTCCGCACCAGAGCCCATACAGCCACTTCTTAAACCCACGCGAACAGCGAACGCGAACAGCGGAAAAGGCGCCACCGCCAGAAACGGAGGGCGACTGCTTCACGCTACGCGTTGCTGCGCTCTTTTCAAAGATAACTTTACTACGGCTCACCGGGTTCACATAATTTACACAGGACAAGAAGGGACCTGTTTTATATGTAATGAGAGTGGACACCTATGTACAAGTTGCCAGCGTCGTGTCACGGTCTTAAAATCCCATTACGAACAACCTAAAAGGGGTGCTTTAGCGGATCTGATTCCACAAGTGACAGCCATTGTGTATAACCACATTTCTGAATTGCAAGGAGAACCTTTGCTTGATGGTCCTAGCGCATTTCCGCCCTTAATCTCGCGTCGGGACTTCGTCACTGTAGCTTCCACGATGCCACAACCTCCACTTCAAAACAAGCGCAGACGGACGCAAAATGGTGAGGACTCAGACTTTTCCTTTTCGCTGCTCCACTCTACTGGAAACATTCCGGTGAAGGAAGCCTCTCCCCTCCCCGAATTTGGACCGGATGATAACATGTCGGTTGTTGTTCAAGATTCGAAAGCGTCCAACACTCCCTCCGACCTGACTCCCGAGACCGAGACCGCCTCTCCAGAATCACATGAAGATAGACTTGTTCCGGAGCTCCGTGCTGTATCTACGGACTTGCCAGACATCCCTGAGTCTGCAACGTATCCCCACCCTTCTTCTGCGCCCCCAGATGGAGAAAGTGTGCCAGAAGCCGCTGCTAATGGAAACCTGATCGGCCCAAGTGTGCTAGCAGCCCATGCGGTGACGGTAAAAGAAGGACCGTCAGTTTTTCTACTTTCTGTTGATTCCAAGAGCCGCACCAACCATATGTGCCTGCTGATTTCCGCAGGACCCTCCAAAAATGGTTCAAATGGCTCTGAGCACTATGGGACTTAACATCTATGGTCATCAGTCCCCTAGAACTTAGAACTACTTAAACCTAACTAACCTAAGGACAGCACACAACACCCAGCCATCACGAGGCAGAGAAAATCCCTGACCCCGCCGGGAATCGAACCCGGGAACCCGGGCGTGGGAAGCGAGAACGCTACCGCACGACCACGAGATGCGGGTGCAGGACCCTCCCACGTTGCCCCATATGGCAGTCACCCTCCCGCACAGCCGCAACAAACAACGTTTTCAACCAGAGCACGCGGCATCGCGGGAAAAGGAAAAGCAGAAAGAGGGTGGAAGAGAGGGACCCACACCTTTGTATTCAGATTTATCCGTTGACTCTGCCGTGGACTGTTAACGGTCGTTTGCCTTTCCATGAATGTGTACAGAATTACACTGCTGGCCATCGTAAATGCAACACCAAGAAAGACAAGAGCTAGCACAACACAATTTATTTCGTAGATAACATGTTGACCAAGTATCAAATGATTACGTTTACAGACGTCTGGGACATGTGGTTCCTGCCAGAATCAGTAGCCAGAGTAGCCGCCATTGTTGGAGATCACCGCTGCCACACGTCTCGGCATCGAGTCAAAGAGACGTTGGATGCGTTCCTGGGGTACAGCAGCCCAAGCAGCTTCCACACGTTGCCACAGATCATCTGGTGTGGCAGCTGGGGATGTAATCTGGGTCACTCGTTGAGCAACCATGGACCACATGTTTTCTATCGGCGAAAGATCCGGAGAGCGAGCCGGCCAGGGAAGCAATTCAATCTGGTTATTGACGAAGAACCTTTGGACAATGCGTGCCATGTGTGGTCGCGCATTATCCTGTTGAAATATGGCTGTGGCCGAGCCCTGAAGGTAAGGAAGGACAACTGGCTCCAGCACCTCGGATATGTAGCGCCGGCTATTTAAAGTACCGGCAATGCGTACTAGAGGCGTGCGAGAGTAATATCCAATACCGCCCCATACCATAATACCCGGTGCAAGACCAGTGTGGCGGTGCATAATGCAGCTGTCCAGCATGCTCTCTCCACGGTGTCTCCACACTCGAATCCGACCATCGTGGTGCTGCAGACAGAAGCGTGCCTCGTCAGTAAAGACAACGTCATTCCATTCTGCCGTCCACATCCGTCTGTCATCACACCATTGGCGACGGAGACGTCTGTGGTTCTGCATCAATGGTAGACGAAGCAATGGACGTCTTGCGGACAGACCACTCTGCTGTAAACGGCGTCGAGTGGTACGCGCAGACACTGGATGATGCGTTACAGACGCAATGTGCTGTGCTATGGTTCGGGATGTCACTGAGCGATCCGTCACTGCCATGCGCACAATTTGCCTATCAGCACGTGCAGTGGTGCACCGAGGTGAATGCGATCGACCACGTCGGTCCGTCGTACCCTCCTGCATCCAACGGTCACATATCCGCGTTACAGTTGTTTGGTTTCGTCCAACACGACTAGCGATTTCTCTGTATGATAATCCACAATCTCGGTAAGCCACTATCCTTCCTCTGTCGAACTCGGATACTTGATCAAAAGATGTTCGCTGTTGTCTACGAGGCATAACTGATCGTCTTGTGAAACAACCACAAGGTAAACACACGTGCCGAACGTACACTCGTCGAAATCGCCAAGCCTTAAATGGCGCTATGAGGTGGCGCCACAGGCGCGCGTGATATGCGTATGCGCTGAAATTCTAATCAGTTGCATATCTCATCGTTGCAAACCCATGGTGTAAATTTCACTTGATTCGGATGCTTCCTTCAGGGTGTTGCATTTATGGTGGCCAGCAGTGTAGTTCCCAGCTTAGACTTCCGGCACTGCTACAGCTTATTTACGGTTCAGGTGCAGACGTGGTGCTTTTTGAAGAAGTGTAATTTGACAATTTTTCTATTCCTAGTTTTTCTACTTTTTTAACGAGGATATAGTTTACTTATTTCGTAAAACTGCGCATAAATTCCTGATAGAGGGAGATTTTAATTGTGTTTCCGTCCTGTGTATCCGACCCATAATTTTAATTTTAGTAAGGAACTAGACGATTTGGTGCATTCTTAGATAATACGAGACGCGTAGATTTGTCACCAGGATCTGTCAGTATCCCACTCTCGTCAGGTACACGCATTTTACAGATACTTCCAGCAGCCCACTAGATCCCTTTTATCTTTCTGACTTTTATGTGGACAGCTGTTAGCGACAGACGTGATACCCCCTTGTTTCACTGATCACTGTGCCGCAGCTGTTAACTTTAAACCGCGTACCGCAACCAGTAAAACTGTCTCGCCTCGCCTGGATGCTGAACACATCGCTCTTTAAAGGATCCTTCCCTCGAGATAATCGTTCGAGAGGTTTGGGCCCGTAGCTTGCGTTCGCAGGGCCGTTATCCCTCTCTTATGGACTGGTGGTCACGGCATGCCAATCCTTTGCTCCGGAAAGCGTTAATGCGGTACGGTGCCGCCGAGACGGCGAGGGATCTCCGTCGGAACCAGGAATTTTATCATTCCATCTTGCGTCAACTTTATGACGGTGCCAGACAAGCTGCCTTACGGATTATGGACGTCCGCCATGTTAAGACGAAACTTCTTCAATTGAAGAGGCAACAACTGGAAGGACATAGGATTCGATCAAAACAACGCTCCTCCCTACAGGATGAACTGACCCCCTTATATCACCTTACCCGGTCGCGGACGCGCCGCAAACGAGCATGTATCACGTCCCTTACTGACAGCGATGGTCACATACTGACCGAAGTTTATGATATCACTGCTGCTAATATGATTGGCCCTGATGGTTTACCTCGCTCCTCGATTGGTCGGTCACTACCGCATTAAATGATGACTTTCTGAGTGACTTTACTTGCGATGATATACATCGCCTTACTGTTGATTCACCATCGCAAAACTCGCCGGGACTTGAAGGTATTCCTAAGGAATTTTATGCACACTTTTGACCTATAATAGGAAATACCATTACGTCACTGTTAAATGAAGTGGTCCTGGGAGGTCTCATTCATGACCCCTTCAAGTTTGGTAAAATCGTTCTAATACCATAGACAACTGGACGTCCAGGTATTGATAAACTCCGCCCGATCACACTGTAAGGCTGTCTGCCGGCGGTTAACAGCCTTTTGTCGACACTGCTAGAGAAAATCCTTGCTGTCCCCCAAAGCTGTGTGCTTGGTCGCACGATTCTGACTTCTGTAGTCGAATGCCGCAACGTTGTCTCGGAGGCTGCTGCAGCTTCTGTTTCCGGAGCCTTGCTTTTTATTGATTTTAGTAAGGCATTTGACTGGGTCAGTCACGGTTTCTTGATGCAGGTGTCCAAGGCGACCACTCTCGACCACAGTGCCTGTCGGGTATTATACGATCTTCATACTGATATTCATGCACTCCCCAGATCACAATTCGACGGAGCTTACCGCAAGGGAGCCCCCTCTCACTGTCGCTTTTGTCTTGTCCTCTTGTCTTTAGAACCTCTGCTTTGCCGTCTTGCTGATCATTTAAGCGGATGGAAGACATTACGAGAGACTTTATGGGTACGAGCGTACGCGGATCACAGAGTGGTACTCCTAGTCACGTCAATGATATATCTTTTCTCAAAGACACAATGGATTTCTTCTGTTCTCTCTCTAGGGCCTGCATTAATGAACGGAAATTACCTTGTTACCATTGCAGAGTGAGCCGTGCGTGGCTAGCACTCGTGAAATCTCTTATTTTACATCTTGTTTTTTTTTCGTGTTGCCACCTCGTTATATTAGCTTCAATTTCTGTTGCCACTGAGTTGCTGCTATGTCTGCCCGTCAGTGGCAGCAACAGCGTCTATCGATATAGGCCTCATGTGTTATCTTTGCTGCACTGCCATTACTTCCCAGTTGTTGCCGGTCGTCTAGTGCGTTGGAACGTGCCAGGAGGGCAGTCAGAACCTGCCAGTCGTGGAGTTGGAATGCGGCACTATAGTTCAATTCTTTTATCTTGGCGGCTCGCGCATGCCCGCCCAGACGCGGGAGATTGCTGCGTTGCCAGTTGCACACGACGCACGCGCCAATAGAAGCAGCGCCATAGTATAGCATAGTTCGCAAGCTTACGTTTAGGAGGGAGCGCGCAGTTCATGAAGTAAAGCCACCACGGCCGCGTTAACCCTTTCGCTGCTACAAAGACGTGCTCCCTGCATTCTGCGCTGTGCGCGATTTTGTCACTGCACTGCTCGCCTGCACTCTTCAAAATTTCGTGCAATGGTTTACTACATTTAATGCTGCATAATAACTGCGTTGAACATCGAAACAAAATTAAGTCATTTATGGGGGGAAGGAATCAGTCAAGAAGACGTGTAAAAATCAAATTTTTGGGCGAAATAGTTTTTGTCAAAGCAGTGGGAATACCATGTGTCTGCACAGGCGAGCAGTGCAGTGATGGCAAAATCGCGCACAGCGCGGAATGCGGCGAGCACGTGTCTGCAGCAGCGAAAGGGTTAATGAAGCACTAGAAATTTCAAAAAATTGCATTCAAACGAATATAATTCGTGAAGTAAGGCACTTCGATATTGTTTTTAAATAATGAAAGAAATTAAGCACCACACAAGGTTCGAACTCATAATCTTTCGCGTAGCAGCCCAACACCTTAACCGTTACGCTAACGCACCTCATCTGACTAAATAATGCCATGAGGACTATAACGCGTCACGCAAAATACTGACAAACACTGTTGGTATGACTACGAATTACTCACGCTTCGTCGAAGTACAATAGGAAATAAACAATTACGGCTGTTCTTTATTGCGGAAAAGCGGTTCGTGAGAGTGATACAAACACCTTTCCTTGCTATCGCCTGAATTAGGAGTCTTATTGCTTGTTTGGTTTAATTAATTAATAGAATATGAAGCAATTGGTATAAAGAATGCTTTTTCCAAACTTTCTATAAAAGAATGTCTGCTATCAAGACATTGCTTTTGTTCTATTACTTTATTTATGACTGAACGTTTCTAAAACTGAAGACTCTCGTCCATGCTCTACACTGCAGTCGAAATGTGGCAACGTCGTTCTCTGTTCATTGGCTGACTGTGTTTTGTGACGTCAGATGCGCAGAACGAACCTAAACTCGGCCACCAACATAAATGACGCACACTTTAGTTCAGTCAGGTTCGAGCAGCAGTGAGGCCTGGATGTCCATGGCTCACCCAACCGTTGCAACCCCGCATCATTTGAATGGGGGACGGTCTTTGTGGATCGTCGGTCGGTCGTAGATCGTTTATGGGTTGGTTGAGTGTGTGTGTATCGACTCCTGATTTGTCTTCGTGAGTGCACATCCATTGCTAAGTGTCGTTCAAGTCTTCGTGCAAATGTTTGTCGAACCGTGAAGTGTAGTTGGCGTCGTTTCCACTGAAAACTTGTTTTAAATGTTGTCGGAGTACTGGCAGTCAGTCGGTCAGTTTGGAGCGGATCAGCAAGCAAGCTGGCGGTCTCTGCGCAGTGTCGGAGCGTGTCGGGGCTGTCCGGACTACTATGAGGTTTACACATTTGAGCATAAAATTGTGGGTTTTCTGCCTGTTGAAAATTTACTGTCGTTGTTTTTAAAAGGCATGGGTCTTCAACTGCTTTAAGCTTTAAGGTTCTTATTTATCAAGTGTTACATTCTTTCAAGATAAAACTGTTGGCCTTCTGGGTGTTGAAAATTTATTGTAGTTGTGTTCTTCTTGAAATGATAGGACTTCAGCCGTTTTAAAATTTTGGATTCTTACTTATCAGGTCTTACATCACTTTAGCGCAAATAGTATTTAAAGTTAAAGGCTTTGGGTCTTCTGCCTTGGAAAATTGGTTGCAGCATATTTTACCAAAGGCCTTCAGCCGTTTGAAGTAAGGTTTGTTATTGGTCATCAAGATTGGGCCTTCTGCCCATTGAAAGCTGATCGTAGTTACGTTGTTTTAAATTTATGGGCCTCCAGACGCTTTTAAAAACTTAATCTGTCTCAACAGGCCCAGTCTTACATCGCTTGCCCTTAAATACTACTTAAGGTTAAAGCCTAGAGCCTACTGTCTAAAAAAAAAAAAAAAAAAAAATCTGTTGTATTTAATTCAAGGGCCTTCAGCCGTTTTAGAATTAAACACATTTTCTTTCGATAGTGCTTATACAACTAAATAAAGTGTAATGTTTGGAGTGTAACTGGCAGCCACTCATTCTGGCCCTCTTCTACAATCGCTACTACTTTTCCTGTCCTGCTGGTTTAGCAGGGCGTCTCACTGGCAGCAGAGCGTGGTTACGCTTTTGCTTGCCATTCTAGTTGCTGTGAACTTAACTCTTGCTTTTGTTTGTATATGGTGGTACCATATTGCTCTCGGTGCAGTATGACAGTGTCCGGGGATCGGGTGCTCAGGAAAGACCACTTTGTCTACGAGTTGGCAATAAGATGGCAACCGATTGAGGGAAGAGTTCCCGAATTGCTGGCCCTTTTGCAGGTTGCTGAGCTGCAGTTGGTTGACGTCACGTCAGTGGTGGTCGCTGATACAGGATCGGCGATTCAATTTATGAGGCTTTTAAGGACCCCGAGGACACTACTTGTCTCTTAGAGGGAACTCAACCTAGTGACAGTCAGTTGAATAGGGTGCGGGCGTAGTTAGCCCATTTGTAGTAGGTGGTCAACCTTTGATGGCCTTTAACATTCTTGTAGCTCCTTTCGGTAGTTCAGCTTCGGATTGTTCCTTAGATTGGTCATCTTGTGAGGCTTAGCTCAGCGCCTTGTTCAGGGTAGGGACGTAGAGTTGCCTGGGGGTATGTTTCCTGTGCATTATTGAAGTCCGAGTGGGTATCTCGCTATTTTCGTTGCCGACTTAGCAATGGTTGCGGGTTGGTCGTCTTGGGGGCTTAGTTCGGTCTCTTCCCGGTGTGACTGGTTTCAGGTGTGTGTCAAAATGACAGTATGACAGTGTCCGGAGATCGGGTGCTCAGGAAAGACCACTTTGTATACGAGATGGCTGCTAGTTAATTTCATTTCTGGATGTGACCCCCCGGGTTCATGTTTGAGGGGGGGAGGTTGAACCGTGTGTGGCTCGCGCTCGTGCCATCTCTTATTTTACATCCTGTTTTTTCCGTGTTGCCACCTTGTTGCCTCTGTTGTCACTGTGTTGCTGCCTTGTCTGCCCGTCAGCAGCAGCAGAGCGCCTGTCGATACAGGCCCCACATGTTATCTTTGCTGCTCTGCTATTACGTACCGGTTGCCGTCGGTCGTGGAGTGAGTTGGAACGTGCCAGGGCGGCAGTTCTGACTGGCCAGTTGTGGAGTTGGAAAGCGGACTGGTTCAGTCGGGTTCGAGCAGCAGTGAGGTCTGGATGTCCATGGCACGCCCGACCGTTGCCACCAAGCATCACTTGAGCCGGGGACGGTCTCCGTGGATCGGATCATCGGTCGGTCGTCCTGCTGGACGAAGTGAATTGGCTCGCCGATCGCTTATGGTTTGGCTGTGTGTGTGTGTATGTATCGACTCCCAATTGGTCTTCGTGATTGCACAGCCATTGCTGAGTGTCGTTCCAGTCTTGATGCAAGTGTTTGTTAAAATTGTGTGTGTAGTTGGTTTCATTTCCACTGACAACGTGTTTCAAATGTTGTTGGCGTACTGGCAGTTAGTCGGTCGGTAGAAGCGGATCAGCAAACAAGTTTCCGAGCGGCGCAGTCGGCCGGGAACGCTGGCAGTCTCTACACAGTGTCGGAGAGAGTGGGGGTTGTTCCGAGTACTACGAGGTTCGTGGCTCACCGACCCAGGACATGAAAGTTGAGTGGTGATTTTACTACCGAAGCTACGCCTGTTCACGTTGTCCCCTTACTTGGTGGTTCGCTCTTGGCTGTATCCCTGGCAGCAACAGCGAGTGTTCGAGTTGGAGAATATTTAGCTGCCGTGTCGTGGAATTAACTATATTTGTCAGTTTGAAATTCAAGTGGACCAGTGGAATTTTCTACCTTGTGGCCGTTAGTGTTCCGATTACCAACCATGGTAGAAGACGTAAATTCAGGGAGTGTCCTTTCCTCACCGGTTGTTGCTGTCCAACATGGTGTGTAGTTTTTGACAGCTTGATGTATTTTTGGTTATGAGCGGCGATGTCTGTAACGTTTAGGCTTTAGAATTCTCGTATACTGGCCAGTGATTAGCAGGTAGTCTTGTCGGTCGGTCCCTGACTGTCTTTAGGTTGTGTTGCTGGCGGATCGAGTATAGTTGTGCCGACTTCTTGTCTCACCTAAGCAAACGTTAAGATTTCAAGGGAAGACCAAAAAAGGGTTCAAATGGCTCTGAGCACTATGGGACTTAACATCTGTGGTCATCAGTCCCCTAGAACTCCTTGAACCTAACTAACCTAAAGACATCACACACATCCATGCCCGAAGCAGGATTCGAACCTGCGACCGCAGCAGTCGCGCGGTTCCGGACTGAAGAGCCTAGAACCGCTCGGCCACCGCGGCCGGCGTGAGGGCAGACCGAGCCCCATGGAAACTTCCGAGCACCGTTTCGTATACTGCCCTCTTATTAGTGCTTAGTTGTGTATTTTTAATGGCTCATAGCCGATGGTTGGAATTTGTATGTTTGCAATTGTGTTTTTATAAACAAAACCTTCAGCTGCTTTGAAAGTAAGTTTTTCTAAATTGGGCAAGTCTTACGTTGTCGGAAGATAAAGCTTGGGCCTTCTGCCTGATGAAAATTTATAATATTGATTTAAATGCATCGGCCTTTAGCCGCTTTACGTTTTAAGGATCCTACTTATAAAGTATTACACATTTTAGGATAAGGCTGTGGGCTTTCTGCCTACTGAAAATTTATCGTCGTTGTATTTTTCTAAAAGGCAGGGGCCTTCTGCCGCTTTGAGCTTTAAGGTTTTTATTTATCAGGTGATACATTCTTTCAAGTTAAAGCTGTGGGCCTTCTGCCCGTTGAAAATTTAATGTAGTTGAGATGTTCTTAAAATAATGGGCCTTCAACCGCATTAAAATTTTGGATTCTTACTTATCAGGTCGTACATCACTTTGGCTTAAATACTATTTACGGTTAAAAGCTTTGGGCCTTCTGCCTTGAAAAACTGATTGCAGTTTTTTTTATTTTTTTTTATTTTTTTATTATTATTATTTTTTTTTTTTTTAAACAAGGCCTTCAGCCGTTTGAAGTATGGTTTCTTATTGGTCATCAAGCTTGGGCCTTCTGTCTATTGAAAGCTTATTGTAGGTATGTTGCTTTAAATGTATGGGCCTCCAGCCACTTTTAAAAACTTCTTCTATCCGACTATTCAAGTCTTACATCGCTTGGCCTTTAATACTGTTTAAGGTTAAAGCCTAGAGCCTTCTGTCTAAAAAAAAAAAAAAATTATAGCAGTTGTGTTTAACTCATGGGCCCTCTGCCGCTTTAGAATTAAAGACGTTTTCTGTCGATAGTCAAGCGTAGAAGTTGCGCTGTAATGTTTGGACAACTAAATAAAGTGTTATGTTTGGAGTGTAAATGACAGCCGCTCATTCTGGCCCCCTTCCACCACAATTCCTACTACTTGCCCTGTCTTGCGGGTTTAACAGGGCGTCTCACAGGGTTTTCAACACGTTGTCATTCCATGGTCAGCGGTTGTTGATCGCCACAAATCGTCGGGAATTATCGTGGAGCACTGTCCGATGAAAATGGCTGCACTCAGTTGGCGGCTGCACTCAGCTGGCGGGAGGCGACGAACCCAATTCAAGGGGAAATTCGTGATCACGAACGCCTTTCCCTTAGTTTTCTTCACAAAGTGCGGATGTTAGATGCATAGATTTACAGGAAAATGCACTATTTTGCACAAATATTCCCGCTCCCGCGATTTGGCGCGCAAACTGCCCCAAATGTCCGGTCGTTTCCTTTGAAAAAGTTATATTTTTCGACTTCGGTACAAAGTGGTTGCAAACATCAAAGTGAATGCTTCAGTATGGTGTATGCGGCGTACCGTTTTAACATTTACTCGAGTTACTCACTTTGTTGCAAACGTGTTGCACCTTGTCTTTAATCGCCAAGGAATTGGGTAGCTCTTTTTTCCTCTGGAGCCTTCTCTCATTGTGCCATAGACACGGGTTCCCAGGTAGATGCCGTGTTTCTTGACTTCCGCAAGGCGTTTGATACAGTTCCCTACAGTCGTTTAACGAACAAAGTAAGAGCAAATGGACTATCACACTAATTGTGTGATTGGATTGAAGAGTTCCTAGATAACAGAATGCAGCATGTCATTATATATGGAGAGAAGTCTTCCGAAGTAAGAGTGATTTCAGGTGTTCTGCAGGGGAGTGGCGTAGGACCGTTGCTATTCACAATTTATATAAATGAACTTCTGGATAACGTCGGAAGTTCACTGCGGCTTTTTGCGGATGATGCTGTAATATATCGAGAGGTTGTAACAATGGAAAATTCTACTGAAATGCAGGAGGATCTGCAACGAATTGACGCATGGTGCAGGGAATGGCAACTGAATCGCAATGTAGATAAGTGTAGTGTGCTGCGAATACATAGAAAGAAAGATCCGTTATCATTATACAACATAGCAGGCCAGCATCTGGAAGCAGTTAATTCCATAAATTATCTGGGAGTAGGCATTAGGAGTGATTTAAAATGGAATGACCATATAAAACTAATCGTCGGGAAAGCAGATGCCAGACTGAGATTCATTGGAAGAATCCTAAGGAAATGCAGTCCGAAAACAAAGGAAGTAGGTTACAGTACACTTGTTCGCCCACTGCCTGAGTACTGCTCAGCGATGTGGGATCCGTACCAGATAGGGTTGATAGAAGAGAGAGAGAAGATCCAACGGAGAGCAGCGCGCTTCGTTACAGGATCATTTAGTAATCGCGAAAGCGTTACCGAGATGATAGATAAATTCCAGTGGAAGACTCTGCAAGAGAGACGCTCAGTAGCTCGGTACTTGTTGAAGTTTCGAGAACATACCTTCACCGAGGAGTCAAGCAGTATATTGCTCCCTCCTACTTATATCTCGCGAAGAGATCATGAGGATAAAATCAGAGAGATTAGAGTCCACACAGAGGCATACCAACAGTCTTTCTTTCCACGAACAATACGAGACTGGAACAGAAGGGAGAACCGATAGAGGTACTCAAGGTACCCTCCGCCACACACCGTCAGGGTCCGTACTGATTTTGGATGCCTATTGTTTTCGTAAATATATTTTTGCAAATGCCGTAATGGTCCACTTGCAATGGACATTCAGTACGACAATATGCTGATGAGTTATGCTCCATCACATTGCAAAGGTCGTAAAGCTTTGGGTACTGCCGCTTCTTGAAAACACCGGTATACTATTCTGAAGTTTTTAAGACATATTATGGGTGTCCACGTTAAGTGGAAAGATTTGTTTGTTACAAAGAAAAGGCATAGTTGATCAGTTCTTGGTTAAATCAAATCGTGGATAGTGTTTGTCAGTTTATGGACTAATCAGGCTGCGATGCTACCAAATATGCGAGAAAAAGTCTCTAGAAATCAGCCATAATCCTGGACTTGTAGAAAAGGCTGCGAACAAGTTTATGATTGATGCCGATATACAAGTGTCATGATGCGACGGATTTAATCTAGTGAGGAGCTAAGAAAATTATGCCTTATGTACTAGGGCGGCGAGTGTTCATCATAGGCATAGGACCGCTCGTGTTTTCTAATGCATCAACAACCGTATAAATAGGTAAGGAGCAAACTGTAACTGTTTGCTGAAGACGCTGTGGTGTACGGGGAAGCGTAGTCATTGAGTGGTTGTAGAGGGGAACAGAATGGCTTATGCAGAATACTTATTTAATGTGATGAGTGCAGCTTACCGTAAAGATATAAAACTGGAAGTCAGTACAGGTGGATGTGAAACACAATCTTACGATTTTCGAATGCAGTGTTAGTAGCGTGCTGCTGAAACAACCACGTCGCAGGAATATCTAGGCTTAAAGTAACAAAGCGATACGAAATGGAACGAGTACATTAGGAGGTTCCACCCTAAAACTTCAGTTTTTTCTACAATTAATGGGTGCTTCACATTTTTGCTGTGTTTACTCTTAGATCCCAAAACGATTTACTGTATTTGAATTAAAAGTGCGTCAAATAAATACTTGAAATGTGGACTTCGTGAAGGGCTATGGCACACTGACAGTTGCCCAAATGGCCAAGACAGTACCTGTTTAACAGATACTGAGAAGATGCACGTGAGCAATGACAATAAATGCAAATCATCGTTTGCACAATGCTGTTTGGTCCAGGTTACCAAAGGGAAACGGATAGTTTTGGGCCTTGTTGAAAATTTTTCTGATTTCACTATGGGATGTTTGAAGACTGAAGGAAGCAGGAGTCCCAACACTATTTTACCCCTCCTCCCCACCCCCCAACCACATAATATCTTCAATTCTAGACGTCGACGACGGAACGAGCAGTCTACGAGATGCTGCTTGGAAGAATTGACGAAAAATGCTACCCTGGTCTTAAAATTACAACAGAAGCCGGAAGGGAAAACGTTTGGTGCTGGTGAATTTTAATGGCTACCTGTCTTGTACTAGCATTCACTTTTCAATAAAATTTTAAATTCCATTTGCACCAAAGTTCATTTAATTTAAATTCAGTGACAACTATATTATCGCAGATATTAACCAATCTCAATGAAATTTTCGCATGAAGTAGTCTTAAATTACTTCCATTCTTCTATATATTAATGCTACAGAAGATGTAGTTATTGTGTTTTACCATCACATTTATCTACTGGTAATTAAAGAAAATTTAAGTTTGAAACTCGAAAAAAATGCTGAAAGGAAATTATTAATGTTTCTCATAAAATGCATATATAGAACTGTTAAAACATGTCTTGTGAAGGTATCTAAAAAAATCTGGGACGTGAAAACTGAACTCTGAGTTGTTTTCCAAAAATACGATTGAAGTCATATTAAATAATCAGGACTCAAAAACCAATGAATTTCTGAACTTCAGTGTACGGATGTTGTTACATTTTTACGTAGTGGATATGATTTTAAAATCGCTCTGAAATACGGAAGTGAAATAAAAGTTAAATATTTTGTGGATTCACCCATTAAGATTCGTAGTAGTGAAGGCAAACTGACGACTTGGAACTATTGGGAGAATTCTAGGTGAGCTTAATTCATTTCCAAAGCATGTAGCGTACAGATTGCACAAGTGCGACTCATTCTTGAGCACTGCACGAATTTTTAGGTTCATCACGATCTCGCTTTAGAGAAAGCTATCGAAGTTATTCAGAGGCGTGCTGCTATAGTCCGTAGATTCGATAAACAGGCAAGTATTACGGAACTGCACCATCAACTCAAATGGGACTTCATGTAGGGAAACGTCGTGGTAAAATTTACAGAACCGGCATTTGCAGCCGACGAGAATGATTCCAATGCCATCGAAGTACATCTCGTGTAAGGACCACGAAGACAAGATGAGAGAAATCGAGGCTAGTAGCTCCCTCGCTCCATTTTGGCGGGTAATAGGGAAATAAATGTCTAGTAGCGTTAGAAGATGCCCTCAGGCATGTGCCGTACGCTGGCTTGTGGCGTAGATGTAGATATCTACATGCATATAAAGTTGCACAACGTGATTCCAGATGAGATGAGCGGAAACATGTGCTAAATATGTTGTAATGCCAAACAAGACGTAGTAACGTATTGTAACTATAGTACTAACGTGGATACAGAGAACGACATACATGAAATTACAAGTGTGCCAGATAGCACATGAAGTTGGTGGCAAACGAGATTTTAAAATCGTAATAGCATTGCGAAGCACATGTAGTGAGCTACGCGTTCCACATATCGAACAATTATTACGGAAGATGGCATCTGTGGAGTTGCTGCCTCCTAAAAGCGAAAGCCTCGTGCTCGATTATAGCTTTGGAATATTTCATTGGTATGTGTGTGTGTGTGTGTGTGCGTGTGTGTGTGTGTGTGTATGATCGCAACAGAATAAGGGTGAAGAGGATATATCAATAATGGGATATGTCAGTGCAATACAGCCCTTAAGACGCTTCGAATTAATCAACGTCACAAAAATGGTTCAAATGGCTCTGAGCACTACGGGACTTAACATCTATGGTCATCAGTCCCTAGAACTTAGAACTACTTAAACCTAACTAACCTAAGGACACCACATAACACCCAGTCATCACGAGGCAGAGAAAATCCCTGACCCCACCGGGAATCGAACCCGGGAACCCGGGCGTGGGAAGCGAGAACGCTACCGCACGACCACGAGATGCGGGCTTCAACGTCACACAAATCTTCGAGACTGACAAGACCTTTCACCAGAACATTAGTATTCGAACGTTTTGTTTGAATGTATACCACTCTTGAATATTTTTATATTGCTTATGGACAGTGTCCTGGAACATTCTGTGTTTGTTGTATACTATAGCCCAGACTTCAGTTCTAGGCGTCTAATTCGCTTTTGGAACAACCAAGTCTATACGTGTCATTTATTATACACATCGCTACCATAGATAGATGATAACAGTCACCTGCTTTTTTCTTAATTCGTTATTGATAGTAAAATCCTGTTTCACGTGTACATCCCAGTCTCTTCGGTTTTTCTCAATTAACAATAATTGTAGAACCTTTAAGTGCTCGTGCTAAACAAGCCTTATTAACTAGCTGCAGACCAGACCATGGAGGCGACAGTCTGCGACAACCTATACAGGAAGTATGATTGACATTTGCGGATACGCCGTCTCGTGTGACTCGATGGATGTGGGACGTTTGAAGAGTGAAGAGTGACAGCCATCGAATATTCAGACACGCTGAACATGAATGACAGACTCTGGCTCGACTAATTGACAGAAACGCCGGTACGCTATGAAACAGATCACCAGATTAGCAGATTGACAGAAGAAAATATTCAGGGTAAAGGTTATTTCTCGCTTAATTAAACACATCCACGACCTTGTTCTCCCCAAACGCCCAAAGATACAGCGTTCTTTTTCTAAGGGCTTCCCCCATGGGAACATGCAGCTCTAAACCTCATTTCATTCACAGTGCATGTTTGTTCTCCCACGAAAACTTCCGTGCATAAGATAGACATGCAAAAAGTGCCGTCATGTTTTAGTGACAGAATTAATTCGTTTGACATATTAATAACACCACTGAATTTTATCGAAATGATGTAAGAAAATTTTTCTGGATTAAGAGTACAGAAAAATCTGACGAGTGACTATGGTAGTACGTTACTAACGCACTGTCTCGTCCATGGAGTTGTCTTCTACATCTACATCTACATTGATACTCCGCAAGCCACCCAACGGTGTGTGGCGGAGGGCACCTTACGTGCCACTGTCATTACCTCCCTTTCCTGTTCCAGTCGCGTATGGTTCGCGGGAAGAACGACTGTCTGAAAGCCTCCGTGCGCGCTCTAATCTCTCTAATTTTACATTCGTGATCTCCTCGGGAAGTATAAGTAGGGGGAAGCAATATATTCGATACCTCATCCAGAAACGCATCCTCTCGAAACCTGGCGAGCAAGCTACACCGCGATGCAGAGCGCCTCTCTTGCAGAGTCTGCCACTTGAGTTTATTAAACATCTCCGTAACGCTATCACGGTTACCAAATAACCCAGTGACGAAACGCGCCGCTCTTCTTTGGATCTTCTCTATCTCCTCCGTCAACCCGACCTGGTACGGATCCCACACTGATGAGCAATACTCAAGTATAGGTCGAACGAGTGTTTTGTAAGCCACCTCCTTTGTTGATGGACTACATTTTCTAAGCACTCTCCCAATGAATCTCAACCTGGTACCCGCCTTACCAACAATTAGTTTTATATGATCATTCCACTTCAAATCGTTCCGTACGCATACTCCCAGATATTTTACAGAAGTAACTGCTACCAGTTTTTGTTCCGCTATCATATAATCATACAATAAAGGATCCTTCTTTCTATGTATTCGCAATACATTACATTTGTCTATGTTAAGGGTCAGTTGCCACTCCCTGCACCAAGTGCCTATCCGCTGCAGATCTTCCTGTATTTCGCTACAATTTTCTAATGCAGCAACTTCTCTGTATACTACAGCATCATCCGCGAAAAGCCGCATGGAACTTCCGACACTATCTACTAAGTCATTTATATATATTGTGAAAAGCAATGGTCCCATAACACTCCCCTGTGGCACGCCAGAGGTTACTTTAACGTCTGTAGACGTCTCTCCATTGATAACAACATGCTGTGTTCTGTTTGCCAAAAACTCCTCAATCCAGCCACACAGCTGGTCTGATATTCCGTAGGCTCTTACTTTGCTTATCAGGCGACAGTGCGGAACTGTATCGAACGCCTTCCGGAAGTCAAGAAAAATAGCATCTACCTGGGAGCCTGTATCTAATATTTTCAGGGTCTCATGAACAAATAAGGCGAGTTGGGTCTCACACGATCGCTGTTTCCGGAATCCATGTTGATTCCTACATAGTAGATTCTGGGTTTCCAGAAATGACATGATACGCGAGCAAAAAACATGTTCTAAAATACTACAAGAGATCGACGTAAGAGATATAGGTCTATAGTTTTGCGCATCTGCTCGACGACCCTTCTTGAAGACTGGGACTATCTGTGCTCTTTTCCAATCATTTGGAACCCTCCGTTCCTCTAGAGACTTGCGGTACACGGCTGTTAGAAGGGGGGCAAGTTCTTTCGCGTACTCTGTGTAGAATCGAATTGGTATCCCGTCAGGTCCAGTGGACTTTCCTCTATTGAGTGATTCCAGTTGCTTTTCTATTCCTTGGACACTTATTTCGATGTCTTACAAGGGCCTGAAAACTAGTTTTGCATCCAGCCAGAAAGCGTTGGAGAACATATTGACCATAATTTTCGGACCTCAGAGTGATGAGGAATTATAACTGTAAACAGAAGTTTTGAGTTCTAACTGAGTAATTCATTCAGTAAAAGTTCACTAGCACAAACATAATAGTTTTTCTGATAATAATAATAAGCTCCCAATCATAAGCAGCATTGTCAGCAGTTCAGAGACGACCTGTACGGGAAGTTCCAAGTAAAATGGTCTGTCGGTCTGACTTTTAATCATCAGAATTTCTGGCCACAGAAGTGGAAAATAATCTCACTACTTGCGATGCGGTTTTTGTTAACATTAAGGGCGGCACGCAAGCAGTTAATTCCACGAAATCTAAGTGATCCAGGACGGTGAACAGTTCTCGCGAGTCGACTTCCTACTTCCACGGAATAAGCGTTTGGTAAGTCCCTGTCTCTGACGTTTTCGGAAGCAGAGCGTATGCCGGCGTTTGAGTGACGCGGGCAGGTTGATAGCTCGATGCGAATTGTCACTACTACTGCCTCTTTGGCTACATTTATATATATATGGGTGCAGCGGACGACCGAATGGAACATCTGCCGAATGGAACATCTGCTATCAACCCATCTAAATGATCTCTTTCTCGGACATTTATTACTTAATTACTTTGTCGTATAACAATTTACAGTCTACATAGTTTTTATACGAATGAAGTTAAGTTGGCTTTAGTTATTGAAAAAGTTTCAAATCGACTACATTTAAATGTTGCCGGCTAGAATGTTTAGAACGGAACCGACAGTAGAACATGACCTCAGAACTACCTCTTTAAGAGTCCTTGTATTGATTATTATTTACACTATTACACTAAAATCTTGAATTTTGGTGCAGATGTATTATTTCCATCATGTAATCGAGTGCCATAATTCGAACGTTCTATATAAGAATTACAAATGACGCTTAGTCTAATATGAAGGAGCACGTTTTTAGTAAATAACTTCAAAACTATTGGAGGTAACTTAATGAAGTCACATAGTTAACGTTTTTATATCATACTGAGGCTACATACGAATTGTCATCTTTCTGAGTCTCATATGCAGCGCTTTCAACTTTTGACCAAAATATTTCACTGGTCGAGTTGAGACTTGTAACTTTTGATAGTGACATACATTTGTACATTCTGAACAACTGTTACTAGATGCATAAATTTTACTTAAAACAACGTATTTAGCAAAACTCATTCACCTGATCATTCTGAGATTTCACAGTTTTAACCTTAATATATTGAAGCATATACTGACAAAGTTTGCAAAAGCTGTTTCAATTTTTAATTTCACTCTCAGACTATGGCGCAATACTTTGTACACTACGCATAGGCACATTATGATAATGAATCCCGGGACACTCTCATAATAATACAGCACTTCTATCGCCACAATGGGAAGATGACATCATGTCGTCTCTTGTCTGAAAAATATGTAAATAATTAATTTATACAATCATGTTATGTGAAGCAAGGCTCTGAATCTCCATATGAACCTCCAGACGTCTAACTTCTGTTGTCAAGTTACCCGTTTCCTTTAGCTACACTCGTTACATATTCCACAGTTACAATCATAGATACAGTGCCCACAATGGGCTGCACCTAATCATTAAATAAATATTTAATTTGGGAACAAATTTAATGAACATAAATTCGACTTATTACCTGACAAAAGCTCCTGTACTCATCCATATTGTGATATAACCCTCCTATATTCTGCATTCTATTTGTAAATCAGAGATCCATTGCTGGAAGGCGGCCTATACCTAACTTGTTGTTTCAGATGGAAGACAATTTGTTCATCATAACGAAAATTCTCGGAAAGGAAAGTTTGGTTGAGAAAGAACATAAAAATTATTTTTCACATCTATTTAAAACTGCAGGTATCCACTTTCAAAGGGATCCGTGGTATTAATACTGTCTTACCCTTGGCTCTGGCAGTGATGATGGAGGCCTGTATAAGGGTACTTCAAGCACTTAAACTGGAATGGTAATTTATTGGGATGATAGGAATTTGTGGTATTAATACTGTGTTACCCTTGGCTCTGGCAGTGATGATAGAGGCCTGTAACATATGCCTTCTCAGTTCCATGATGTGTAACCTCGTGTCATTGCACAATCATGGTATATCCAGGTTACGCATCAGTAAGACACCTTCAGCTCCAACTTGTAGGACAGCACCTTCGACAGCTATAATCAGTTTAGAAACTCTAGTGGGTATAAAGCTGCGTCAGCTCTTGTCATCATGTATCGATTGACGTGTAGGTGTTTACGTCACCAGGTACTTGAACAATAATTTTTTTATTGATGTTTCTCACCGTTTCATTCTTAGGCGCTGAGATAAGCCTTTAACATAACCACTCCTCGTTGCTCAAGTATTCATGCAAGCTCGGCGAAAACCTCATTGATTAGGTTATATCCGAAGTTAAAACGTCGGAGAAGCGGCTAAAATTTTATTACGCCTTCGAATCCATTGACATGTAGCCCTCGCCGATCTAGATGAGGTGGTCGTTGTAGAATTGGGCTCCCTATATTAGTTGACAGCTATAAACTTCGTATATGTGCCCACAGAGGATTTGAGGCACGCGTTGATCTCTTCTGCGGCAGCGTCTGTCGGAAATCACCTGCGAACAAAAGAACTACTCCACCCATCAGCATTACGTAACCACGGCTGCCTTGCAAGATTTGGTCGAGTCCCTCGGTTGCACACTTGTGTGAAATCATGCATCAATATGCACTGTTACAACAGAGCGGCAAGACCTTAACTCCTGCTTATATTGCAAGTGGGTGCTTCGTCACTCACAAAGCGCGGAGGAAGCATCAGCTCAGTTGGGTAGTTCTTCCTCCGCTGAGCAATGTCGTGGCTATCGCAGAGGTCGCAAAAGTTAGACTGACATTCCTGTCTTCGTGCAACTGGGATAGCAGCTAATTAAACAGGATCGTCTTGTCAGTGCCCCCACGTGCTTCCCAGAAATGAAGACCGCGTTCTCCGTTCTCCTCGAGACTCAGAGTCTTACTGAAAATGTGCCTTTGCTCTGGGAATAGCAGGGTCTCAGTTTGGGCAACATAGGCCTCGAAGGCTGTTGTGTTGTAACTGAGTCCCCAGAGTAAATCAGTGGCCAGCGGTCTTACTCGTTGTGGGGTGGGCAAGCTGAAATCAGACAGCCGTTGACCCACCGTCCAGCAAACTTTGTCCTCAATAAGCTTCAGCGCTTCGTCAAAATATGTCATCGCTGGCCGGTGCTGCCCCTTGGAACTGATGCGCGATTTCCTTTTATAATGCTGTTTTGTATTTATTCCAGAGTGTCATAGGGTTAGAGTCTGCGCTTGGTTCAACAGGATAGCAAACTTGGCTAATGACCAGCACAATAAGGCGACATCCATTGCAGCTATCAGCGGTCATCATTTTCCAAAAATTCCATTGCCACACATGCTTCCTGGAATGTGACTTTTTCTTCTCCGTCCACTGTTTCTAGGGCCTGGAAACTGGTGTGACCGAGGACACGGGTCAGAAGCAACCGCTCACAATAAAATTCAAATAGTGTTACATCTACGTTGCAAATTCGGCCCAGGACAACTGATGCCTTCACACTTCGCCTGCCTTCGACAGGGGGCCCTGCACACGACGTTTCCACTCTTTCCTTGACGCGTCCCACGTACAACATTTGGGCACATCGGCGTACAGCGAAGTTCTGGCGAAGTCGTCCATCTGGTACAGACGGAAAAATGCGGTGGGGGCATCAGTGGGCTGTGTCGCTATTAAATTGGCCCCCGTGAAGCACACACGTTCGCCGTTGGTAAAGTGTGTCGCTAGATGTGGCACTGTCGGGCGCCTCTCGTGAATCTACAAAACCAGGATCCGCCAGACAGCTTCGCTGCTGTTCATATCGACCAGCTCTAAGAAATCTGCACTTCATCTATTGGATCAATATTAGCGTAGCCATACTGTTGCACAATAAATATCACTTGTTCACTGCATTTGTTTATGTATTTGCAAATGTTTTTAATTGCCTTAACCGGGCTACAAAACTTCACATTAATGTCGGTTAAATATTTTGGAAAGGAGTGGTGAGTATGTAACGACCCAAGTGTTGTCCAACATCACTTGTTGCGGCATGCGTCTCACTTTCATTGTGACCGTAAGTACTCCGTCCTTGGGCGCTCTGCGACTATACAACGGACATCCATTCTCGTTCGTTTCGGTCTCTTTTAATAGTGGACGAGGATAGTTCTTGGAGCATTTCCTGTCCTTCATGCACAGCCAAACGTGCCAAGCGGAACCTTTTGTCAGAACCTTCAAGCAGCAGACGGCCAAACTTCGCTACGCACACACCAGGGATCGAGTATTGCAACCGTTACTCGCCTCCTATCGTTCGCACCCACGAGATGGATCATTGCTGGCGAAATTGCTTCACGGCCGCCGCCGTCGGACACTGCTCCACCTGCTCCACCCTCCTCTGCATCCGTCACCGAATGCAGGCCGCAAGTATCACTTCGCGCCGCGTGATATTGTCTCCTACAAGGTCTTTAGCGACAGCGCTCAGTGGGCGCGAGGCGAGATCGTCCGTCGACTTGGCGCTTGCGTGTATCTTATTTCATGTCCAGATGTCTTGCAGCGCTGACATCACCTCTGTCATGTGCAGGATGATATTTCAGTGCCTCTTCCGCAGATTCACGGATCCAGATGACAGCGCGGCCACAGAAGCCGTCAGAGGGTGTCATCACGACACCGCGGGACGACCTCATGGAGACGGAGCCTTCGCCACCTCCGCCTCCTCTCGTCCTACCGATGGAGCTGGACCCGCCCACACAGCTTCAGTAGTCGCCGCCTTCTTCATCTGGTTCATGACAGCGGGAGGTGGACGCGTACCCTTCTGGTCGTTTCCAGGTGGCGTTTCGGCCAAAGCGAAGGCCGGATGGCGGGGAGCTACCGGAAGCTGTACGTCCCCTGCAGCCACAGCTTCCGGTCCGGCCAATAGTTCGCTGACTAGGAGCGCCCCAATACAGGAGCGGCCTCCAGCGGAAGAGAATAGAAGCGCCGTTCCTGCCAGCCTCGGCCGGACAGTAGAAGACGGACACTAGTAGACGAAGGCTAGAAGAGAGCACTATAAGAGCTGTTACTTGTGATCCATATCTATTACTTGCATGGACACTCTATACAGAGAAAGATATTGTCGTCAATAGCTTGAAACACGTTCCTGTATTGCCAGTCACATTTATCGTAACAAAAACCATGAATTTGATTTGGTTGAATTGTTGTATAGCTATCTGAGAAAGCAGCATCCTTTAGGCACCCTATAAGAGACGAGTGGGCAGGACGCCACAATATCACTAAAATGCAAAGAGGATACAACGCTTAAGAATCCCTATAATATAACTATCTTCGACCATGTATGGTCGAAGGTTACAGTCCAATACACTTCACTGAAATCCAAAGAGAAAACAATGTGTAAGAATCCCGACACTACGACAGCTGAATATGCATTCTACGTCCTACGAAATATTTTCATGAGAATATGTTACATGTCTGGATTCCGTAGAAATGTTGGAACACGTGAGGCAATACTGACCCTACGACGTATCTTATAAAATAGATTAAGGAAAGGCAAACCTACGTTTCCAGCATTTGTAGATTTAGAGAAAGCCTTTGACAATGTCTGAAGGTGGCAGGGGTAAAATACAGGGAGCGAAAGGCTATTTAAAATTTGTACAGCAATCAGATGGCAGTTATAAGAGTCGAGGGGCATGAAAGGGAAGCAGTGGTTGGGAAGGGAGTGAGACAGGGTTGCAGCCTCTCCCCGATGTTATTCAATCTGTATATTGAGCAAGCAGTAAAGGAAACAAAAGAAACACTCGGAGTAGTAATTAAAATCCATGGAGAAGAAATAAAAACTTTAAGGCTTGCCGATTACATTGTAATTCTGTTAGAGACAGCAAAGAACTTGGAACGGCAGCTGAACGGAATGGACAGTGTCTTGAAAGGAGGATATAAGATGAACATCAACAAAAGCGAAACGAGGATAATGGAATGTAGTCGAATTAAATTGGGTGATGCTGAGGGTATTAAATTAGAAAATGAGACGCTTAAATGAGTTTTGCTATTTGGGGAGCAAAATAACTGATGATGGTCGAAGTAGAGAAAATATAAAATGTAGACTGGCAATGCCAAGGAAAGCGTTTCTGAAGAAGAGAAATTTGTTAACATTGAGTATAGATTTAAGTGTAAGGAAGTCGTTTCTGAAAGTATTTGTATGACTTGTAGCCATGTATGGAAATGAAACATGGACGATAAATAGTTTAGACAAAAAGAGAATAGAAGCTTTCGAAATGTGGTGCTACAGAAGAATGCTGAAGATTAGATGGGTAGATCACATAACTAATGAGGAAGTATTGACTAGAACTGGGGAGAAGAGAAATCTGTGGCACAACCTGACTAGAAGAAGGGATCGGTTTGTAGGACATATTCTAAGGCATCAAGGGATCACCAATTTAGTATTGGAGGGTAGCGCGGAGGGTAAAAATCGTAGAGGGAGACCAAGAGATGAATACACTACACAGATTCAGAAGGATGTAGGTTGCAGTAGGTACTTGTAGATGAAGAAGCTTGCACAGGATAGAATAGCATGGAGAGCTGCATCAAACCAGTCTCTGGACGGAAGACCACAACAACATGTTACATCATTACGGAGCTCAGCGATGATTTCGTTCTAAAGTAATATTTCTGTACTTCCTTTGTTTGTTAAAACAAATCAATATGGGTGTTGGATAAACGATAATTTTCAGATTTAAAACTGTGTTATGACACTATTCCTTTTCAAGGCAACAACTCCTTGGAACGCTTTGTTGTAAATAAATGTCATTTGAAGCCATATTGGCAGTAGCAGCCATCACAGGCTGCTAATACAATATATGAGGTGCTTATTACCATGTGTTCAGAGTAGCCACACGACTAAAAACGTCTCATTATGAAGGTGAATAGTGTTTGAAGACAGTTCGTGTCCTACTGCAGACAGTTTTTTTTTCCTTTGCGTTTGTGAGACATTATGAGAGTTTCTTATTCAAAACTGAAATAGTTGCTATACTGCTTCTCACAATGTATAGTTTTCTATTGTGAGTCCGTTGATTTCCGAAGGTGTGGTTGGGCAAATAATAGCCTGAAGCGTCGTCGTAATTATATCAGTTTGTAATAAGAATTGTGAGTAGCATTTTATAAACACAAAGGCTGAAAAAAATGACTGCAGCAGGACGCGAGCGGGTATTTTACAATCCAGTTTGGTAATGTGACATCTCTAACCGTGCAGCTGTGCAGAACATTCTGGTATTGTTATTTCATCTGATGTATTAGCAGCTCGTTAAAGCTGTTACTGCCAATATGGCTTTAGCTGACGTTTATTTACAGCAAGTCGTACCAGAATGTTGCGCCTGTGATAAATATTCAATGAGCTATTGCCTTGAAATGCAACACAGTCAGAACACTATTTCCATTGTGTAAATTATCGTTTACGCAG
Source organism: Schistocerca americana (assembly GCF_021461395.2). Taxonomy (NCBI): domain Eukaryota; kingdom Metazoa; phylum Arthropoda; class Insecta; order Orthoptera; family Acrididae; genus Schistocerca; species Schistocerca americana. Next base: position 70,150,118 of record NC_060125.1, read on the forward strand.
CGCGCTATTTCATTGGCCTCACTGTTGTGTCTTTTCATTGGTCGTTGCTTGGAGCACAATTATTATTCCGTGTTTCACGCTATATGCTTCAAATAATAAATATCTTGAACTACATATTTTTAAAAATAGCCTATGTGTTAATCTCCACGTCACATTTCATCCAAGTCCGTCCAGCCGTTTTAGCGTGATGCATTGACAAACATACACACAAAGTTTCGCATTTAAAGATGGGGTGTCAATAGCGTTGTTCCGGTTAAAAAAGTGTATGTTTGCACAAAAATTACACATTCTAAGTATTATTACAATCTGTTGATTGACTAACAGTACAAACCCATTTATAATTCGGTTTTTCCCATTGCGTAGCAGGAGTCAACCCAAACAATTGCTGCTCGTCACGTTTTTTATGCGTCGTCCAGTGTCAACAGAAAGCGTCGGTTTGTTTCCCATTTCAAATAAAATTATTTTTAAGTCGGAATTTTAATTGTCTGTTCGATAGAACGGTTCTAAATTTGTCTAGTTCGATACTCGTTCTATTGATACGTATTAACAGGAACAGTAAAACACGAATAAACAGCAATCCAGCAGCAACTCGGTAGCGCTACCTGGTGGGCGCCGTTGGTGTTAGAGTTTTTCTGTCCGTGTTAAAACATATCGGTGAAACAAATTTCGCACTTGACTAATCTGCGACCGCTGTATCTAAAGGGAACGTAAAACTTCGTTTTAAAACACATTTTGTTGGAACAGGAGACAAACCGACGCACGAAAGACGTGACGAGCAGTATTTGTATGGACACGTTTTAGCTACACAATGCAGAAACGAAACTGCAAATATGGAAACAAGCCGACGCCTATCGTCTGAAACCGTTCGTCGCAAGAAGGATGTGCTGTATAATAGTTGTTGGAGGTGACTGCAGCTACACATTACAAAATTAGAATACCAAATAGCTTCTGAAATACCAAAGAAAACGTATCTAATGACTCTTAAGCGGCTCATCCTACATACGCTTAAATGAAACTCTATATACAATAAACTGCCCAAGGAGATTTAAAAACTAATATGGCTCTGAGCACTATGGTATTTATCTGAGGTCATCAGTCCCCTAGAACGTAGAACTATTTAAACCTAACTAACCTAAGGATATCACACACATCGATGCCCGAGGCAGGATTCGAAACTGCGACCGTAGCGGTCGCGCGGTTCCAGACTGAAGCGCCTAAACTGCTCGGCCACAAAGGCCGCCTAAGGACATTAAATCAGATCACTAAAAGAAAATCATTTAGAAGGCAATTAAGAAGTATCTGCTAGGCAATACGGTGAAGGATTAGCTAGATAACACATAGTAAGCATCCGATTAATGTGTGCCATATATAAGTAATAATAACGCTAGTTAAAATATGATGCTAATCATTGAATGCTTTCACAGTATGTTTATTCCTCTTTATTTTCTATCTTATGAGGAAAATGTTGTTCCCAAAAGATATTCAGTGTGTAATACTAACACCTTGTCCTCTTACTTAGCTCAACATCTTACTCTTTATAGGAGATTTTTGTGGTGCACGCAATGGAAACTAGAAGTCTTCGCTGTGCTCCTGACATCAGCTCATAATGTGTGTAGAGCTGCATTAACAAACAACGTGTTACAGTGTGTGTGGTGCGTTCAGTGACTTTGAGTGAGGTATGTATTGACAGTGTAGCACTAGCCTTTTCCATTATTAAGTAACTCCTTTGTCAAGTGGTATTGTACACAATGGATAAACCCAATAAGTAGCGCACTGTTTTAAACAGAATTGCCATGCATTTTAGAGGATTTATGCTTTTGAAAGTTGTTTGAAATTTGATAACTGACTTTTATGTACTTTTCAGCACTGATTTCAAAAATGCAATCCATTTTTTTCTATCATGTCAGGATTTCTCACAAAAAAGAGAGTATTTTGGGGTATAATAACAAAAGTTAAGCAATTTATCACATTTTTTCCAACGTTACAAAATTTTATTTTATTTGTAAATCATTTTCTAAACTACACCCAGTACACTTCCATTTCTCTATAAGTTCATAAGTCCTCATAATAACGCTTTCGCTTTCTGTCGAAGCTTCTTTTATTGCTTTTCCGGTTGTGGACTCACTGAGGAGTACCTCTTTCATCATCCAGCAGTAGTCCGCTATGATGTTGACATTCCATCTTCCTTGATACCTTATTTCCATTTCTTTTATGTCTTGGTGGGATCTTTCACCATGCTCTTCACTTACATCACCAAGATTTGCAGGTAAGTAGTCAAGATGTGAGTGGGAGAAAATGAACTTTAATGCTCATGTTTCAAGCCAGCTTCTTAAAGTTGTCGAGTACTGGATCTCTTTTGTTTCCTAGGAAACCGGTAACAAGTAATTTAAAAGATGTCCATGCTGCCTTTTCTTTTGTTTCCATTTTGTCCACAAAGTTGGGATCTGTCATTAGTTTTATAATGTCTGGACCGACAAACATTCCTTCCTTTAGCTTTGCCTCGGATAAACCAGGAAACTGTCCACAAAGATATCTGAAACACATCCCTTCTTTTGGCAATGCCTTACCAAATTGTTTCATCAGCCCCAATTTAATGTGAAGTGGTGGAAGTAACACCTTTTTGTGATCCACAAGGCTTTTCCTCTCAATATTTTTAACCCCTACCTGTAAGGTTTACTCAAGGGCCAAGCTTTTTTTATGTAGTGTTGCTTACTGTGTCTACTGTCCCATTCACAAAGAAAGCCAGGGAACTTTGCATAGCTACTTTGTTGACCAAGCAGCATTGAAATCACTTTTAAATCACCACATAGCGTCCATTTGTGGTCTGAATAGCAGGTTTTGCTTAAAACCAGTTCAGGGTTTTCGTAACATTCTTTTAGGTGAAGCGAGTGTCCAACTGGTATAGAAGCATACTTACTACAATTGTGTAGAAGTAATGCTTTAAGGCTTTTTTTTTTGAAGAATCAATAAAAACTCTCCACTCATCAAGAGCATATTCTATTTTGAAGCGTGTCACAAGTCCAGGAACATCACTACAAAACACCAGGTTACTTCTTGAGGGAAGCCAGATACAAACTCCTTTTACCAAAAAATGGATGTACCCGGAGCCAACATATATTTATCCTTCAATATAGATCCTACAACCTTTACCGATTCTTTAGAAAGGCCTAGGTCTCTAACTAAATCGTTCAGGAATGAGATTTTCACTCTGCAGTGGAGTGTGCGCTGATATGAAACTTCGTGGCAGATTAAAACTGTGTGCTGCGCTGAGACTCGAACTAGCAGGAGAGCTTCTGTTAAGTTTGGGAGGTAGGAGACGACGTACTGGCAGAAGTGAAGCTGCGAGGACGGGACGTGAGTCGTGTTTGGGTAGCTCAGTTGGTAGAGCACTTGTCCGCGAAAGGCAAGGGTACCGAGTTCAAGTCTCGGCCCGACACACAGTTTTAATCTGCCAGGAAGTTTCGTTTAAATCGTTCAGTTCAGATTGTTAGAATGGAATGGGATCGGTTGTGCCAGGATCGTAGCAATCTCTGTCTTGAGAATGAGATTTTCACTCTGCAGCGGAGTGCGGACTGATATGAAACTTCCTGGCAGATTAAAACTGTGTGCCGGACCGAGACTCTAACTCGGGATCTTTTGGGCACGTTCTCTACCATCTGAGCTACCCAAGCACGACTCACGCCCCGTCCTCGCAGCTTTACTTCTGCCACTATCTCGGCTCCTACCTTCCTTCCTTCGGGGAGTGCTAGTTCTGCAAGGTTCGCAGGAGAGCTTCTGTGAAGTTTCGGCACCAGCGCTCCTTCCACCGTCATAAATTGGTAACAGAGCTGGGTGTGGTGGGAGGCGCACATAATTGGAGTTTGTAGGAATTGGGGGTGGGAAATGGTGACTTTCAAAGTTTATAATTTCAGTAGATTTTAATAAGTTTTTTTGCGTCATTTACTCGGTTTTTGGTTATTAATTGTTGATAAGTGTTCCAGAAAGTCTGCAGGGAAGGTGCCCATCATCACCTAATTCCACGAGGTGGTACTTATTTATTAGTAACCAATCAGAGGGTGAGATGTTTCTGGGGACACAGCTGAGCTGGAGCACGGGTTCCACACTGTGACCCAGCTTACTTGGAACCCGAAGGTGCGTAACTCTGTCGCCAGAATTCAGTGTGCACTAGGAGATCTTGTTATGCTAGCGTGCATTTTTAAATGGCTGAACATGCTTGCAAATCAGTACAGTTAGGGCATATGTGCCGCATTATCATCATAGGGTTTTGATCTATGTAGTGTCAACACAGAGGATATAAGCTGGTAACAGGTACGGAAGTTAGTTGGTGAGTTGGTTGCGAGAACATAGAGCATAATCACTTGTACCAGTTACAATTATGTGGAGCGGGGAGCATTATATGTGAAGGATGAATGGTGGGACGTGCTAAATGAGATCCAACGCAAGGGCAGATGGGTGCACGATGAGGCCACACATCTGCAGCAGAACCTCGTCTGTCTCATTCGCCGCCGCGCCCTGCCCAAACTTAGCTGTGGACCCAACACATGGTGAGCAAACTAGCCTAAAATTCTGTATGCATCTCTCTGGATACTTTATTAAATTAATTATCCCTTTAGCAGGACTGCTGTAGGAAGTGGGAGTACCGTCATTAACACGCAATAAGGAAGTTGCACTGTCGCTGCATTTTCTTTTGGAACTGCAGAATCGTGGTGAAATATTTGCTTTGGGTGGTGCTCAGCTCTAACGAATTGTGTCTGATGGAACTGGGTGTTCTGAAAAATCTTTGAAGCTCGTGATGCGGAAAAATTTTTCCTTTTCTTAATTTAGGCATCAAAATGTAGAAACTATTTATCTGCATGGGGACGCCATTACTTAGTAGGACAGAATTACTTTGGTGTGCAGCGGCATGATGAGTTATTGGAGAATTACATTCAGGTGGTGAAGGGCATTGTTAGAAGCACATCCTTAGATTTTCAGGAGCGTGGGATCCTTTATAATATTTTGCAGGGAAAGCACACAAGTGATAGGTCTAGGAATCACTTTTGTGAACAATCCAGAAACTTCCAGCAGTAGGAAAGACTAATTTTGGTGGTCTAGGCACATGCCATCACAGTGGCACTCGCATAGGGAGTGGGGTAGAAGGTCAAAGCTGTATGTGAATGGTACGTCAGCTGAGATATCACACGTTGTATTAGGGGTTACAGGTGCCAGGTTAATGGTCACTTGGCGAGAAACTGCCCACAGGATTGTGATGATAACAAATTCAGAGTGCCAGTCGTATGTGTGAATTTTAATAGAGAACGTGTATACGCAGTGTTGGATTCCATGAGTTCTCCTGGCGTTCCTAAAGAATTGGTCTCTGGCACATCCTGCAACATAAAAATTTCCTGAGCTTTCTCGCGAGAGACTGTTATTTAAAATAGCAAATCCTGGGGAAGTGCAATGGTTCGTTTTAAGGCGCAGCTTCAAAATCTTACCTGTGTCATTAAAGTCAAGGTGCCACGCAGTTCGTCGACATCCCTATTCTGGCGGTGAATTTTATCCAACATGTCGGCCTGACTCCCGACTGGAGGAGAGGCAAATTTAATTTTCATTTCCACAGGGTGTGCACGTATGACTTTGTAAGAATCGGTTGCGAGGAGGGGCCGACAGGCAAACGTGACTGGTTATGACGGATGCAGTCAAGAAAGATGGTTATGTTTATAGTAATTTATCCCCTTAACTGGGTTTTTGGCCCCACCAACTATGTGGTCAGCTTTGCCATGTCCTGTCCGATCACTTGGGTAAATGGGAAGAATATAAAATAGAACTTGCAGACAATATCCCAGCCATATCAGCTCCCTCCATTTCAAGCAGCTTAAAATAGCAATAGAGTAGAAGTTATTAGCACGTCTAGGTCACCGAATTCTTTTCCCATATTTTTTACGCCCAAGGGGCAGGATAAGGTATTGCCCATTATGGATTATCAACACTGAAACGAAAAAGTTTTTCTTCAGTTTCTACCAGTACCTAATCTTTATAAGAGTTTTGGGTGATTTCAGGAGCCGAATGTTTGTACTACTCTCACCCTGATTCAGGCCTATTACCAGATTATGCTAGCTGAAGAATAAAGAGTCGTAAAAGCTTTGACCACCTGCTGAAATCTTTAGCACAGCGGAGTTCCGCCTGGGCCGTCTATGGCGCTCACCGTCCTCTCCAGAATTTACGGTAAGGTTTTTTCAGGTTTGAAGTGTCAGTGTATTTACGTTGATAATCTGTTAGTTTTCAGTGAAAGTTGTGACGAACATCTTCACCTTACTCGAGGAGTTCTGTTGCGTCTTTTCGGGGCTGGATTCACTGTGAAGCCATCAAACGTGAGGTGCGCGCAACCCGAGGCTCTTAATCTCCTCTCAGTGTGTCCGAATAGTCCAGAGCCGCACTGAAGCGATTCAGTTCTTCCCACTACGTAAGAATATTATGGGGATGTCTGATTTCATTGGTATGATCCATTGTTTTTAAATTTATTTCCAACCGTGCTTGCAGTTAATTAGCCCTTGCTTTTGTTAGTCCTTGCTTTTAGACGGCTCAGATCAATAATTTCCCATACATTCTGCAAGTTGACTGTATTTCTGTAGGAAGATTATCTCTGATTAAAGCAAACAACGAAATAACGAGAGAGCAATCACACACCCTTCCTTAATGTCGGTAATGGTATGTGATGGCTCCCCAACAGGAACCGCTGCCAATGACATTTGCTGTCATATATGTGTACAGAAATTACAAGATGACAATAAACTTCTGTGTAAAACCGATACGGAGCTAAAATCTTCCGTAATGCTACACAATTTCTGGAGTGAAGTACCTTGGTGAGATTAATGAAAGATACGTGAAGAGGTCTATTTCGCTCCCTAGAATGTTCCTGAAGCTGATGAGTTGTGAATATAGAATATATGATTCCTCTTGAACACCTAAAGCCACACTTGCTTTCGTTTAGTAATTCCTCCACTAAAGGGGTAGCACGATTTTCGAGAATTCGAGTAATCAGCTTTCACAAACCAGACAGCAACGATCCAGAATGAGATTTTCACTCTGCAGCGGAGTGTACGCTGACATGAAACTTCCTGACAGATTAGAACTGTGTTCCCGACCGAGACTCGAACTCGGGACCTTTGCCTTTCGCGGGCAAGTGCTCTACCGGTCCCGAGTTCGAGTCACGGTCGGGCACACAGTTTTAATCTGCCAGGAAGTTTCAGACGCGGTAATATTTGAATTTTTAGCGATCTGCTTTCTTGAAAATGGGAACCACCAGACTATTTTTGAAATCAGGAGCCACTTCTTCTGTGTCCCAGGTCTTACGAATGAGTTCCTGCAACTGTCTTGCGAGTTGCTCAGCACTTATTTTGTAGGCTTCCATTGGTTTACCATCAGGACCAGTGTCCTTCTGCTGCTTTGCTTGGTTGACAATAAACTTAGAATCATCCATTGTTGATGGGGAGCCAAGGTTTTCTCTGATGGGCACTCGTTCTGCTACATAGTCATCATAATCTAGACTGCGGGCATATGTATTTATAACTGTGGCTTGTCTTCTCAAATTATGTACAAGTCTTAACGTCACAAGATATTCACTATGCTCAGTTGCAAGCTCTAACAGGTTCCTGACAAACCAATTTTTGATAGCAAAGCGCAATCTCTATGTTGGTTGCTCAGGGGTAGGTTTCCAGGTTTCCCCTTCCAGCTGTATCCCATACATAGTTCATTCAATTGACACTCATCAAGAAGCCAGATCTCATGAAGCTCTTCTACATTAGAATTACATCTATTTAACACTCCGCTCACAATAGCTACTCTCGTTTTGGGTCTCCCATTTACCAGGTTTGCTATTAGTGTTCTAACATTCAAAGTCCCAAAATATAATACCTTATTTGTCAGACTGCACTGAGGTGATGATTGATACAACCGGATGCGTCTATTCATTCAGTACTGAAAAGTGTGTGACCACTATTAAGGTACACTCGACAGCAAAAAAGTGGGTCATCCCTGAATTCCAACGTGTAGGCTGCACCTGCATGTATGCAACCAACATGGCATATCTGTGTTGCACATAGTCGCAACCCTCCACAGTACAGTCGTTGTAAAATACACAATCGGTACCGCTAGAGACTACTAGAGAACACCAGTCTTTATGACAGTCCGTCCAGATGTAAAGTAACACCACGATAGTACAGAAGAGATCAAACAGTCCTTAACGTTTGTAAACTAAACTTAATTACAATAAGTGACATTTCAAATGTCATGGGAAAACTAGTTTTGTCGCATAAATCGTTCAGTAATCCTTAGGCACAATTAAATATTTAAGACAGTATATGGATTTATAAAGGTGTATGGCAATTGGAAACAAGTTTTTTGGTGTCTAAAAGGTTTACACAACACATGCTGAACGTCATTCAACGTTCAACGGGGAGTGGTTTCATATCAACTTTATGTAATACTAAGCAGTTAAAAGAAAACGTGATTAACGGCGGCAACCACTCTACGGAAATCCCAACATTAACAGCGAATCACAAGTAATATCATTGTTTACATTACTCATCAACAGTTACTTGTACACGAAGTTGTACTTTAAATGACATGACCAACGTCTTCGTTCTGGATCCGGATGCAAACCAAAAATGTAAAGCCATTGTTAACCAAGCAAAGCTTTGTGCCTTATCGAGACTCGATCACTAGGCAGAAAGAGGCGTCAAATATTGACGTTTGCACAATTATGAGTTATCAATTCTCAACTTGAACGTAAATGACGATAATGTTTGTACGAACGCAGGTACCCTAACATGACAGTTACCTTCTTGGTAATTAACCTCGAAAGACGTTGTATAGTGTTGTATTGTCAAGGAATAAAGGATGCACATGTTTAAAATTGAAATGCCATCATATAATGCTGGGGACAAGGATGCGAACCGAGCACCTAATCGGATTGTTGAATAAGTACGTAAAATCAGAATGTAGATATCACAGTTTGTCACCAGTAGTGTGGTTGGAACCTTAAATGACGACTGAAGTTGTATTGCCTGACCGGGATTCGAACCTGGCACCTACCGCCGTCGTCGTCTAACCAGGAACAGACAAGAAATGTCCAATGTTGGTCCACCATCGGAGAGATGTGCACACGTTTAACTAGAAATAAGGTGACGAAAACGTCTATGCTGACTGAGAGTCGAACGCCGACAAATGGTTCTGAAGACACGTTAATAATCAACCTCATATTCAGTAGTAGCTAGGAGTAGCATGTTTAGTTGCAAACCCTAAGGCCTTACTCATCCCTAGTAACGTGTTGCCTAATATCTGCGATATCATGATGTTAATTTACAAGTGGATTGACTGCCGTAAAAAGCAATGTTCTCTCGTAGTCGTGTATCATTGAGATGTAAATGAAGTGCCTCAGCAGAAAGTAATTTCCGTCGTGCAGCACGTATTGTTTCAAGGACACTGAGTACATGTTAGAAGTGCACAAAACGTGTTTTATATACTAAGTATATACTATTATTTAGAGAAGCTGCCGCCAAACCTGTTTACTTTTACATTCCGCTTAGTTGTCGTGGTTGAATACAGGTTTTCTTAAGGCTACATCTAATGAACAGCGCTTACAAGAAAGTATAGTTTCACGCGTCATGCTATTGCTAGCTAGGTGAAATATTTTGTGGTAGCTATGTTTATAATGAATGTATTTTTGAAAGTATTGTTCGTCAAATATTTGAATAAATCGTCAACTGTAGGTGTGTCTGCACATGTTATAGCATAATATCTGTAGCTGCGTTAGTTTGTACTAAAGACTTGGGTAGGTTAGGTGTAACTTTTGGTCCTTCAAGGGGTGATCGTGGCCTTGCGGCCCGGGTCTGTACTAGCCGCGGCTCGCGAGCTACGGGCCAGCCAGGCTGGCCGAGGCGAGACGCAAGTGAGTGAGCTGGCGGTGGCGTTGGCGGGCCAACAGCCCGGGACGAGCCAGCACGGGTGCGCCGCATGCCTCTGCCTCTGCCGCTCCGTTTGACGGAAATATGTTTACCTCCTCTCCTGGAATCAGTATAAGAGCGGCAAGCAGAAATACACATCAGGCTCTCTGCCGTAATGGCTCACTGGGAGAGGTCTATTCGAGGTAGAGTCAAAAACTGGTTCAAATGGCTCTGAGCACTATGGGACTTAACATCTGAGGTCATCAGTCCCCTGGAACTACTTAAACCTAACTAACCTAAGGACATCACACACATCAACGCCCGAGGCAGGATTCGAACCTGTGACCGTAGCGGTCGCGCGGTTCCAGACTGAAGCACCTAGAACCGCTCGGCCACTCAGGCCGGCCGAGGTAGAGTCGTCGCTCTCATTGAGGAAGGAGGATGTTCCATCAGAGAAGCTGGCAGACGGTATGGCGCACCACATACCAATGCAACGAGATGGTAGAGGATCTGCCATGAAAGAGGCACCACCAACAGGGCTCCTGGCTCAGGCAGGAAGAGGGTGACCTCACAGCAGGAAGACAGGGACCTAGTGGCTAGGAGCAGAGAAAATCCCTTTCTGAACGCGAAGCAGTTGCAGCGGGAGACCAACTTCCCCGGCTCCAGTGACACGATTCGCCGAAGGCTGAGGGACGCTGGGACTGCATGCACGACGATCCGCCGTGAAACAAGAGCTCAGCGAAGACAACGTTTTATACCGGCTAGCATTTGCGGAGCTCCATCTGAGGGCGTCGTGGGACAACGTCATTTTCACTGATGAGAAGGTGTTTTCCACCAATAACGACGGTCCACGAATCTATTACAGGCCGCAAGGGACTCGCCATCGACGCGAATATGTAACCACGACGAGAAGAAGTGGCCAGCTACCTGTTACCTGCTGGGGTTTGAATTCTTCGAGAGGAGCGGGAATTCTTCACAGGATAGAAGGAACTCTGGACAGCGCGCAGTATGCCCACATATTGGAAAATGTGATGCTTCCGTCAGTGCGAATGCTGTACGCAGGAGACGTCACATTGGAAGAGGACCATTCTCCCATTCACAAGTCTGCATTTGCTCAGCAGCGGCTCTCCACGATTGGCGTCAACGTCATGGACTGGCCGCCACGGGGAGCTGATATTAACTCCATGGAAAACATGTGGACTGAGGTCGTCAGAACATTAACAGAGAACTGTCCACGAATCCAACCAACTACTGCGGACGCTCTTTGGGACTGCGTCCTTTAAGCCTGGGAGGAAGTTGCTTCTTCAGGCTGTTACGTCCGACGGCTTATACATTCTATGCCAAGACGCGTGATAGAAGTATAAAATAATTAAGGATTCTGAATAAAATATTAGAGTTCTTGAAATGTTTTGTTATGTCTTCTTTTTCGTCATTTTTTCTCATTGGAAGCTAGTGGAAGATCGCGTGGCAGCAGAAAAAATACAATATGGGTTAGATGATTTCATTTATACCCTGTCTACATATTTATAAGCTCATCAGCGTAGATGGACTCTGTCACAGTAGTTGTCGTTATTTCAAATACGTCTCTCTCTTCCCCTAATTCATGAATACACCCTCCGTCCTCCACACAATACGCCAACGATTTCATATTATGTTTACTCGCCGCACGGGATTAGCCGAGCGGTCTAAGGCGCTGCAATCATGGAATGTGAGGCTGGTCCCGGCGGAGGTTCGAGACCTCCCTCGGGCATGGGTGTGTATGTTTGACCTTAAGATAATTTAGGTTAAGTAGTCTGTAAGCTTAGGGACTGATGACATTAGCAGTTAAGTCCCATAAGATTTCACACACATTTGAACATTTATGTTTACTCGTTGTTAATATCTCTTCTATTCTCTCGCACACTCTCTCTCTCTGACACTATCGCCGCAAGCGCCCTTCTATTACAGTCCCCCAAAACTTTGTAAACAAATCTAGCGGTTTTCAATTAAGCTACATTTTCTCTTTTAATTGCTGCTGTCTTTACTCTCTATCTTTCCTCTCACCACCTATGAAACCGTATTCTTTGATCTCCCCTTCCCTATAACCCATTCTTCGTTCTGAGAACAGTCCTTCCTTATCTCTCGGTCCTAAGATAAAACGAACTGTGGCACACATCTAAGTAAGCAATACTTTTCAAGCATTTCACGCTTGTATTTTGCACTTCTGCACTTCTATTCATTCCCAGATCACGCCGTCCTTCCTGTTACGCTCCCATTGACATCTGCATCTACATCTAAATGAATACTCTGCAATTCATAATTATGTGCTTGGCAGGGGGTTCTGTGGTCTGGTGGATTAATCTTGTATTGATGTGTAAAACGTGTAGGTTCACATCTCTCGTCAGGCGTAGATTTTTAACACACACAAGTAGCTCAACGTCACCCCTAGTAACGCCAAGTGCAGAATGCCAGTAAGCTCCGTAGTTCAATATCCGCAGTAAAGATAACATCCCTTCGCTGCCGACTGGGCATTTGTTTGAGCTGTGACAGATGGAGAAACCCCGTAAGGCAGAGACTCTGTCACCATTAAGCCGTCGTAAACTAGAAAACGTATTTCATTTAATGAACCATTGGTCATGTAAGTTCACAAATTGTGGTGCTTGACTGGGATTAGAATTCGATTTCACTGTGTTCCCAAAGATTGCAAGCTCTTCTAGGCGTCCTCGAAAGGCACCTATCTGGTTTCGAATCCTGATCAGCACAAAATATGCATTATTTCATTTCAAGCCCTAGCATGTGCACTCCGAACTACTGGTGAAAAATAGTTGCATTTTCAACGTCTCTTCGTGCGTTGTCAGCTGTAACGTGTTCGTTTTAACTCACAGCCACATGATGAGCTTTTTATCACAACATTACAAGATCAAACGTTTCCCTACATCTTTTCAAGTTCAAACATTCGTCTCCGTCTTACTGGTGAAAACGGATTTGGGTTTGACGTTGTGTTCGTTGTGATCACCAACGACGACATGTTGTGGATTCAACTTCTAGCCAGCAGAGTATTTTCCATCACATCATTGAAAGTACAAACATGCCATTCCTAGTTAATATTGGAAAAGAATTTGATAGTTAGACTTTCTTCATGACCACGTGTGCGGGGTCTGAATTCCATTCAGCACAGAACTTTTCGTCGCCTGATGTCTAGCTAAACATGCGCCCATCTCGCTACTGGTGAACCAACAATACCTGTTCATCGTCTGTTCCTGGCTAGAAAACGACGGTGCTAGATGCTGGGTTCGAATCCCAGTCAGGCAAAAACAATTCTATCGTCAATTAAGGTTCCAGCATTTCACTATTGGTGAAAACATTTGATATTTAACTTCTGATTTTATGCACAGTCATGCTCAAAAGTATCCGAACGACCTGGATTGCATTTCACCTGATTCCCATGCGACCTACATAACGCAGCTGTCTACCAGGTCCTCTAATCACTCCTTGGTACAGTCGTTTGACTATTGAAAATGGTTCCAACAAATCACCACTAGAAAACACTGCTCTGTATCACAATAACTCAAGATGTAAAGTAATACCACGATACTACAAATATCAGGGAACACCTCATCAGAAATAAGACTATCCTTAAGGCTTGTAAGCTCACATTTATTGCAATAAATGACATACCTGAAGTGTTAGCGCTCTCGTTATTACGTCAGATAGGTAATGCACGTAGTAAGTTCGTCGTATTCATGATTTCTAATGACATACCTGAAATGTTAGCGCTCTCGTTATTACGTCAGATAGGTAATGCACGTAGTAAGTTCGTCGTATTCATGATTTCTTCTTCAAAGTAACATACCATACTTGTTATTTAAGACAAAATGTCATTAAAAATTTACGTTATTCACTAGCAGATAGTTGAGAATATGTATGAACTTCAAGTGACACGACGAACCGCCTCGTTCTGCATATGGATTCAAACCCAGGTCATGCAGGTTAGGCCGCGCTGGCAGTGCGGTTCTAGGCACTTCAGTCCGGAACCGGGTGACTGATACGGTCGCAGGTTCGAATCCCGCCTCGGGCATGGATGTGTGTGATGTCCTTAGGTTGGTTAGGTTTAAGTAGTTCTAGGTTCTAGGGGACTGATGACCTCAGATGTTGAGTCCCATAGCGCTCACAGCCATTTGAACCAATCATGTAGGCTAAGATTTCGTGGCTGACGGAAATTAACAGTCATTACTGACTAGGCATTAAGAAAGTGATATACCTCATTTTTGGACAGTATCAGTTATCAAATATCAATTTTAAATTACATAACGTAACATTTTTAACGGACGCGAATTCCTACACAGCATCTATTATCACTGCTAACGAACTACGAGAAATGTTAAATATTGCTGCTTCACAAGTAACTTACTTGAAATGCAGTGAGGTAAAGCTTTGTGTTGGACGGGGATTCGAATCCAGAACCTAATCGAATTGTTATCGAAGCACAATCAACTTTCACATATCGGATTTTCTCGGCTGTAGCTAGATGTAATAACTAAATTGACGAGACGAAACATTAATTTTTCCTTCCCATGACTCCAACACAGCACGTATCGCTGTTATATTCCAGAGAAAAGGAACGTTAAGCATGGGTTTGTTACACCAGCAGCGACATGTGAGCATGGTTCAAAAATGGTTCAAATGGCTCTGAGCACTATGGGACTTAACATCTGTGGTCATCAGTCCCCTAGAACTTAGAACTACTTAAACCTAACCAACCTAAGGACATAACGCACATCCATGCCCGAGGCAGGATTCGAACCTGCGACCGTAGCAGTCTCGCAGTTCCAGACTGAGTGCCTAGAACCACGAGACCACCGCGGCCGGCGCATGTGAGCATCTTTGAACTAGAAGTAATATGACGAAGCATTCAGAACTGACTGAGAATCGAACCCCAAACATATCGTTGTTGACTACACACAAAGAGACGACACTTACCGAATTTTTCTCCACCAGCAGCTCGGAATAACATCCTTGAACCTACAGTGGTCTCGGAAATAGTTCTGCGTCTCACTAGGAGTCAAAAACGTCAGATATCGTTAGTGTTGACAACGAATGAAAATGCATTAAAAATAAAAATTATTATCCACCAGCAGACAGGTGTTCTCATGCTAGAGCTTGATAATAGATAGTGAAAAGTTTAGTGCTGGGCCAGGATTCCAACCCATTCATGCGCAATGTGTGGAGATGTTGAGGAATCTGCAGTTTTGAACCAACAACAAGTTGCAGTCGAGCTATATTGTCTCGAAGGGATCAAATTCCGCGTTAATGGCGGACTGAGTTGCATTCCCAGTTCAGAACCAATTTTATCGACATACAGATGCTCAAATAAAAGATGGAATAAGTGTCCTGTGACCATACACAGGGTTTGTTTCGTCACTAGAAATAAATAACTGGTATAAGAAAGGTTACTGGTGATAGAGTTTCTACATGTCGCCACTCCTTACTTTACTGTGGTTCCACCTAACGTCTACTTGGTAGAGAAGGAATATCATGATCAATGTGATTTTCAGACCACAATGCCATTATACCTTCTTCACTTGGCGTAGCCGGATGAGAATAGAATCTGCCACTCCCTATCAAAAAACATCGGCTGAAGTTGGAATCGAACCGAGGCCAACATCATCAGTCCAAAAGACCACCAAACCCTATTCTGTACCACTCATTTCTCTGTCATAACACCGTTGCGGCACACAAGATGAGGATTCTGACACACAGGCTCCCTGTAGTGGTTTGCAGAATGTTCAGTACATTCATTTATTTGGTTGACCGAATCGCCATGAACTAACTGCCTTGGCTACCCAGTGCATACATTCGACTCTATTTTGTAATCACCGAAATAAAATAACGAAACCGCCACCTACAAAGAACTGCCAACAGTGTAGGGTGCATAAATTTAAATAGGAAGTGCTCCTTTCCATTTGAGCTACTCTATTGCGCTATTTGTTTGTTGAAACCATCGTGCAGTGCAAAAGAAACGCTGTTCCTGTCTGTCTCTCAGAAGTCTAGATCCGGCCATATGCATTATCTCACAGCACTATAGAATGCCGAAGTTCTGGAGGAACTGTTGTTCACTTCCAGAGGTGCTGCAGCTACATCACTGCTAGTAGCCTAACGGTAAGCGTCGCGCACTGTTGAAAAGACGTCCCGTGTTCTATTACATTCGCTACGGCATTTTTTTAAAACGAAATTTTGCTGTCTGCTGAAGTTAACAATTTAATGGAACTTTGAACATAATTCTCTTCACTTCTCAACCCAAAATAGTCGGCATGTGAAAAAAGGCTAACTTGTGCTTCATTTTCTTCTTTTCAGGTTTAATAGACGGCGAGGCAGCAGATGAGCTCGAAGCTTTTGTACTATGTATGAGGAGAGCGCATCGTGCCAAAATAGTCAGAAAAGTATTTTGTACATTAGCTGTCGTCTGGTAGTGGCATCTTATTCTTCTTCAAGCCTTGTTTGACAGCTTTAACTCAGAACAAGTTTTCTACATGCATGTAAGCAATAAACTGCGTGTGCGTTGTCAGACTCTTATAGATAACATCAGAGAATTTGCATATATCGTTGATGATTAATTTCTCTCTCATGTTTAGTATTGTTTTAACAACACTAAAAGAAACCTTACGAAAACTGTGCACTGTATTGTAAGAAATGAAATAAAATTACCCACGATAACTTTACGACGAAAGTAAGTCTGTTTTAACAAAACTGAGTATCTGTACACAAGCGTGCCTCTATCTGCACGAATTAGTAAAATACTACTCACTTAGATTTCCATTGGGTCTGTGTTTAAATTGTATGCTGCGTCATACACAACAGGTATGCAAATGTGGCATTTCATAAATGAAGTTACGTATTCCTAAAAACCCCAAATTTGCTTGTCAGCAGCGGAAAGAGGCGTTACCTGTTGTGCAGCATTGTAAGTTTTGCAACATTGCACTTTGTGCTGGAAGTATTTTCTTGCGATTTGCTAATCAATTTATTTCCTTCATGCATGTCACCCTGGCACGAGAGTCTTAAGTGAAGAACATAATTGAATTTCGTATCGTTGATGATCGATTCGAATTTCTTCAGAGACGCTTGTATTGTATAGCAGCTTTGCAGTCAGAGAGCCGAGATTTACGACCATTAACACAACTTTCTGAGTCGAGCTGCCAAGAGGATTTTATGTGTAAAAGTTTTCTTCAGAATTTTTTACAGAATTTTTTCTGGGAATTCGCAGCTCCATGAAATAATACATAAAAAAAGCTCGCACGCTCTGCCTCTACCACGGTTAGAACTGACGATTTTCTTAACCATTGGAACACGAGACACGGGCGGTACCACGGGGCTACAGAAACACTGCTGCCAGCACCCCACTCTCGTCATGGTATTGGTCGCTCAGCCTCATGACGCATCATGAAAGATATTAAAAGTTGTCACTTATGTGAAGAATAGTATTACTTTAGCCAAAAAATTGAAATTTCTTTCTCAGTGTCTTAGTTTACGTGAGGATTATATACCACGAGTCATTCAAATGGAAAAGGAATATCAAGTGAATTTGGCGAGTCAGTTCAGTACCATACGCGGAAGTGATTGCACTGTCACAGTGTTGCCAAATGTTTGTGACCATGTTGCCAATTCTCAGCTGTGCTAGGAACAGCTCTGTAGCGTTATAGGAGGAGAATCCTGTGCTCGTGTCATAGGAGGATACGGGGAGGAGGCGCGGGGTTTGGTTAATATGTAGCGTTTTCTCCTACCAGCTGTGTCAAACATTCAGGTGTGTAATCTTCCATCACGATTACAGTTTTCCACAAAATATATACGAATAAAGCACTTACATTGTTACTTTGTTACAAAACATTATTTCAGTACAATAATAAGTCTTTGGAAATCAACTTTGCCAACCTGTCACGGAAGGTAAGATAACAAACACTTTGCACCTCGAAATCGATTGCATCTATGTGCAGTCTTGTGATCATACATGTAGAATTTCATGAATTGCACGAGAATGTAGAAAAATCTTGGTGCGAATGGAAGCTGTAATATACAAAGTTACCTAATTATTCTGTACCACGTAATAATCAATTCATTTGATAATTCAGAAGAGAAGAAACTAAAAATTATGCCCATTAAGACAGAAACTGAAGTGCAGATGCGGGCAATGTGCAGATCTATACAAATAATGTATACTAACCAGCGTATTCATTGCTTTCGTAATGTTTCCCTCTTGATTAGTCTTCCTATAATGAACTGGACCCACACCCATGAGTCTTATTTCTTCTTTGTATCCTTCCATCTACTATCTTTGTGTGTTATTGTTCGGTGTTCAAAAAGCAAAATATTATGCCTGCTCCCACGAGGTTTTAAAATGAGGTCGCCAAAAGGATAACGAATTATAATCAAAATACAGTGAGACGCCAATTTGTCTGTCGTCATGGTGTTAAGTGGACAGAAATAGTTGGCTGTTATTGTCGTCTTTTCTTATTGAGATTTTCATATTACCCTTACACAAGACGCCGAGATAAATGTGTATATTCTCCGTGACGAAACATCCCACATTCCATTCATCCTGATCCATACGTTACGTGCATCGGCGGCAATGAGTGATAGGAAAGCTGTTGTGGGGTGACGAATAACAATAACAATGGTAGTAATTACAAATCAATAATCAAGGATGTTTACTGCATTACAGATGATTAACAAAATAACCAAGAATGGCTGAGTGTTTAATTGGCGCACTGAGTAGGTGTTCTTACCACTTTGTTACTGAATTCTGATCTAGTTGTTTGCAGAGAGATAACAAAGAACCCATTAACCATCCATATCGCTAGTACAACGAGATATCACCTATCAACTAGCCTTGCTTTACATCACGAGACGAACATGGCGTCACTGAGCTGATATTTGAAATACATTTCTGTTTTCTCTCTCTGTCTCTCTCTCTCTCTTTTTATTTTTATTTTTATTTTTTGAGGAAAGCATCGAGAAGCGCGATAATAAGCAAGTAGGCATATAACCTGTTTTCAGTTATTTTCATCGGGATACATAATGCAAAAATACAACTTTTAAGTGTGTTATTGCGTAATTCCAGTTATTGACAGTCTATTCGTGAGCTTGCTCGCATTCAGTGGGGTGAAACCTATCACAGAAGCAAGCAAAACACAAATATTTCTTGCGCCATGCGCAACACATAAACGAAATCTCGCTGCACTGACGTGTTGTCCGATATATTGCACGGAAAACATATCTGATTCATGTTGCTAAATACAGCCATATCAGATATCAATTTGTAAGCGTACCAAGTGTATAAAAGTATTTCTTGAAATACGCAGAAAGGCCCATAGAGGTATTCGGCTGAAACATAGCGATGACCAAAATAGTAAATGGGGTCGACAGCATCGTCGTCTACCACCTTGACAACTCGAACGGTGACAGTGCTCGGCCGGTTACTTACGTTTACTGGTATCAAAGCTACAGGATGGAAACAGAAAAATGTTAATAACCCTAAGATCATTAGTTTTGGAACCCATAGAAAGTAAAGCAGTCATCAGTCGCAAGAGTGGTTTGAAGACCACAGTGCTTTAATAGGCACGGACTTGTAGGAGGTTTGAGTTGACTTATCTACCCAGTTAATAGGGAAACCTACAGTTATACGTGGCTTTCGGACAACAGTGCAACTCGGCATTTTTCACATCAACAAACACTGCCCCAGGGGAAATATGTGTAAAACGGCACATAAAAATCGTGGGACTGGTGAGGGATCGAACCTGAGACCTTCGTATCCATGGTCTTGCTCTTTATCACCTTGCCACCATGCAGCCAACACTGTGGTTTCTGCTTGCCATTAAAATTAAGGATCTCTCGTTTGAGTCTGCGTTGGCACTTGCGTGTCCCTTAGGAGACCTTACCTTTGGGATTACCCTCGTATACTTGTGTGTAAACGCCTTCCAATGCCCACTCAAGGGAGACAAGGATACCTAGTCTAGCTTCAACATTACAAATACGCCTCTGTTTGTGGATGAACGCAGACTTAGGTTGATAATCATTTTGAATATCTATCAGTACTGTACCCATTGGTGTGAAACTCGTTTTCTACCAATGACTCCCACAGCTACAGGAACACTACTTTAATACCTCTTACACAAAATTCTTACGCAGTGCTATCAGACGAAAAGATCAAGCTGACACAAACTGTGGGAAGTTTGTTTTACAACCTTCGTACCTGGATAAAGAGCTTTTCCTATTTGAGATATCTGTGAACGTTACTGCATAAGACGATATAAGAAGAAACTTCAGCTACGCCAATGTTTAAAGTAATCGTGTTAACGGCACTAAATTGTGGTTTGTGAATCGTTTACCAGCCGTACTCTGCCGCATTTCGCTGGTTCTAAGGCAAAAAGCTTACTGACAAACCTCACAGAAGGAAAAGGGGGACGAAATGTCTCCCACTCGAAGGTCATATTGTCTTACTTAAATGATTACAAAATGGGGTAAAACGAACAATGAGGTTGTCAGTATAAGCCTATTACTGTTGTCAATATGATGTTGCACCGCCCAGGGCCTGTACTGATAAACGGCCCGTTTAGGTCAGGCATATTGTACACAGAAGTGGAAGAGAGAGCACCACTAAATTCTACAATCCACAGAAATTACTGTTACAGTGTACTTATGGAGCCCAATGAGTGAATTGCATATTTTACAGTGAGAAAGAGCACTGGCGAACAGTCTTCTACATTAGGTTACTTAAACTGGCGTCAGTTTGAGCTAGAATCTATGGACAGTGTAAGGACAGTGAGTCGGATGTGGGTTTTGCAACTGTGAAATAATTTCCTTACATTATGGAAGCGAATATTAAATTTGAACTAATATTGCGAAAATTTTGGACTTCGATAGCTTAGAATGAAAAACATTCTATTTATTGCAAAGGAAAACAACTGATTTTCTAAAATATTCTGTGCCATACACAACTTGAAACAGGTCACGTCGACCAAATCATATGGAAGAACCGACAGCGACGTATATTGGAAGGCAGTAAGATCCCTAGGCTTTTGGTTTGGCAGTATTCGACAGCCATTTCTAGGCGCTTGTAAATGAAGAAAGGCAGCACGTTTTCGTTATCAAGTAACGTCTTCATCAATTACTTTAGTTTGAATGTGATCTACGAGTAACTGCTGATGTTTGATATTAACATGAAAAGGATTCCGTAGACAGGGAAAGAACTTGTTCTTGGGCAACTACTTCTATAATGACCAAAAGGACTTAAATGATCTTCAAGCACATGTGTTCCAGCAGCGGTATGAAGAAAATGATAGTAATAATGACAGTGATAATCGAATTATCCGGTAACTTCACACTTCACAGAGAATTTCCTGGAACTAAGAAATTTCCTGAATAAGTGAAAATTTCAAAATGGCTTCAAATCGAGGCTATGACGCCTAGACGAGTCTTTAAATCCTGATGACATGAGAATGGCATAATTTCCACGTCAGAAGCTTGCCTCTACTTAACCATTTAATAGACTCGCGTTTTTTTCCCACCGTGACGAGTTTAGTAAGCTAAGCACATCATCCATTACAGCACACTCCTGGGACTGGGAAATGTGGCCACAATGGTCTGGTGGAACGAACTATCACAAGTGCAATGCGTGGGTTCAGGCATTTACTTTTAAGAGGCACAAACAGATTTACTTTACCTCTGGTAGCCTCAAGAGAAAGCTGTTATAATCTAGAATCCGCATTAAACATCACGTTCCTTCATTCCAAACTTGACAGAGCCGGTTTACGTTGGAAAATGACATAGGTGGAGGTCAAAGTAAACAGAAATACTGTCACCAGTAAATTTGCTTATATTAGAAAATTTTATTTGATTTGATGAACTGATAGCCGTCTAAGGGAACAGGGCTCTTATTTTACTTGTACTTGATTGAACTAGAGTCGTTGAAAAATTTGGTGCTGGACTCTGTTTCGAATTCGTATCTCCTCTTCCGAGAATCTGAATCTCTCGGAACAGTATAGTTCAATCATTTCATTCCTTTTTCCGAGACTGTAGTCTTCTCTAGGTCTCCTCCAAAGGTAAATATGTGGGTCCGAATCCTGATCCAGTACAAAAATATTCATAATTTCATTTCAAGCCCTATCATAGGCACACCGGCCTGCTAGTGAAAATTAACGTGCATTTTTAATGTCTGTTCATGCTGCCAACAATTTCTGGACAAACACGCACACATCTTACTGTTGGTGAGAAAGCAATTGATACTTAAGCAATATTCGTGGACAATAAAGAAGAACGATAGGAGTGTGGTTCGATTGTTACTCAGGCACAAAAATTTGTGTCCTTATTTTAGGTTAAACACCTAGCTGCTGGCAAGAAAAACCGATACGTAACATTTGATTTTACTTAGTTAACAATCCGATTACGTCTTGGGTTCGTATCTCCGTCGCAGAACTTCACATCATGCGCTTCATCTTTAAATTCATACACACATCGTTACTTCTGAATTGAGGTATATCAGACATCTTTCATGGTTAGTTAACAGGGATGAAAGGGTCTTGATAGGAGTCCCGATTTATTACAAAACTGTCGTCCTGTATTTTCAAGTTTAGATTTGGTTACTGATATAGGCGAAAATTTCGGTACTTCATGACTTCTCATGGATAGTCAGCAATATGATATGATCAGATTAGATTAGATTAATACTTGTTCCATAGATCATGAATACGACATTTCGTAATGATGTGGAACGAGTCATTTTAATGAAAGATTTCTTTACATACCAGTATTCAATTTCTTTACAAAAAATTTTTACCCTCTCTCTCTCCCTCTCTCTCTCTCTCTCTCTCTCTCTCTCACACACACACACACACACACACATACACACACACACACACACACACATTCTCTTTTTATTTTTATTTGTTTGTTGTGCTCGACTATCGGCGAGCCACGAAAACGTCCGTGAATGAGCTTTGAGTACAGTTACGAAAGAAATATAAAAACAACTATGAGAGTTACTGACTTATGATGCTTAGTAGCAGTCAGTTCTGATTATTATTAGCAACTAAGCTCCAGTCCCTAAACCCAGTTACAGAAATGCGAATCAGACGCATTACGTATTCCAGGCCGTAGCAGCCGCGTCTTTGAGGCTCCAGCTATGGTCACTTCCCATTCCGCTGTAGGAACACATCGGTTCGTCTTCTTCCTGTTTGGCAACAACGCAAGGTATGTTTGGCAACTCTGTGATCGACAAATTACTTCCTGCTGTGCACGGAATTAAGCCTCAAAGTTCACTTGATTTCTCGTTTCAATTCCTTTGAATAACCTGAGCTGTTATCGCATGAGGTGTAACAGAAGATTGTAAATTTACGGTTTTCGGCCCAGCAAAGTCATTGTACGTGGCAATCGCAACTAGTCTCGTCCTGTAATTAGCGGTTTACGAGTTCTAGCCGCTATTGGCCTCGTAAGAGGAAGCGGCAAATCATGTCTATCCGGTAGCTCTGTGTTGACGTGCTGACCTGCAGAAACGCGAATGTTATGGTTTGCGGTTCTATCCTTGCTGAATGTAACGTTTTTATCCCTTCTGCGTAAGAGCTGCAAGCAGTCAGATCAAACATTGATAAGCAAATCGTAAGAAAATACTTCCAGCTCATAGTGCAATGGTGAAAAACTTACAATGCTGCACAACAGGTAACGCCACTTTCCGCTGCTGACAAGCAAATTTTGGGTTTCTAGGAATACGTAACTTTATTTATGAAATGCCACATTTGCATACCTGTTGAGTATGACACAGCATACCATTCAAACACAGATCCAATCGAAATCTAAGTGAGTAGTATTTTACTAATTCCTGCAGTAAGAGGCACGCTTGTGTACAGATACTCAGTTTTGTTAAAACAGACTTACTTTCGTCGTAAAGTTATCGTGGGTAGTTTTATTTCATTTCCTACAATACAGTGCACAGTTTTCGTAAAGTTTCTTTTAGTGTTGTTAAAACAATACTAAACATGAGAGAGAAATTAATCATCAACGATATATGCGAATTCTCTGATGTTATCTATAACAGTCTGACAACGCACACGCAGTTTATTGCTTACATGCATGTAGAAAACTTGTTCTGAGTTAAAGCTGTCAAACAAGGTTTGAAGAAGAATAAAATGCCACTACCAGACGACAGCTAATATATAAAATACTTTTCTGACTATTTTGCCACGATGCGCTCTCCCCATACATAGCACAAAAGCTTCGAGCGCATCTGCTGCCTGGCCGTCTATTAAACCTGAAAAAAAGAATATGAAGCACAAGTTAGCCGTTTTTCACATGCCGACTATTTTGGGTTGAGAAGTGAAGAGAATTATGTTCAAAGTTCCATTAAATTGTTAACTTCAGCAGACAGCAAAATTTCGTTTTAAAAAAATGCCGTACCGAATGTAACAGAACACGCGATGTCTTATCATAAGTGCGCGACGCTGACCATTACGCTACTAGCTGTGACGTAGCTCCAGCTCCTCTGGAAGTGAACAACAGTTCCTCCAGTACTTAGGCATTCCACAGTGCTGTGAGATAATGCATATGGCCGGATCTAGACTTCTGAGAGATAGACAGTTACAGCATTTCTCTTGCACTGCACGATGGTTTCAACAAACAGATAGCGCAGTAGAGTAGCTCAAATGGAAAGGAACACTTCCTATTTAAATTTATGCATCCTACACTGTTGGCAGTTCTGTGTAGGTGGCAGTTATTCAAAAATGGAGTCGAATGTATGCACTGGGTAGCCAAGGCAGATAGTTCATGGCGATTCGGTCAACCAAGTAAATGAATGTACTGAACATCCTGCAAACCACTACAGGGAGCCTGTGTGTCAGAATTCTCATCTTGTGTGCAGCAACGGTGTTATGACAGAGAAATGAGTAGTACAGAATAGGGTTTGGTGGTCTTTTGGACTGATGATATTTTCATATGATGTTGGTCTCGGTTCGATTCCAACCTCTGCCAATGTTTTTTGATAGGGAGAGGCAGATTCTATTCTCCTCTGGCTACGCCAAGTGAAGATGGTATAATGGCATTGTGGTCTGAAAATCACATTAAACATGATATTCCTTCCCTACCAAGTAGACGTCAGGTGGAACCACAATAAAGTATGTAGTCGCGACATGTAGAAACTCTATCACCAGTATCCTTTCTTATACTAGTTATTTATTTCTAATGACGAAACAAACCCTGTGTATGGTCACAGGGCACTATTTCCATCTTTTATTTGAGCTTCTGTATTTCGATAAAATTAGTTCTGAACTGGGAATGCAACTCAGACCGCCCTTAACGCGGAATTTGATCCCTTCGAGACAGTAGAGCTCGAGTACAACTTGTCGTTTGTTCAAAACTGCAGATTCCTCAACATCTCCACATGTTGCGCATGAATGGGTTGGAATCCTGGCCCAGCACTAAACTTTTCACTATCTATAATCAAGCTCTACCATGAGAACACCTATCTGCTGGTGGATAATAATTTTTATTTTTAATGCATTTTCATTCGTTGTTAACACTAACGATATACGACGTTTTTGACTCCCAGTCAAACACAGAACTATTTGCGAGATCACTGTAAGTTCAAGGATGTTATTCCGAGCTGCTGGAGGAAAACAATTCGTTAGCTGACGTCTCTTTGTGTGTAGTCAATAACGATATGTGTGGGGTTCGATTCCTACTCTGCACTGAACTCTTTGTCATATTATTTCTAGTTCAAACATGGTCACATGTCGCTGCTGGTGTAAAAAACCCATACGTAACGTTCCTTTCCTCTAGAATATAACAGCGATATGTGCCGAGTTGGAGTCCTGGGAAGGAAAAAATTAATGTTTCGTCTCGTCATTTCAGTTAATACAGATAGCTACTGCCGAGAAAATCCGATATGTCAAAGTTGATTGTGCTTCGATAACAATCCGATTAGGTTCTGGGTTCGAATCCCTGTCCAACACGAAGCTTTACCTCACTGCAGTTCAAGTAAGTTACTTGTGAAGAAGCAGTATTTAACATCTCTCGTAGTTCGTTAACAGGGACAATAGATGCTGGGCAGGAATTGGCGACCGTTAGAAATGTTTACGTTATGTAATTTAAAGTTGATATTTGTTAACTGATACTGTCTAAAATCGAGGTATATCACTCTCTTTATGTCTAGTCAGGAATGACTGTTAATTTCCGTCAGTCACGAAATCTTAGTTTGCATGACCTGGGTTTGTATCCATAAGCAGATCGATGCGGTTCGTCGTGTCATTTGAAGTTCATACATATTCTCAACTATCTGCTCGTGAATAACGTAAATTTTTAATGACGTTTTGTCTTAAATAACTAGTATGGTATGTTACTTTGAAGAGGAAATCATAAATACGACGAACTTACTACGTGTATTACCTATCTGACGTAATAATGAGAGTGCTAACATTACAGGTATGTCAGTTATTGCAATAAATGTGAGCTTACAAGCCTTAAGGACAGTCATATGTCTGATGAGGTGTTCCCTGATATTTTTAGTATCGTAGTATTACTTTACATCCTGTGTCATTGCGATACAGAGTAGTGTTTTCTAGTGGTGACTTGTTGGAACCATTTTCAATAGTCAAACGACTGTATCAAGGAGAGATTGGAGGATCTGGCAGGCAGCTTCGCTATGTGGGTTGCATGGGAATCACTCGAAATGCTATCCATGTCGTTCGGATACTTTTGAGCATGACTGTACTTCGTTAACAATCCGATTAGGTGCTGGGTTCGCATCCCTGTCACAAGCTTTATATGATGGCATTTATATTTTAAACATGAGCATACCTTGTTCCTTGTGAATGACACCATATTAAACGTCGTTGGGGATAGTTCCCAGGACGGTAACTGTTATGACAGGATTCCCAGTTCAGTACAAACATTTTCGTCATTTATTTTCAGGATCTGAATTGATAACTGATACTGGTGCAAACGTCTATACTTCACATTTCTTTATGCCTAGTGATCCGGTCTCAATAAGGCACATACAAAGCTTAGCTAAGTTACCAATGGCTATAGGTGCTGGGTTTGAATCCAGGTCCAGAACGACGACGTTGGTCATGTCATTTAAAGTTCAAATTTGTGTACACATAGCTGTTGATGTGCTACGGGAACAATGATATTACTGGTGATTCGCTGTTAATGTTGCCGTTAATCGCGTTTTTCTACTGGTTCGTCCAATATCCAGTTTCCAGAGCCACTCGCCGTTGAGCGACCTTGAGCACGTGGATGGAAAACCTTTTAGAGAGTGAAAAACTTCTTTCCAATTGCCGTACAGCTTTGTAACTCCATATATTGTCTCAAGTATTTAATTTTGGCTAAGGATTACTGTACGATATATGTAAAATAACCCGTTTTCTCAGAACTTTTGGAATGTCACTTGATGTAATTAAGGTTAGTTTATGAGTGTTATGGGGTGTGTCATCGCTGAGAACGTGTTTTCTAATATGTTTTGTATGACGATATTATTTGACGCTTAGACTGACTGTCATAAAGACGTTTGATCTTGTAGTAGTCTCTTGCGGTACCCATTGTGTGTAGTCAAACGACTGTACCCCACGGGGTTTTGGTGTTTAGAGGACCTGCAACACAGCTACGTTATGTTAGATGTATTCAGCAGTGACCCACTTTTATTGCCGTCAAGTGTACCTTACCTGGGGGTTCCCCACCTGAGATGAGCAGATAGGACTCCATTAGGAATGCTCAGTCATAGATGCAGCAGCCAAATTACTCTTCTGCTACATCTCTAACCAAGGCCGCAGATCACATACCTACCACACACAGGCCAATCTATTGTTGGAGGCTTCCAACATGACAGTCCCGCCCCCATCGAAACATTTTAGTCAGCGCAGAACTTCTGTAAGTGAGTTACTAAGCTGTTGGACGGCCTATGAGTGTGTATGTGTGTGTGTGTGTGTGTGTGTGTGTGTGAGAGAGAGAGAGAGAGAGAGAGAGAGAGAGAGAGAGAGAGAGAGAGCGAGAGAGAGAGAGACATCTTACAGGGTGAGACATTTCTACAAATGCACCTTTCTTGGTGATACTGAATCCACCTTCAGTGACAAGTAGTTGCAGAAGAGTCGAAGGATTCCTATTCACTGTAGTCTTCATCCATCATAATCGCCAAGATAGAACTTGAGGCCTGGTCCTTCTTTTGGAACTATCTATGCCGTTGACTACTGGTTATTCATCCGCCTTTCGGTGAAGTTTCCCTTCGAAAGGGCAAGAGAGTGTCATATCCATTACTAGCTCATCTGCCTCCCAGTAGAGTCGTTGGTATGATTGCTGGGTCTCATTATTTTGAGAGTCATTCGGTCGCCATGAAAGTAACCCTAGCAGATCTCATGTTATGGGACGCCATGATGAAAGTTATCCTGTTTGGGGGTTATATACAAATGAGTGAGAATTTATGCAAAATCTAGTTCACTGACAAAATTTATTTTCCCAAAAATCAAAGACTGACATAATTTATGCATCATACGCTATAACAGAATATAGTAAACAACGTGCACGTGGTTTAAGACCACAGTGGACAAGGATCCTGGTGGCAAAAGTAAGTTAAGTACTCTGGCCCTAAAAAAGGTGGATAACGCAATTTGAATTGATCTGACGCTGAGAAGACTTTAACTCCAAATCTACATACGTTTATATTGGTGTAGCTGAGAGCAAGTTGCGGTTGGGATTTTTATGCTCTGACAAGGCCGGAGCGTCACTCTGTTACCCTGTTTGCTACGTGCAGCGATGTAAATTGCAGCTGGCGAAAGTTTGCATAAGGTGGCACTTGTGAATCGATCGCGGCTAAGAAAGAAATGCAAAATCTCATGGTCTACCAATCAGGCAGATGGATCGCAATTTACTCTCTACCAGAGCCCTGTATTCATGGTAGATTTCAGTGTGTAACACACGTACCAAGGACCAGTTTGGCTCACTTACACGAAAGAGCGCACAAGGATACCAAACGTTAAGACAGGTAAACCAAAAACAAATAAGTGTGCCCTCAACAAACGAGTAGTCCGAGACGTTTGAAGCCACACTGTCGGCACAGTAAGAACTTCACCACAGGCTCCCCAGTCTAAACTCCTCGCAAGTGAAGTCAGTCTTAGGACAGATCCCAAGTATCAACCACGCATGCCAGAGCTTCGACCAGAAATTGATTCCAGACCAAAGTCCAGAACCTGAGCGCCTCGCATCTCTCCCATAGAAAAAAAAATCCGTTTTTCCGAAAAGTGCACGAACGACACCACCTTCAGCCCGTCTAGAGCCAATCGCAGGGCTTTAGAGGCTCTAAATCTCCCCTGCTACATGAACCATGGACCCTTCCGTTGGTGGGGAGGCTTGCGTGCCTCAGCGATACAGATGGCCGTACCGTAGGTGCAACCACAACGGAGGGGTATCTGTTGAGAGGCCAGACAAACATCTGGTTCCTGAAGAGGGGCAGCAGCCTTTTCAGTAGTTGCAGGGGCGACAGTCTGGATGATGGACTGATCTGGCCTTGTAACATTAACCAAAACGGCCTAGCTGTGCTGGTACTGCAAACGGCTGAAAGCAAGGGGAAACTACAGCCGTAATTTTTCCCGAGGAAATGCAGCTTTACTGTATGATTCAATGATGATGGCGTCCTCTTGGGTAAAATATTCCGGAGGTAAAATAGTCCCCCATTCGGATCTCCGGGCGGGGACTACTCAAGAGGACGTCGTTATCAGGAGAAAGAAAACTGGCGTTCTACGGATCGGAGCGTGGAATGTCAGATCCCTTAATCGAGCAGGTAGGTTAGAAAATTTAAAAAGGGAAATGGATAGGTTAAAGTTAGATATAGTGGGAATTAGTGAAGTTCGGTGGCAGGAGGAACAAGACTTTTGGTCAGGTGAATACAGGGTTTTAAAAACAAAATCAAATAGGGGTAATGCAGGAGTAGGTTTAATAATGAATAAAAAAATAGGAGCGCGGGTTAGCTACTACAAACAGCATAGCGAACGCATTATTGTCGACAAGATAGACACAAAGCCCATGCCTACTACAGTTGTACAAGATTATATGCCAATTAGCTCTGCAGATGATGAAGAAATAGATGAAATGTATGACGAGATAAAAAGAAATTATTCAGGCAGTGAAGGGAGACGAAAATTTAATAGTCATGGGTGACTGGACTTCGTCAGTAGGAAATGAGAGAGAAGGAAACATAGTAGGTGAATATGGATTGGGGGGAAGAAATGAAAGAGGAAGCCGCCTTGTAGAATTTTGCACAGAGCGTAACTTAATCATAGCTAACACTTGGTTCAAGAATTATAAAAGAAGGTTGTATACCTGGAAGAATCCTGGAGATACTAAAAGGTATCAGATAGATTATGTAATGGTGAGACAGAGATTTAGGAACCAGGCTTTAAATTGTAAGACATTTCCAGGGGCAGATGTGGATTCTGACCACAATCTATTGGTTATGAACTGCAGATTGAATCTGAAGAAACTGCAAAAAGGTGGGAATTTAAGGAGTTGGGACCTGGATAAACTGAAAGAACCAGAGAGTTTCAGGGAGAGCATAAGGGAACAATTGACAGGAATGGGGGAAAGAAATACAATAGAAGAAGAATGGATAGCTCTGAGGGATGAAGTAGTGAAGGCAGCAGAGGATCAAGTAGGTAAAAAGACGAGGACTAACAGAAATCCTTGGGTAACAGAAGAAATATTGAATTTAATTGATGGAAGGAGAAAATACAAAAATGCAGTAAATGAAGCAGGCAAAAAGGAATACAAACGTCTTAAAAATGAGATCGGCAGAAAGTGCAATATGTCTAAGCAGGGATGGCTAGAGGACAAATGTAAGGATGTAGAGGCTTGTCTCACCAGGGGTAAGATAGATACTGCCTACAGGAAAATTAAAGAGACCTTTGGAGAGAAGAGAACCACTTGTATGAATATCAAGAACTCAGATGGAAACCCAGTTCTAAGCAAAGAAGGGAAGGCAGAAAGGTCGAAGGAGTATATAGAGGGTTTATACAAGGGCGATGTACTTGAGGACAATATTATGGAAATGGAAGAGGATGTAGATGAAGATGAAATGGGAGATAAGATACTGCGTGAAGAGTTTGACAGAGCTTTGAAAGACCTGAGTCGAAACAAGGCTCCGGGAGTAGACAACATTCCATTAGAACTACTGACGGCCATGGGAGAGCCGGTCCTGACAAAACTCTACCATCTGGTGAGCAAGATGTATGAGACAGGCGAAATACCCTCAGACTTCAAGAAGAATATAATAATTCCAATCCTAAAGAAAGCAGGTGTTGACAGATGTGAAAATTACCGAACTATCAGTTTAATAAGTCACAGCTGCAAAATACTAACGTGAATTCTTTACAGACGAATGGAAAAACTGATAGAAGCGGACCTCTGGGAAGATCAGTTTGGATTCCGTAGAAATGTTGGAACACGTGAGGCAATACTAACCTTACGACTTATCTTAGAAGAAAGATTAAGAAAAGACAAACCCACGTTTCAGGCATTTGTAGACTTAGAGAAAGCTTTTGACAATGTTAACTGGAATACTCTCTTTCAAATTGCTGAAGGTGGCAGGGGTAAAATACAGGGAGCGAAAGGCTATTTACAATTTGTACCGAAACCAAATGGCAATTATAAGAGTTGAGGGGCGTGAAAGGGATGCAGTGGTTGGGAAGGGAGTCAGACAGGGTTGTAGCCTATCCCCGATGTTAATCTGTATATTGAGCAAGCAGTGAATAAACAAAAGGAAAATTTCGGAGTAGGTATAAAAATCCATGGAGAAGAAATAAAAACTTTGAGGTTCGCCGATGACATTGTAATTCTGTCAGAGACAGCAAAGGACTTGGAAGAGCAGTTGAACGGAATGGACAGTGTCTTGAAAGGAGGGTATAAGATGAACATCAACAAAAGCAAAACGAGGATAATGGAATGTAGTCAAATTAAATCGGGTGATGCTGAGGGAATTAGATTAGGAAATGAGACACTTAAAGTAGTAAAGGAGTTTTGCTATTTAGGGAGTAAAATAACTGATGATGGTCGAAGTAGAGAGAATATAAAATGTAGACTGGCAATGGCAAGGAAATCGTTTCTGAAGATGAGAAATTTGTTAACATCGAGTATGGACTTAAGTGTCAGGAAGTCATTTCTGAAAGTATTTGTATGGAGTGTAGCCATGTATGGAAGTGAAACATGGACGATAAATAGTTTGGACAAGAAGAGAATAGAAGCTTTCGAAATGTGGTGCTACAGAAGAATGCTGAAGATTAGATGGGTAGATCACATAACTAATGAGGAGGTGTTGAATAGGATTGGGGAGAAGAGAAGTTTGTGGCACAACTTGACTAGAAGAAGGGATCGGTTGGTAGGACATGTTTTGAGGCATCAAGGGATCACAAATTTAGCATTGGAGGGCAGCGTGGAGGGTAAAAATCGTAGAGGGAGACCAAGAGATGAATACACGAAGCAGATTCAGAAGGATGTAGGCTGCAGTAGGTACTGGGAGATGAAGCAGCTTGCACAGGATAGAGTAGCATGGAGAGCTGCATCAAACCAGTCTCAGGACTGAAGATCACAACAACAACACATGACAGCACAAACTCAAGTCGAACCAGCGGAAGAGTTAAGAAACTTGTATCTCTGGAAAAAAAAAGAAACCGCCAATTACTGGCGACTGGCTACTGGCTACGGTGGGAGAAGATGTTTTTCTCCGAAGTCGCGTCGCTTCCCACAGCAACAAGCGAACAGATGCAATCTTAAATATTTTTATCTAAATTGCCTGTGCCTTGGAGGATGTTAGTTCTAGGTACGAGTTGTGATAACGATGTTGTCTCTCAACAGTTTTCAGACGCCAGAGTTTCTTTTACGACCGAGGCGGCCGATGGAAGTGGGACACTGGCCTGTTTGCAGTATCGGCGAACACGAAAACTTCTGAATTTTTGGTAGGCATAGTGCTGCACACAATGCCAGGCTCACGACTCCACTGTGTAGACGCGTCCCATCAGTCCGTCGCCCCCAGCCCGGCCTGCAGCTGGCGCCAATGTAGGTATAGCGGCATTGTCCTGCTGGAGACCTGTCTCGACTAGGGGTGCTCTGTCTGCCCTGTGCGCTGTGGGCCTGCCCGGCAAGATTTACTGAGGGAAGGGGTTGCCGTCACTTGCTTTCAACTCCCAAGATGCCGTTTCTATGAATTAAGAACCATAAAATTTCCTCATGCCTTTAGTGCCCTACCAGGCTCCATCAGTGCCTGCTCAGGTCGTTAACTTCCTAGAGTCTCGGACAAGATGCATAAC
Organism: Schistocerca americana; assembly: GCF_021461395.2. Classification (NCBI taxonomy): domain Eukaryota; kingdom Metazoa; phylum Arthropoda; class Insecta; order Orthoptera; family Acrididae; genus Schistocerca; species Schistocerca americana. The sequence continues at coordinate 70,183,344 of NC_060125.1, forward strand.
GTTGTAACAAAATCTTTATGAAAGGTGAGAGAGTAACTTTTCTCTTTCAGCTAGACTACAGTCAGTCAAGAGTAGAGTGTTCCACACGCAGCTTATGCTGATATTTGGATATGCTGGCTGACAACGTACCCCTTAATGGGGATATCATTCTGGTGTCACTGTGAGCTGTGACGGATTCCTTGTTGTGATAGCAGGGATAATTTATGCGGATAATTTGTAGCAAGAAAACGTAAAATGAGTAAGATACTGCATGTGGCGACGCAGTGATTTTGGACGTAGGACAATGCCATCCATTTTCTGTCCCATGCAGTTCTTTTGTATGCATTAGGCTAAAAGGAAGGGTATCTCAAGGGTATCCATTCATCGGCAGAAAACTGCTAAACGAACGAAGAGTCAGTGGGGTTTCCTTCAGGGCGAGACTGTACTTCTGCATCAGTACTCTGCAAACCACTGTGAAGTGCAACGCACGGAGTACTTTTCTTCAGGTCATTTGCTCATGTACGTGCGAGTATGTGATTGCTGTGCACCTCTCCTATGTTTTCAGTATCTACACCGTTGAATGAGTTCCGTTTGAAACTATGCAAGGAACAATCCAGCTTCTTTACATTCTGTCCTCTACTCGCATTAGTGACTGCCTGACAGACAAGTGTGAGAATACACGTCATTCTTGAGACAAGTGCGTCCCAGGTAATCTCCATCGGGTAGTGGTGTCTTCTTTATGCAGTCGAAAACAACTCTCTTTATGTATGCGTCTATGTGCCTCCGCCGCCTCAAGTGTATGTCTCCTGTCTTTACTAATTTCGGCATTTGTTGAAAAAAAAAACAGTCTGTATGATTCCATTTTTAGAGATCATTAGTGTCCTCAGCCCGTTTCTTTTACAATAAAATCATACGGTACTGTTAAAATGAAGTTAGACTGTGATTTAATTACTTGTTCATAGCGCTTAATGATTGTTTAAACCACGTGGTAAAGATATGAGTCCTGCTGTGTTATTGTGATGACTAATGGAAACTGTAATAAATATCACAACATTTTCTGGGCAGCGTACAACACCAACTCTTTAGCACAAAATATAACAAAGTGTAAGAACACATTGTGTTTAGGCAGGATTGTGCTAACGGGCTTCAAAAGTTTATTTCTACATTATCATGGCAGAGCAAGTAACTTTTAATGAGTGCTGTAATACACTTCAAACTTACACAGTTACATGACACTATTTTTCAACATAGTCACCAAGTCTCTGCACACAAACGTCGCAACATTCTACCGATCGTTCAATTCTGCGACGACAGAAGTCCGCCCATTGTCACGGAACCATTCGAGACATTCGAGATCTGCTGCGTTAGGGTCCCCATAGTTGGAAATTTTGTTTCCCCCAGCTGTTCTTTCAGGTTGCCAGAAAGATAGAACTCACATGGTGCAAGATCTTTATTTCTTCCAGATCGGCTTCACCGATGTTTGTGCAACCTTGGACAAACCCACCATCTCTACGCAATTTAGACGCTTTGCAGACAAGAATCGTACTGTCCCACGTATTTCAACTTCGGAATACTTTTCCAGCTGCCACACCATTTCAGTCGCATACTCTGTTGTATATGAGAAGCATATCGCAGCGGAACTGTGTCTGCAGGGGATACCCTGAACAGGCACACACTCCATAAAATGCACCACCCTTATTGTGCGGTGGTCTTAGCCTGGGATGATATACTGACTTACTTTCTAAAGCCTCTACGTATGTCACCTATTGATATATCATCATTGCATATCATTACTAATAGTTTTCATAGTATAGCTGATTCTTACCGGAAGTGTGTGAAAGCCACTAAATGTGCTGTGTAGTTTTTGTATGCATATGTGAGGTAGAGGAACTTACACGGACTAATGTGAGTTCCACTACTGGCATTTAAACACACGAAAAAACTGTAATTACCTCCGCAGGTTTTTTCTGATTCTAAGTGAAACTTTCCCGGAAATAGCCACAAATGCATACGATATGCATGAAATGAAGAGCGTGTTGTCAGGCATGTTTAATAGCCACTCGCCAATTAACGCATTAAGCACGAAAAGCCCCACCTGTTCCCACAGTGATAACATACATCGCTGGTCATTTTGGAGAACAACTCTTACAGCAGTTATGAACATTTATTGGCCAATACTCCGCCATTTGTTAATGGTAGTAAATCTCAATGGAGAACATAAATCTCAATTAATAATGCTTTTGTTAACAGTTGATAACCGAACGAATAAAGTACATATATCTTCATAGCGCTTTTACTGCTCTACCGATGTTTCTTTCTTCCCTTACTCCAGTAGCAATATTGGTATTGTTGTATACTCAACGACGAAACTGGGTGCACGAATGGTAAAACATCATTTTTTCGGATGAATCCAGGTTCTGTTTACAGCATCGAGATGGTCGCATCCGTGTTTGTCGACATCGCGGTGAAGGCACATTGCAAGCCTGTATTCGTCATCACCATACTGGCCTATCACCCGCCGTGATGGTGTGGGGTGCCATTGGTTACACGTCTCGGTTACCTCTTGTTCGCATTGTCGACACTTTGAACAGTGAACGTTTCATTTCAGATGTGTTACGACCCGTGGCTCCACCCTTTATTCGATCGCTGCGAAACCCTACATTTCAGCAGGATAATGCACGACCGCATGTTACAGGTCCTGTACGCGCCTTTCTGGGTACATAAAATGTTCGACTGCTGCCCTGGCCAGAACATTCTCATGATCTTTCACCAACTGAAAACGTCTGGTCAATGGTGGCCGAGGAACTGGCTCATCACAATACGCCAGTCACTACTCTTGATGAACTGTAGTATAGTGTTGAAGCTGGATGGGCAGCTCTACGTGTTCACGCCATCCAAGCTCTGTTTGACTCAATGGCCAGGCGTATCAAGGCCGTTATTACGGCCAGAGGTGGTTGTTCTGGGTACTCATTTCTCACAGATCCATACACCCAAATTGCGTGAAAATTTAATCACATGTCAGTTTCAGTATAATATATTTGTCCAATGAATACCCGTGTATCATCTGCATTTCTTCTTGGTGTAGCAATTTTAATGGTCAGTAGTGTATGTATTTTTCTGGTGATACCATATCAGGCACTGAAGGAAGTAAAGCACTGAGGGCGCGTCTTGAGTCATGCTTGGATAGTTAAGTTGTTAGGGACAAACCGTGAAAGGCAAAGGCCCCAGTTTCGAAGCGCAGTCTGTCACAGAGTTTTGGCGAGTCAGATATTTCATATGAGCTCTGTTGTAGGGCGAAAAATTCTTTCTGGTATCATACAGCAATTTAGATGTAAAAAATATTCAGTTTGAAGGAAATAAATTTTTGACGCTAGACATAAACATTTCATTTTCTTTCTGACATATTTTTTCGCATATTCTAGAACTTGTGCCTCTTGGCCGCCATGGTAGATGGTTCAAATGGCTTTGAGCACTATGGGACTTAACTGCTGAGGTCATCAGTCCCCTAGAACTTAGAACTACTTCAACCTAACATCCACGCCCGAGGCAGGATTCGAACCTGCTACTGTAGCGGTCGCGTGTTTCCAAACTGTAGCGCCTAGAACCGCTCGGCCACGCAGGCCGGCACGCCGTGGTAGAACAGTTTAGATGAGAGTAATTATTAATTTGAGACCCCGTTGCACCTTCCAACATTTGTTGTGGCAGTCTTCAGTCAGAAGTCTGGTTTGATGCCTCTCTCTACACTGTGCAAGGCTCTTCATCTCCGAATAATTATTGCAAGTTACGTCCTTCTGAATCTGCTTACTGCATTCATCTCTTGATCTCCCTCTACGATTTGTGCCCCCCACGCTACCGTCCAAAGCTAGATTCGTGATCCCTTGATGTCTCAGAATGAGTCCTATCAACAGATCTATTCTTCTTGTCGTGTTGCTCGACAGTTTTCTTTTCTCCCCAATTCTGTTCAGTACATACTCAGTAGTTACCTCATCTACCATTCTAGCCTTCATCAATCTTCTATAGCACCACATTTCGCAAGCTTCTATTCTCTTCTTGTCTAAACTGTTCAGTGTCAATGTTTCACTTCCATACATGCTACACACCAAATAAATACTTTTAGAAAAGACTTCCTAACACTTAAATCTATATTCGATGTTAACAAATTTCTCTTCTTCAGAAACGCTTTTCTTACCATTGACACTCTACAGTTTATATCCTCACTACTCCGACCACCGTTATTTTTCTGCACAAATCATGAAACTAATCTACTACTGTGTCTCGTTTCCTAATCTAATTCTGTAAGAATCACGTAACCTAATTCGACTACATTCCATTATCTTTGGTTGTTTTTCTTGATGGTCATCTTATATCCACCTTTGAAGACACTGTCCATTCCATTCAAATGCAATTTCAAGTCCTTTTTCGTCTCTGACAGTAATCGAATATCAACAGGAAACCTCAAAGTTTTTATTTCTTCTCCCTGACCTTTAATTCCTGCTCCAGAATTTTCTTCGGTTTCCTTACTGTTTGCTCAGTGTACAGAATGAATAACATCGGGATTAGGCTACAGCCCTGTCTCACTCCCTTCTTCATCACTGTTTCCTTTTCGTGTAGCTGCCGTCTGGTTTCTGTTCAAATTTTAAATATTCTTCCACTCCCTCTATTTTATCCCTAATTTTCAGAATTTCAAAGTGAACATTGTGAAAAACTTTTTCTAAGTCTACAAATACTATAAAGGTAGATTTATCTTTCTTAACCTTACTTTTAAGATAAGCCGTAGGCAAATATTGCGTCACGTGCACCCACACTTCTCCAGAGTCCAAATTGATCTTACCTGAGGTCGGCTTCTACCAGTTTCTCAGTTCTTCTGTAAAGAATTAGTGTTCGTATTTAGCAACCATGAGCTATTAACCTGGTAGTTCACTAATATTCACACCTGTCAGTACCTGCTGTCCTTGAACCTGGAATTATTACATTCTTCTTGATGTCCTAGGGTATTTCACCTGTGTCATATACCTTGAACACCAGACGCTAGAGTTTTTTCATGATTGGCTCCCCCAAGGCTATCAGTAGTTCAAACGGAATGTTGTCTACCCCCAAGCCCTTGTTTTGATTTAGGTTTTCCAGTACTCTGTCAAACTATTTTCGCAGTATCACGTCTTCCATCTAATCTTCTCTACGTTGTCTTCAATTTCTATAGAACTGCCTTCAAGTTCATCTCCATTCTATGGACCATCTACACACTCTTCCCGCCTTTCCCGTCTTTGCTTAGGACTGGTTTTCCATCTGAGTTCTTGATATTCATGCAGCTGCTTCTCTTTTCTCCAAAGGCCTCTTTAATTTTCCTGTAGTGAGTATCTATCCTTCCCACTGTGATATGTTTCTAAATTCTTACATTTATCCTACAGCTCTTCCTACTTAACTTACTGTAAATCTCATTTTTTAAACATTTGTACTCCCTTTCGCCTGCATCATTTGCTGCATTTTTATGTTTTCTTCTTTCATTAATTACACTCAATATCTCCCAGGTTATACAAGTATTTCTTACCTACTTGATCATCAGCTGACTTCACTTTCATATCTAACAGCTATCCCTTCGTAGTCTGCTGCAGTTCTTCCCCCGTTTTATACGGTAGTTGACCAGTGGTCCCTCTGAAACTTGCAACAACTTCTGGTTCTTTCAACTTATCTAGGTTCCATCACCTTAATTTCCTACCTTCCTGCAATTTCTTTAGTTTTAATATTCTGTTCACAACCAATAACTAGTTGTCAGCGTCCACGCATGCCCCAGAAGTGCCTTACAGTTTAAAATCGGGTTCAGAAATCTCGATCTTACCATTATATGTCAGCCAGAGACTTTTCAGTGTTTCCAGTTCTCTTCCATGTATACCGGCTTCTTTGATGACTCTTAAACCAAGTGTTCGCGATGATTAAACTGCAAAATCCTACCAGGAGGCATCTTCTTTCACTTCTTTCCCGCATTCCGTGCTCACCTACAATTTTTCCTTCTCTTCCTTTTCCTTCTATCGAATTCCAGTTCCCTGTCACAATTAAATTTTCTTCTTCCTTAAATATCTGTATAATTTCTTTTATGTCATCGTACATTTCTTCGATGTCTTCATCATCTGCAGAGCTAGTTCACGTATTGACTAGTAATACAGGGATTTGTGTGGGCTTCCGTGTCTGTATTGGACATGACAATGCGTTCACTATGTTGTTCATAATAGCTTAATTTCACTTCTATTTTCTTACTCATTATTAAACTTACTTATACAGTACCCCTATTTGATTTTGCATTTCTAACCCTCTATTCACCTGACCGGAAGTTCTATTCCTACTTCAACCAATTCACTTCCGAACTTCAACCTATCCACTTCCCTTTTTAAATTTTCTAAGCTACATGTCCGATTAAGGGATCTAACATTCCATGCTCCTACCTGTAGAACGCTGATTTTGTATTTCCTGATGACATATTGCTAAGCAGTCCCCGTCCAGAGATGGACAATCTTACCTCCGTAATTTTTTACCCAAGATAATCATTGGTCATACAGTAGAGCTACATACACTCGGGAAAAATTACTGCTGTAGCTTTCCCTTGCTTTCAGTCGTTCGCACAGCCAGCACAGCGTGGTCTTTTTGGTTGATGTTAGAAGGCTAGATCAGTCAATCATCCGGGCTGTTGACCCTTCAATTACTGAAAAGCCTGCTGCCCCCCCTTCAGGAGCCATACGTTTGTTAAGCCTCTCAGGAAAAAGCGTTCTGATGTTGTTACAGCTACAGTACGGCTATCTGCATCGCTGAGGCACACAAACCGCACCACCAACGGCTGGGACTATGGTTCATGGAAGATTCCAACATTTGTGGTAAACATATTGAGCTCTCCATATTCATTAGTACTGCTTAAACAGTGAGTTGATTCTATAAACATTGTGTGTGTGTGTGTGTGTGTGTGTGTGTGTGTGTGTGTGTGTGTGTGTGTGTATGTGTGTGTGTGTGTGCGTGTGGATGGTGGAGAAGAGGTTGAACGGGTGTTGAATTTTAGATGCGCAAGTACTACAAGTTACACCTTCGGAATGATTTTTTTTGCATAAATACTCTTGTATATGGCGCGAAAATTCAAATTATTGAGATACTTTGCAGCACACTCAATTTCACTGACTTAAGATAAATGGCGTCTGACTTTGATTTTAATACCTACTAAAATATATGTCAGTAGTTGTTTTGTTTTAAGAATATATTACCTGTTATTTGTTTGAGGATGTACTCATGGGGGAATGGGGAAGGTTCTGAAGGAAAGGGGAGAAAATAAGGTTAATGTTACTTGTCACATGATATTGCTGATAGTATTGAAAAGGAGGGTTTCGCATACCTCTCTCCTGGATCATCATGTCACTATCCCAGCATGCAAGCAACCTGCACCTGCCCTAGTATTTGAGCTCACTTCAAGTCAGTGGTACCACAAGTTTTAATGCAGCATTTATGAGGGGCGTTCACAAAGTAATGCCACAATAATTTTTTCCGAAGGAAAATTGGTTTTATTCAAGATTCCAATACACTTTATTATTCCCCACTCTTCTGGCTATAAAACCCTTGTTTTCACTGAAATCTCCGTTCATTGCGACGGCCTTACGCCACTTTACTGGGAGGAACTGTATGCATGCATGGTATCACGTTACTGGTCGACGTGGGAGACAATACCTGGATGCATGAGTAACGTCTCATATCATGAACATATTGCTTTTCGCAGAATGCACCATTCATTGGTGCAAATACATGAAGATAGGAAGGTACGAGATCCGGGATGTAGGGTGGATGAGGAGGAACACTCCAGCGACGTTTCGTGAGCTCCTCTCAGATGCACAGACTTTTGTGAGGCCGTGCATTGTCATGGAGAATGAGATTTCAGTTTGCGTTTTTGTGACGCCGAACACGCTGTGCTCATTTCTTCAGTTACCTGAGGGTAACACAATACACTTCCGAGATAATTGTTGCACCATGAAGGAGGATATCAAACAGAATACTCCCTTCAGAGTTCCAGAAGAACGTCGCCATAACTCTAGCGGCTGAGACTGCGACTCTGAAATTTTTCTTCGAAGGAGAGGTGGTATGGCGCCATTCCATGTACTGATTGCTGTTTTGTTTCCAGTTCGTAGTGATGAACCAGCGTTTCATCGCCTGTAACGATTCTCGACAAAAAATTGTCGCAGTCAGCCTCCTATGGCGCGAGCAGTTCCCCACAGATGATTCCTCGCTGCTCTTTATGGTGTTCTGGTAGGCGCCAAGGGACCCAGTGGACACGTACCTTTGAGTAGCCCAACTGGTGAAGGAATGGATCAGCACTACTAACAGAGAAGTCCAGTCGTTCATCGACACATTTGCTTGTGATCTGTCGATCACCTCGTATCAGGGTGTCTTTATATTCCAACAGTATGAGAGTAAGAATTGTGTGCTTCCGGCTACCGTGTTGGAGTTCGGTCAGGTTAGTGGAGATGTCGCACGCGTAGTCGAACGATCTATCGTACGTCTGTTCACTACCAAGCCTCCGAAGACATTATGCAAGCACCTATAAATATCTGCAATGTTCTGGTTTTCCGACAAAAGAAACTCAGTGACAACTCTCGGCTTGTCACGCATCTTAGTTACAAACACTGTTTATAAGGCTAAATATAGCGCCACCAGGTATGGGATATTCATGAAGCTGTCGGGGGAATTTGCCACGAAATCTCACAACAAATTCCACATCTCTTCAACAGTAAGTGTCTCAGGAAAAAATGCGTTACATTATTTACTGAACACCCCTCGTAAGTACAGAGTGCCCCAGGAGTGGCGTAGATATACTATTGTGTTGTTACTGGATTTTTGTAAAATGGGGAACTACTTTTCAAATGTGGTATAGCTATTATGTGTTTCATCTAGCAGCAACACTTGCTAATTAGATATCTACTCTTCTTCTATGTTATCGTAACTTTCTCAAATACTGAAATTACTGCCAGTTTCTAAAGGACTTTTTAAAACCGCTTGTGGCTTTTCACCTGATATGTTTGCTCGAAATTGCCAGTTTTTTAAAAATAAATCTTACTTATTAACCATTAAAATTCAATTTGTCTGTTTACTGTTACATGAGATTTAATCATTATTTCAAAACTCTGTAACAAGTAACATACACTCCTGGAAATGGAAAAAAGAACACATTGACACCGGTGTGTCAGACCCACCATACTTGCTCCGGACACTGCGAGAGGGCTGTACAAGCAATGATCACACGCACGGCACAGCGGACACACCAGGAACCGCGGTGTTGGCCGTCGAATGGCGCTAGCTGCGCAGCATTTGTGCACCGCCGCCGTCAGTGTCAGCCAGTTTGCCGTGGCATAAGGAGCTCCATCGCAGTCTTTAACACTGGTAGCATGCCGCGACTGCGTGGACGTGAACCGTATGTGCAGTTGACGGACTTTGAGCGAGGGCGTATAGTGGGCATGTGGGAGGCCGGGTGGACGTACCGCCGAATTGCTCAACACGTGGGGCGTGAGGTCTCCACAGTACATCGATGTTGTCGCCAGTGGTCGGCGGAAGGTGCACGTGCCCGTCGACCTGGGACCGGACCGCAGCGACGCACGGATGCACGCCAAGACCGTAGGATCCTACGCAGTGCCGTAGGGGACCGCACCGCCACTTCCCAGCAAATTAGGGACACTGTTGCTCCTGGGGTATCGGCGAGGACCATTCGCAACCGTCTCCATGAAGCTGGGCTACGGTCCCGCACACCGTTAGGCCGTCTTCCGCTCACGCCCCAACATCGTGCAGCCCGCCTCCAGTGGCGTCGCGACAGGCGTGAATGGAGGGACGAATGGAGACGTGTCGTCTTCAGCGATGAGAGTCGCTTCTGCCTTGGTGCCAATGATGGTCGTATGCGTGTTTGGCGCCGTGCAGGTGAGCGCCACAATCAGGACTGCGTACGACCGAGGCACACAGGGCCAACACCCGGCATCATGGTGTGGGGAGCGATCTCCTACACAGGCCGTACACCACTGGTGATCGTCGAGGGGACACTGAATAGTGCACGTTACATCCAAACCGTCATCGAACCCATCGTTCTACCATTCCTAGACCGGCAAGGGAACTTGCTGTTCCAACAGGACAATGCACGTCCGCATGTATCCCGTGCCACCCAACGTGCTCTAGAAAGTGTAAGTCAACTACCCTGCCCAGCAAGATCTCCGGATCTGTCCCCCATTGAGCATGTTTGGGACTGGATGAAGCGTCGTCTCACGCGGTCTGCACGTCCAGCACGAACGCTGGTCCAACTGAGGCGCCAGGTGGAAATGGCATGGCAAGCCGCCGTTCCACAGGACTACATCCAGCATCTCTACGATCGTCGCCATGGGAGAATAGCAGCCTGCATTGCTGCGAAAGGTGGATATACACTGTACTAGTGCCGACATTGTGCATGCTCTGTTGCCTGTGTCTATGTGCCTGTGGTTCTGTCAGTGTGATCATGTGATGTATCTGACCCCAGGAATGTGTCAATAAAGTTTCCCCTTCCTGGGACAATGAATTCACGGTGTTCTTATTTCAATTTCCAGGAGTGTATTTTGTATTATTGAACATTGCTGTTAGTAGTTGAGGTTCATATTTCCTGACGTGATTTACTTTCTAACGGCAGTGGAAGATCTATGTACGAATCTTGCAATTCTTCAAATATTCTACTTCGAGAACAACATACCATATTCATTATACCAGTATTGTCCTAGCTTAAAAAGAAATTTAAATAACTTCACTATACAAATACTTCTAGTACCATTATATACTTTTGCTCTTTACGTGGATCATAGTCCTATATCAAAACATTACATGCTTCAACATATGTCTGACAACTGAGAATTTATACCGCTAATTCGCATTTCTGACATCAGAATTCATTTAAAATTATGTAATAAATCGGGTTTTTTTATATTATTATCAACAGTCTCCATAAGTCCTCAAATTAAATTGTCCCCATAGCAGTTCTGAATAATCGTTATGTTCATCACTTATAACTGATCATTCAGATAGTGTAGACTTTGCCCTTCAGTGATATTCGTGATTCTTCTAATGTTTACAGTTATCCACCTATGCTTATAACTAGATTTACTTTATCCACACATAAAGGTAAACATCTATACTTATAACTAGATGTCCTTCATCATGTCTACAGAACTATTGATATCTTTCATATAGTCTTCCAATAACGTCAGTGCTAATATTTCTAAAAATAAGGCTGTAAATATGTAAGTATATAGAATCCTCATTATTAATTTACATATTTTCTATGCAAAGTTTGTACACTTTCTTCATGTATGGGATATTGATTCACTAACTGCTATATTATATTCTTGTTCCTTATCATAGAGAAATGCACAATTACCTGGTTGCAAAGTTTGCTAATTGTTAAGCTTAATTACAGCTCTACCCTTTCTAATTAGGTAATCTGTCTTACATGCTGTGGTGTCACTGCCAGACCCCACACTTGCTAGGTGGTAGCCTTTAAATCGGCCGCGGTCCGTTAGTATACGTCGGACCCGCGTGTCGCCACTGTCAGTGATTGCAGACCGAGCGCCGCCACACAGCAGGTCTAGAGACACTTCCTAGCACTCGCCCCAGTTGTACAGCCGACTTTGGTAGCGATGGTTCACTGCCAAATTACGCTCTAATTTGCCGAGACGATAGTTAGGATAGCTTTCAGCTACGTCATTTGCTACGACCTAGCAAGGCGCCATTATCAATTGCTATTTATCTTGTGATGCATGTACCGTCAGACCGATGTTTACCAATTATTGATTAAAGTTAAGTATTCCAGAAGCTACGTACTTTTTTTACTAGACTCAACTCCTTTAACTGTTCCAGAACTCACGCCAGCCTGCGTGAGCTTAAACGCGTGCCTTTCGGCTACCTCACAGTGGCTTGGCTGTCTTGCCAAGTCACAACACATGCTGCATACACATTTATATCTTTCTGTAAGTTTTATGAATTGTTCTTTATTTCCCTCTAGAATTTCTTCAAAATCTACAGCCTTTTTAATCAATTCATTATGAAATGTAAATTGCAATTATTTCAGTTGTATGTACAAAATATTTTGATATTTTTCAATAGAATCAGTCATTTTATATGAACCTCCTTCATGAATGGGACGTATATACCTTTAGACGCAATTCTTTTTTTCATTAATGGTATCATTGACATTTTTCTGAATATATTTCTACAATTTTTATAATTTTTATAAGTTTAGGTGTAATATTCTTACCTGTCCACACAAAGGATGCTTATAATATCCATGAGCATTAATCACATAGTAGCAGTATCCAAATGTTTCATCTGTCTCATCTTTCAATCTGTAAACTTAGTGTCAACCAATGTATATTTGTCGTTCTTTTATTTTGAATCAGTTTGGAAACGTAAATTCATACTAAAAAGGTTATATTGCCTTCTCTATGTCTCATAACTTGTTTTAAAATTAATCTAGATTAACTTTTTATCCAAAAGTGAAGTGAACTGACACGGTTTTTTGAGGAATAACAGATTGATTTGTGTATCTTTTGCAATATATGAAAGTTACAGAAGACAGATGTGCTTTTGTCTCTTAGAAAATTGTACTTCAGTTAACATCACAGCTTTTAATTCACTTGTTCAAATTTCACTAATTTTTACTGTGTATTGAAATTTACTCAGCTTTTAATAAATACCTAGCCGAAATTTTTTAGATTTTCTCACTAAATTTTGACTACCCTTCATTATTTGTGGAATAATGAATGCTAATTTTACTAACCAAAGATAATACACCTGAGGTGAAAAGTATATAGCGATATGCAGATATATGTAGAAGGGGATTGCATCGCTGGAGCTGTCATTTGTACTCATCTGATTCATATGGAAAGGTTACCGACGTCGTTATGGTGCCAACACAGGAATTAACATGGGACATTCACTTTCAAAAATCGTTGGGGGATTCGCAATTCCATGATCGACAGTGTCAAGAGTGTGCCGACAATACCACATTTCAGGAATTACTTCTCACAGTGAAGAATACACTGACTAATGGCCTTCACTAAACGATGGCGAGCAGCAGAGTTTATGTAGAGTTGTCACTGTTGACAGACAATTTAAGATTGCATGACACAACAGCAGAAAACAATGTGGTACATATGACGAACGTATCCATTTGGACAGTGTGGAGAAATTTGACTTTAATGGGCTATGGCAGCAGATGACCAGATGACCAACGACAGCGCCTTTGCTAACAGCGCAACGTCGCATACAGCACCTCTCCTGGGTGCGTGACCAAATCAGTTTGACCTTAGACAATTGAAAAACTGTAGCTTGGTGAGATGAGTCCTGATTTCAGATGATAAGCTCTGATGGCAGGGTTCGAGTGTGGTGAAGAACCGACGGCGCCAAGTACCCAAGTTGTCAACAAGGCACTCTGCAAATTGATGGTGGCTCCATAATGATGTTGGAGACCATTTGGTGCCATTCATGCACCTTATATTCTCAATCAAGGATGGAATCTTTAAGGACAACAATTTGCGATGTCACTGGGCCACAGTTGTTCGCGACTGGATTAAAGAACCCGCTGGGGAATTTTACAGAATGGTGTGGCCACACAGATCACCTGATATGAATTCCTCTGAACACTTGTATGACATAATCGAGATGTCAGTTCGTTCACAAAATCCGGGACAGGAAACGTGGCTTACAGACATCTATAGAGGCACCTGATTCAGTATTTGTGCAGGGAACTTCCAACAACAGGTAGAGCTGCTGCACTATGCCAGGTAAAAGGAAGTTCGACACGAATTTATGAGGAACTCCATGACCTTTGTCACCTCAGTGTATATTTCAACAAAAAATGCATTCAAAAATGTGAGACATGTAACCTACTGTGTAACATTCATACATGCTTCATTTGCTTTTATTCTATATGGTAATTCAGTATATGATGATTCCATTAATGGATTATAACTGTCAGTTCTTAATTGTAAGCTGTTAACTATATCTGTAGGCCATCCCAAGCTTCCCATCTGAAATTCAGTGAATTTGTTATGTTTCATTGATATTAGCAGTTAATATTAATTCACAATATTTTATGAATCTTCTTAACTATTTTGAATAGGTTATTCACGAAAATTTGTGTTTGTATCATGCATTCAAAAATCTTCAAACAATTTTGTGAAACATGAAATATTTTCTGCAAACATTAATCTTTTTTACATTTGTCTTCTATATTGATACACTAAAAGGTAGATAATCGAAACTGCACTTTCTTCTACATATCGCATTACCTGAGCATCTTGATATACTTCATATTAAATCATCCCTTTCATAATTTTGTAATAATTCTTAACTTACAACATATTAGAGAAATTTCTTCAGTACACTGCTTTGATTGTATTGAAATACTAAGATTCACACCATTGAAAATTATCGCCTTAAACAGTGCACCAATTCACCAATGAAATAAATAGTTTCATTTGTTACCTTTTATTGAGCATAAATTTTGTTATTCTTAGAGAATAACAGTCTCTCAAACTTATCTCTTCAAGGATAATGTAACCTTCAGCTTACCACAAACAACTGACACAATGTCATATTTATATCAATATAATGATCAATTTTACAGTAAGTTAATTTATTAAAGTTAAATCAGAGTTCCAACTGGAACAAAATAAGGAAACTGATGTGTAAAATTAGCTTTTAAAAATGTTTATTCATGTAAATCAACATTGTCAAAACTAGGACTAAATGCAATGCAGAAAATGTCATCAGTTAGTAAGATACGATATGTCTGAAAGTAATGTTTGTTCTGAAAAGCAAAAGTAAGCTGTATCTTCAAGATTTTAAAATTGTTAGTGAATAGAAATAAAGAGAAAGTTTGGAAGAATTTGTCAACAATGAGGAAAACTACAATCTCCTTCTACAAACCCAATAAAATGTGCTTAATTTCGTAAGACAGAAAGTCAGTAATATAAAATGGGATTGATAGAAACACTTTTCAACTTTAAAAGAAAGAATTTATGATTTTAAAAGGAATTACAAAAATTGTCACTGTATGGTATTACAGGTCTTACACCTAACTTAATACTTCTAATTGCACTTTGATGGAGCTCATCATTTTATATCACAAAAATTAAAAGTATTGTATTTATCCTGTAGAAAGGGAGGGAATAGAAACAACAATGTTAATACTAATATTTTTCTATTTATTGGTCTCTAGAGTCAACAGTGAAAACAAAAATCTGTTTCATAAAGGGGAATAAAAAAAACGTTTCTTCAGTAAAAGATGTTTAGTCAATACAAGGAATAAAAATATTGCATGAGTTGTGAATTCTTATTCTGTCATCCCAAAGACTTGTATTTGCTATTACTTCTTTGCAACATTAAATTGCAGAAATTGGTTTGTTTGTTAATACATTAAGTCTCCTGCATTATGCTTGAAAATTATACCTTTCAAAATACATGTTATAGCTCCAGAAGTAATGAAGGACTTTTAAACAACATCTCCTTGACTAATCAAATGACTCCTCATCTGTTAAAATCATTGTGCATATCTGCCTTGGTTAAAAATTTTGCACATATAAAATCTAAACAACTGCTTATGTTTCCCACATACTTTAACCGCAGCTTAATGTAATGGGGCTCAGAAAAGTGCAAGGCAGTTCTCCATTTACATTAAATTCTTGGCCTTCTTGTAAATAAAGGCAAATGGTTACTGTTTCTATTCGTCCCACAAATTATGAAAACATAACCCTAAGGTTCTAATTAGCCTAAACTCAGGTCGGATTAATCTTTACTTCAAAACTGAACATTAGCTTAATTAGAGAGACTTATTTAATTACTTGCCGGTATAGTTTGAGGTAAAGAAATTCTGCACCACACTGGATGTTCGACAAAGAGTGAGAAATAGATCAAGTGACACTGCCACGCTATTTGAGATTAATGATTTTCAAGTTAGATTATTTCGCTACGAACTTATAGAAACAGTTCAGGAACTATTTTTCCTTTTCGTCTCTGATGCAATAGCCTGTTCAGTTCGCCTTGTTTTTTTCTGCTCACTCCCTTTTACTATAGCATGGATGCAGTCCTGAAAAAACTGAAAAGTCAATTGAAAGACCTAAGAATGTTCTCTGATATGATAAACTAAGCCAACGTTGCCTGGATTTCTGCCTCGCCTGAATTCTGTAAGTCCATTGAAATTCTGGAAAGACATTAGAACAAACCTGCTTCCTTCCACGTAAAACTCTTCTTTTCATCTTGGTAGCTATACTGGCTCCAAAACTGGCTGAAAGATGTTGTTCTACTAACAGTTTATAGGAATTTGACTTACATTCTTGATGTGAAGTAGTTACTGATACAGCCAGTTTTGGGTCTCACATATAGTACGAATTAAAGGAATGCAGATTGTTACCTAATAAATTAGTTCAGAGACCATTAAATTCTGCTAGTGCAGTAATCACAAAACACAGTTCATTGATAGTGGAAATTTTAGTCATGATATTAATGTTAATGAATGAAATAGACGTTATCAAATGTGTGAAATATTGTTTGATGTGGAAGGCTTAGAATTTTTACAGAAGCGAAAGAAACATAACAAAAATTTGGTACTGAGCTTAATGCACTGAATTGCAACAAATATCTTTTTGTCTGAGCTTGAGGTAAATAAAGAGCGCATAGCCATTACTTTTGAAATCCTTGAAAAATTTATGATAGCAAATTTAAACGCATTCCAGGAAATAAACTAAACGTTACCTTACTTAATAGGTATGTCATATATGTTAGTAAAAACTTTAAATATTTTAAACAGTAAATGTGTACATTTCGCAAAAAGAAATCTAAATGATATGAACAATGAGAGGTCACCATAGAAAATACGATGTTTTTTAACATTAACCAACATTTTGTCATATTTGAGGAGTTTTTCGTAAATTGTTTGTATTGTTGTATTTGTAGTTTAAGACGTTTTTACAGGGGTGTGCAGAATATTTTCTAAAGTTTTTAGGAAAAAAACATAAAATATCGCTGGCTGCATCTTAAATTTACATTGTTTTTCGCGCAAGATTTTTAGAGTACGTAAAGGAATATTTAAGGATTGTGGGTCTATGGACAAACTTTGCAGTGAAGCGAAATAAATTTGGAAGGCTGTATTGCTGTATCATCTTATATTTATTACCAGTCATTAGTGCAAAAAGTACAACAGCAACAACTGCACGATAGAAACATCCAAGGGCCAGAGGGATCGAGCGTGTAACAGGTGCTGGACCTCACAAGTGCTTTGCAGAGACACGAGTTCGCAGGAAGTGATCGAGACCCTGCGCTGTCGGCAACCCGCGCCACGCCCTCCTGCAGAGTCGGCAGCCCGCTGTGCGAGCTCAGCCGCGCCTGGCCTGCTGTGGCGCTGCGTGGTGTGGCGCGGCCGCCAATCGATAGCAGCGCTGCGCGGCCCGGCGCAGGCGGACGTGCGGGCAGCGCGCGCCGGCCTCGCATCGCCTCGCAGCGCACTGCCTCGCCTCGCGCCAGCACAGCGTCGGCGCCAAAGGCAGAGGGGCGCCGGGAAGCTGCCGCTGCAGTCGGCAGGCTCCCTTCTCGGGGATGGCATCAACGCTGTTAGTATACATCTTTGAAAATTACGCCTTTGCAGGCAGCGTTTCGGAAACATTCCATTAGTACGTCTATGGTGATAATGTTAGTAATGCATTCGTATTCTCTTGAGAAACTGACATGATTAAATGATTATGTACTTCGTTCTTTAAGGTATTTGACGAATACTCAGAACAATGAAGACACTTCATTTACAATTCCCTCTAGTCTGTTACGAAGTGGCATGCTGAATAAGTGTACCCATGTATGCAGTGATGTGCTGAAGATTATGCTCGCTTGAGACGTGAACAAACCTAGTTATTTACTCTAAACTACAGCTTGTTACGTAAAGATACACATTAAATCGCTTTTTCTTTATGCACTATTAAATCCGAATCCCTTTAAGGTAAATGACACTATGTTAAAAGAAAAAGAGATTAAAATTACAGTGAAAAAAGACACTGTATGGGTAACCTGTAATTTCTTTATTTGGATGTCACGTTTTGGCCCATGACGTAAGACATTTTCAGGTCTAAATTACTGTGGAAACAATAAAAATAGCCTAACAGCAAGAAAAGTAATATGAATGAGATACAAACGGCGGTAACAGGAAAATATCATACATAATACTAGTAAGGGCACGTCATCAGTAAGGTGAGTATTCCATACAAAAGAACAGATGAACTCCCATGTAACTAGTGTGGTCAGCCACATGTCACCACATATGTATCTCAGTGGCCTCAAGTAACTGAGAAATGCTTCAAAATAATTTTAATTATTTTCAGGAATATGATTTGCAATGTAAAGACTAAGGAATTATTATAGTCCAAAACTAAAGGCCTAAGAGTTTATGAGAAGATAAAGAAGTGGTTATTGATATTACTTGGGAAAAAGAACACGTCCTGAGGCAATTTTTTGCTGTGAAGGGGTCGTGTGATACAAACATGTTGTTACATCACTGACAAAATAATTTTTCATATATATTCATCTCTACAATTCCTGTAGTTTGTATCAGAACCTTTGATTGCTAGAGAAATTGCTCTTAACAGTATTAGGAGTGAATTACTTCATGATATATTATTTAATTTCTACCACAGTTTGTAGCTCTTTTAGTGTACTATTTTTGCAGCATAACAAAGGACTAATATGCTTCACAGAAAAAAGAACAGCTTAACTACTGCAGCATACCCACTGTTCTTGCTCGTTAGGCTTACAGAGATTTCATTTTAGTACCAAACGGCAAGAATTGTTTAGGAGGATTAAGATGAAGTTCAGATGGTAACGTCAGAGCTTCGCCAAACTTGTATTTTGCGTAGATGTAGAGATATTATTTTACTGAGGGTAGGAAACATTAGAAAGATATATTGATTTGCTAGTTAGTTAATATTAAATACTAAAATAATCTTTATCTCTTAAACCTTCTGCCTTTCTTTCTCTCAGGCAACGAACTTCTAGGACAACACTCACTCATGCATGTAGCCTACAACCGATGGAACATAATGTTTGTACTGACTGGAAAAGATGCAGTACTTACAAGTCATATATTAAAAAAGATCAAAGCCGGAAAGGCGGCCCAGCGAGGTGGCGCAGTGGCTAGCACACTGGACTCGCATTCGGGAGGACGACGGTTCAATACCGCGTTCGGCCAACCTGATTTAGGTTTTCCGTGATTTCCCTAAATCGCTCCAGGCAAATGCCGGGATGGTTCCTTTGAAAGGGCACGGCCGACTTCCTTCCCCGTCCTTTCCTAATCCGATGAGACCGATGACCTCACTGTCTGGTCTCCCCCCAAATAACCCAACCCAACCAGGAAAGGCGACGTCATGAACAGTTGTAAGTGAGATGGCTATCCGCTAAGAGCTGCTCGTACTGTGAACAAGGGTTGCAAAAAAACACACTGGAAATGTCGTGAGGAATGCGAACCAAAGGCTGCGTTTTATTTGCATAACACTTAGAAGATGTAGCAAGCCTACTGAAAAGACTGCCTACACTATACTTATCCGGCCTCTTATGGAGCACTGCTGCGGGGTGTGGTATTCTTACCTGATAGTATTAACGGAGTACGTTGAGATAGTTCGAAGAAGAGCAGCGCGCTTTGAATTATCGAGAAATCGGGGAGAGAGTGTCACGGACACGATACAGGATCTCGAATGGACATCATTAAAACAACGCCAAGCCACATAGAGAGAAACGATCATTATAATGAAAAAAGGGAAAGCAGAGCTCGGACGGAAAGATAAAGGTGTTCGTATTTTCCTCTTGCAGTTCGAGAGTGGAATAAGAGAGTAGTATTGTGAAGGTGGCTCGATGAACCCTCTGCCAGGTATTTATAAGTGTAATTTGGAGAATACAGATGTAGATGTTTCGTCATCTCTAATTAAACTTGACTTACGAAAGCAGCAACATTACACAGCCTGTGACTAGCGCCAGACTAAATTCCAGCCACTACAAACATGGGAAAGAGCCCAATACGGGAGAGGCTAATTTAGCGACTGTTCTAACTTCTGTTTCAGCTACCAATTTCATATAGCAGATATAATAATGTGCAGTGAAATATCCGACTTTCTTACTGTATGATATTACAATTAAATCAATACCATTTGCTGCTGACAGGGTTGATATACACCAAAGGTGACAGATGAAAATGTATGTCCTGACTTGGACTCGAACGTGGGATCTCCTACTTAGATTGCAGACGCTTTATCTATCTGAGCCACCGAGAGCACAGACAATAGCGCGACTGCAGGGATTTATCGCCGGCACGACCCCCTTGGGACCCACATTCTCAACTTAGAGTCCACACACTACATTCGTAGTGCCCCTGGCATTATACCCATTACTCGCGGCAGAAAATCCACCGAGTCCCGTAAGAGTTCAGGCAAATCGTGTGCATCCACACTGAAGAAGGTCATCAGCCGGTTGGCCTTAAATGATATGGATATGGCATCTATGAAAGAATAGATAATATGAAAGACGATAAATTCCTGGAGCCTAGCGGGCGTGGTATTACGGGAACGGCTCCCAAGTCTCGCGGGACGGGGGCACCGAACATGTTAAACCAGGCACACACATACACACACACTAGAAATTTTCTGTGGTATCTTTGTAAGGTACCAGTCTTGCACTGGCCGTCAAAAGGCCGTCATCGCGAACGTCAAAGTATCTGCGGACCCCGAATGGTGGTGCGTCATCGTGGCGGTATACGCAAACCAGGAGCCGCACCTCCCCTCTCCGGGAAGACTACACGACATCATTGCCCTCTCTGGCGCTGGCGTAAAGTACGCCGACGACAGTGCTCGGGGGCCAGTTCGTCAGCGCAGATTGTCTCTTCTTTTCGACAACTCAGTTCCACGGGACGTCGACTGCCGACGCGATAGTCAGTCAGGTCTGTGAGAACCAGTGCATCTAGAAAGATAGTTTACTGTTGAGTTGACAAAGAACTTTATTGAGAGATTGTGAATCCGTATTACGCTTCTCAGAAGAGAAGTACAAGTGTCTGATTTTTCAATACTAGCGCAGTGTATTGACATTCTGTAGTGTGCCAAGCTATCCTGCTCTGTATCCTGCTTCCTAATCTACGAATTACTGTTGTGACCACCCAAGATAGAATTGTAAGTTGGCGACGAGGTTAACTGCTGCAGCTTCGGCGAAATCACCGAAAAATTTACGTGTTGTTTTCGCATCGCAGAACCCTGCGACTGGACTTGTTTGTGGACGTTTTTTGATGCAGATCACGAAGCCGGTATTCGTTTGCATTTTGCTTTTCTTAGTTTGTTTGTACCAGTATCGCTTCTTTAACCACACTGCGTCAAATGTGCAGCATGCTGCCTCAGCACCTCCTGTGCCGAATTCACCACAGCTTCTGCAGTTACAGGCTCAGCAGATGTCTTCACTTTTGGACACCATGAGTAGACTGCTACAAGTGACTGTTTCCGCTCAATAAACTTCGCCGGCTACGCCTCAGCAGCAGCCCACCCCACCCAGCCAGTACTCTGCACCGCCATTCCGCGAATTCGATGAGGCTGGCAAGAACATTCTGCTCTTCTACACGCCTGTGTCACTGCTCACCAAGTCACAGGTGAGGCTAGACTTCCAACTTTTCTGGACACTGTTTCCGTGTATAGACTTCCAAAAGAGTTGTTTCCCACGTCCCAAAAGTAAAGCCCTTCTTTCGATGACTTACTGGGGGTTAAAATGGCTCTGAGCACTATGGGACTCAACTGCTGTGGTCATAAGTCCCCTAGAACTTAGAACTACTTAAACCTAACTAACCTAAGGACATCACTCACATCCATGCCCGAGGCAGGATTCGAACCTGCGACCGTAGCGGTCGTGCGGTTCCAGACTGTAGCGCCTTTAACCGCTCGGTCTCTCCGGCCGGCTACTTACTGGCGGCCCTTAACAAATATACTGAGGGAAATGTGCATTTCGCTGCTGCAAGATATAATTTTTTTGTTAAAGAAACATAAGGGACAAACATACGGTCACGGTGTATTCACTTGCAAGTCCTTACTAGGCATTGTCGATTCGAGTGAGAGCGTGGTAAATATTATAGCGATGCAATCACTGACAATGTGACGAACTCTCGCATTCGCGAACAGATCAACAAACACCCTACCTGCAGCTTTAGTTTTAGATCACTAGGACGATTGCGATACAACAGCAGATAGCTTCGCTATTACGCCATTGTCTTCTGTAGATCAGAATTGTGCTCCGCTTTCCACATAGCTCGTAGCCATTCCTGTACGGCCTTTCCGCTACGGGACCGCGAAATCTAAGACTTCGACGGCTGGTCCGTCCTCTTCACCGCACCAGTTCCGCGCACAGCGTAAATAACAGCAAAGCAATGTCAAACGAGGTGAAGCTGTACACGAGCTACTTCACCACTGGCCATTAAAATTGCTACACCAAGAAGAATTGCAGATGATAAACGGGTATTCATTGGACAAATATATTATACTAGAACTGACATGTGATTACATTTTCACGCAATTTGGGTGCATAGATCATGAGAAATCAGTACCCAGAACAACCACCTCTGGCCGTAATAACGGCCTTGATACGCCTGGACATTGAGTCAGAGCTTGGATGGCGTGTACAGGTACAGCTGCCCATGGAGCTTCAACACGATACCACAGTTCATCAAGAGTATTGTAACAAGCCAGTTGCTCGGCCACCATTGACCAGACGTTTTCAATTGGTGAGAGATCTGTATAATGTGCTGGCCAGGGCAGCAGTCGAACATTTTCTGTATCCAGAAAGGCCCGTACAGGACCTGCAACATGTGGTCGTGCATTATCCTGCTGAAATGTAGGATTTCCCAGGGATCGAATGAAGGGTAGAGTCACGGGTCGTAACACATCTGAAATGTAACGTCCACTGTTCAAATGCCGTTAGTGCGAACAAGAGGAGACCGGGACGTGTAACCAATGACACCCCATACCATCACTCCGGGTGATAGGCCAGTATGGCGATGACGAATACACGCTTCCATTGTGTGTTCACCGCGATATCGCCAAACTCGGATGCGACCATCATGATGCTGTAAACAGAACCTGTATTCATCCAAAAAAATGATGTTTTGCCACTCGTGCACCCAGGTTCGTCGATGAATGCACCATCGCAGGCGCTCCTACCTGTAATGCAGCATTAAGGGTAACCGCAGCCATGGTCTGCGAGCTGATAGTCCATACTGTTGCAAACGTCGTTGAACTGTTCGTACAGATGGTTGTTGTCTTGCAAACTTCCCCATCTGTTGACTCAGGGATCGAGACGTGGCTGCACGATCCGTTACAGCCATGCGGATAAGATGCCTGTCATCTCGACTGCTAGTGATACGAGGCCGTTGGGATCCAGCACGGCGTTCTGTATTACCCTCCTGAACCCATCGATTCCATATTCTGCTAACAGTCATTGGATGTCGACCAACGCGAGTAGCAATGTCGCGATACGATAAACCGCAATTATCAAAGTCGGAAACGTGATGGTACACATTTCTCCTCCCTACACGAGGCATCATAACAACGTTTCACCAGGCAACGCCGGTCAACTGCTGTTTGTGTATGAGAAATCGGTTAGAAACTTTCCTCACTTCAGCACGTTGTGGGAATGCTCTGAAAAGTTAATCAATTGCCAAATCACAGCATCTTCTTCCTGTCGGTTAAATTTCACCGCTTCTGTAGCACGTTATCTTCGTGGTTTAGCAATGTTAATGGCCAGTAGTGTACATCTCATGAGCGTCGGTCTTGTTCTGTCTGTTATCGTTGTGGGAAGCGAGGACACGGGCAAGCGGTCTGCTTGCAGTGTGAAAAAGACCACCAGTCATCGTTTCAACTGCGATCGCCAAAATACTAGTCTGTACACAGTGTGTCATCCAGTCCAAACGCTGGGGCGCCTTGCCCACAAACTAGCAGTGCGCGTGACTCACGGACAGGGCATTTTGCTTCTGTACAGCGCCAGAGGAATAAATTGTTCGTATGTGTTAACACTGCTAATTGCTTGTTAAATCGTAGCACGTAAGACTTGAAAGGCAGACCATATTTGGAAAAGTTGGATGCTTTCGCTCAGAGTTACAGTGGTTATGACAGTCCAATGCTTGGTGTTTACAGCCGTCCTACTTCTTATGGGACCAACAAAAACAGTGACATTCACCATTCTCCGCTTACGTGAAGTGCAAACATTTTCTTCTACTTGATTCTTTTGATTTGTTTGGACTTTCCATTCAGCACAATATTCTTCCTCTTTGTTCTCTTGCCCCTAGTAATTGTGTGGACAAACAGTCTGCAGATTTTCGATCATTGTTTTCTGACTGACTAGGAAATTTTGTTGGCTGCATTACGATGAAGAACAATGCGCACAAGCGCTTTTGCGAACAGTTTGCGCAAGAACTTCAAACGTTGCGGGACAATGGTGTTATTTTCCGGTTTGTGCCAGCCAATGGGCCTCAACCATTGTAATTTTAAAAAAATCTTCAGGCAGACTCCTGATTTTAAGTCCACAGTGGTCCCTCAAAGGATGAATGACACTTTTTCGTTGCCGCGGCCGGAAGAACTGATGGACAACCTCAGGGCCGCACGCTTCTTTCCAAATAATGATTTGCGCGAAGCTTATTTGCAGACTCCACTTGATGAACAGCCGCAAAAAATAATTGTTGTCAGCACTCATCTTGGCTTGTTTAAGTTTGTGTGTTTACCTTTTGGCAACCCTTCGGCGCCCTATATTCCAGCGCTATTTGCAGCAGCTGACAGCGACAGTTCATCTACATCAATGTGATTACTCTGCTATCCACAATAAAGTGCCTCACAGAGGGATCAGTGAACCACCTTCAAGCTCTCTCTCTATCGTTCCACTCTCGAACGGCACGCGGGAAAAACGAGCACTTACATTTTTCTGTGCGAGCCCTGATTTGTCTTACTTTATCGTCATGATCATTTCTCCCTATGTAGGTGGGAGCCAACAGAATGTTTTCACAATCGCAGGAGAAAACTGTGATTGGAGTTTCATGAGGAGATCGCTTCGCAACGAAAAACGCCTTTGTTTTAAAGATTGCCACTCCAATTCACGTATCATGTCTGTAACATTATCTCCCCTATTTCGCAATAATACAAAACGAGCTGCCCTTCTATGTACTTTTTCGATGTCACCCGTCAATCCCATCTGATGCGGATCCCACACCGCACAGCAATACTGCAGAATAGAGCGGACAAGCGTGGTGTAAGCAGTCTCTTTAGTAGACCTGTTGCACGTTATAAGTGTTCTGCCAATGAATCGCAGTCTTTGGTTTGCACTACCCACGATATTATCTATGTAATCGTTCCAATTTAGGTTATTTGTAATCATAATCCCTAAGTATTTAGTTGAATTTACAGCCTTCAGATTTGTGTGATTTATAGCGTAATCGAAATTTCGCTGATTTCTTTTAGTACTCATATGAATAACTTCACACTTTTTCTTATTCAGAGCCAATTGCCATTTTCCGCACCATACAGATGTATAAATCATTTTTCAAGTCATTTTGATCATATGATGACTTTACAAGACGATAAATGACAGCATCATCTGCAAACAATCTACGACGGCTACTCAAATTGTCTCCTACGTCGTTAATATAGATCAAGAACAATAGAGGGCCTATAACAAAATGGTTCAAATGGCTCCGAGCAAAATTCAAATGATTCAAATGGCTCTGAGCACTTTGGGACTTAACTTCTGAGGTCATCAGCCCCCCTAGAACTTAGAACTATTTAAACCTAACCAACCTAAGGACATCACGCACATCCATGGCGGAGGCAGGATTCGAACCTGCGACCGTAGCGGTCGAGTGGGTCCAGACTGTTGCGAGTAGAACCGCTCAGCCACCCCGGCCGAGGGCCTATAACACTTCCGTGGGGAACGCCGGATATTACTTGTGTTTTACTCGATGACTTTCCGTCTATTACTACAAACTGTGACCTTTCTGACAGGAAATCACGAATCAAGTCGCACAATTGAGGCGATATTCCGTAGGCACGCAGTTTGGTTAGAAGACGCTTGTGAGGAACGGTGTCGAAAGCCTTCTGGAAATCTAAAAATATGGAAACAATTTGACATTCCCTGTCGATAGCACTACTTGATGAGTATAAAGTGCTAGTTGTGTTTCACAAGAACGATATTTTCAGAAACCGTGCTATGTGTCAATAAATCGTTTTCTTCAAGGTACTTCATAATGTTGGAATACAGTATATGTTCCAAAACCTTACTGCAAATCGACGTTAGTGATGATGTTGTTGTGGTCTTCAGTCCTGAGACTGGTTTGATGCAGCTCTCCATGCTACTCTATCCTGTGCAAGCCTCTTCATCTCCCAGTACCTACTGCAACCTACATCCATCTGAATCTGCTAGTGTATTCATCTCTTGGTCTCCCTCTACGATTTTTACCCTCCACGCTGCCCTCCAATGCTAAATTTGTGATCCCTTGATGCCTGAGAACATGTCCTACCAACCGATCCCTTCTTCTAGTCAAGTTGTGCACAGACTCCTCTTCACCCCAATTCTATTCAATACCTCCTCATTAGTTATGTGATCTACCCATCTAATCTTCAGCATTCTTCTGTAGCATCACATTTCGAAAGCTTCTGTTCTCTTCTTGTCTAAACTATTTATCGTCCTTGTTTCACTTCCATACATGGCTACACTCCATACAAATACTCTCAGAAGTGACGTCCTGACACTTAAATCAATACTCGATGTTAACAAACTTCTCTTCTTCAGAAACGCTTTCCTTGCCATTGCCTGTCTACATTTTACATCCTCTCTACTTAGACCATCATCAGGTATTTTGCTCCCTAAATAGCAAAACTCCTTTACTACTTTAAGTGTCTCATTTCCTAATCTAATTCCCGCAGCGTCACCCGACTTAATTCGACTACATTCCATTATCCTTGTTTTGCTTTTGTTGATGTTCATCTTATACCCTCCTTTCAAGACACTGTCCATTCCGTTCAACTGCTCTTCCAAGTCCTTTGCTGTCTCTGACAGAATTACAATGTCATCGGCGAACCTCAAAGATTTCATTTCTTCTCCATGGATTTTAATACCTACTCCGAATTTTTCTTTTGTTTCCTTTACTGCTTGCTCAATATACAGATTGAATAGCATCGGGGAGAGGCTACAGCCCTGTCTCACTCCCTTCCCAACCACTGCTTCCCTTCCATGTCCCTCGACTCTTATATCTGCCATCTGGTTTCTGTACAAATTGTAAATAGCCTTTCGCTCCCTGTGTTGTGTCTAGGCAAGACAGCCTAGACACAATGAGAGGAAGCCGAAAGGCACGCGCTTAAACTCACGCAGGCTGGCGTGAGGTCTGAAACAGGATACGTAATGAATGCTATAAAGAAAAGTACGTAGCTGCTGGAATACTTAACTTTAATCCACATTTGTAGAACATCGCTCTTGATGATACATGCTTCACAATATTAATTATCAAAGCTACGGCGCCTTGCTAGGTCGTAGGCAATGACTTAGCTGAAGGCAAAGCTAACTATCGTCTCGGCAAATGAGAGCGTATTGGTCAGTGAACTGTAGCTAGCTACGTCGGCTGTACAACTGGGGCGAGTGCTAGTAAGTCTCTCTAGACCTGCCGTGTGGTGGCGCTCGGTCTGCTATCACTGACCGTGGCGACACGCGGGTCCGACGTATACTAACGGACCGCGGCCGATTTAAAGGCTACCACCTAGGAAGTGTGGTGTCTGGCGGTGACACCAAACCCTGTATTTTACCCCTGCCACCTTCAGAATTTGAAAGAGAGTATTCCAGTCAACATTGTCAAAAGCTTTCTCTAAGTCTACAAAAGCTAGAAACGTAGGTTTGCCTTTCCTTAATCTTTCTTCTAAGATAAGTCGTAGGGTCAGTATTGCCTAACGTGTTCCAACATTTCTGGGGAATCGAAACTGATCTTCCCCGAGGTCGGCTTCTATCAGTTTTTCCATTCGTCTGTAAAGAATTCGCGTTAGTATTTTGCAGCTGTAACTTATTAAACTGATAGTTCGGTAATTTTCACATCTGTGAACACCCGCTTTCTTTGGGATTGGAATTATTATATTCTTCTTGAAGTCTGAGGGTATTTCACCTGTCTCATACATCTTGCTCACCAGATGGTAGAGTTTTGTCAGGACTGGCTCTCCCAAGGCTGTCTGTAGTTCTAATGGAATGTTGTCTACTTCCGGGGTCTTGTTTCGACTCAGGTCTTTCACTGCTCTGTCAAATTCTTCACGCAGTATCGTATCTCCCATTTCATCTTCATCTACCTCCTCTTCCATTTCCATAATATTGTCCTCAACAACATCGCCCCTGTGTAGACACTCTATATACTCCTTCCACCTTTCTGCTTTCCCTTCTTTGCTTAGAACTGGGTTTAAATCTGATCTCTTGATATTCATGTAAGTGGTTCTCTTTTCTCCAAAGGTCTCTTTAATTTTCCTGTAGGCAGTATCTATCTTACCCCTCATGAGATAAGCCTCTACATCCTTACATTTGGCCTCTAGCCATCCCTGCTTAGCCATTTTGCACTTCCTGTCGATCTCATTTTTGAGACGTTTTTATTCCTTTTTGCCTGCTTCACTTGCTTCATTTTTGCATTTTCTCCTTTCATCAATTAAATTCAGTATCTCTTCTGTTACCCAATGATTTCTTCCAGCCCTCGTCTTTTTACCTACTTGATCCTCCGCTGCCTTCACTATTTCATCTCTCAAAGCTACCCATTCTTCTTCTACTGTATTTCTTTCCCCCATTCTCGTTAATCGTTCTCTAATGCTCTCCCTGAAGCTCTCTACAACCTCTCATCCTTTCAATATATCCAGGTCCCATCTCATTAAATTCCCACCTTTTTGCAGTTTCTTCAGTTTTAATTTACAGATACTAACCAATAGATTGCGGTCAGAGTCCACATCTGCCCCTGGAAATGTCTTACAATTTAAAACCTGGTTCCTAAATCTCTGTCTTACCATTATATAATCTATCTGAATCCTTTTAGTATCTCCAGGGTTCTTCCATGTATACAACCTTCTTTCATGATTCTTGAACCAAGTGTTAGCTTTGATTATGTTATGCTCTGTGCAGAATTCTACCAGGCGGCTTCCTCTTTCATTTCTTAGCCCCAATCCATATTCACCTACTACATTTCCCTCTCTTCCTTTTCCTACTGTCGAATTCCAGTCACCCATGACTATTAAATTTTCATCTCCCTTCACTACCTGAATAATTTCTTTTATCTCATCATACTTTTCATCAATTTCTTCATCATCTGCAGAGCTAGTTGGCATATAAACTTGTACTACTGTAGTAGGTGTGGGCTTCGTGTCTGTCTTGGCCACAATAATGCATTCACTATGCTGTTTGTAGTAGCTTACCCACACTCTTATTTTTTATTCATTATTAAACTTACTCCTGCATTACCCGTATTTGATTTTGTATTTATAACCCTGCATTCACCTGACCAAAAGTCTTTCTCCTCATGCCACCGAACTTCACTAATTCCCACTATATCTAACTTTAACTTATCCATTTCCCTTTTTAAATTTTCTAACCTACCTGCCCGATTAAGGGATCTGACATTCCACGCTCCGATCCGTAGAATGCCAGTTTTCTTTCTCCTGATAACGATGTCCTCTTGAGTAGTCCCCGCCCGGAGATCCGAATGTGGGACTATTTTATCTCCGGAATATTTTACCCAAGAGGACGCCATCATCATTTAATCATACGGCAAAGCTGCATGCCCTCGGGAAAAATTACGGCTGTAGTATCCCCTTGCTTCAGCCGTTCCCAGTACCAAAACAGCAAGGCCGTTTTGGTTAGTGTTGCAGGGCCAGATCAGTCAATCATCCAGACTGTTGCCCCTGCAACTATTGAAAGGCTGCTACCCCTCTTCAGGAACCACACGTTTGTCTGGCCTCTCAACAGATACCCCTCCGTTGTGGTTGCACCTACGGTACGGCTATCTGTATCGTTGAGGCACGCAAGTCTCCCCACCAACGACAAGGTCCATGGTTCATGGGGGGACGTTAGTGATATGGGCCTGTAATTCAGCGGATTACTCCTACTTCCCTTTTGGGTATTGGTGTGACGAGCAATCCGTTCCATTTTGTTGTACATATTTTAAAGATACTGTCGTGCAGCTCGCACGCCTGCACCTTCGAACCCTCTTTCACGTTTCGTCTGACGCAGGTTTGAAGTGTAATGAGGACAAATGCGTATAGTTTAAGCCTGAACTGGTGTATCTTGATCATGTCATCAATACACAGGGCGTTCACCTCCTGCAGTTGCACTTGCAGGCCATTCGAGAGCTTCCACACCCGCACAGTGTACGCCAGCTGCAGTTCCTTCTGGGAAAATTAACATATTATTTCCATTGCATTCCGAATGCCAGTCAAATCGCGGTCCTCCTGCAACGGCTCCGCGGAAATAACGTTCCTTCTGTTTGGCTGCAGGATTGTCAGGATGCCTTTCAAAAGTTGTAACATGCTTTGCATCACGATCGTTGTCTTACACATTTTGACACGACGAAGCCTGTTGTCTTTGTTGGTGATGTCTCTTCTCACGGCACTGGGGCACTGGGGCCGTTTTGTCCCACAGATACGATTTTCGCGACCGTCCTACTACCTTTGCTTCCTAACTGCTGACAGACCCTCAGCAGAACTACTCTCAAATTTAAAAGGAAGCCCTTGCCGTTATGTATGCTGTAAGAAAATTTCACCGGTACTTGTTTGGTCGCAAATTCTTTCTAGTGACGGGCCACAAGCCTCTGCAAACCTTTTTTAATCCATCCAACGCCAATCCGGAGCGCACTGCACAGAGGCTGCAGCAGTGGGCTTGTTTTTCTTTATCCAATTACCAACACGAAAGTTTGTATCAGGCCACGGCTAAACATGTCATACGCTCTCCCATCTTCCTGTCCACCCTGATTCTGATTTTCATACTTCAGATGCTTCTTGTTGTTTCTTGGATGTTCAGGACTCAGATGAGGTGCTACACATTCCTCCCGATTATCGCCAAATTGCTCATGCCACTGTCTCTGTCCCTGCTTTGTGCATTTTGTTGCATTTCATTCTCAACAGTTGACCACAAATGCAAGACAGTTCGGTTCGCCACTATTTTATTCGCTGGCATCTCCATCGAGGGCATTAGGGTGTTATTTGCACGTAGCTGTTGGCATGTCGTAACTGTATGTGGCACAGCATCGATCAACAACTTGAACACTTGACTGCTCGGTGCCACCCTTGTGCCAGGAATCAGGCGGCCCCGCCTCAGAAGTTCATCACATGGCATATACCTCAGACACCATGGCAAAGGTTACATCTTCATTTTGAGGTAGCCTTTTGGAACACGCATTGGGTCACCATTGTGGGCGCCTGAAATCCTTGTGCTAGCAGGACAGAGTGGATGCAGTAACATTTGTGGAAGGTGGACAAATTAAGTTACTGTCAGTTGCACTCAACATATAAACTTCATTTCTTAAAACAGACAATTACACAAGCAAGAATCAAAAACTCTCGAGGTTTTAACGAAAGACCACCTTTGATTTAACTTAGATCGGCTGAAGGCCACATCAAAAACCCAAGGCACAAGGCTTGAGTTTTGAATTGAGGTACATGAGTTCTGGAGTTTTCACTTCTTTAGAAAAGAATTTTTATCTTCAATGTAAATAGGCTGAAAGCCTTAGCTTAAATTTTTCCCATGGAACTCGGCTGAAGGCCTCACGTTAACCAAGAACAGTGTTACGGTTTAAGGCCGAGACAAAGATTTTCAACGTTTATTCTAAATAGGCTGAAAACTCGGCTGAAGGCCGCATATCAACAAAACAATTTAGCAGCTTAAGGCCTAGGAAGAAGAGCTTTCAATTTGAAAAGGCTGAAGGCTTCATCTTAAAATAATTCGAGTAAAACTCGGCTGAAGGCCACATACTAAAGAATTACAATCTTATGACTTAAGGGCAAGACAAGGATTTTGAATTTTTAATTTAAGAGAGATTAAAAGTCGGCTGAAGGTCACACACCATACAGAAAACTATTTTAGAACTTAATGCCTAAAGGGAAGAGCTTCTAAATTTCAAATAAAGTAGGCTAAAGGCTTTATCCTAAAATGCTTCACATAAAACTCGGCTGAAGGCCACATACGAAACCCAAACAATCTCACGGCTTAAAGCCCAGACAAAGAGATTTCCAATTTTTATCTAAGCTGGAAATCTTGGCTGAAGGCAACATACAAACTAGTAAATATTTCTTACGGCTTAAGGCCTAGACAGAATTTATCCGCTTCTGATTTGATAAGGCTGAAAACTTAGTTGAAGGCCACATACCAACTTGAAATAAATTTACGGCATAAGGCCTAGGCTCAAGGAATTTTCAGTTTTAATTTTTAAAGGCTGAGACTCGACTGAAGGCCACATACCAAATAAGAAACAATTTTTTTACGGCTTAAGGTCTAAGAAGAAAAGCCTTGCAATTTTAATAACCCATATCTCTGCTGAAGGAAACACAGGGTACTTAAGACTAAAACGGAAATCACTATGTAAAACACAAGAAGCGGCGCTCAGAAGGTTCCAAGGGTCGGCCCGGGAAGGCTACACTAACACACGTTTAGGCGAGACAGGCAGCCAGACCGACAACCTCTTAATCGGAAGGCAAACGATCTGAA
This sequence comes from Schistocerca americana, assembly GCF_021461395.2. Lineage (NCBI taxonomy): Eukaryota > Metazoa > Arthropoda > Insecta > Orthoptera > Acrididae > Schistocerca > Schistocerca americana. The sequence goes on from NC_060125.1 coordinate 70,216,095, forward strand.
AGCCAGCCGATGAACCAACCAACATGATCAGTTCTGCTCCACCCGACCAGCAAAACGACAACAAGATGTCAGTAGCACAATGTTGTGGATACTGGTGCCCAATCCAGCCAAGTCAGAATAAACGCCCAATACTACTGTGCAGGACGGCATGAACATGACGAAGAAAATACACTGCCGAAAAGTACGTCAATGACCAGGGCAGGTCACCGGAACGTCAACGGCCACAAGGCAGAAGATGTCGCTGGTACACCTCATTAATGAAGGAATGAATTAAGTTAAACACCACACAGGAAGACGGCTGCATTTCTAGCCGACTTCAAAGCACATACGTTGTTGCTCGTGGGAATCTCCCAGAAACCAAAAACCAGGGTCAAACAAAGAGATGTGATAGCAGTTGAGGCTTGATAGTAGGTTAAGTGAGCACTCAACTTTAGTGTCCAGGATCGGTGGGCGACGAACTTCGTAACCCTCGCAAGAAACGCCTCACAACTCCAACCACGCGGGCACACCGCCAGTGGCTCCGGCCTGACCACACGCCATAGAGATTCCCTTGCTGCCCCAACCGACCGACTGCCACACACCGCACACCCGGAAAATATATCCGCCACACCAAAGATAGTACAGCAGTACTAGTATCAATACACGCTGCTGTCGCCACTCACAGAGAGGACAGCAATGTTATTGCGGTAACCGAAGAAGAAATAAGACACCACCGGACTGCAACCAATGATTAAAGAAACAAGGAATGTCGCGAGCCAGCCACGGCTCAGCGCCATTAATAAATTTCCAGTCATAGCGCCGATGCACTCCAGCACAGCTCATTCCACGACGATTTTTTGTTTAGAAAGGTTACCGAAACCTACAGTGACTGACAATGGCCCACAGTTTGTCGCCGCCGACTTACAGCAGTTTTGTGCCCCCTGAAGCATCCACCACATCAGGACTGCACTGTACCAGCCGCAGCCGAGCGGCGGAGCTGAATGGTTCGTCCGCACCTTCAAGCATCAAATGGAAAGGATACACGCGACGCACACTGGCGGACAGGCCCTGCTCTTGTTGTTTTTGTATCGATCCCAGCCGTGAAACGAACCGTCTCCTGCAGTGTTGCTGCATGGCCACTGTCATCGCACTTTGGTGCACTCGCCTTGCTGAATTGTACCTACACTGCCTCCCATAGGTAAGTGTCCCACAGGCGCCCATGTTTATTTCTGGTGGTTTCACAGAGATCACCGCTAGGGGAGGGGTACGATCGTCAGTTGCCTCAGAGGTACAGTGTGTCTCTTACAGGGTCCTACCTGTGTGCTGAGGTGCCGTCGTAACGAGCTGCGTGTAGGTGATGTTAGTCATAATACCATCAGCACTTTGCTTTCAGACACAGTATCCACATGGCTGAACCCATTCCTCGGATCAAGTTTGGTGCAACCTCCACCTACATTGTCTTTGGCTCTGTGGTGCTCGGAATCGGCGGCGCTGGACCCAGAGCTGAGTTCCTGGGTGCGGACCTGATGCTTTCATCTTTGTCTCCATCGTCGAGTCATTATCTGCCCCTGGTAGCTCTCAGCAACACAGCTACTACTCCTGACATCGTATCGGCTTCACCAGCCACGCTAGCGCACCACATCACAAAATGGGCGAGCGCCCTTCGTTCACGTTCCAGGTGGATGTTATGACGAAGGTCAGTCTGCACGCTGGGGCGCAGTTGGGGCCGCGGCGTCCGCTGCAGCTACTGTCCTCGTCCCTTCACCACCTGCCACTTCCTGCCCGCCTCCCGGTCGTCGTTGCGTTACTCGTCCGTACTCGACGACCGTACGGAGATGGTGTCATCGTAAGACACCACTGGTGCACTGGCCATCAAAAACCCGGCAGCCGAACCTCAGCATCTGCGAACCTTCCGGGAAACTACAAGGCACCATGCCCACTGAAGTAAACGATGCCGACGGTAGCATCCAGGGGTCAGTTCCTCAGCGCACGTGGTCCTCTCAGATCGTTAGCACAGCTCCACGGAACAGCGGCTGCCAACGTCACAGTTAGTTAGGTCGGTGAGGACCAGTGCAGCTAGAAAAATAGTTTACTTTTGAGTTGACGAAAGACTTCGTTAAGAGATTCTAAATGCTTGTTAAGCTCTGGATGACTCTTCCTCAAAAGACATGTAAATAACTTTGATTATTCTATTAGAGCACTGTCTGTCGATAATCTCTGGTGTGCCCAGATACCCTGGTCTTTGTCCTGTTTCCTAACCTGAGAATTAGTGTTGTGACCGCCCGAGATACAACACTTTCTACCTAGAATTTATGGAAAATCTCTTTTGTAGAATATAATGCCACTTGAGTACAAAATGAAACAACTCACTCTTGTTTCCAAACTTAATAGAACAAGGGGTATTCAGAACAATAAGTCATTTCTAAAGGAAAAGAGCCCACACATAGTGCCTAAGTGCTTACGACTAAAACCGTCTGACCTGCTTTCACACAGAGAACAAATCTAAAGTGAATTTATATGGTCACAATAAGTGTCTCCAAGTAACTATTAAGATAAGCTGGACAGACAAATTTACACTAGCCTTCTGTGACATCAGAGGGAGATTCAGGTACATGTAAAATGATTTCTGTAGCCGAAAAGCTCTATAGCAAATACGGCCATTGCTTTGAGAATTCTTTGTATTTATTTACACGTTTATTTATCCAGAACAGATTATGGCCTTAGGGTACTTCTTACTAAGGAACTGGGTTTCACGCAAACACTAATTCTTTTTGGCATCATAGTTACGTAAGAAAAATTGGAAATTTGTGGTAAGATCCTATGGGACCAAACTGCTGATGTCATAGGTCCCTAAGCTTACATACTATTTAATCTAACTTACGCTAAGCGCAACACACACAACCATGCCCGAGGGAGGACTCGAACCTCCGACAAGGGGAGCCGCGCGGAGCGTGACAGGACGCCTCAGAACACGGGGCAACCCTGCGCGGCTGTTACATAAGAAGTAACAACAATTTTACTATAAGAGATAGCAATAAAATAATGTAAATATAACTAAATTTGCTTGAAGGTATGTTGAGAGAATATGACTAAAGACTGCCGACTGCTAATGAATAAAGTTAATAACACTTATAGCTGTAGTACTACTACTGATTCTGCTGTTCACCCTGTAACAATAATAATGGTAGAGAGAGTAGCAGATATAAAATTTGCTTATACTGGTGGAAAAATTGACACTTAGCGATTCTGAGAGAAATAAGTTTAGGTATACTGCACCAGCTAAGAACAATGGAAAGTGAGGAAGATCTGGTTGGGAAGAAGGGAGTAATGGGATAACGAACACGCACGGGAGCAAAGAAGGAAATTTTTGTTGCTTCAGTAGAAATGCCATTCACTGTCCTCCGAAAGTGGGGATGTTATTCAATTCTGTAATGTAGCGAGGGAGGTCATTCCAGCATCTGTTTCCTGGTGCTGAAAAGGTCTTGGGATAAGCGGCTACCGATGGAGTAGGATTTTTCTCTGATAGGAACAAGTATTTGTGCTGTGTTGTTCAGACAAGTGCGTTAAGACCGAGTGTGGGTATGGTTGATGTGGAGGAGGGGAGCAAACAGGAACCATCCCGGCATTTGCCTGAAGCGATTTTAGGGAAATCAGGGAAACGGACGCGGGTTTCAACCGGGGTCCTCCCGAATGCGAGTCCAGTGTGCTAACCACTGCGCCACCTCGCTCGGTATGAGAATGTCGGAAGTCACAGATACATAGGTGTTCATCTCAAGTTCCAGGTGCCGTGAACTTTCCTGCAAATTGTAATCAACAGTTAAAGGTCTTATTTCTACTAGAGTCATTGCTAAGTGAGATATGTTGATATTTGTGCCACTTAAGGGGACATGCTCGTGAAAATGACCAAACATTTGAAAAAAAATTTCTTGGTCTATAGAAAAGAGTGTTTCTTGCTGATTTAAAAAAATGTATAGTCTATGGGCATCGTCATTTTCCGTTCGTTCTAAAATTGAGGTTGATCGTAATGTTGCACAGGGGGACGTCCATCTGTCATTTTGAACTGCGTCAGACTAAGTGATGCATTACTTTGTTCTTCCGTTTTTCCGTCGTTAGTTCCGGATCGTTAACACAGGTGTATTTTAGAAGGCACTGACTCCCGGAACCAAAGTACAGGCAAGTTCAAATGGCTCTGAGCACTATGCGACTTAACTTCTGAGGTCATCAGTCGCCTAGAACTTAGAACTAATTAAACCTAACTAACCTAAGGACATCACACACATCCATGCCCGAGGCAGGATTCGAACCTGCGACCGTAGCGTTTGCTCGGCTCCAGACTTAAGCGCCTAGAACCGCACGGCCACTCCGGCCAGCTACAGGCAAGTCTAGAAGGCTATGGTTCGAATGTAAACAAAGATGTGACAGTATATGATTTCGTAATTTTATATGCGTGTGGTTTTGTAGTTATTGTGTATTGTTTTGCTTCTGTGTGTGTGTTCCCTGTGCTGCAAATACCGAGAGTAACGAAATTTAGCACCAAACGAAAGTTTCGCGGCAACCAGTTCGAAACGCAACTGAATAATACACTTCAGTTGCTTCAAAAGTCGCCCGCAGAAACTACAACTACAGGCAGTGCTTCTAGACGTAAACTTTCGCTTTCTGAATGTAATAAGAGTAAGCCTAGTAGTATTGTGAGCAGCAATAACGACGGAAATGTTATTGTGAACCTAAATATGCTGTCAAGACTTTTGAAGAGTGCTGTGAAATGTAAGTACTGCAATTGTGAAGATAGTATTGACATTTCTGAGGACATTTCAGCAAGGAAAACGGTTAGTGATTGCCTGCGACTCGTGCAAGATGCGCAGTGATACTATGACATCGCCAGTAACTGATAGTCGACATTACATGTGTAAATATTCAGTTTGCTTATGCAATGCGACGTATTGGAATGGGAAGGAGAGCTGCCCAGAATTTTTGTGCAGTAATGGATTTACCTCCACATCCACTGTGTTTTACAGATATAATAAATTAATACATAATGCTTTATGTGGTGTAAGTGAACATTCAATGAAAAGGATGGCAGAAGAAGCAGTAGCCTTGTCTGAGAATACAGACGTTGTAGCAGCATTTGATGGATCTTGCTAGAAGAGACGTCATACTTCTCTGAACGGGGTTGTAACTGGAACATTTATTGAAACTGGTAAGATACTCGATTATGAATGTCTAACAAAGCACTGCCAGGGATGTTCAAGCAAGTTAATTGACACCCATGTTTGTGTAAAGAACTTCGATGGCCCAAGTGGAAACATGGAAACGAAAGGAGTTCTAAACATTTTTAGAAGATCAGAGGTCAGTCGTGGTGTGAGGTATGTAGGCTACCTTGAGGATGGAGACTGTGAAGGACACAACACTACTGTTGATAATGACAGACCGTTTGGGGACACACTGATAGAAATCTTGAATGGGTTGGGCATGTACGTACAAAAAAGAACGGGAGCTCGGCTGAGAAAATTATGTAAAGACTTCAGTGGAAAAAACTGTCAGATGGGAAACACATAGGTGGTCCAGGTCGTCATACAAAAAGTGAAACTAATCATTTGACTCAATATTATGGACTAGAAATAAGGAGAAATGTAGGAGATTTGGAGTAGATGAGACTAGCTGTTTGTGCAACATGGTTTCACAAAGTGTCAACAGATGAAACCCCACAGCATGGTTTGTGTCCAAAATGGGAAGATCCATGGTGCAAGTACTGGTGGAGCAATGCTACAGGCATACAATATACCCACAGGCATTCCTTATCACTTGCTGTCAAGGAGGCAATTAGGCCTATGTATAGGGATCTGGCAAATAAAAAAACTACTTAGGAAATGCATGCATGGTCTCTTTCAGAATGCAAATGAACGCTTCAACAGCTGTATATGGGAGAGAATACCCAAAACTGTACTTGTTGGGTTGACGGTGCTGAAGATTGGTGTAATGGATACAGTAAGAACATTCAATGATATGGCAATTTCAAGGATCAGTGTTATGAATAAATTGAACACCCAGACGGGAAGGAGTGTGGCTTCAGCTCTAACTGCTGCTGATAAGCGGCGGGTAACGGGAGCAGAGACAGCTGCAGAAGCTGCTACCAAGGAGTCAAGGATAAAGAAAGAGTATGGAGGATAAAGAAAGAGGAGGACAACTGGAGTATGCAGCTGGAATGTTCTAAACGAGCTTAGTGGTAAGTTAATAAATCTGTAAATCTTATTTTGCAATTTGCCGCAAACTTGAATTTTCATCATTCAGGTACACTTTTCTCCTAAATGACTGAAGTTAAACTTACAAATATTGGTACAGATATTAACAATGACCCCCTCTACCTCCCTTGCCTACTACTTCCTGAAAAATTAATAACATGATGATGATGCCGGTGATATTTGAGCTACATTTTTAAATTTTTCACAGATCGGCATCAGGGAAGGAAACTGGAGGCGTAAAACACTTTTGTGAATGTCGTCTGTGCTCTAACTCTTTTTCCATGCTCTGCAGTCAGTGATTCCAAAGAAAATGATACCGCAGTGAAATAGTGTTCCATTTTTATACTATTATAAATATGTAGTCAGTACCAAAATGTAATAAATATCTGAATGAGTTTTGGGAAGTGCTTTGACTAATGACACTAACTGTGTGTAAAAATTTTGAACTAGCTCTCATTTATAGATCAGTTACACTGTGAGGCTGAAGATAATGCTAAAAATGCAGTCCGTTAAGGGTCGAGTCATCTTAGGATTAAAGATGATATTATTAATGCTTCGGTTTTCGTTGGTTCGAGCTTTAACCCTATATTCTGTACCCAATTTGATGGTGCATACAGGTCAGTACTGAAATTCTCGTCAGTTGTCATCTAGTTGTTGGTTTTCCACGTAGATATATGTGGAGGTCATCAGCATACATTTACTATTTGCACTACGACTAAACTGTTGACATATCATTGATGTACAACGAAACGAGTGTGGGACATAATCCAGAGCATTGGCGGAGAGCTAGCACTAGCTTTCCCATTGTGGCGTTATAGTACTGAACATGATGCAATGCTGGCGACGTACGTGATAATCCATTACACTGCACTTGGACAGAAATTTAGACTTACAATATTAGTAAGTAAAATGTCGAACGCGATAGTATCCAAAATTTTGCTATAGTCTAAGAAGCACACTATAGTCTCCTCTTCTTTACTCGTGAGAAGCTTCAGGTCGTCTCTTACTGTTATTATAGCAGATTTGGTGCTCCGTTGTTTGCAGAAATCTGACTGGTATTCGTCTGGAGTGTCGTTTGTACAGAAGTAGATCGTTGGCTGGTACTGGACAATAAGTCTATGGCCCTGAACGGTACAGGAAGAATGAAAATCGGTCGGTTATCAGAGGGTGACGTGTCAACATCCTCTTTAGATAATGGCTTAACAAGTTCTTGTTACCAGGCCACAGGCATCAGTAGTTTCTCAGGAAGACATAGCCGTCTAGATTTCCGGAACTGGTGGGAATATTTGATTAAGCCAGGTCTCTGACAGAAGTATGACCTGAATGTCTAGGTATTGAAATACGTAGCAGAACTCATCAAGATGAGCTGGCAGAGACTGGACACATGCATGTCTGACATAGAGAATAGTGCATTCAGTTGTAGCACGCATAAGGATACCTCTAGTAGCTACGGCATCAGGTCTTGGGTTTACATCTGCATGGGGACAGTCTATAAGGGATACATTGGGGTTGGAGACTTGTTGTGACGGAGGTGAAAGTGGGACAGATAGTTTCAGTGAGAGGCGAGGTATTGTAGCCAAGGTTGTCAACAGGACGCGTAGCAGTCGCAGGATAATGGAGGGGTGATAGGGACAAACACCTCGCCAAACAGAGCTACAGTAGTTTGTGCGCAACAGCATTCGAAAGTATAATAGCAGAGTGGAGCAAATGATTACTAACACCAACGACGTGCCAACAGAGTGCCAAAAAGATGGAAGAAAAACTAATTTAGTACATTAATTGATAATGTAAATCAGAAATTAAAAAGGAGTTGATAATAAGGTAAACAGTTACCACATCAATGTGTTATACATTAAATGTATTCGCGATTGCGAATATGGGCAACCATTAACTGTGGAATGGAATGACAACAATAAAAATCTGTGCCAGACCGGGACTCAAACTCGGATTTGCCGCTTATAGCGAGCGGTCGCTCCCAACTTCGCATCATAATTCAGAATAACAGAGACACTGCGATATCATATCAGTGCGATGTCGTTAACTAAGTTATACAATATCAATATAAACAAATATGATTTCTCAATGTGTATGTGTGGACGCATCGATCTTTGGAAATGAACTGTACGCCATGCAAGTACGAAACCGATGTTAGGGGAAAGTGATGATGTAGAACGATGGTACAAAATTATTAGGCGGAATACGGACGAGGTCATCGTACTCCAGAAAGAACTTCTGTTTAGGGTAACACCAACCACAGCATCGTCGGCTACCAGTTCAACCATTGAAGGAACAACAGAGGTAGAAAATCGTAGCTGCAGACTAAAGAGAGACTAAACTAAATAAATTACAGTGTATGGTGAATGTCAAAGGGATATGAAGAAATTATCACAACACAGTAACAAAACCACTCATAGACATCTGACCTAAAAAAAAGGGAAACATTATATTCTTGTATTCAATGTTGACAAAACGTTTTACTTAAAAAATTGTCGGATAATTCGGCCTTATTGCTGTAGCGGTCTAAACTGATTTAAAAAAAAAACAGATAAGAAAATTGAACCTCATTTTACGGAATAACAAAGACAAACGCACGTAAAACAGAAACCACAGAGATATTTAATGTCATTATTTTGCAGGGAAACCTCGATCTCATACCACGTTTACACCATCTTTTCGTCTTTAGACACATAGTAGTATTTTGAAATAACTTTTTTAAACTTGAAACTATTTTTCAGTCACTGAATGTTTTTTGTCAAAAACACTAACTTTCGTTCCTGTAACACGGTTGCTGTCTAAATAGCTGGCAGAAAAGTAACGCAACCTGTTCCTCATAATCTTAACTAAAACGAATCCAGGCTGTGTTTATGGGTGAGACACGTTCCTAGCCTGCAAACAGCATCCACAAAGGCCTGCAGAGTGGCTGCCTCTGTATAAAGCGGAAACAAAAGCGGAGCGTTGCTAGGTAACAGCTGGTTTGCGGGCGGCATTTCCAGAGGCGGCGTTGCGGAATGCAGAGTGTTTCATTTGGCCAGAAAGCTTTTACAAAAATCTGCATCTTTAATTCTGTTATTTTTCCTTTATAACAAATTCCTGTGAAAATTAAATTGTGGGGCGGGCGCCGCTCCCAGGAAATAATCAGCAAGGAGGAGGTCAGGACGCAATATTTCCCTCGCACTCCGACTTGAAAAATAGCCCGTATTTTGCTGGCGGTAAGTAATTATGCTTCCGTTCGATGTTGATTTTAACTGGAAAATCATTTGCAGTTAAATGTTCTCGGACTTTTGTATATACGTTGCCTGTTGTTTTGTATAAGAAAACGTTTACAGATAAGCTAAAGTCAAAATTAGTATCACGTACATATGCTTCTATACATCGGTTTGCTTATAACGTCTGAGGTTACACCACGTGCAATGTTACCAGTCACAGTCTGAGAGATCTTAGCACTCCTAATCTTTGTATTATATCGTAGAAGGAAAGTATGTCGACTTGCCCTCCTCGATTTTACTCATACTTACATTACTGGGACATCAGTCCTTCCTAAGTAAGAACGGCGCGATTCTCAAATAAGCTCGAAAAATCAGTTCTGAAGAGATTTCCAAGAACTGTTAAGTTTAATACATTTGTAAGGTATTAACGTAGACGTCGGCAGATGAACAGGTAATGTGGAAAAGGTGATAGCTGTGGAGCTGTTAACTCGAATCTTGCTGTTATTTTACTTAAATTCAATTTTTTTAAGACAGAAAAATGTTACGTAACAAACAATGAGACATTTTTAAATAAAACTAGGCTTTTCATTAATTTTTATGACTAACTGCATTAAAATGCCAATATTCATGATACATTAAATTTTTCTAAAAAATATGAGACGTGAGACAGAAAATAAAGAGTTTTCTGTTTCTGGAGATTGAGTAATACGAAGTTCACTCCAAAAGAAATGCACACTATTTTTGTAAAAAGACAGTTTTCATTCTGCATATGTGAAAGTTTTACAGTGTGTAGATACATCCTTCCCGCTTGTTTTCAAACTTCGTTCAACCTGTTCCCGTGAGTGGCGCCGCCACAGCATGTCTTCAAGATGGCTGCTACACTTGATCTTCGTCAGAAGCAATGTGCTATCATAGAATTCCTGTGCTTTGAAAACGAGACAGTGGGAAACATCCACAAGAGGTTGAAAAAGGTGTATGGAGATGCTGCTATCGATCGCTGTACAGTTAGTCAGTGGGCAAGCAGGTTACGTGATGAAAGTGGGCACAGCAATATTGAGGATTGTCCTTGTAGCACACTCCAGTTAACGAACTGGTGACTGCTGACAGACGCATATGTGACGACACTGAAGAAACTTCAAGCTCGACTGTGTTCGAACACATAGGCAAAAGCAGGATGTTTTGCTGTTGCACGACAATGCACGGCCACATGTCAGCCAAAGAACCATGGAAACAATCACAAAAATCGGATGGACAACACTGAAACACCCACCTTACAGCCCTGACCTGGCTCCATGTGACTATAATCTCTTTCGGAAACTGAAAGACTCTCCGTGGAACAAGGTTTGAAGATGATGACTCCCTTGTGCACACTGCCAAACAGTCGCTCTAACGGGTTGGTCCAGAATTTTACTGTGCAGGCATACAGGCTCTGGTTCCAAGATGGCATAAGGCAGTTGAGAGGGATGGAAATTACGTGGACAAATAAAAATATTGTTCCTAAAGGATGTATCTACACACTGTAAAACTTTCAAACATGTAGAATAAAAGATGGATTTTTTTAAAAAAATAGCGTGCACTTCTTTTGGAGTGACTCTCGTATTATTATTATTTCTCTTTTTTTCGCCTTTTACCCTTTTCTCTACACGGTTGGCGTTGTCATGTATCGATTTTGGCAGTGCTAGAGGCATTTGATGGACAGACACCTTTATTGCATTGGGAAGTAATCTCTCTAGCCAATCTGTCTGGGTGTAAGTGTAGACCTCATGCAAAATGTGATAACATTTTCAAAGTGTTTTCATAACGTGTATCGGAGACATGAACTGTGTACGAGCCTGGTATTTTGCCAACTGCATGTGGAAACCGTCTGAAAACCACCTTCAGGCTGGCTCCCCAGCCTCCGTCGTTAATTCCCGAGACCGATCCTAGCCAGGCATCACCTCCCCTAGGTCCTCTAAGAGGGCACCTTAACACGTTTGGCTTTTCGGGGATATCAATGACAAGTATTATTGATAGGTAGAACGATATTTTTCATTTTCGCTTGTCACCTAAATTATGGAAGTACCTAATTGCAGACAAGTTGGAAATTACTTCATCAAATACACTATTGTATTTACGTGTGGTGTCTGTTCTTCTGGACATGTCGGAAAGGACTGACAGAACTCATTTATACAGGGTGTTACAAAAAGGTACGCCCAAACTTTCAGGAAACATTCCTCACACACAAAGAAAGAAAATATGTTACATGGACATGTGTCCGGAAACGCTTACTTTCCATTTTAGAGCTTATCATGGAATGGAAACACACAGCAACAGAACGTACCAGCGTGACTTCAAACACTTTGTTACAGGAAATGTTCAAAATGTCCTTCGTTAGCGAGGATACATGCTCCACCCTCCATCGCATGGAATCCCTGATGCGCTGATGCAGCCCTGGAGAATGGCGTATTGTATCACAGCCGTCCACAATACGAGCACGAATAGTCTCTACATTTGGTACAGGGGTTGCGTAGATAACAGCTTACAAATGCCCCCATAAATGAAAGTCAAGGGGGTTGAGGTCACGAGAGCGTGGAGGCCATGGAATTGGTCCGCCTCTACCAATCCATCGGTCACCAAATCTGTTGTTGAGAAGCGTACGAACACTTCGACTGAAATGTACAGGAGCTCCATCGTGCATGAACCACATGTTGTGTCGTACTTGCAAAGGCACGTGTTCTAGCAGCACAGGTAGAGTATCCCGTATGAAATCATGATAACGTGCTCCATTGAGCATAGGTGGAAGAATAAACTAAAATGAGCTCTAACATGGAAATTAAGCGTTTCCGGACACATGTCCACATAACATCTTTTCTTTATTTGTGTGTGAGGAATGTTTCCTGAAAGTTTGACCGTACTTTTTTGTAACACCCTGTATATTCACTTTTATGGTATGTGTGGAGTGACTGCTCTGTAAAGTGAATAACTGTGTATTTCGAAACCTGCCTCACAGAAATTTTATAAAATTTCAGTGTCGCCCACTGACCTGAAGATGGTCTATTAAGACTGAAACCAGTCAACATAGTAAAATAAAATGTTATTTGGAGCCCAATCAAGACATTACCAACAATGCCTGCCCAAACGTTCACAGAAAATCTGTGTTGATGACCTGATTGCACAATTGCGTGCGGATTCTCGTCAGCCCACACATGTTGATTGTGTAAATTTACAATTTGATCACGTTGGAATGAAGCCTCATCCGTAAAGAGAACGTTTGCACTGAAATGAGGATTGACACATTGTTGGATGAACCATTCGCAGAACTGTACCCGTGGCGGCCAGCCAGCTGCTGATAGTGCCTGCACACGCTGTACATGGTACGGAAACAACTGGTTCTCCCGTAGCAGTCTCCATACAGTGACGTGGTCAACGTTACCTTGTACAGCAGCAACTTCTCTGACGCTGACATTAGAGTTATCGTCAACGGCACGAAGAATTGCCTCGTCCATTGCAGGTGTCTTCGTCGTTCTAGGTCTTCCCCAGTCGCGAGTCATAGGCTGGAATGTTCCGTGCTCCCTAAGACGCCGATCAATTGCTTCGAACGTCTTCCTGTCGGGACACCTTCGTTCTGGAAATCTGTCTCGATACAAACGTACCGCGCCACGGCTATTGCCCCGTACTAATACATACATCAAATGGGCATCTACCAACTCCGCATTTGTAAACATTGCACTGACTGCAAAACCACGTTCGTGATGAACACTAACCTGTTGATGCTACGTACTGATGTGCTTGATGCTAGTATTGTAGAGCAATGAGTCGCATGCCAACACAAGCGCCGAAGTCAACATTACCTTCCTTCAATTGGGCCAACTGGCGGGATTCGAGGAAGTACAGTACATACTAACGATACTAAAATGAGCTCTAACATGGAAATTAAGCGTTTCCGGACACATGTCCAGATAACATCTTTTCTTTATTTGTGTGTGAGGAATGTTTCCTGAAAGTCTGGCTGTACCTTTCTGTAACACCCTGTATAACTGATTCGTCTTGAGGGGCAATGAATCATCTACCTACAGTAAAATGTACAGTTACGTTCGGCCTCCAGTGGGAATCTCAAAGTAGTGAGCGGGGACGACATGCTCAGGGACTGTGGTTAGGTGGAGCTAGGCGGGTATGTGGGCTGGCCGGGTGGCGTGCCGAGAGTGTGCCCGCAGTGGCGCAGTGGTTAGTTAGCAGGAGGTCCCGGGTCTGAATCCTGGAATGGCATACATTTTCACTCATCACTGCTGATTCTGCATAAAGTTCCGATGCAGCTGACATCGATTGTTCCTTCTCTTTCCTTTCCTTTCTTCCTTCCCCACCTGCAATTTACAAAATACGTTACTGTCAGTGGAAACTGGAGAACAATGAAGAACATGTGTGCTCACCACCAAATTTATTCCAGTTATTAAACATTATAATATACTCATGGTTAGAATTACAGAACAGTACATGGACTCTGATCCTGAGAATTCAGTATGGGATAAAGCCGTCACGTGCTGCGGATATAGCCTCTAGAACTTGTGCCGTGGAATCATAGAGGGCCTCGACAGAAGGCTCGGAAACACGCAGTTTGCAGGGCTATCCAAAGAGCATCGACAGCAATTGCAGGAGGACCAGAACGAACATGCCACCCAAGCTTATTTGATGGAAGACATATAAGGCGATCATGCAGGACAAGTAAGCATTGGTAGCCGTCATTCCTCGAACACAGTGTGCACATTACTCGCCACTTGAAGGGGGGCTTCGCAACACTGAAAAAGGCTGGTGGAGATGCCTACATGAGGGGCAGTGAGTCGGGCTGTAAGACCTCGCTCATGTGTTGGTAGCTGTTCATATTTTCCTCAGCACGTAGGTGGCAAGATCTTATGTTATTGCCAATGGTGCATCTAACCATCAAATTGTCGTTTATTTGTTACGATCATCGAACTGAAAAGAATTGTAATTGATCTGATCCATCGGTGTGCGTGTGGTGTGATGATTATAAACTAAGTGCTAAGAAGGAACAGTAAAAATTGTTCGTCAGTAATGGAAATCTCACGTGTTGGCTCCACCATTAATTGAACTGTGTGATAGATGATGATCAAATTTAATTAACTGTGAACATTTTAATTGAAAGAGTGACTTGATGAACATTGAGCACTGAAAGGAGTGTTTTGCCGAAATAATATTACGACGCAAGAAAGCAAGATAGCATTATAGATTATCTCTGGATTTGCGTCGTGCCATAGTAAACAATTCTGTCTAGCAACGTAACAACTACTGATACTGAACTGCAAATGAATTTTTCCTCGCTTCAGTGGTGTGAAACGACGCCGGTGATGAATGATTCACTCAATACTTCAGTAACTAACTAACCGGGCATAGCAAATCATCATAAAACCGTAACAGACAATTGAAATCAGCAGTTCGCATCGCTGAGAAGACTGTGTGGACTGGCAAACGGACTTTCATACATTACGCGAGGAACAATTTTCTTTAGAGATTTTTAGGTGCTGTTCCACGTTATCCGACGGGGACAACCATCACTGCGAATCGCGTCTCCATTCCACCGACCGAGCTGTAGCACTAGCGGCTCAACATCGACAGCGACAATAAAAGAGGAGAGGAGGACGTCACAGTTCACCATTGAAACGTCTAACATGTATCTGATCATCTTTGGAGGACAATTGAAGTGAGACTCGCTGGAAATCCGCTACTGTGCCACTCAGAATGGGTGTTACAGCGTTTGCGCGCCCATTGCAGTCTGAAGAATTGGTGTTTCTGCTCAACGAAACCCAACAAAATGGCATGCATCCCACCAGTCCAGCTCAAAGCATATGCAGAAAAACACAGCTAAAGTGGCTACAGTGCCCCAACGTCGGGCCCTCACTGTAAGCCGAGCTGTTCTGTCTGTTACAGTCGTGCGGACAAGATGGCTGTCATCCCGGGCTGTTGTCCTGCTGTGTCATCATCTCTATGTACGTCCCCCTTCTACCCGCTGTTCGCACATCCGCATCACTGTAATAACAGTGTGCCCTGTAACGGCCGCAGTGTTACAGTACGCCAAACCCGTATCCTGACGTCCAGTCATTCTGCTACGCAAGAACTCATTCAGATCGACATGCTGCACACTCTGACGTCGACTAAGCGTACCGGCACCTGCTTGGAAGTTTCCACGTGACCTGCAGTGACTTCGCGTGCGCAACAATGACCCGTCCGGGCAGAGAAACAAGACGCTGCTGCGCCCAAGTACTCGTCATTTCTTTGCAATTTTAATCACTTACACTGGGTTCACTGCTCTAGGTATCTTTCGATTTTGGAGTGATTCTCTCGCGTACTGCTACTTTCACAAACACTAATGTCACATAGTATGAGATTTTCACTCTGCAGCGGAGTGTGCACTGATATGAAACTTCCTGGTAGATTAAAACTGTGTGCCGGACCGAGACTCGAATTCGGGACCTTTGCCTTTCGCGGACAAGTGCTCTACCATCTGAGCTACCCAGGCAAGACTCAAGCCCCGTCCTCACAGCTTTACTTCTGCCAGTATCTCGTCTCCTACCTTCCAAACTTCACAGAAGTTGCCACTAGGCAAGAAGGCAAAGGTCCCGAGTTCCAGTCTCGGTCCGGCACACAGTTTTAATCTGCCAGGAAGTTTCACTAATGTCACATAATTACGTTTTTATTAAGAAACTATGCTCGGGTATTTGTTAACAACCATTTCTGTTTGTTAATAAATATGGCATTTAAAGTAAGTAAAATATTGCTACTAGCGATATAAGGGGAAGAAAGTTGCTACTAGCGAAATTTGCACCAGTTAATTTACGAATAGCAGCTTCGGGCATCATAACGTCAGCTGCTGAAGATTTTGTTGAATGTCTTTGAATGTTTTGTACTTAAATGCTCACGGAAAATTTCTACTCTTCAACAGCGATTTTTTTCCAGTTTGTTTGATCATTATGCTAAACTCCTTTGCATGATTTTTGTAGGAGCAGTTCCTTTCTAATAGTATAAGTTTGAAGAAAATCGAAGAGGTTCAATCAGTAACCTCCCTTTTTCAGCAACATTTCATAGCAGTGCAATACTGACGAACATCTGGAATCTTTCGAAGCTGTACATCATTCTCCTACTTCTGTTCTTAGATTCTTCTGCAGGGCCTTCAGGAAATGACACGTATTGAAAGTGTCTGATTAATCATTATTCCAGTAGAACCAAGATTGAGGGATTCTAATACCATGCGAAAAATTCTTAAATGAGAGGCGTAAAAACGGATGATAGCATATGTTATGTTCACTTTGTCGATTAACCTGGGGAACAGACGCCTGTGCTACCGCTCCTAACCTGGAAATTCTGCACATAAACTGCGACATGTATACATGTCTGACTATTTTAAAGTCTGACGTGTGCTGAAGCTCTATCTTTTGCTGTACCACTCCCTAACAGCCCAAAGGCAAAAACTGGAGTTACGAAATAAATACTTTCTACAGTCAACGGCGAATAAGATGTCCTTAAAAAACTTTACTTTGTATTCTTATATTTGATATACTGTACGCAGTTCTGATAGTACTGAAAATAATAAATATGAAGATCTTTAGTACTGGACAGATACCAGTGTTAGTCGCCCAAGATGACATTTTTTTCTTACAGCTGTGAATGGTGCAGTGAGCTTCGCTTAGTGCACTGTGTGTGATGGCAAATGAATCAATCATCAACATGGAATCTCTACTCACAGATCCGTAATTTGATTGCGATGGAGCGTTGAAGTTCGCTATGCCTGTAATGTGTATACAGATAACGTTCGCCAACCTAATTACTTGCCCATGGTAAGGTAGACTCACAGATAGCGTCTAACAAATTTCTTATGCATGCCACTCATACTCACATAGTCTTTGTTCTCCTTATAACTGGGAAGATGTGTTGTTTACCTGTGCGGTATTGTTGTTAAGATCCCTATGAGTTGTACCAGTACGCAAGCAAAGACATGACCAATTTGCCGCTTGCATACGACGAAGTTGGTGGAAATGGCAGTGCGGCTGGAAGAAGGTATGAGGAATGGTATCACAACAGAAGTCCTCTGCACCATTCGATGCTCGCAACAATAGAGAAAAAAGTAGGAGAGACCGAAAAGTTAGACGGAGGTACCATATCCGTTATCATGTGGTATTGAAAATGATTGTGTTCCAGTACATGTGGGACTTTGAAATCCTCCGACATGTGTACATGTCACCAGAATTTCAAAGGCTGACATGTAATGACGCACAATCTTTTGCAGTACCACTTGATAATAGCCCAAAAAACAAAACTACAATTACGAAATACTTATGTCCTATAGTCCTTTGAAAAATTCTAAATAATTGAGAATTCTAGTCGTGAGAAGTGAATCACAAAGCAAATTAATCTGTATATTTTGAGTGAAGGTATAGTCAACATTTAACCTGTTTCGTGTTTTAATGGTTGTGTGTTTGGACTGCTATCCTAAACAAATACATGAAGACAAAATTTTGAAAAACACAGCCATCAGTCGTGAACACAATTAATTTGTGACCTAGGTTTCGGTGTCACAAGGGACACCTTCTTCGGACAAAATTAAAACTAAATGTTACAGCACAACGTACCAAAAAATACGAAAGCTGCGGTCATACATGACAGCGTCAGATAGTCAGATATGACCGCAGCTTTCGTATTTTTTGGTACGTTGTGCTGTAACATTTAGTTTTAATTTTGTCCGAAGAAGGTGTCCATTGTGACACAGAAACCTAGGTCACAAATGAATTGTGTTCGCGACTGAGAGCTGTGTTTTTCAAAATTTTGTATTATACAACAGTCGCTGATTGACAGCCATGTTAAAAACCTTAAGTACCTAGAAATATGTTTCGCGTTAGTAAAATCCAATCAGGACTGAGCTATACCCATGCCTTCTTCAGTTCCCAGTCAAGCAACCTAAACGCCATGTGATTCCCATTCTTAGGGATGCATTTTAACAGTAAAAATCACAAATTAGGTTATAACTATTCCCTTCCTAAGTACAGCTGGAGATGCAGATAGTCTCCCTTACAAACGGGAAACTGTGCGAAAAAGAAAAGCAGACTGTTTTCAAACTTTAATGACAACAGTTGAACTTTGTAACTGTCAACCATGATAGATACGTTCGGTATATATCTCTCATCTTCCTACAATTAAAACTTAATCGTAGTTCACAGCCGCAAACGTACAAGTATTTCCCATAGTAGTAGAGGTAGCACTATTGTGGATGGGTATAAAGTAGTCATATGATATTTCTAGTACGATACACGGGATAATAGCAGTATACAGTGATATTATAGATATCCTCATTTCATAATACTAAGCAGCTCTAAGGCATCACATTCATCTAGATTGCATACTCACGAATGGCCTGCATTCTTCTCTCGCAAGCTGTTAAAAGTGTAGTCAGAGGTATACAATCTATACGGCTTTTGTATCGCAGCCCTTACAAAGACGATTTTTGCTCGCAGCGTTAATGATTTAGTCCTCAGAGGAGTCTTTGTGGCCGTAAAGAAAGCAACATCCGCTGCAGGAGCAATTGCACACAAAGGGAAAGAAAAGACAGCGTGAAACGACTTGCCAAACTGCTTAACGTCTTTCGTTGCGCTCTTGCCTGGTCAGAAGAGAGCTCAGAGACAAAAGAATTTCTTTAGTGACGCAGTGCATTAACGCGCTTCGTGACAAGATATAAGATCCAGGCGTCTTGTTGGCTGCATTAGTAGATCACCATTATGTGGCATGAGAGTACAGCAATAAAATTTGCCTGTTTCAGCGTATAATATGAAACAATCAGGAAACCTTTTTCACAGAAGTGGTGAGGTAAAAACTGTTACGTTTGAACCTGATACACAGCATACAAGGAGGTAAGAACGAAGTTTTTCACAATTCAATATGGTACTTAAGGTAAATCGATTAATAATATCTACTGAACTGATATTCTTTTTTTACCTTTAGATCTCTTCATTTAGACTGAAGTTATTTTTCTCTGACCCATGAATTATATCATAATTTCCGTTGTGAGAATACAGTCACGTGTGAAATTTTAATACTCACCAACTATAGTGCAAATTTCTGCATGCCATGTTTGCTCAGAGAATTAGAAAATATCTACTGCATCATCTTTTATTTGATCATTTTAAAAGACGAAACCAAAGGAAAAGTATACGTATCTACATTTCATCAGAATAAGAGGGTCGAAATGTGACAGTGGTACAAGGCAGACAAAATTCCTTCGCTCTGATTATTCTATCGTAGTCTCCACACTCTTTCCAATTTCTTATTATTTCAAAGGACGTAATAGATCATGTCTCTTGCTACACTTATTATTGCGTCCCACAATTCTGTAATGCTATCTAACAATTATGAAGAATTAATCGTAGATTACTATATCCCAGAAAATTTACAGTTGCTGTTGGTACCAATTGGCAGATCTCATCAATCTGGTATTGTCGGTGCAGCTTGTAAAACAGGATATTTTATGCTTATTTTGCGTGTGATATACCATTGGATACTTTATTATCGTAGTTAACTAGGGCATAAAGCGTAAATTAAAAGTTCCATCGAATAAAATATGGAGTAGTAAAGTTGACGACCGTTTAGTGACAATGTAACATTTGCCCTCTTTTGTGTTTGAAGGTTAATGTCAATGTAAATATCGCTGCACGAAAGTAGGAGATACTTACAAACTATGTTCGTTTCTAATTTATTTCGAACTGAATGTGTTTGTTTGGTAAGGCCGTCTCAGCAGCAGCAGAAACAGCAGCTACAACAACGACAACACCAACGTGACAGTGAAACAGACAGTTTTCTTTTCATAAATTACGCATTGCCCTGTGTATGAAGTCATTGATTATTCTCCAGTTTTATTATGTAAAACGTACATTATCTTGTTAACGTTTGACTTGCGATAAACTGTAGAATAAGAGCGTGTTCTTCACATGTATAACATTACGGTCTAAGTTATAACTAGAAGATGAACTATTGTTATGGACACACTTTTCCTATGGAAAATGTTGTGTCGGCTGAGGAGATTTTGTTGTTGAAACAAAAGAATGTGACTCGCTGTGTCGAGAGGTGTAGGCGCTAGTGTATCCAGGCTCCCTGAGTGGACATTTTAATTTGATTGTGAGACATTTTAGTTTCTGGTTTGTGCTTCATCTATTTGTAGTATCAGAATTAATTCCACAGACAGCTCTTGGTTGCACTTGCCTACGTTGAGGCCGCATGGTGTCTGTGGAATAGTTACTGCGCACGTGGAGGTTAATGCTGTGTTGAACCTGAAGATTACTAAATGATTTCGCAAGTGGATTTGAAACGCACGGAAAGATTCCTGATAAGAAGTGTAAACTGTGTTTCTTAGATGCCGAAATGAGCTGAATTGTGATTTTATTTTTCCGCTGTTGACTAAGGGTTTGAGCACTCGACCTTTGCCTGCACAATAAAGTGAAGTTTCAACAGTCAAACGCTGACTGGTTGAACGTATCATTCGAACAGTTCACGTGCTCCAGTTGTGAAATAAAATGAATAAGTATAGTCTGATAAATTTAGAACGGTCACAACTTTTGACTCTATTAACCTTGTATGGAAGTTGGACGTGAAACTCCTATCTTAGTATCCTTCCGTAATTTCTTAGACTTTCAGTACGTCGCAAACTACGAGAACGGAAAGAAATTAAATTTAACTTTGCATTTACTGATACAAAACGCAGATTTTTGTGCAGCATCACCGAAGATACGTCATCCCAAGTTAACATCTTCTCTGACTTTCCTCGCGTCTTTGACTAACTCAGCCGCAGCAACAAAAGACGCGAACCTACACTCCTGGAAATTGAAATAAGAACACCGTGAATTCATTGTCCCAGGAAGGGGAAACTTTATTGACACATTCCTGGGGTCAGATACATCACATGATCACACTGACAGAACCACAGGCACATAGACACAGGCAACAGAGCATGCACAATGTTGGCACTAGTACAGTGTATATCCACCTTTCGCAGTAATGCAGGCTGCTATTCTCCCATGGAGACGATCGTAGAGATGCTGGATGTAGTCCTGTGGAACGGCTTGCCATGCCATTTCCACCTGGCGCCTCAGTTGGACCAGCGTTCGTGCTGGACGTGCAGACCGCGTGAGACGACGTCTCATCCAGTCCCAAACATGCTCAGTGGGGAACAGATCCGGAGATCTTGCTGGCCAGGGTAGTTGACTTACACCTTCTAGAGCACGTTGGGTGGCACGGGATACATGCGGACGTGCATTGTCCTGTTGGAACAGCAAGTTCCCTTGCCGGTCTAGAAGTGGTAGAACGATGGGTTCGATGACGGTTTGGATGTACCGTGCACTATTCAGTGTCCCCTCGACGATCACCAGTGGTGTACGGCCAGTGTAGGAGATCGCTCCCCACACCATGATGCCGGGTGTTGGGCCTGTGTGCCTCGGTCGTATGCAGTCCTGATTGTGGCGCTCACCTGCACGGCGCCAAACACGCATACGACCATCATTGGCACCAAGGCAGAAGCGACTCTCATCGCTGAAGACGACACGTCTCCATTCGTCCCTCCATTCACGCCTGTCGCGACACCACTGGAGGCGGGCTGCACGATGTTGGGGCGTGAGCGGAAGACGGCCTAACGGTGTGCGGGACCGTAGCCCAGCTTCATGGAGACGGTTGCGAATGGTCCTCGCCGATACCCCAGGAGCAACAGTGTCCCTAATTTGCTGGGAAGTGGCGGTGCGGTCCCCTACGGCACTGCGTAGGATCCTACGGTCTTGGCGTGCATCCGTGCGTCGCTGCGGTCCGGTCCCAGGTCGACGGGCACGTGCACCTTCCGCCGACCACTGGCGGCAACATCGATGTACTGTGGAGACCTCACGCCCCACGTGTTGAGCAATTCGGCAGTACGTCCACCCGGCCTCCCGCATGCCCACTATACGCCCTCGCTCAAAGTCCGTCAACTGCACATACGGTTCACGTCCACGCTGTCGCGGCATGCTACCAGTGTTAAAGACTGCGATGGAGCTCCGTATGCCACGGCAAACTGGCTGACACTGACGGCGGCGGTGCACAAATGCTGCGCAGCTAGCCCCATTCGACGGCCAACACCGCGGTTCCTGGTGTGTCCGCTGTGCCGTGCGTGTGATCATTGCTTGTACAGCCCTCTCGCAGTGTCCGGAGCAAGTATGGTGGGTCTGACACACCGGTGTCAATGTGTTCTTTGTTCCATTTCCAGGAGTGTAGTTACGTTACACAATGTTACACCCTACAAATCGGAACCCTGAAGAGGCAGAGGGCTGCAAATATCTAGACATGAAGAATAAGTGTGTAGAATGCTAATAACATTTCTTTTATTAAAAATGCTTCAAGAATTTTCGCATAAAAACTCGGAGGCATTGTCGCAACTACCTTCTCTTCGGAGGAATCTCTCCATTTCAGTTGCTTAACTAGCAAAATTTAATCAAATATTTGCAGTACAGTCTTCATGAATAATTTTGTAAACACGATATGGCGTTCTTCACTAATCATTACTTACGCGTCACTTTAAAACTGCCTTATGTTACTTGATTTTCTAGTATGATCGAGACTGCATATGAGTTGTGTATGAGCAAGTTATGCGTACCGCTTCTCGCGTCCGTCGGCCGTCGTAATTTAATATATTATTATTGTTATTATTTTTTGATTGTTGCCGACTTACGTGGTTGGCCTTAATAAAAATGATATTTCATTTAATTTTGATCTACGATTAAATGCTTTCCTGAAGTTCTCCTTTTCAACAATATTAATCTCAAATTATTTGTTACGTTAATGAATGTTAGACTCGCTGAATGTTAAAACATGAGCATATAAGCTGAACAATATAGTAAACTTTTCGTATTCATTCCCTCGGCTAGTCAACTCACTTTAAAGCAAAAGATCTTTAGTTATTAACTACAATCGCGGCCCACACAAGCGCGAGAGTATTTTTCTTACCTCCGTTAACCATTGTTTTGTAGTCGGAGTCCTGGCTCTGGTTCTCGGCTATGGTACTGAAAATAAGAATCTTAAAGCTACGTATTTCTGCAACTTCGTGCGGCTGTGGAGAAAAATCAATATTATGTTAATAGCGGGCGAGTATTTCGCTTCCGCTAATTTTTCATAAGTTAATATCGCCACGTAATGGCGTCGTTGGCTGCATCGGCCGCTGCGATTGTTGAACTGTAAATTATTTGAATGCAGGTTAATTCAAGGAAGGCGGACACGAAATCGGGATCACCTCTTACAAATTAAAAGTGCTCAATAATATTAAATTAATATATTATCTGCTTAACTCATACAAATATCCTTACATTTGCCAGCACTCGAAAGATGTCCGTCTACACGCAATCAAGACAAGAGAAGAAATGAAGACGACTAAAAAATTAACGAAAGAGCGTATCTTGTCATCTCTTTAGATCATTTTGTTACATTTCCTTGCACTCGAAACCTACCCAGAGAAATTATTATTTTACGGCTACATGATAAAAATATATTATTCAATTTTTAAATGTCTCTTCTTTATAAATACTGTTTTTTTAAGTCTTTTCGTAATATAGCACTGGGGACGCTATACGTTGAAAATAGGATACGAATCCGACATTTAGGTAGAAAATCTATTTAGACAGTTCAGTGGGGTGACAGACTTTAGCACACTGTTCCTTGCGATTCATTTTATCCGAGAAGTGATTAGATGGAATCGCCTTTACTTCGGTTGTCATAACAAACGAAATAGTATAGCGAAATGGTAGGAAGAAACAAGATTGAAAAACTCCCTTGGCCAGGGCTATTTGTAAGAAAAAAAAAAAAGGTACGATTGTAACTAAAACTTCGAGAAGAAGAAGCTTTTAAATCTCGAAACTTAACAACAGATGAGTAACAAGGAGTGATAAGTCAAACTTCCTTGTCTGATAGTCTTTGAAACTCCATATTTCGATACAAGCCCTTCATTTTCCTTTGTCGGCGATGATTCTCGTTTTGAATCATGGGCCATTTGATGCATTTGGTAGCATTCTACAATTCACTTTACGATATTAATGCCTTCGAGTACGAATCTCCTAAACCCATCTATTTCTCTTTCTCTCTCTATCTTTCTCTGTTTCTCTGACACACACACAAACACACACAACAAATAGCAGAACCCAATCCACTGTCTCGTTCCCTACAAATTTAACTCTCCTGTGTTTTGTTGTCGTGTCAATAGTTGTGTAATATATTATCAATCGTCTGGTATCTCTGTTCTTCGTCCCACAATATCTATGAGTCGGCAAGTGCACGCACACACACACACACACACACACACACACACACACACACACATGTAGATACCATACGAAAGAAAAATATTACGTTATACAACTATTTTCAGGAAAATAAAACACATGACAATTAAATTTGTAGGGAACGAAAACAGTGTATTGGTTTCTTCTTTTGTTTTGTGTGTGTGTGTGTGTGAGAGAGAGAAAGAGAGAGAGAGAAAGAGAGAGAGAGAGAGAGTGAGAGTGTGTGTGTGTGTGTGTGCGCGCGCGATGGAGAAAGAGAGAGAGAGAGAGAGAGAGAGAGAGGGATGAAGATTCAGTACTGTCCAAGAACACACGATGAAACTGTGTCTCTCTTTTCTCTTGGCATATACTTTTAGAACCTTTATTCTTTCTGTTCTTTAATATTTATTTCCCAGACTGCTTTTACAGATACGTTGTCGTCACCCTTGCTGTATTTCAAACGCCTCTCATTTTGTTTGTGTATTTTCTGTAATACACATGATCAACGTAGCACACAGGTACACTATGTTTTCAAAAGTATCCGGACCCCTGGATGGAAATGACTTACAAGTTCGTGGCACCCTCCATCGGTAATGCTGGAATTCAGTAAGTTGTTATCCCATCCTTAGCCTTGATGGCAGCTTCCACTCTCGCAGGCATACGTTCAGTCAGGTGCTGGAAGGTTTCTTGGGGAATGGCAGCCCATTCTTCACGGATTGCTACACTGAGAAGTCCGCATTCCAAACCATCCAAAAGGTGTTCTCTAGGATTCAGGTCAGGGCTCTGTGCACGCCAGTCCATTACAGGGATGTTATTGTCGTGTAACCACGCCGACATAAGCTGTGAATTATGAACAGGTGCTCGATTGTGCTCTTCAACAGTGGGATGCAAGGAGGTGCCAAACATCGATGTAGGCCTGTGCTGTCATAGTGCTACTGAAACCAACAAGGGATACAAGCCCCCTCCATGAAAAACACGACCACACCATAACACCACCGCCTCCGAATTTTACTGTTGGTACTACACATGCTGGCAGATGACGTTCACTGGGCATTCGCCATACCCACACCCTGGCATCGGGCCACCACATTGTGTACCGTGATTCGTCACTCCAGCACACACAAACAGTCGTCCAATGTTTTCGCTACTTACACCATGCAAGGCGTCGTTTGGCATTTACCAGCGTGGTGTGTGGCTTATGAGCAACCGCTCTACCATGAAATCCAAATTTTCTCACCTCCCGCCTAACTGTCATAGTCCGTGCGGTGGATCCTGATCCAGTTTAGTATTCCTGTGTGATGGTCTGGATAGATGTCTGCCTATTACACATTACGACCCTATTCAACTGTCGGCGGTGTATGACAGTCAACAGTCAACAGACGAGGCCGACCTGTACCCTTTTGTGCTGTACGTGTCCCTTCACGTTTCCACTTCACTAGCACATTGAACATAGTGGACCTAGGGGTGTTTAGGAGTGTGGCAATCTACTGGCACAAGTGACACCCAATCATATGAGCACGTTCGAAGTCCGTGAGTTCCTCGGAGCGCCAGATTCTGCTCTAAAATGGTTCAAATGGCTCTGAGCACTATGGGACTTAACTTCTGTGGTCATCAGTCCACTAGAACTTAGAACTACTTAAACCTAACTAACCTAAGGACATCACACACATCCATGCCCGAGACAGGATTCGAACCTGCGACCGTAGCAGTCGCGCGGTTCCGGACTGAGCGCCTTAACCGCGAGACCACCGCGGCCGGCAGATTCTGCTCTCTCACGATTTCTAATGACTACTGAAGTCGCTGATATGGAGTACCTGGCTGTGGGTGGCAGCACAATGCACCTAATGTGAACAACGTATGTTTTTGGGGATGTCCGGGTACTTTAGATTACATAGTAAATGTGAACGCATATAGTAACTCTAAGAACTGATTATATGACATTCATAGTAACACAATCACGTTGCTGATAACAAATGTTTCCCACCAGATTTTTCTACTAGTACTTCTGATACACCCTTCAAAGAGTACTAAGTTAGGATACTTATATCTCTATCCTTGATTGCTTCGGTATTTACATTTCATTAACATAATTTAAGGACAGGTAATCAAGATATGCATCAAGATCTTGCCATTTTACTCCAACATAAAAGTAATAGTTTTCCACTGTCTGCCTTTAGGAGTTACTCACTTCTGAGCAGTAACCATCCATTTCAAACTATGGGGAAGAGAATTTCATCATA
The DNA here is from genome assembly GCF_021461395.2 of Schistocerca americana. NCBI lineage: Eukaryota > Metazoa > Arthropoda > Insecta > Orthoptera > Acrididae > Schistocerca > Schistocerca americana. Next base: position 70,243,055 of record NC_060125.1, read on the forward strand.
TCTGAAAGACAACTATTTCAGGAGATGCCCACTGTGTTCTATATTCAGTAACATCCTCCTTCTACATGTCCATGTTGATAACAGAATCACACTGAGGCAGAATCCACCGCCAAGAGACTGTAAGTGCCTGAGACCACCGGAATATAATTTCGAGGATGAAGACGGATGAGCGTAGTTGGAGACTGGGAATGTTACGCCGAATTAGAACGCTTCTCACTAATAGATTTGGAAGTGAATAGATGATACTGAAGCAATTACAGGTTTCGATGCTGGGACGCTTGTACTTTAAGAATAACATTAGAGAAACACACCCACAGCGACGTAAGTAATACTTCATTCGCCTGTAACCTGTGTATACAAAGGGTGACCCAGTAGGACCCTTAACATTTGAAACTGCACTAATTGATGGAATAATGTAGGTAGAGAGGTACAAATTGACACAGATGCCAGAAATGACGTGGAGTTTTATTGAAACTAAAACAGAGAGCAAAGACTAGCAAACAGATGGCGCTGGACAGCAACACGTCAGTGACGCTGTGATAGGAGTTGTGGGGTTATCTGAAGTATCAAGTCTACCACAATCGCCCGACCTCGTTAGGGTTGCTAAGAGACAACATCCGACGGCAATTTCTCAGCAATCTACTGATGTGCTGTGGTGCTCACAACATTGTCGTTCGATTACAGGTATTGTTAATGAATAACGGCCGACAATATCAGCATTTGTTACAATAGTCTTTGCTAAAAGTCAGGTTATGGCGTGACAAGAAACATTACTCATCCCACCAGGTAACGCGTTTCCATTGATCCACGGACCGGTCTCGGTGACGCAGTACCCACTGCAACCGTAACTGGCGATGTCTGTCTGTCAACATAAGAACAAGGATGCGTTGCCTGCTGCGGAGCCGAATGTCTGCAGTGTGCACTGAAAGGTGGGTTCTGAAACGCTTGTGCGTCCACCAGCATTCTAATCTGTCTTGAGTTGCGCCACAGACCGCTGCCCGTCCTGCCTTGCAGAACGGAGAAGCTTCCGAAGTCCACGTTTTGTGGTGAGGCGTGGACTGGCGACACCGATGCCTATACGTGGTTTTACCGTCCTTCCACGATTTTCCATAGTTGCTCACAACACGAGCACACGAACAGCTAACCAGCTAAGGCGTTTTTGAAATGCTCGTTGTCAGGGTATTTTACTCTGCAGACATCCTAGTAGGTAGGTCAAACACAGCTATGACTAATCACCTTCGGTATTAGTTACAGCTGTACTTAAGTCATTTACTTTTAGATCAGTACCGGTTTCGTGGTACTACAGGCCTCATATTCAAGAGAACATGAACAAGGAAACATGAAACTAAAATTTAGAAATTTGCGGTAAGTTCCTACGGAACCTAACTACTAAAGTCATCGGTCCCTAGGTTTACTCACTGCTAAATCAAACTCAAATGAACTTACACTAAAGACAACACATTCACACAGATCCGAGGAAGGACCCTGAACTTACACTAAAGACAACACGTTCACACATATCTGAGGAAGGACTCGAAGTTTCAACCAAACCAACCGACGGTCTGTTAATACAAAGATAAATGTAACATACCTGCGCGACATAGAGTAGAAATATCTCTGGAGTGAGTATTAAGAAGCGCAGAATTGATTTTGTGTTGTCAACATACGTTGCCACAATGGTCACGTGATCTCGGGACGCCGTAGATTTGTCCGACATATGTCCTATAAATTTTGAATGTTGTCATATCGCTGGTAAAGACAGATTCCCTTCGTAAGTGCTGTGGACTTAGCATAGACGTGTTGCAGGCACCATAGCAGTTTACGTCTGATATTTGAAATAAATTGGGCTCTTAGCTTTGAAGAGCAAAATGAACGAGCATGACGTCACAGAAGCTTCACGTTAGCATGTATTTACAATGTCTTTCATGTCACATCTCGGCAAGTCGCTTAACACAGTACTGAACGGCGAAATTAGAGTTTTGAGTCACCATCCCTAATATGCATAAAATGTTATAGTATCAGAACTGAGGAGCTAACAGCGACAAAATTTGTCAATGGCCGAAGCAAACATTATAGCCTATGCTCTTGATCAATTATGTTTGGTAAATTACTGAGAGGTGATACAACGTTTCAAAACATAGACAATTATTTACTAGGGAAAATATATACATTCATACACATCAAAGAAAGCTTCAAACGAATTAATGAAGCCTGTTATCCATTATGTTTTTTCTTACGTAATTAATAACGTCATAAACAACTGTATTTTACTCCTTTATTAAAGCTGAGTTTTTTGCTTAAAATGTCATATGGTGGAGTTTGCTTCGTCTACTTTTGTTCTTATACATATACATTGTGGGCGTCAGGGACGTTGTGTTATTGTAAACCCTAAATAACTTTTCGCCTTCAGATATACGATCTCGGTTGTGTAAGAAAGTGGATAAAATTTCCCAGTCGTCATGGAACATCTCCAATCTGTCACTAAAACAAAGCGCTATTATAAAATAAAGATTATGAAGGTACAACAGTACAAAACCCACTATTATAAGGAGAATGAGCGCGGCGAAAATAGGTTAACTTAAGATGTTAACAGACTGGTACCGTTAAAATGTTCTTCCCGAGAAACCTTGACGTACCGTGAAATAACGTGACGTTCCGTTGACGACCTGTGCGAATACCTCCATTCGAAAGGTATTGTAGAACGTTTTTGTGTTATGTGACGAGACGTGACGTTGCCTGATGGCGAACGCGAATTGGCGTTAAACAACCGACGTCGTCCCTAGATCACGTGACAATTCCAGTTTAATGTTGACAACATGCGCAGGACGCAATGCTCACTCCAGAGATATTTTTACTCTATGCTGTGCGAGAGAGAAATATTCTGTGGAATTTAAGCATCTCCTTGCGAACTCGATAACAAAGATATACAGACTGTATTAAGTTACGGCAAACAGATAATTATTCCATGTTGGACACTGGAAGAGAGATGTTCTATGTCGGATTGAGAGTAGATAGTTGGAAGTCAACACTAAGGCAGTAAGCTATGTTTTATGGCACTGAAGAAAATAAATTCATATAAAAGCACAAAATGAGTATTAGGTGTGTAGAGTTCATAACCCTTAATCATTTCAAAAGAAATATTCAGTGATTATAAAGAGGCAAGTCTTTCGGAAGTGTTGTGTGGTTTGATGGTGCGAACCTGCAGTTTTACACGGTTTTCGAATTCGTCGAGAATATTTCTCCGAAGACGTAAATAATTTCACGAACTAAAGTTTGACGCCACATTCCATACACATGACGCAGCATAGCACTTGGCTGTACCGATCGATTTCCGTAGAGCGATAAACTATCTTTAGCGATTTCAGGTGGAGAAGTTCCAACAAGGAGACTCAATGAGATCTGCTGCTGCGAAACGCATGTGGTATTACCGTCTTCTTTAACCTACGGAGAACAGTAAGCAATATAGACTTCGTAACCACCGCAAACATAATTAAAAATACTCAAATAAAAGGCGCAAACAGTACTAAGGAATCGCTAAACCAAACCATAAATAAAAAATCAATTAATAATAATACGCAGTCACATTAATAAAACGCTCATTAAATAATAGAGAGAATAAAAATAAGAACTTTAAACAACCCACTACGACGGATGGTCCGCGTCCTCTGTTCGCGATTGCGTATAGACCGGATAAGTGGACCCATCCACCATATTAGATTGTAATTATGCTTTCCTGCTGCTCTATTCACTAATTATTTGTGTTTTCTTACAGCTCATTGGGATAATTTCTGAAAATTTATTTATTTCTTAAATATTTTTCTTTGCTATTGTAATGCCCATGCCACGCAATACATTCAACAGCAGGTCGCGTAGTAGTCATTCTCATACAGCCAATATGCAAAATTCAAGTGACAACAATACCTTAATTTCTGATGAGTCACTTATTAATGCGAGACTAATTCAGACACAACAATGCTTGAGACAGATGCTTCCCTCCGAGACACACAGGTCAAAAGGCATATGGGCAGAACACAGAATTCAGATGGCAACATTTTTGCGAACTTAATTATTTCTTTTGAAGATGAGAAGTGAGATCCGAGGTTAAAAGTTTTAGATTCTGTGGTTCAAAAATTGTTCAAATGGCTCTGAGCACTATGGGACTCAACCGCTGAGGTCAGTAGTCCCCTAGAACTTAGAACTAGTTAAACCTAACTAACCTAAGGACATCACAAACATCCATGCCCGAGGCAGGATTCGAACCTGCGACCGTAGCGATCTTGCGGTTCCAGACTGCAGCGCCTTTAACCGCACGGCCACTTCGGCCGGCAGATTCTGTGGTGTCTGATGGCATAACCACAGAAATGACGCGAAATTTTTTACAAGAATGTAAGAATCTTGAAACATAATTACGAGAAAACAACAAAATACTTGAAAGAAACGCGAAAGAAAGCAATGATTCAAACGTAAAAAATTAAAATTCATACACGAAAACGAAACTAAGCAAAACTTCTACAAGAATAGAAGAAATTGCAGAAACACAGACACAATTACGTCAGTTTTCTCGGAGAGTGGATGAGGTTGACACAAAACTTAAGGAAATTACAGATAAATACTGGAAACAGATTCAGTTACAGAAACCATTAATAAAGTAGTTCTCAGTGCTGCGGTCGCAAAATAGCAGTGAAATACAGACGATCACTCAATAGACACACAGCAAACACAATTTAAAGAGAAAGAACAATTTCATTCCTTAGAGCGTTTTAAAGGACAGATGAAGGTAAAGACATGGCACGAACAATAAATCGATGGGTTACTCCCACATTTAGTAGCGAGAGCTATCGCGGGGGAGATAAAAATTTCGTGCAAGAATAACATTTTAGTAGGCTCAAAAGTGAAAGAGACTTTGAAAATAAACGCGAATGTTCATTCACGAATTTCAACCGACAGAACTTTAATGATTTAACAAGACACGACGTATTTGCCATCAAACTTTTTTTATCGGTGAGAAAGTTTAAAGTTTTTCGCAGTGGCATCAATGATTTACATACATTAAATAAGATGCAAGAGTTTAGCTTTTCTTTACCACAGTTTGACCACTCAGACACAAGATAGAATTTATTTGCAGTGCAGTGAAGTGAATCAGCTATGCGGATGCGACCCATGGACAGACAATGCTTTTGTTTGGAGAAATTTTAAAATGCCTTACTCGCAGCATACTGGTCAGGGACTACACGGTCTGAAGTTAAGAACAAACTAATCAGTTTACCAATCGTGAAAATTCGGTGACGTCTTAAAATTGCTTGAGATTCAAGAATCCGACTATTCGTACAAAAACAGAAACTTTTATCAGAACACCCGCAGATAATTCAGCGACACAAAGACATGAGATGCAAGAATAACCAACAGAACCAAATAACGCTATCAAGGACATAACTTTTCAACAGACGACCACAGTACGACTAGCATAAAACTCCGAATTTTTATCATAACAACCAACACTCCCATAATTTGTTTATGAATTTCAAGTGAAATCCCACAGTAGTTTTCTTGCTAGACATTACTGCAATCCATTCATTCATAGAGAAAAAAGTAAAATAGGAAACTGAACCTATGTTCCAACAAGGCATGACTGAAACAGCAGCTAGGAATAATAACAGTGCGTTACGTATTGTTCCAGAAAAAAATTGTTCTCTGAGGCTTGTTTTAGTTTCTTGACTAATCACATCATAGTAACAGAAACAGACAGACTACAGACTTTATATGTTATTATCCAACATTTATGGTAGTTCATCGGCTATAGCTATATATTGTGGACTGGTTTTGAATGCCACCACCAGAAACATTCTTTTCCAGAAACTTACTTTAAGAATTAGTTTGCCTAACCATATGATAACACACATACACATTTAAATATTTGTTCTAGCTTATGTACTTACTTATTTTTAAAAATATTTGTCTATTATGAATTACGCTGAGTCAGAAGTATTTAAACATACTCTTCTGCATTGGGAGTCACTTATGCAACGAATGGACATCTTTTTACAAGGATATGTTAGGTCACCACAACTATGTTTATGCAATTATTTCACAAATATTTGGTGAACTGATGCTACGTTTCCGCCCTACTATGGAACTTTAAAGTACTGTTATGAGACACATTGGCTCTGAGTTATCATTGTAATATTGATGGACCAATACTGCATCCTCTGAGTCTGCTCTTAGGCTCCTCACAAATAAACCAGTACAATGATGCAGCCGGCCGGCGTGGCCGTGCGGTTCTAGGCGCTTCAGTCTGGAACCGCGTGACCGCTACGGTGGCAGGTTCGAATCCTGCCTCGGGAATGGATGTGTGTGATGTCCTTAGGTTAGTTAGGTTTAAGTAGTTCTAAGTTCTAGGGGACTGATGACCACAGACGTTAAGTCCCATAGTGCTCAGAGCCAGTTGAACCATTTTTCAACAATGATGCAACTCATACAATCTCTAAATAAGTCTTCGACTAAACATATATACCTCAAGACAAACTTTCATGACCTACACTCCTGGAAATGGAAAAAAGAACACATTGACACCGGTGTGTCAGACCCACCATACTTGCTCCGGACACTGCGAGAGGGCTGTACAAGCAATGATCACACGCACGGCACAGCGGACTCACCAGGAACCGCGGTGTTGGCCGTCGAATGGTGCTAGCTGCGCAGCATTTGTGCACCGCCGCCGTCAGTGTCAGCCAATTTGCCGTGGCATACGGAGCTCCATCGCAGTCTTTAGCACTGGTAGCATGCCGCGACAGCGTGGACGTGAACCGTATGTGCAGTTGACGGACTTTGAGCGAGGGCGTATAGTGGGCATGCGGGAGGCCGGGTGGACGTACCGCCGAATTGCTCAACACGTGGGGCGTGAGGTCTCCACAGTACATCGATGTTGTCGCCAGTGGTCGGCGGAAGGTGCACGTGACCGTCGACCTGGGACCGGACCGCAGCGACGCACGGATGCACGCCAAGACCGTAGGATCCTACGCAGTGCCGTAGGGGACCGCACCGCCACTTCCCAGCAAATTAGGGACACTGTTGCTTCTGGGGTATCGGCGAGGACCATTCGCAACCGTCTCCATGAAGCTGGGCTACGGTCCCGCACACCGTTAGGCCGTCTTCCGCTCACGCCCCAACATCATGCAGCCCGCCTCCAGTGGTGTCGCGACAGGCGTGAATGGAGGGACGAATGGAGACGTGTCGTCTTCAGCGATGAGAGTCGCTTCTGCCTTGGTGCCAATGATGGTCGTATGCGTGTTTGGCGCCGTGCAGATGAGCGCCACAATCAGGACTGCATACGACCGAGGCACACAGGGCCAACACCCGGCATCGTGGTGTGGGGAGCGATCTCCTACACTGGCCGTACACCACTGGTGATCGTCGAGGGGACACTGAATAGTGCACGGTACATCCAAACCGTCATCGAACCCATCGTTCTACCATTCCTAGACCGGCAAGGGAACTTGCTGTTCCAACAGGACAATGCACGTCCGCACGTATCCCGTGCCACCCAACGTGCTCTAGAAGGTGTAAGTCAACTACCCTGGCCAGCAAGATCTCCGGATCTGTCCCCCACTGAGCATGTTTGGGACTGGATGAAGCGTCGTCTCACGCGGTCTGCACGTCCAGCACGAACGCTGGTCCAACTGAGGCGCCAGGTGGAAATGGCATGGCAAGCCGTTCCACAGGACTACATCCAGCATCTCTACGATCGTCTCCATGGGAGAATAGCAGCCAGCATTGCTGCGAAAGGTGGATATACACTGTACTAGTGCCGACATTGTGCATGCTCTGTTGCCTGTGTCTATGTGCCTGTGGTTCTGTCAGTGTGATCATGTGATGTATCTGACCCCAGGAATGTGTCAATAAGGTTTCCCCTTCCTGGGACAATGAATTCACGGTGTTCTTATTTCAATTTCCAGGAGTGTATCTTTAGTGGTGAACTAGGTAAACTCAAGTTTGACACTATTTTCACTGACTACACATGATTCAACTATGGCAACATAACATTTTGCACTGGTATTAAATAAATGACATTTCAGTGAATTTTTATGTTCATCTCTGTAACGCAACAAATTTCTTACCAGTGGACACAGATACTATGTGCAGAATAAAAGAATCAGTCAACTATAGCGAACGATATTACGATAGTTCTTTCCTTACTGATACTTTGATCACGCCAATGTTTATGGCACTGTTGAATGCAACTGTGCACAATGATTTAAACCAATTCGTCATGGACTGTCTGTTCTCATGTGCTCAATGATTTAAAATAATTTATCAAGAACAATTGAAAACAATTTACAAATTTAATTTATCATGTTATTTTAAGCCATTAATGTTACCATATCTTTACTTCTACTTATGTACATTACTTTGTGTTTTAAATTCGTTAGCGAATTTGTAGTATACTCTTTGTAAATTACAAATCTCATCCTGGAAAATTCTGGCCGAAGAGGCCAAGGGATAGTGAAAGTTGTGTGTGAAACTCTTTTAGGAATTTTTCTAGTTTTGGATCTCTGGAATCGCGCACATAAGATTTGAAGTTTTTATACATGCACGCGCAGCCTCGACAGAGAAGCTGTGCTGCACAGAGGTGAGTCAGAGGTGATCTTTGCCCTGCCAAGATGGGTGCCAGATTCACCTGCCCGTCACGAGGAGAAAAGAGGAGGCAGATAGTTGAGCTTTAGTGATAGATGTGAACAGTGGAGCTTTGGTTTAGATGTGTAAGCAACAACCGACGGAGATTTTTGCGAATTGTCTTACGAATTAATGGAAGATGTATTGTGGAGAGAAAAAGAACTAATTCTTACATTCGTAGATTATGCTCCTTGTGAACAAAAAATTATAGGTAATGATTAAGTTTGTTTTCTTTGCAGCAGCGGTTTGATAATGCAGCATTCTTGGTTTATGAGACATCTGGACCAGGAATCTTTTTGCTTTCTATTTATTTATTGTTAGGGTCTATCGATCACTGTGAGAGAAACTGATTTAATAATTATATTTTGGAATTTTCTTTAAGGAAAGACTCTATGTGTTGTAACAGGCCTAGTTATAGGGAAGTTAATAAATGCTTCAATACCACTAAAATTTCAGCAGATTGTATATTACCTGATCCACAATACCTAATGGACTAGATTTAGGAAGTACGGTTTTTCTTCATTTATGTCAGCAAATTTAACTGTGTGGTTCACCTATATACCGAATCAACTTCATTAACATTATTCCAGATCAGTTAACTGTAATTAACAGAAAGTTACACTTAGTGAAAAACCTAATGATGTGAACTAAGATTCTGTCGTAGTTTTCAACAAAATCTATAATTTCGTTCTTGTAATTGGACTCTTGCATTCCTAAAGAAATGTTAGGAGAAATATCTGTGTTTCAATTAAGTCAATAATTAATTAGCAAATTTCATTAATTTTTAACCCAGCCTTTGGAAGATTTATCAGTCATCTGATGAATTTGACATGACTTGTGCACTTTATGTATCATGTCAATAACGAAAAATCAATTAGATCAGTTATAATTAACATTTTCACTAACAACTGATTTTCAGTCGTTTTAATACTATCAAATTACTATTCAGAACCTTAATATGAAATTCCTTCTCGGCATTTTTAGCGTACCTCAGTCAATGTTAGGAATGAAATACGATGTGAAATCAGAATGTAATTAATGATTTTACGATAGGTATTGATATTGTAATTTCAAAAGAAACTTCCGCAAAAAAGTCAAAAGAACAATATTTAGAGACGTATTTATAATGAATCATCACTTACTGTCTTTGAAACAGTACTAATAGTTTTTTGTAAATGCTTAACTGTTCATTATAAATCCGGCAATGTAATTGTTTTTGAGACTAGGCAATAGAACATACAATATTAAGATATGGTATATATTGAGCGAAGCAAAGCACTTGAAGTCAGTCGCAATATGGCCATTGTAATAACGCAAAGTCTGTAACGGCTCCAGGATGAGATTTTCACTCTGCAGTGGAGTGTACGCTGATATGAAACTTCCTGGCAGATTAAAACTGTGAGCCGGACCGAGATTCGAACTCGAGACTTTTGCCTTTCGCGGGCAAGTGCTCTACACTGTCCCGCGAAAGGCAAAGGTCCCGAGTTCGAGTCTCCGTCCGGACAACAGTTTTAGTCTGCCAGGAAGGTTCTGTAACGGCTGCGGTTTCATCAGTCATGTTACTAGAAAACAGTATATTTTTGAACACCCATGTAGATGCTTATGGAAAACTATATCTGCTGTTAAAACAATTCTTCAGTGTGTTGGAAAATATTATTTTTACATCCAAATTTTTATCATGTCCAAAATCCAGGCAAATCTGCAATATAAACCCCTAATGAACTGTACTGGTGGAGGAGACTGGACACTTGAAAGCTAAGTACTCTACTGCAAAAATTACATCACTGCATAGTATGATGAATCTGTCGTGATGTGAAGTATGCTAGCCAGAAGTGCAGTTGGAGTAACGTTAGCTCTGGTGGAGGATAACTGGGATCACAACACATTTTCAGTCAGCACATTTCTAGTCCAACTGTAGATAAGGCACCAGTTAAAGTAGAAGCCACTAGCAGACCTGTAGAAAAATCGAATGTACTTATGAGTGCTCCAAAATCATAATCAGGACGAAGAAAGCTCGTTAAGCTACGACAGATGTTTAGTGTGGTTAATTCGAAAATCAAAAGCACACAGGATCAACTCGGACAGCAATTAGTACAACAGCTATCAAATCTCAAAGAGGAAATATCAGCCAACAGCTCGTGAATTAAAGAATTACGAAGTGTAGTCACAACTATCGAGTCTGCATTTGAGTTTGGTTTAAATCAGCTTGGTAATTGTATGGAAAATGCAGCGACCCGAAATGGGAAAGTCGAAATAAATGTGGCACTTGCACTTTCCAAAAATGATAAGAAATTTCAAAATATTAAATCGTTTGTAGTGACAGAAAATTCATAACCTGGAGTAGACTTCTTTCATAGCAAACGATTTTTCGTAGAGATTGTAGAGTGTTTGCGATATAGAAAATAATGTACATGACAGCACAAATATTTGCAAATTGGTGTACAAAAATTTAGCAGAAGGTTAGATAACCTTCAGAAAGATATCCTGCAGAAAAACTTTAATGTAGTTGTGATGGGGGATTAGGTAATTTATCTTTGAAAATTTTCCCAGGCGATAGGATGTTGCACCTCTAAGATTTTATCTAATAATTTAAAGAAAATTTCACTTTTGATGTGACAGAATCATTCAAATACAAATATGTTACAAAGTTTCTAGATGGCGAAGAGTTTCGTTGGCCAGCCAAAATGTCAGATGTTACATAACCTTTGAAACCTTCGAAATAAATTTTTTGTGAAAATTTTGGTCAGAAAATGAGCAAGATAGAATCAAAAGGAATTTCTGAATCTTCCGATCTATAAAGGAAGAGAGGGAAATATGAAAGCATTTTGCGAAAAGGAGATACACAAACTAATTTATTTAGACAAACTTTCAAATGATTTGACAATATTATTGACGCCCTAAAACGCAAGTTACCAAAAAGAGTTTAGTGGGGTTTTGTCTATGGGCCAGACGAGTCCATCGAACACTTTTTTAAATACGTAGATAAGTTAGAGAGAGCTTTTGGAAGGGACCTGTGGGCGAGACCTGAATTTTAACAGAGGGCAATTACGAATAGGCGTAATTGCAACCCTAATAACAAAACCATGAACAGTAGTCATGATCACCTAAATCGGAGCAGACTGTGGAATGATAACAAAAGGAATGAGAATCATGGACCACATGACGATAAACTTACGAATTTAAACTGATAGACGTCCCACTGGAGGCCGGTCAGTTTTGTGTGAGAGCATTATACACAAATCAGGCAAGTTATAACTGAACTAGACCAAATAACAAGCAGAAACCCGTGTTTAGTAGGCAGAATAGTGACTTATCCAAGTTTCAGAGGAATAAGAGCAGATCACACCAGGTAAATAACGTTAATTTCAACATACAGCTCTGACAGACAATTAGAGGTAATGCTGGAAGTGTATAGAATAACAGAACGGAATCTGAGAAGGAAGTACTAATAGAAAGAGCAAGTATTGCAAGTTTGACATCTTGGGTTGTCGGGTGTTCTGCCGGATATCAGCGTCGTGCTTGCACGATATTTCGGTCACGTAGCTCGTGACCTTCATCAGGTGCGACCTGAGACTGCTCCTCGAGTGGACCTGGTCCAGTATTTATGCCCCCTCCACCAACGGCTGCAGGCGCTTCCTCTGTGGCCCGCGCCCATTCCCTGCGACCTGCTGGAGCGTTGCTGCTCCGTTTTCCGTCCGCTGCGGTTCTAGGTGTTCCCTCTGCGGTCCGCGCCCACCAAACCCGTTCCTGGGGGTTTCATCTACGGTCTGGGGTACCAAGCGTTCCCCCTGCGGTCCGCGCCCACTCACCACGACCTGTTGGAGCGTTGCCGCTCCGTTTTTCGTCCACTGTGGCTCGGGATGTTTCCTCTGCGGTCCGTGCCCACCAGTCCCACTTCTGGGTGTTCCATCTTCGGTCTGGTGCGCCTGGCAGTCCGTCAGGGGCTCGTTTTCCGTCTCCATGTCTCTGGTTCTGCTGTTTGTGTAGTGTTGTAGCCGGCCCCGTTGCTCCTTTAACAATTCCAGGGCCGGATCCCAGGCTCTGCTTAGCTGGTACCCTGTGTCACGGTTCATAAGATCGTCAGCCATTTTAATTTCTATCGATTCTCTTATAACACCGTCCCAAAATCTGGGTGTTTGTACTAGAATCTTGGTATCCTCATACTTCATGCCATGATCTAGGTCTAGACAGTGTTCAGCAATGGCTGACTTCGTCACCTGTCTTAATCTAGTGTGCCTCTAATGTTCTTTGCACCTGATCTCCACAGTTCTTGTCGTCTGGCCAATGTAGGACATGCCACATTGACAAGGTATATTGTAAATCCCTGGTTTTCGTAAGCCCAGGTCGTCTTTGACACTCCCCAGCAGTCCCCCGATCTTGTTGGATGGACAAAAAACACACTTGATATGGTGTTTACGAAGGATCCTACTGATTCTGGCAGAAATAGAGCCAGCATAGAGCGGATATGCCACCTTCTTTGCTTCATCTTGGTCTTCTTCAGGAACCTGTGGTATAGTGGCTGGTTGGTGTGCCCTCTCAATTTGTCTGTCCGTGTATCCATTCTTGGAGAAAACTGTTTTGAGACGTTCTATCTCTATAGGTAGATTCTCTTGGTCTGACAGGGCACGTGCTCTGTGGACCAAAGTCTTCAGAACCCCATTCTTCTGTGCAGGGTGGTGACAGCTGCTGGCCTGCACATAGAAATGAGTGTGTGTTGGTTTTCGGTACACACTGTGGCCACACGGGGTGAAAAAGGAGCGTGGCTCACTACACACAAATAGCCAGACTATATACATCCAGGGTCTACGAATGAGAGCACTCAGTAACTTGCAACAAACTCTGAAATATTTTCGAGACTTTTTCTCGCACACATTCCACACAAAATGATGAAAGGATCGCATCATTTACTACTACGTGAAAACAAAAGTGCAGGGCGAAATTCGCTAGAGATACGAGGTGCATTCAAGTTCTAAAGCCTCCGATTTTTTTTCTCCTTACTGGAAAGAGATGGAAACATGCGCATTGTTTTAAAATGAGGCCACGTTGACTGTCAATATGTCCCAGAGATGACAGCACCGCACGGCAGATGGAATTTTACCGCCAGCGGCGAGAATGAGAACTGTTTTAAATACTTAAAATGGCGACGTTTTCCTTACTTGAACAGCGTGCAATCATTCGTTTTCTGAATTTCCGTGGTGTGAAACCAATTTAAATTCATCGATAGTTGAAGGAGACATGTGGTAATGGAGTTATGGATGTGTCGAAAGTGCGTTCGTGGGTGCGACAGTTTAATGAAGGGAGAACATCATGTGACAACAAACCGAAACAGCTTCAGGCTCGCACATGGCGGTCTGACGACACGATCGAGAAAGTGGAGAGAATTGTTTTGGGAGATCGCCGAATGACTGTTGAACAGATCGCCTTCAGAGTTGGCATTTCTGTGGGTTCTGTGCACACAATCCTGCATGACGACCTGAAAATGCGAAAAGTGTCATCCAGGTGGGTGCCACGAATGCTGACGGACGACCACATGGCTGCCCGTGTGGCATGTTGCCAAGCAATGTTGATGCGCAACGACAGCATGAATGGGACTTTCTTTTCGTCGGTTGTGAGAATGGATGAGACGTGGATGCCATTTTTCAATCCAGAAACAAAGCGCTAGTCAGCTCAATGGAAGCACACAGATTCACCGCTTCCAAAAAAATTTCGGGTAACCGCCAGTGCTGAAAAAATGATGGCGTCCATGTTCTGGGACAGCGAGAGCGTAATCCTTACCCATTGCGTTCCAAAGGGCACTACGGTAGCAGGTGCATCCTAAGAAAATGTTTTGATGAACAAATTCCTTCCTGCACTGCAACAAAAACGTTCGGTAAGGGCTGTGCGTGTGATGTTTCACCAAGACAACGTACCCGCACATCGAGCTAACGTTACGCAACAGTTTCTTCGTGATAACAACTTTGAAGTGATTCTTCATGCTCCCTACTCACCTGACCTGGCTCCTAGTGACTTTTGGCTTTTTCCAACAATGAAAGACACTCTCCGTGGCCGCACATTCTCCAGCCGTGCTACTATTGCCTCGGCGATTTTCCAGTGGTCAAAACAGACTCCTAAAGAAGTCTTCGCCGCTGCTATGGAATCATGGCGTCAGCGTTGTGAAAAATGTGTACGTCTGCAGGGCGATTACGTCGAGAAGTAACGCCAGTTTCATCGATTTCGGGTGAGTAGTTAATTAGAAAAAAAATCGGAGGCCTTAGATCTTGAATGCACCTCGTAAAGATGAAATATGCATGATATGTGTTACATATAGTGAAATAAATATGACATGAGCGTAAGCGAACAAAGCCAACTTGAATCAACTTTGTAGACATATTACTATTTCGAAAAAGAAAAGTACTGTGGGGATAAGAACCAGAACCTCGTATTGGCATGGGGATGATGTGAAGAGGGAAGAGGGAGCGAAGTCATGAACAGGGAGAAAGGGAGAAGGAGGAGATGGACGCAGACATGGAGGAGGAAGAGATAGACAAGTAGAGAAGGAGGGAAAATGTACAGAGAAAGGAAATACACGGAGATGTACAGATAACGGAGGGAATAAATGGACTGACAAAGGGAAGGGGTGGATATGGACTTACAGAGAAGAGAGATTAGGAGATAGACAGAAAGTAGACAGAGGATGAGGTGGTCAGAGAGTGGGGGCAGAGAGAAACGAACACAGAGGCGGGGTAAATTATGGATGAAGGGAGGCGGAAAGAGGAAATAGGCTACAAAAAGGGGAATAAGTACATAACTCGCAACGTCTGGTGCTCAGCTGGTACAGAATGTAGGTACAACACTAGAATGCAAAATTTATATTCACATAAATTTTATATTCTTATTCTGTAACTACATTCTGCATTGATCGCTGTATAATGTGTATGACTGTGTATTGTGACCTCCCCTACAGATATCTGATAAAATTTTAGAGTCGCAAAGTGGTCTAAAGATGATCTACTCGTATTAAGAGTGAAACTGGGCGCCAGTAATGAACAAAACATAGTTTTCAATCATGCCTGATTGTTTTCAGTAAAATAAAATATAGATCGTTGCTGTTTCTAAGATTGTTTCAAAAATTTCGAAGCTTTAAAATATATGGAAGCCGTAGACACACATGTAGAATACAATTATAGCCCACTACACAGAATCATCTACTACGAATGTAATGACGAGACTGTCCTTTTTCATCTTTAGGCTTTTGCATAAACTACCTTCTGTATTTCATAGCTCTGATTGTAGATATCGTATCATGTTTATGGTAGTGATGATCATCTCATCGCTCACTTCAACATTCCTATAGACAATACACAAATTACGTGCACAGTGTCTGCCGAACAGAAGTCAAATGATTGTAAGAGAAACGAAGACAGCAGCAGCAACTGGGAATTGAAATAAACTCAACAGTAGCAGGTGAAAATTTGTGCTAGATCGGGACTCGAATCCATATTTCATTTCCCGTGTAAACGCCCACATCTGATACCAAGACACCTTAGTGGGCACAGGGCTCCACTACCTGTCACCTGGTTCAAACGTGGGTTCTCTGCTGCCCCAGGCACCGCATCCCAGGACGCTGGCGACAGTGCGTTACCACAATACACCCCGAGCGATGACTCCCATGGCAGGTGGCTGCCTGTTGACAGCATATGACAATAGCTAAGGCAGCGGCGTCACCCTGGCGCCTCCTAGGGAGCGACCTGCATTATGACAATGATAATTAATGGCAGATGCAACACCTCACGATGGATGATGTTGACAAGCTCGCTGCCAGTCCTTAAATATGGCATTCTGCCGCTGATGTCTCCTGTTCTTCTTCCCCAGTAGGTTGGTGGAGTTTTCCGGTGTTGCTCCGCTGGTGTAACTGACCAGATTACTGCCCTTGATGTTGACAGCCTGGCGTGCGGCGAGCTGGCCATTGACACAGCGTTCTCCTTCGTGGTGCTGAACTTGGTACTCCGCTGACCCAACTACGTCACGGTAGTAGCCAGGCTAGGAGAGCATTGCCTACATCAGTGGCAGGTATGCACTCAGGGGCACGCTTATTTTTCTTCTTTGATTGACAGGTACTTAACCTATCGTTCTCCTTTGACTGACAGGTCCTTAACCTATTGTTCTGCTAAGTGGTTTCTGACATCACCACACTTGACCTATTGTTCCACCACCCCCTCCCACTAGCCTGCCCCCTCAGGAAACCTCCACCTCACTGCTAGAGGTGCACTTTCAGGTCTGAGTTATTGGAGTAACCCTTGTCACTATTATTAGTTTGATTGACTACTTCATGAGGCTCTGCCCCTCTGATAAAACCCCTACCCTCCCACCCTCTCCTCATCCAACAGAAAAAGGGCGGGAAAAAGACTCAAGTGATCGGTCATTTGGAGGGAAATCGATTGCTGTCTGTGGACCACTGTTTTAGGGGATTCAAGGCTTTTCAGGTCTGAGTTATTGGAATACAACCTGTCACTACTGTTATTTGATTGACTACTTAATTAAGTTGATCAATTAATTAATCTCCCCCTCTACTGAACCCCCTCCCCTCCCACCCTCCCACCCACCTGGAAAATGGCGTGAAGCAGACTTAGTTCATCAATCATTTGGAGGGAAATAGATTCCTCTATGTAGAATATTATTTAAACAATTTAGACAATTTATGGAACATATGGAAAAAATTTTTACAAAAAATTCAGTTTTTGGGGATTGGATTTCGCATGCTCATCACTCTCTGCTGTTCGGAAATATCTAGGTCATGCAAGAAGCAATTACATGGGGCAAACATTTTGCACATCCTAATGTTCGCCACTGTACTCTGGGTGTCTTAACCTAATGTTTGGCACTTTGTCGGCACTTAACCTGTTGTTCTGTTAATGGTTTTTCATGTCACCGCACTTAAACTATTCTACCATCCTTGACATGAAGTTAAGTAATTAGTTATCGCCTCCTGCCATTGTTCTGCACTTAAGCTCCTGTTCTGCTTCATGTCAGCCAATCACAAACAGCCCGCCCCCCTTAACCATTGTACCGCTAACACTACGTTGATATAAAAAAAATTATGCAAATTAATTAAATCGATATTCTTCACATGTATGGAGAAGTATTTGTTCATTCACAGCAACCTATTGATCTTAGAGTATTGTTCATCTGTATGGGGAGGTCCTTACCAGTTGGGTCTAATTCAAGAGATTGAGAAGATACAAAGAAGAGCGGCAAGATTAGTGACTGCTACATTTAACCATCGCAGGAGCGTTACAAATCTCATTGGAAGTTTCAAGTGGGACACATCTGCAGATAGACGACACGCTAAACGGAAGGGGCTGCTCACTAAATTCCAAAATCCCATCTTCGTCGGGGATATAGAGCATAAATTATTACCACCAACTTTCATATCACGCAATGATCAAAATTCAAAGATAAGGGAAACTGGAGCTCGTACTGAGGCGTTCAGGCAGTCGTTTTTCCCTCGTGCTAACTGTGATTGGAAAAGAAGGAGGGAAATATAACTTTGGTGCGAATGGTGCCCTCCACCTCACACCGCTTGGTGGGTAGCAGAGTATATATGTAGATGCAGATGGAATATAGTTTAAACAACAGATCGCTAATAATAAAAACATCCCGCCACTCGACACCCGTTGATGATGACAGAGACCCGGTGCACTGGGACACCCAGCCAAGCTACTAGACGACAGTTCGGGCCCTGCAAGGATGAGGTGGTGACATCTCTTTCATACCTTACACTTGAGAAATTCCTATCAAAATACGTGTTCACCTAGGTACCGTTGCTGGTGCGATGACGCATAGCTGCGTTTTGGTCCACAGCCTAGAAATTCCGCAATGCTTCCCAGGCCAAATTCCTAATGGCTCATCCTGCCTGTTAGTGAATTTACCCATCAAACTACTGGTCTGGGAGCACCATCCGCCGTTGTTTTCTGCAGACAAGGCTTTCAGAGGCAAAATTATTTTGCACAGAACGCTACATTGCACTCACAGTGAAACCCCGCAGAAATTTTCTACAGATCATCAAACACATACAAGACGCACAAGATTATTTACCAGTCTAACTACAATTAAATATTACGATTGCTGCTGCAGTCTGACATCGATCCATTTACAGGTAATGTCTGCACTGGAACGAATCTCAGTGTTCATCATTTTCCACGTACAAAAATCTCCCACAGTTATCTATGTGCTGAATCTTTGTGTCCCTCACGATAGGACACACACTCATCTTCCCTAGTCATGCTACAACATAAGCCAACAAGTCTTATGATGGTCAGGCGTCAGGTGCTAAGCGAAATAATGTATACACAAAGGGGGAATCGAACATTATGATTGACTGAATGAGATTTTCACTCTGCAGCTGAGTGTGCGCTGATATGAAACTTCCTGGCAGACTAAAAATGTGTGCCGGACCGAGACTCGAACTCGGGATCTTTGCCTAACGTGGGCAAGTGCTCTACCAACTGAGATACCGAAGCACATCTCACGCCCCGTCCTCACAGCTTTACTTCTCCCAGTACCTTGTCTCCTACCTTCCAAAGTTTACAGAAGCTCTCTTGCGAACCTTGCAGTAGTAGCACTCCTGAAAGAGAGGTCCCGAGCTCGGGTCTCGGTCCGGCACACAGTTTTAATCTGCCAGGAAGTTTCATTATGATTGGCTCTTATCGAATTTACCCGCCGATTTACTGATGCCACCAGTATCGAAGCACCATCCGCCTTTTCTTTCTTTCTGCAGACGAGACTTTCAGCGGTCATTTTACACGGATTTTACACGGATTGCAATATTGCACTAGCAATGAAATCTTAAAAACTGCCATACATACCGTCAAATACGGAAAGGCTTTTACTCGTTTACACTGCTCTCCCACCGAGGACAGGAGCTTGAATATTAGTGGGCGAAACCAACCCACAACCCATCAATATAAGACAGCGTACCCTACATTACATCAAATATGGAAAGGCTCCTACGCAATCACACTGTCCTTCCACCGAGGACAGGATCTTTAGTATTAACGTTCTAAACCGATCTCCAACCCAGCAATATAGCACAACATACTGTGTAGATGTAATAAACATACAATTCATATCCTGCGCCAAACAAATTCATCCCTATTACATCATTTGTACATATACAGTAAAGACGAGCAGTACTATATACACTCCTCAGAGCACTAGATATTTTCCCGCAGCCGACGATCACAAGTCATCCACTTCCAATGCGTGATCAGAGGACCCTCAGCGGACCAAAGTTGCTCTTAGAACTGTTCTACAAATTCGACAGAAACACGTCAATATCGCTGCTCCAGACCTGCTTCCTTTGCTTGTTCGCTTTTCTACACACATCTCCAGACTCGGGGATTACAGGAACACACATGTTTTTGCATGGTTCGCCATAATATCATACCACTTTCGCGGTACTTCTCGATATAAAGCACTAGGCAGCATCTTGCTGATCGCTCACACAACATAATTCCGAAACTTTATCTAGGTTGAGCGTGCTCTAGACCACTGAGTAACTAGAAACAAACAGATGATAAATGATTTTTCCACCCGCAAATACTGATCTTGGTGATGTTGTTGTTGTGGTCTTCAGTCCTGAGACTTATTTGATGCAGCTCTCCATTCTACTCTATCCTGTGCAAGCGTCTGCATCTCCCAGTACCTACTGCAACCTACATCCTTCTGAATCTGCTTAGTGTATTCATCTCTTGGTCTCCCTCTACGATTTTTACCCTCCACGCTGCCCTCCAATGCTAAATTTGTGATCCCTTGATGCCTCAAAACATGTCCTACCAACAGATCCCTTCTTCTAGTCAAGTTGTGCCACAAACGTTTTTTCTCCCCATTCCTATTCAATACCTCCTCATTAGTTACGTGATCTACCCACCTTATCTTCAGCATTCATCTGTAGCACCACATTTCGAAAGCTTCTATTTTCTTCTTGTCCAAACTGGTTATCGTCCATGTTTCACTTCCATACATGGCTACACTCCATACAAATACTTTCAGAAACGACGTCCTGACACTTAAATCTATACTCGATGTTAACAAATTTCTCTTCTTCAGAAAAGATTTCCTTGCCATTGCCAGTCTACATTTTATATCCTCTCTACTTCGACCATCATCAGTTATTTTACTCCCTAAATAGCAAAACTTCGCCCGCATCTCGTGGTCGTGCGGTAGCGTTCTCGCTTCCCACGCCCGGGTTCCCGGGTTCGATTCCCGGCGGGGTCAGGGATTTTCTCTGCCTCGTGATGGCTGGGTGTTGTGTGCTGTCCTTAGGTTAGTTAGGTTTAAGTAGTTCTAAGTTCTAGGGGACTGATGACCATAGATGTTAAGTCCCATAATGCTCAGAGCCAGCCAGCCAGCAAAACTTCTTTCCAACTTTAAGTGTCTCATTTCCTAATCTAATTCCCTCAGCATCACCCGATTTAATTTGACTACATTCCATTATCCTCGTTTTGCTTTTGTTCATCTTATATCCTCCTTTCAAGACACTGTCCATTCCGTTCAACTGCTCTTCCAAGTCCTTTGCTGTCTCTGACAGAATTACAATGTCATCGGCGAACCTCAAAGTTTTTACTTCTTCCCCATGAATTTTAATACCTACTCCGAATTTTTATTTTGTTTCCTTTACTGCTTGCTCATTATACAGATTGAATAACATCGGGGAGAGGCTACAACCCTGTCTCACTCCTTCCCCAACCACTGCTTCCCTTTCGTGCCCCTCGACTCTTATAACTGCCATCTGGTTTCTGTTCAAATTGTAAATAGCCTTTCGCTCCCTGTATTTTACCCCTGCCACCTTTAGAATGTGAAAGAGAGTATCCCAGTCAACATTGTCAACATTTCTTAATCTTTCTTCTTGGATAAGTCGTAAGGTTAGTATTGCCTCACGTGTTCCAACATTTCTACGGAATCCAAACTGATCTTCCCCGAGGTCCGCTTCTACCAGTTTTTCCATTCGGCTGTAAAGAATTCGCGTTAGTATTTGCAGCTGTGACTTATTAAACTTATAGTTCGGTAATTTTCACATCTGTCAACATCTGCTTTCTTTGGGATTGGAATTATTATATTCTTCTTGAAGTCTGAGGGTATTTCACCTGTCTCATACATCTTGCTCACCAGATGGTAGAGTTTTGTCAGGACTGGCTCTCCCAAGGCTGTCTGTAGTTCTAATGGAATGTTGTCTACTCCCGGGGCCTTGTTTCGACTCAGGTCTTTTAGTGCTCTGTCAAACTCTTCACGCAGTATCGTATCTCCCATTTCATCTTCATCTACATCCTCTTCCATTTCCATAATATTGTCCTCAAGTACATCGCCCTTGTATAAACCCTCTATGTACTCCTTCCACCTTTCTGCCTTCCCTTCTTTGCTTAGAACTGGGTTGCCATCTGAGCTCTTGATATTCATACAAGTGGTTCTATTCTCTCCAAAGGTCTCATTAATTTTCCTGTAGGCAGTATCTATCTTACCCCTAGTGAGACAAGCTTCTACATCCTTACATTTGTCCTCTAGCCATCCCTGCTTAGCCATTTTGCACTTCCTGTCGATCTCATTTTTGAGACGTTTGTATTCGTTTTTGCCTGCTTCATTTACTGCATTTTTATATTTTCTCGTTTCATCAATTAAATTCAATATTTCTTCTGTTACCCAAGGATTTCTATTAGCCCTCGTCTTTTTACCTACTTGATCGTCTGCTGCTTTCACTACTTCATCCCTCAGAGCTACCCATTCTTCTTCTACTGTATTTCTTTCCCCCATTCCTGTCAATTGTTCCCTTATGCTCTCCCTGAAACTCTCTACAACCTCTGGTTCTTTCAGTTTATCCAGGTCCCATCTCCTTAAATTCCCACCTTCTTGCAGTTTCTTCAGTTTCAATCTGCAGTTCATAACCAAGAGATTGTGGTCAGAATCCATATCTGCCCCTGGAAATGTCTTACAATTTAAAACCTGGTTCCTAAATCTCTGTCTTACCATTATATAATCTATCTGGTACCTCTTAGTATCTCCAGGATTCTTCCAGGTAAACAACCTTCTTTTATGATTCTTGAACCAAGTGTTAGCTATGATTAAGTTATGCTCTGTGCAAAACTCTACAAGGCGGCTTCCTCTTTCATTTCTTCCCCCCAATCCATATTCACCTACTATGTTTCCTTCTCTCCCTTTTCCTACTGACGAATTCCAGTCACCCATGACTATTCAATTTTCGTCTCCCTTCACTACCTGAATAATTTCTTTTATCTCGTCATTCATTTCATCAATTTCTTCATCATCTGCAGAGCTAGTTGGCATATAAACTTGTACTACTGTAGTAGGCATGGGCTTTGTGTCTATCTTGGCCACAGTAATGCGTTCACTATGCTGTTTGTAGTAGCTAACCCGCACTCCTATTTTTTTTATTCATTATTAAACCTACTCCTGCATTACCTCTATTTGATTTTGTATTTATAACCCTGTATTCACCTGACCAAAGTCTTGTTCCTCCTGCCACTGAACTTCACTAATTCCCACTGTATCTAATCTCAACCTATCCATTTCCCTTCGTAAAATTTATAACCTACCTGCCCGAGTAAGGGATCTGACATTCCACGCTCCGATTCGTAGAATGCCAGTTTTCTTTCTCCTGATAACGACGTCCTCTTGAGTAGTCCCCGCCCGGAGATCCGAATGGGGGACTATTTTACCTCCGGAATATTTTACCCAAGAGGACTCCATCATCATTTAATCATACAGTGAAGCTGCATGTCCTCGGGAAAAATTACGGCTGTAGTTTCCCCTTGCTTTCAGCCGTTCGCAGTACCAGCACAGCAAGGCCGTTTAGGTTAATGTTACAAGGCCAGATCAGTCGATCATCCAGACTGTTGCCCTTGCAACTACTGAAAAGGCTGCTGCCCCTCTTCAGGAACCACATGTTTGTCTGGCCTCTCAACAGATACCCCTCCGTTGTGGTTGCACTTACGGTACGGCCATCTGTATCGCTGAGGCACGCAAGCCTCCGCACCAAAGGCAAGGTCCATAGTTCATGGGGGTGATCTTGGTAATGTAGTATATTCGAAAGCATCCCAATAATTTACAAGGTCAACTAAGGTGTTTCTCATGTATAGAGAACCATCAAATGTTCCAATCCTGCTTCGGGCATGGATGTATGTGATGTCCTTATGTTAGTTAGGTTTAATTAGTTCTAAGTTGTAGGGGACTTATGACATTAAAAGTTAAGTCCCATAGTGCTCAGAGCCATTTGAACCATTTTTGTCTTCCACATGCTAGATGTAAACCCCACAATCTTTCACCTAAATAAAGGCTCGAAATTTGCAGAAGCAGTCATATGAAAAATTTACATGGGAGGGAATAACTGTCCAGCGGAAACACTCCTCCATACACAATCTTCTCAAATTTCCCCTTGGTCACGAAAGCCAGCCAACACATACTAAGTATTAGTTCGCTGTTCTGTCGTGCAGAGGATGGCAAAGTTAACTCAGATACATTCCTACACTCCAACATGCATTCGGACGGCTGCTGCCGTTAATTGGAAATGTGAATCGTTCCCGCATAGGTCACCGGCGTTGCAGACCGAGCGCATACAGCTAGAATCAATCATCCTAAGAAATCGGTCACATATATGTTTTATCCTTGCACTTACAACAAAATGTTACGATTACGGTCTCAATTGAACGGCATTCGACAATGAGCGACGTATTGGAAATACACCAGGCTGTCAGCAGTGGCTGTGGAAATAGAAATACCACTACCTTTCTTATGACTTGACATACTCTTTCCTTTGCTATCAGAGTACTGCAAGTCAAATCCATACCCACTTTATGACTGGACATAGTCATTTCCTTTCCACAAACACATACATTATAAACCCAATGCTCGAATGCGAACATATGGATCATCCCCTACTACTAAGTATAATACCTCGTCAATAGCTGATTGCCTACGATACGAAATAATACTGACCGAAAATCAACACTGGGTGGACATGTCTTGTAGGTTTTTCTTGCGAGTGCTACCACTGTGTCTTAGAAAGAGAGATGTAATCGACCAGATGTTAAAAAACCGCGATCCCGATAACTACTGCATGTTACTGTCACAAGCGATCTTGGTTCTACAGGTGCGCACAAGTATCCATGTTATAAGCTATGCCCTCTTTACGAATCGAGGCACGACATTACATCTGAATGAGGAGTTTTTTTTCCGGACAAATACCATGACGGTGATCGTAGGAATGTGTATTATCAGATCAACACATAGCCCACGATGCAACCTCATGATAAAATTACCGCATTTTGAAAGAGATTCGGCTAAGGAACATGGTATGCAAGCGGTATTGGCGACTCCTTCACTTCGCTCCAGCTAGATAATTCTATGGTATTTGTAGAGCATTCTGTGTCGATACCATATCAGAGGTTCTGTGATATATCCATTGAGTTACAAGAGATGACTGATTGAGAAGGAACACAAACTGTAGTAGTAGATGATGTGCTGATTGAGATCGTAAGAAAATGTACACAATCAGATCTCTAGTGTTACGCAATCCGCTAAATACACAGGCACTGCAGAGGCCACTTTAAAGTTTGATCACCTACACTCTAGGCGAATGATCGTATTCCATAAACTATACTAAGTGGTAAGAGACGCTCCCTCTGGACCTGTTTAGTTGTTTAAAACACTGTTTTCTAACACACTTTTGAACAATGCCAAACATTTCGTTTTTCTGCAACAACTATGTTTATGCAATTATTTCACAAACATTTGGTGAACTAATGCTACGTTTCCGCCCTACTATGGAACTTTAAAGTACTGTTATGAGACACATTGGCTCTGAGTTATCATTGTAATATTGATGGACCAATACTGCATCCTCTGAGTCTGCTCTTAGGCTCCTCACAAATAAACCAGTACAATGATGCAGCCGGCCGGCGTGGCCCGTGCGGTTCTAGGCGCTTGAGTCTGGAACCGCGTGACCGCTACGGTGGCAGGTTCGAATCCTGCCTCGGGAATGTATGTGTGTGATGTCCTTAGGTTAGTTAGGTTTAAGTAGTTCTAAGTTCTAGGGGACTGATGACCACAGATGTTAAGTCCCATAGTGCTCAGAGCCATTTGAACCATTTTTCAACAATGATGCAACTCATACAATCTCTAAATACTAAGTCTTCGACTAAACATATTTACCTCAAGACTTACTTTCATGACCTATCTTTAGTGGTGAACTAGGTAAACTCAAGTTTGACACGATTTTCACTGACTACACATAATTCAAATATGGCAACATAACATTTTGCAATGGTATTAAAAAAATGACATTTCAGTGAATTTTTATGTTCATCTCTGTAACGCAACAAATTTCTTACCAGTGGACACAGATACTATGTGCAGAATAAAAGAATCAGTCAACTACAGCGAACGATATTACGATAGTTCTTTCCTTACTGATACTTTGATCACGCCGATGTTTATGGCACTGTTGAAGGCAACTGTGCACAATGATTTAAACCAATTCGTCATGGACTGTCTGTTCTCATGTGCACAATGATTTAAAATGGTTTATCAAAAACAATAGAAAACGATTTACAAATTTAGTTTATCATGTTATTTTAAGCCATTAATGTTACCATATCTTTACTTCTACTTATGTACATTACTTTGTGTTTTAAATTCGTTAGCGAATTTGTAGTATACTCTTTGTAAATTACAAATCTCTTCCTGGAAAATTCTTGCCGAAGAGGCCAAGGGATAGTGAAATTGTGTGTGAAAATTTTTTAGGAATTTTTCTAGTTTTGGATCTCTGGAATCGCGCACATAAGATTTGAACTTTTCGTACATGCACGTGCAGCCTCGACAGAGAAGCTGCGCTGCACAGAGATGATCTTTGCCCTGCCAAGATGGGTGCCAGATTCACCTGCCCGTCACGAGGAGGAAAGAGGAGGCAGATAGTTGAGCTTTAGTGATAGATGTGAACAGTGGAGCTTTGGTTTAGATGTGTAACCAACAACCGGTGGAGATTTTTGCGAATTGTCTTACGAATTAATGGAAGATGTGTTGCGGAGAGAAAAAGAACTAATTCTTACATTCGTAGGTTATGCTCCTTGTGAACAAAGAATTATAGGTAATAATTAAGTTTGTTTTCTTTGCAGCAGCGGTTTGATAATGCAGCATTCTTGGTTTATGGGACATCTGAACCAGGAATCTTTTTGCTTTCTATTTATTTAATGTTAGGGTCTATCGATCACTGTGAGAGAAACTGATTTAATAATTATATTTTGGAATTTTCTTTAAGGAAAGACTATGTGTTGTAACAGGCCTAGTTATAGGGAAGTTAATAAATGCTTCAATACCACTAAAATTTCAGCAGATTGTATATTACCTGATCCACAATACCTAATGGACTTCATTTATGTCAGTAAATTTAACTGTGTGGTTCAACTTCATTAACATTATTCCAGATCAGTTAACTGTAATTAACAGAAAGTTACACTTAGTGAAAAACCTAATGATGTGAAGTAAGATGCTGTCGTAGTTTTCAACAAAATCTATAAATTCGTTCTGGTGATTGGACTCTTGCATTCCTAAAGAAATGTTAGGGGAAATATCTGTGTTGTAATTAAGTCAATAATTAATTAGCAAATTTCATCAATTTTTAACCCAGACTTTTGGTAGATTTATCAGTCATCTGATGAATTTGACATGACTTGTGCACTTTATGTATCATGTCAATAACGAAAAATCAATTAGATCAGTAATAATTAACTTTTTCACTAACAATTGATTTTCAGTCGTTTTAATACTATCAAATTATTATTCAGAACTTTAATATGAAATTCCTTCTCGGCATTTTGTAGCGTACCTCAGTCAATGTTAGGAATGAAATACAATGTGAAATCAGAATGTAATTAATGATTTTACGATAGGTACTGATATTGTAATTTCAAAAGAAACTTCCACAAAAAATTCAAAAGAACAATATTTACAAACGTATTTAGAATGAATCATCATTTACTGTCTTTGAAAATGTACTAATAGTTTGTTGTAAATGATTAACTGTTCATTATAAATCCGCAAATGTAATTGTTTTTGAGACTAGGCAAAAGATCATACAAAATTAAGATATGGTATATATCGAGCGAAGCAAAGCACTTGAAGTCAGTCGCAATATGGCCATTGTAATAACGCAAAGTCTGTAACGGCTCCAGGATGAGATTTTCACTCTGCAGTGGAGTGTGCGCTGATATGAAACTTCCGGGCAGATTAAAACTGTGAGCCGGACCGAGATTCGAACTCTAGACCTTTGCCTTTCGCGGGCAAGTACTCTACACTTTCCCGCGAAAGGCAAAGGTCCCGAGTTCGAGTCTCCGTCCGGACAACAGTTTTAGTCTGCCAGGAAGGTTCTGTAACGGCTGCGGTTTCATCAGTCATGTTACTAGAAAACAGTTTATGTGTGAACACCCATGTAGATGCTTATGGAAAACAATATCTGCTGTTAAAATAATTCTTCAGTGTGTTGGAAAATATTATTTTTACATCAAAATTTTTATCATGTCCAAAACCCAGGCAAATCTGCAATATACACCCCTAATGAACTGTACTGGTGGAGGAGATTGGACGCTTGAAAGCTAAGTATTCTACTGCAAAAACTGCATCACTGCATACTGTAATGAATCTGTCGTGATGTGAAGTATGCTAGACAGAAGTGCAGTTGGAGTAACGTTAGCTCTGGTGGAGGATAACTGGGATCACAACACATTTTCAGTCAGCACTTTTGTAGTCCAACTGTAGATAAGGCACCAGGTAAAGTAGAAGCCATTAGCAGACCTGTAGAAAAATCGAGTGTAGTTATGAGTGCTTCAAAATCATAATCAGGAGGAAGAACGCTCGTTAAGTTGCGACATATGTTTAGTGTGGTTAATTCGAAAATCAAAAGCACACAGGATCAACTCGGACAGCAATTAGTACGACAGCTATCAAATCTCAAAGAGGAAATATCAGCCAACAGCTCGTGAATTAAAGAATTACGAAGTGTAGTCACAACTATCGAGTCTGCATTTGAATTTGGTTTAAATCAACTTGGTAATTGTATGGAAAATGTAGTGACCCGAAATGGGAAAGTCGAAACAAATGTGGCACTTGCACTTTCCAAAAATGATAAGAAATTTCAAAATATTAAATCATTTGTAGTGACAGAAAATTCCAGACCTGGAGTAGACTTCTTTCATAGCAAACGATTTTTCGTAGAGATTGTAGAGTGTTTGCGATATAGAAAAGAATGTACATGACAGCACAGATATTTGCAAATTGGTGTTCAAAAACTTAGCAGAAGGTTAGATAACCTTCAGAAAGATATTCTGCAGAAAAACTTTAATGTGGTTGTGATGGCGCATTAGGTAATTTATGTTTGAAAATTTTCCCTGGCGATAGGATGTTGCACCTCTAAGATTTTGTCTAATAATTTAAAGAAAATTTCACTTTCGGTGCGACAGAACCATTCAAATACAAATATGTTACAAAGTTTCTGGATGGCGAAGAGTTTCGTTGGCCAGCCAAAATGTCAGATGTTACAAAACCTTCGAAAGAAATTTTTTATCAAATTTTTGGTCCGAAAATGAGCAAGATAGAATCAAAAGGAATTTCTGAATCTTCCGATCTATAAAGGAAGAGAGAGAAATATGAAAGCATTTTGCGAAAAAGAGATACACAAACTAATTTATTTAGACAAACCTTCAAATGATTTGACAATATTATTGACGCCCTAAAACGCAAGTTACCAAAAAGAGTTTAGTGGGGTTTTGTCTGTGGGCCAGACGAGTCCATCGAACACTATTTTAAATACGCAGTTAGACAGAGCTTTTGGAAGGGACCTGTGGGCGAGACCCGAATTCTAACAGAGGGCAATTACGAATAGGCGCAATTGCAACCTCAATGACAAAAACATGAACTGTAGTCATGATCACCTAAATCGGAGCAGACGGTGGAATGATAACAAAAGGAATGAGAATCATGGACCACATGACGATAGACTTACGAATTTTAACTGATAGACGTCCCACTGGAGACCTGTCAGTTTTGTGCGAGAGCATTATACACAAATCAGGCAAGTTATAACTGAACTAGACCAAATAACAAGCAGAAACCCGTGTTTAGTAGGCAGAACAGTGACTTATCCAAGTTTCGGAGGAATAAGAGCAGATCATACCAGGTAAATAACGTTAATTTCAACATACAGCTCTGAGAGACAATTAGAAGTAATGCTGGAAGTGTACAGAATAACAGAACGGAATCTGAGGAGGAAGTACTAATAGAAAGAGCAACTGTTGCAAATTTATTGGAATCATTTGACATTTCTGGATCATTTACAGAGAATATTGTAGATAAAAATTATGATGAATTTTGGTTGAACGGGTTATCGAACAGTACTGAAATCTTGCTGAAAGTCATTATGTTAACACTGGTATTGTTGCTAACAAATCTGATATTCACGCTGGAGTGATTTATGATAATTTTGTGGCAAACACAGATGATGCTATAGGTCTTCAAGTTAGTGGTGGCGATGGTGATGATTCAGAGCTTAAGAACAGTTGTGATGTTGAGGATTTTGTTGATGATGATGAGGCAGTGTTTAAGGGGACAAGTGATGGTGATTTTGTTGATGATTACGATGATATAAGAGAATCCGATGGTGTATTAGTTGGGATGATTTTTGTGGAAGTCAAAGAGGACGTAATTGATGTTGGTAGCCATAGAGGAAAATCAGGAACTATTTATCATGACAATCAGAGTGTGCCAGTGAAGCTTGGAGAAACATTAGAGGACAGGGAAGTTATTTGTCAAAAGAAAGTAACTGATGCAGTATTAAAAGCCGGTTTTGGAAAATACAGTGATCTTAATAAAGAGGTAAAAATTAAATCGAAGGAAATTTGTCATTAATCACTTCCTAATAAGCAAGAACTCTTAGACCAGCATGAAACTATGTCAGTCATTCAGGAACCTGGTATGCCAATGAAAAATATCCACCCAGAAAGGGGAAAAGTCATTAGGAATCAGGGTTTTTATGAAACAATCTTTTGTATGGGGATCAAGATGACGAGGGAACTGAAACATATGGTAGTACTTATCTTCAAATCAAAACCGAATATTCGGAAGGGTATAATCTGCTGGACACACGAAGCCATACTTATGCTATTTCAAGTAAAATTAGAGGCAAAATAAGACAGAATGTGGACTTTGGAGAGTTGCATGTCATTGGAATTAAGATGAGAGGTGCCAGTGGTAGAATAAGATTATCAACAGACAATACTAGAGAAGGGAAGTTGCCACTCACCATATAGCGGAGATGCTGAGTCATAGGCACAATAAAAAGATTCACCACACACACACACACACACACACACACACACACACACACACACACGCACGCAAACGCAACTTGCACACACGTCTGCAGTCCCAGAGAGCTGAGGGTGTAGCTTCAGCTCTCTGAGACAGCAGACGTGTGTGCAAGTTGCGTTTGCGTAAGTGTGTGTGTACTTGTTTGTATGTGTGTCTACTGCTGACAAAGGCCTTAATGGCTGAAAGTTATGATTGTGTGAATCTTTTTATTGTGCCTATCGCGACTCAGCATTTCTGCTATATGGTGAGTTGTAACTTTCTTTCTCTGGTATTGTTACATTCCATCCTGGATTTTCCATTGCTTGATTATCAACAGACAGGTGCTTCTGTCCTTCACAATCAATAATGTACGAGGTGCATTGAAGTTCTATGGCCTCCGATTTGTTTTCTCCGGACTGGAAAGAGATAGAAACATACGCATTGTTTTAAAATGAGGCCGCGTTCATTGTCAATACGTCCCAGAGATGGCAGCACCGTACGGCAGATGGAATTTTACCGCCAGCGGCGAGAATGAGAACTGTTGTAAATACTTAAAATGGCAACGTTTTCCTTACTTGAACACCGTGTAATCATTCGTTTTCTGAATTTGCATGGTGGGAAACCAATTGAAATTCATCGACAGTTGAAGGAGACATGTGGTGATGGAGATATGGATGTGTCGAAAGTGCGTTCATGGGTGCGACAGTTTAATGAAGGCAGAACACCGTGTGACAACAAGCCGAAACAACCTCGGGCTTGCACAAGCCGGTCTGACGACATGATCGAGAAAGTGGAGAGAATTGTTTTGGGGGATCGCCGAATGACTGTTGAACAGATCGCCTCCAGAGTTGGCATTTCTGTGGGTTCTGTGCACACAATCCTGCATGACGACCTGAAAATGCGAAAAGTGTCATCTAGGTGGGTGCCACGAATGCTGAAGGACGACCACACGGCTGCCCGTGCGGCACGTTGCCAAGCAATGTTGTCGCGCAACGACAGCATGAATGGGACTTTCCTTTCGTCGGTTGTGAGAATGGACGAGATGTGGTTGCCATTTTTCAATCCAGAAACAAAGCGTCAGTCAGCTCAATGGAAGCACACAGATTCACCGCCACCAAAAAAATTTCGGGTAACCGCCAGTGCTGAAAAATGATGGTGTCCATGTTCTGGGACAGCGAGGGCGTAATCCTTACCCATTGCGTTCCAAAGGGCACTGCCCGCATCTCGTGGTCGTGCGGTAGCGTTCTCGGTTCCCACGCCCGGGTTCCCGGGTTCGATTCCCGGCGGGGTCAGGGATTTTCTCTGCCTCGTGATGGCTGGGTGTTGTGTGATGTCCTTAGGTTAGTTAGGTTTAAGTAGTTCTAAGTTCTAGGGGACTGATGACCATAGATGTTAAGTCCCATAGTGCTCAGAGCCATTTTGAACCAAAGGGCACTACGGTAACAGGTGCATCCTACAAAATGTTCTGAAGAGCAAATTCCTTCCTGGACTGCCACAAAAACGTCCGGGAAGGGCTGCGCGTGTGCTGTTTCACCAAGACAACGCACCCGCACATCGAGCTAACGTTAGGCAACAGTTTCTTCGTGATAACAACTTCGAAGTGATTCCTCATGCTCCCTACTCACCTGACCTGGCTCCTAGTGACTTTTGGCTTTTTCCAACAATGAAAGACACTCTCCATGGCCGCACATTCACCAGCCGTGCTGCTATTGGCTCAGCGATTTTCCAGTGGTCAAAACACTCCTAAAGAAACCTTCGCCGCTGCCATGGAATCATGGCGTCAGCGTTGTGAAAAATGTGTACGTCTGCAGGGCGATT
Organism: Schistocerca americana; assembly: GCF_021461395.2. Lineage (NCBI taxonomy): Eukaryota > Metazoa > Arthropoda > Insecta > Orthoptera > Acrididae > Schistocerca > Schistocerca americana. The sequence goes on from NC_060125.1 coordinate 70,275,929, forward strand.
ACGTCGAGAAGTAACGCCAGTTTCATCGATTTCGGGTCAGTAGTTAATTAGAAAAAAAATCGGAGGCCTTCGAACTTGAATGCACCTCGTACAGTTTACAAAAGGTTGCTTTGTAGTGCCAGACCTTAACGAAAAGGTCCTGCTTGGCATGAACTGAATAGTTAAAATAAATGCAAGATTTGATAGGCAAGGAACGAAACTCTTGCTGACTGATGAATCTGGAATGTGTTCTCTCACTGAATGATTTATAAAAAGCTGTATACAAATTAGAGAGGTTAATTTCGCTGAGGACAGATAATATTGTGAAGAAGCGGTAGAGGAAGATTATAATGATGAGGATTATGGTGCCATTGTAGAGTCAGAATTACAGGATCTAGGCAGATTAAGTAATGATCAGAAATCTGAAAAGAGGAAACATTATTGTGACTTTTAGACTTCGACGAAAGACCTGGGAGCGTTTAGCCGTGGCGGCCTCCGTGATGGTACTCTCGTGATCCTACTCGGACCACTTGTGGGTACGTTCCACGACTCTGGCTCTCGTCGTATAATCTTTACTGGGCTATGTGTGCCCTCTGGGACTGTGTAGTGGGGGATGGTGTGTCGGGCACGGAGTTGGGCGGGTGTGACCGTGCGCTGGGCGTCCTGGCGATTGCAGCGAGTAAACACAGTTAACCGTTGGGCTATGGGAACCCTGCAGCGTTCACTGTTGTTATCGGCGAGTTTAGTGGGCTAGGAGCGGCTCTCGTTGCGTACGACCTGTTAACAACGTGCGTCAGTCAATCGTGGTGTGCTAAATACGCCGTGATATACTGAACAACTTGTTGGCAGCCACGAGCAAAGGGCAGTATTATCCGGTGCCTAATTGGAGTCGAGACGCTATTGGCCTCCTTGGCATTTGTTTGAAATTATCCGTCAATACTGTTTAGTGAGTACTGTACATAAAGACTGCAGTGTGAGCTGGCCAGGAATTCAATTTCTTTATGCCATTCGGTGACCCCTTTGGGGATTTGTGTCTCAATCTGGAGGTTTCTGTGTTTGCCTATCTAGTATTTTGCAATGTTAATCTTGTAGTTGAAGTGATGGTTTGTTATTGTTGAGTGTTCGATACTACTGATTGCAATTTCTCCTTGTCGTAGATCTCATGGCCCTTCCTGGGGCGAGTTATTAGATTCGGTCTGTAAATAAAGTTGTGTGCGCTCGGCCTAAAGGTACGCACGTGTGTCATGTCTGTCTGCTTGCTTCTATTTGCACAACCTCTTACTCCGCGTTAGGGCGTACGGTTTAGCTGTCCATCTGCCATTTGGTGCATTTCACAAATTACAGTGTCTATTAGCCCCTAAGAGGCTCCAGCCAAAGTATACCTTGAATTTTTAAAATCTTGTTTGATTTATTATGTAATTATTCTTTTAAATGACCATGTACATGGTTTCTTGTTATTTCTGGGAAGGTTAATCCGCAATGTTATGCCCAGGCCGCTTCCATACTGAAGTTTAAATGCTGAATTTTTAAAGTGCATATTTATTACAGTGGATGTCAATTTTTATCAAACTGTTTTGCTGTTTATTGTTTGATATATTTTAACAGCGTTAAATCGCCAGAGGCTGACGCTTCGCTGTTATGATGGTCCAGGGCAGAGACTGGTTTTCCTTCTGGTTTGGCAGCTTTCCCGTCACGCACTAGGCGAAAGTGTTGGCAGGTCTTGCGCAATTCTGCGGATCTCCCGTTCCAGCCTCAAGTTTAATAGTTCGTTGTTTTTTTTGTATCATGCCCTGGTGGGGAGCGTCTCCCGATTAGGACCTAACTGACTGAGTATTTCTATTATTGTAAGGCCCTTGTGGGCGTGTGATGAAAGTCTTTGGGCAAACTGAGCACTAAGTTTCCGCTTTCTTTAAAAAATTAGGGGTTTAATTGTCATAATCATTGTAATTTTTTTAGGGACCCGGTAGTTTATGTGCTTAGCATGACTTATGTGGAAGGTGCTTGTGGCCAATCAGTGAAGTATTACTGTTGCTTCGGTTTTATATGTGTATAGCCTTGGGCAGCTTGGCCGCGTCTTGACTATATGAAAGCAGAATAACCAGTGGAGATGTACACATTCCACGTTTTTTATTATAATGTTTGTTGAACTTTTATTCAACTCCTGTTGCTGCACCAGCCCACAGCTGTGATCGTTGCAGGGACAGAGTGCCGCCACAAGTTCATTTAATCAATTAACTGTTTGCTTTGGGCCATCATTGTGTTGCACAGTTGACATTTTTTGAGTACTGTGTGTAAGTTTATGTATAATGCAAATGTCTTTATACAGTGAGTTTTTAACTAAAAAATCTTAACTACATGTAAGTATTTCACAAGTTTCTTGGTTACTGCCAGCTGGCTTTTGATTTAGTTGTTAGTATATGAGGTTATTTTTTTTAGGAGTGACAAATGAAGCACCAAGTTGGGCTAACCTTCGACATATTTTTCTTAAATTAATCCTGATCCGTGTTCTCTGTCTCAGGGTAAAGAACTATGAACGAACATCAAAAGTAAAACCACACAACCAGTTCTTTACAAACCTTGTGGTGTACTGTTATATAAGAGGCAATCTGTAGAAACAGAATGAAGGAGAATGGAAGACTGAAACATACCTGAAAGAAGTGTTAGTGAATACAACAGCCCATTAGTAGAAGTGGCTAAACAGAATGGTAATATAAGATTGGTACTTGAACCATTTAGAGTAAGGATATAGCAGCCACACATCCATGAAACACAAGTAAGTCCTGCTGGGGGAGTTGTGTAATAGCAGTAGTTATACGATAGTTAATGAATGCACTAAAAATTTGCTGAATTGTATATTACTTTATCCACAATACCTAATGTGTATGTTAGGTATAAAGTACGGTTTCTCTTGATTTCTATCAGCAAATTAAACTGTATGGTTAACTTATATACCGAATAAACATCATTAACTTTATTTTGGATCATTTAACTGTAATAAACAGAAAGTTAGAATTAATTAGAGAATCTGATGTTGTGAATTAAGACACTGTCGTAAATATTAGCAAAATGTATAATTCCACCCTCTCAATTGGATTATTACATTTCTACATAAATGTTAGGACAAATATCTATGTTGTAATTTAATAAATAGTTGATCAGCAAAATGTGTAAATTGCAGCTTACCTAAAAATAGATTTTTTGAACATTTATCAGTCAGCTGAAGTAGTTAACGTAACTTGTGCACTTTCTGTATGTCAGTAATGATTTGATCTATTGTAATTAACTTTTTCATTAACAGTTCGAGAAGATTCTGGTGCAAACACTATAGATGTTCAATCGTTTCGGTATTATGAAATTATCATACACAGCTTTACCCTGAAACTCCGTTTTGGCATTATTTACTGTACCCCAATTAAGATTACGAATAAAATACAACGCGAAATCAAAATGTATATAATGATTTTACGATAGGTACAGATACTGTAACTTCTTAATCAAATTTCCACTTAGAAGTCAAAAGAACAATATTTAGAAATGTATCCATAATGACTCATTATTTATTGACTTTAAATGTTGCTAAGATAGGAGATATATTGAGCGGTGCAAAGCACTTGAAGTTAGTCGCAATATGACCAATGTAATGACAGAAATTCTGTAATAGTTGCTTTTTTCTAGTGATTTTGGTAGGAAACAATTTATGTGTGAACATCTTTGTTGATGCTTACGGAAAATATATCTGCCCTTAAAAGGATTCATCTGTGTATTGGTAAATACTGATATCCAAGTTTTCATCCAGGCAAATCTGCGATACACATCCGCTAATTGACTTTAATAAGCTAAGTATTCAACTGCAGAAACTACATCACTCTCATACCACGATGAATCTCTCGTGATATGAAGTATCAAGACAGAACTGCAGTGGGAGTAATATATGCATTTGAAGTTTATTTTTGTAATTCTTCGATTACAGTTATGTGATTTCAAAGAAAGCTTAATTGTTTTTGTGGTTCCATTAATTAAGTAAAAAATGGTTCAATTGGCTCTGAGCAGTATGGGAGGTCATCAGTCCCCTACTTAAACCTAACTAACCTAAGGACATCACTCACATCCATGAACGAGGGAGGATTCGAAGCTGCGACCGTAGCAGTCGCTCGGTTCTGGATTGAAGCGCCTAGCACCGCTCGGCCACCGCGGCCGTCTAATTAAGTAAAACGAAATGGCATTCCTACTCAGTTAATTTAACTCAGTCATTGTCCACATCCCAAGACTGAATTAATTTTCAATTTATTTAAAACAATTATCAAAAATATTAACTAAGAATGAGAGCAATATTTTTAGAGAATGCATTGCATCTTTGCGTACGTCAGTAGTTAGCTTTTGCAGGTCTGTTTTCGAAACGTCCTGTAGCTACGAGAGCATTCTGCACGGCGTTATCCAGTGCGACTTGGGTGAGCCGAATAGGGTATAAAACATTCTCTCTTTAATTTAATTTCAAAGTAATCAGTTTTGCATCAAAGCTGAAAGATTATGTGATAACAATAAGTTTCAGACATGGAATGATGTTCTAAGGATTCTAGCTGTTAGACTTCCCCATGCATTCTCTCAATTAGACTTCCCCGTGCATTCTCGCAGTTCGTCGCCAATAGCTAGCGTTAAGTAAGCCATCAACTTTAAGATTTATGCGCACCATGCAGAACAGGAAGCCCAAAGTTTAGCATCTAACAAAAAATTTACCATTAAAAACACACACTACGTTACAGATCCACTTTCACCAAAATAAATTTTAACAGATTAGTTTCAGTTTTGTTACACGTCTCGCTTCAAGTTAAGGCTTTGCTCATATGATATAGATGTGAGCAATGTGCTAAAAATTGCCAAAGCTATTCAAGTCACAGAATCAATGCAAGCGATATTTCATGTTACTTCTGAGGTCGATATTCTTCGTAGCAGTATTGGCAGTAGTGTTATACAACTAGCTGGTGACATCCAATCAATGTAAACCAATTTACCGAGTGTCCAATCGTCTGGTAGTCAAGCGACACGGCAGTCAGTACTTGGCAAAGCAGTTAGCGATCCACCGTCCCCGTCCTCGTCTGTGACAGATGGGGATAAACAGCACTTCGTTCGCCGTCAGCGTGTCCCCATGCGAGCAATTTCTTCCCAATCATTGTCGGAAATTTCAGTGTCGTCGAATGGGGTCCAGATTGCAGCTCACTGTACCAACGGGGCCACTGTTCTTTCCGTGAGGTCACCTGTTTTGCAAGCCGCAAACTGGGACGTCCTGTGTCTGGTTGTTCCTGAGTAATTGTACCTACCAGATCCATTGTCGGCCCGCAACGCATTAATTTCCAACAACAACATGAGGTTGTGTAGCCCACTATTACGTGCACCGGCGGCGTGTTGACCACCAGTGTTTCAGTAGATCACCAATCACAAGATCAAAGTTTCGCTGTTTGGTTCCGTTTCGGGATTTCTCAATAAGACGGAGCAGCGGATGCAACGATGGTCGTAGTTCCTGAGTAATTATACCTACCAGATCCATTATCGGCCCGCAACGCAGAACTCAGATGCTGACGAGTTTTCCCGCTTGGCATGCAGTCGAGATGCAGAGTTCCGCAGGCACGAAGTGCTGTGTTTTGCCTTAAACAAAAATCAGTAAGACACCATTGGCGAATTCCCTATTATAGCGTGCCAAATCGCATCAGAAATGGGCAGTGATCTCCAACTCCACAGGGTAGTGTACCTGCCTAAGCTCATCGATCCAGAACGACGCACCTGTTTTGCCTCGTGACACAGGTTTAACATCACTGATCACATGACGACTGTTATGACAACATGAATGGCGATGCACTAGGATGTGAATGGATGTGTCACGTGCTACTGTAGGTCGGAGATAAAAGTCAGTGATTCGAGAGCGAAGTAAGATATGGTTCTGCTCTCAGTTTTAAATAAAATTAAGACACCTAACGTGCACTTCAGTCACTAAATGTATAGCTAAAATCAACCATTTGCAAAGTTTACGCAGCGCCTTCTTAACTTTGCAAATTCCTAAAAATCTACTGCAATGTTTAACTTAATTTGACGTAGTGCAATAAATACGATAGATACCGAAAGTAAATTCAATTATGTATCGAGTGAAGATATTACAATATAAAATGAGCAAAAATCAAATTTTTTCATCTAATAGTTTTCGAAAAATCGGATGAAAGGTTTTTCATATCGCCCGTAATGCCGTCTCTTAGCACTAACACCAGCATTTCGCGAGCAGTACAGCCATAACAAAAGCCGTCCTGAGCACGAAATGCAAAGAAAACGTCTGCAGCAGCCGATGAGAAAGTACGACGTTATAACGACATGCCACACGGTTCCCGCGCAAAGTGAACGCAGTAATGTCTAAAACTGCCGGCAGACACAAGCGATCGGTGAAAATTTGTCCTGCACGCTGTGGTATTGTTACGAAAGAAATATATTTTAAGTTGATAAAGGCTGATAAAACAGCAAAGCTAATGTGAATTTCTTCACGTTTGACTCTATGGCTTTCAAAAATAGTAGTTTTGTACATGTGGCGCTCAAATGAACAAAGAGAAAGCTTTGTGAAAGCTGACGGTCGCACTCGTCAAATGCTAATGGAAGAAAAAAATGGAAATAAAATTCTAACCAATGTTTGGACGGTTCTCAAGGGAATAAAACTCATTCGTATGCGGGTACGTAATTGTGAATGCGACGTGGTGTGTGAAATTATCTAAATATGCAAATAGATTTTATTAGCAAAAAAAATTGTGGTCAGAGTTTCGTGGGAAGTAAATGTGATTCCCATCACTGATTAACAAGCAACGGGTAGAACAATAACTAGCCAATACTACGCTGCACTAGCGGACCATAAAAATGGTTCAAATGGCTCTGGGCACTATGGGACTTAACATATGATTTCATAAGTCCCCTAGAACTTAGAACTACTTAAAACTAACCAACCTAAGGACATAACACACATCCATGCCCGAGGCAGGATTCGAGCCTGCGCAGTAGCGGTCGCGCGGTTCCAGACTGAAGCGCCTAGAGCCGCTCGGCCACACTGGCCGGCAGCGGATCATATCTATGAGTAGTTAAATGATTAGATGTCCAAAATGCAACGGAAAAGGTCATAATTTACGAGGACAGTGCACCTGCTCATACACATGCTTTGGCACTGTGGTTACTGTGAGATTTAATGTACGAACTGTTGACTGGATATAGAGCTCCCTGGCTTCCTCAAAGTGGAATATTTACAAAAATACGTGTTTGAAATTGTGTCGAGTACAAAGAAAACATCATCGCCGCCGATGGTAGGTGCCCTTCACACCATGTGGAATCACTCTTCAGAAATGAAACTGACTTGCTCGGAAAACCGTGGACGATGTACATTGATGTAGAGGTGTACGATGTCAAATATTAAGTCATGTTTGCCCTAAAACAAAAAGAATTCACTACGAGGTAAGAAACGTCCATCAGTTTTGTCGTAAATTGCTTACTCGTTGATGAGACAGCGCCGAACAAATGCCCGACGTCCTCTGTGAAATGCGTTTGATCAATCAACGTGTGATTTAACTGCCGCACCCAATTCGCTTTGTGTCGGGTCACGTTACAATGTTGTTGACAAAATTAACTCTTTCCTGGTGATTATTCTCATTGCTGTCGAAGTCCAGATTTTAAATAAGAATTTATATAATTTTTTTAAGTTTACACTTCTGCTATTATTGTAACACACAAATCGATAATGTTAGTTAAGGGTAAGCATGCATCTCTTGATGTTCACAGAGCAGGCGCCCATAGACAAAGCCCGCTACGTGTTGATGTAAAACTGCCTAGAATAACTATTACTTACCACTTTCGCTTCTTGACTGATATTAGTTCAAATATTATAAATAATTTTTCGAAAGGTTACAGCTGTTTATCTGAATAACGAGAAACGTTAATATAAAAATAAGACTCATATGTAAATGACGATTTTCATGGCGTATCAGTACAATAAAATTGTCTCTGGTTTCTTTTAATGTATCCTTGAGGTTTCTCCTCTCATCTCCCTTGCCAGAATAACGGACACGGCAAGAACCCCAGAGGATTTTACATTACACAGTTCGTTGATCAGCGAAACATGTAGTTGTTGTTACTGGTTTGATGCAGCTATAAATCCTACTGTATTCTGTGCGAGGCTCTTCATCTCCGAATAACTACTGCTACCTACATCATTCTGAATCTGATTATTATTTTCATATCTTGGTCTCCCCCTACGATTTTGACCCCCTCCCCCCATCACGCTCACGTTCATCCAATGTTAAATTGATGATCCCTTCATGTCTCTGAATGTGTCCTGCCAACCGGTCCCTTCTCCATGTCAAGACGCTGTTCTTTCCAATCAACTGCTACTCCAAGTCCTTAGCGGTCTCTGACAGAAATGCGATGTCATCGACAGACCTCAATGTTTTTCTTCCTTCTCCCTGAATATTAATTCCTACTCCAAATTTTTCCTTGCTTTCCTTCACTGCCTGCTTACCGTACAGACTGAACAGCATTGCAGATATGCTACAATCTTATCCCACTCCCTTCTCAAACACTGCTTCCCTTTCATGCCCCTCGTCTCTTTATAACTATCATCTGGTTTCCTCTACAAGTTGTAAATACACATTCTTTCTCGCTATTTGACCCCAGTTACCTTCAGAATTTCAAAGAGTAAAAAGTCCACAATTGCTATAAATGCAGGTTTCACTTTCATCAACCTATGATCTAAGAGAAGTCGTCGGTTCAGTATTGCCATGCCTATTCCTACTCTCCTCCATAATCCAGTTTATCTTCCCAAGGCCAGCTTCTATTAGTTTGCCCATTATTCTTTAAGGAACTCGTATTAGTGTTTTGCAACTATGACTTATTGAACTGACAGTTCAGTAATATTCACATCTGTGAGCATCTGTTTTCGTTGGCGTTGGAATTATTACACTTTTCTTGATATCTGAGAGTATTTCGCTGTCTTTACATTTTGCACACCAGATGGAATAATTTACTCATGGCTGGCTCTCCTAAGGCTTGCGGTAGTTCAGACATAATGTCTTCCACTCCAGGGGCCAAGTTTCGAATGAGGCCTTTCAGTGCTCTGTCGGATTCTTCACAAAGTAATACATCTCCCATCTGGTGTTAATCTACGTTCGCTTCCCTTTCTGTAAGTGCGTTCAAGGTCATTTTCGTTGTACACACCCTCTATATACTCCTTACACTGTCAGCTTTCCTTTCCTTTTTTAGTACTGGTTTTCCATCTTAGCTAATGATATTGATACATCTCCTTTCCTTTTCCCCAAAGGACTCTTTAATTTTCCCGTACGAGGTATCTATCTTTCTTGATGTGAAGTATGTTTCTAAATCGTTACATTTGTCCACTAGTCATTCATGCTTAGCCATTTTGCACTTCCTGTCAGTCATGTATATTAGACGTTTGTATTCGCTTTCGCATGCTTCATTTGCACTTTTTCTCCTTCCATCAATTATGTTAGTATATCCTGTGATATTCTAGGAGCTCTACGAGGCCCTTCATTATTTATTTGATAGTCTGCTTTATTCATTATTTCGTCTCTCAAAGTTACCCATTCGTATTTTACTGTGTTTCTTTCCTCTATTCTAGTCTATTGTTGTCCCTGTTAAACTCTTAAGAACCTCTCGTTCTTTCGAATCATGCAGGTCTCATCTCTTTTACTCCTACAATTTTGACATTCAATGGTTTTAACCTACAGTTCACAACCAACAGATTGTTTTCTGATTTCACATCTGCCACTGGAAATACTTTAAAATTTTAAATCTGATTCGGAAATTTCTGTCTTTTCTTTATATTATAATCAGTATAAAACCTTCCGGTGTCTCCAAGTATCTAGCAAATGTTCAATCTTCTTCCACGTTCGTAAAACCAACTGTTGGAGATGATGAAATTATGGTACGTCTAAAATTGGACCAGGTGGATTCTTCTGTCATTCGTTTCCCCCCAGTCGATATTTAACTACTGTTTTTCCTTCTCTTCCATATCCTACTATCGATTTCCAGTCCCCATGATAATTAAATTTCCATCTCTCTTAACTCTCTGAATAATTTATTTTGTCTCATCATACATTTCTTCAGTCTCTTCATCATCTGCGGAGCTAGTTGCCGTATTAACTTGTACTTCTTTGGCGGGTGTGGGCTTTGTGTCTGTCTTGACTACATTAATACATTCACTACGTTGTTCTTAGTGGCTTACCTTCATTTCTATGTTCTTATTCAGTATTATATTTATTTCTGTATTACCCCTGTATTATCCCTGTATTCATATACCCAGAATTCCCGTTCCTCCCTCCACCGAACGTCAGTAGTTCCCACTATTTTTAAATTCAGCCTTCCCACTTTCTTTGCTCTAACTTACCTGCCCCAATAGAGCGTCTAACATTCCACACTCTGGCCCTTATACCGAAAGCGTTGTTACTCCTGAGTAGTCCTCGGCCAAATGTCCGAATTTGGGACCAATTTCCCTTTGGTAGAAGGCCCTCAGGACTGTATCAAAGTAGTTTGAGGTGCCTATTAAGTGTTTAAGCTTATTGCGGTTCAACAGTAAAGTGATAGAACCAGGAATTTCATACATTTGATACATGAGACGTGAAAAATATTGCTTACAAAGACCATAACATTAAAAAGGGCAGTTGGTAAGTCGCTGGCGATGAATACTGAACCACCTCTGAAGCATAATTAAAACTATCAGTTGTGTTCGCAAATAACATTTTATTTTACTATGTTGACTGGCTTCAGTCTTAATAGACCATCTTCAGGTCAGTGGGCGACACTGAAATTTTATAAAATTTCTGTGAGGCAGGTTTCGAAATACACAGTTATTCACTTTACACAGCAGTCACTCCACACATACCATAAAAGTGAATATACAGGGTGTTACAAAAAAGTACGGTCTAACTTTCAGGAAAAAGTCCTCACACAGAAATAAAGAAAATATGTTATGTGGACATGTGTCCGGAATAGCTTAATTTCCATGTTAGAGCTCATTTTAGTTTGTTCTTCCACCTTCGCTCATTTTTGCTAGAACATGTGCCTTTACAAGTACGACACAACATGTGGTTCATGCACGATGGAGCTCCTGCACATTTCAGTCGAAGTGTTCGTACGCTTCTCAACAACAGATTCGGTGACCGATGGATTGGTAGAGGTGGACCAATTCCATGGCCTCCACGCTCTCCTGACCTCAGCTCTCTTGACTTTCATTTATGGGGGCATTTGAAACTTCTTGTCTACGCAACCCCGGTAACAAATGTAGAGAGTCTTCGTGCTCATACTGTGGACGGATGTGATACAATACGCCATTCTCCAGGGCTGCATCAGCGCATCATGGATTCCATGTGACGGAGGGTGGATGCATGTATACTCGCTGACATTCCCTGTAACAAAGTGTTTGAAGTCACGCTGGTACGTTCTGTTGCTGTGTGTTTACATTCCATGAGTTATGTGATTTGAAGAGAAGTAATAAAATGAGATCTAACATGGAAAGTAAGCGTTCCGGACACATGCCCACATAACATCTTTTATTTATTTGTGTGTGAGGAATGTTTTCTGAAAGTTTAGCCGTACCTTTTTGTAACACCCTGTATGTATTTATGCTCCTCATCTCCTCCAAAACCACTGATCGATTTTAACCTAGCTTGGTGTAGGTATCAATTATTTTCTGATACAGACCACTTTGCGCTATCACCTACGTGTCCGAATGGCTGGGGACGGGGTGAAAAAGGAGCGTGGCTCACTACACACAAATAGCCAGACTATATACATCCAGGGTCTACGAATGAGAGCACTCAGTGACTTGCAACAAACTCTGAACTACACTCCTGGAAATTGAAATTAGAACACCGTGAATTCATTGTCCCAGGAAGGGGAAACTTTATTGACACATTCCTGGGGTCAGATACATCACATGATCACACTGACAGAACCACAGGCACATAGACACAGGCAACAGAGCATGCACAATGTCGGCACTAGTACAGTGTATATCCACCTTTCGCAGCAATGCAGGCTGCTATTCTCCCATGGAGACGATCGTAGAGATGCTGGATGTAGTCCTGTGGAACGGCTTGCCATGCCATTTCCACCTAGCGCCTCAGTTGGACCAGCGTTCGTGCTGGACGTGCAGACCGCGTGAGACGACGCTTCATCCAGTCCCAAACATGCTCAATGGGGGACAGATCCGGAGATCTTGCTGGCCAGGGTAGTTGACTTACACCTTCTAGAGCACGTTGGGTGGCACGGGATACATGCGGACGTGCATTGTCCTGTTGGAACAGCATGTTCCCTTGCCGGGCTAGGAATGGTAGAACGATAGGTTCGATGACGGTTTGGATGTACCGTGCACTATTCAGTGTCCCCTCGACGATCACCAGTGGTGTACGGCCAGTGTAGGAGATCGCTCCCCACACCATGATGCCGGGTGTTGGCCCTGTGTGCCTCGGTCGTATGCAGTCCTGATTGTGGCGCTCACCTGCACGGCGCCAAACACGCATACGACCATCATTGGCACCAAGGCAGAAGCGACTCTCATCGCTGAAGACGACACGTCTCCATTCGTCCCTCCATTCACGCCTGTCGCGACACCACTGGAGGCGGGCTGCACGATGTTGGGGCGTGAGCGGAAGACGGCCTAACGGTGTGCGGGACCGTAGCCCAGCTTCATGGAGACGGTTGCGGATGGTCCTCGCCGATACCCCAGGAGCAACAGTGTCCCTAATTTGCTGGGAAGTGGCGGTGCGGTCCCCTACGGCACTGCGTAGGATCCTACGGTCTTGGCGTGCATCCGTGCGTCGCTGCGGTCCGGTCCCAGGTCGACGGGCACGTGCACCATCCGCCGACCACTGGCGACAACATCGATGTACTGTGGAGACCTCACGCCCCACGTGTTGAGCAATTTGGCGGTACGTCCACCCGGCCTCCCGCATGCCCACTATACGCCCTCGCTCAAAGTCCGTCAACTGCACATACGGTTCACGTCCACGCTGTCGCGGCATGCTACCAGTGTTAAAGACTGCGATGGAGCTCCGTATGCCACGGCAAACTGGCTGACACTGACGGCGGCGGTGCACAAATGCTGCGCAGCTAGCGCCATTCGACGGCCAACACCGCGGTTCCTGGTGTGTCCGCTGTGCCGTGCGTGTGATCATTGCTTGTACAGCCCTCTCGCAGTGTCCGGAGCAAGTATGGTGGGTCTGACACACCGGTGTCAATGTGTTCTTTTTTCCATTTCCAGGAGTGTATTTTCGAGACATTTTCTCGCACACATTCCACACAAAATGATGAAAGGACCGTATCATTTACTGCTACGTGAAAACAAAAGTGCAGGGCGAAATTCGCTAGAGATACAGATGAAATATGCATACAAATATGCATGATATGTGCTACATATAGTGAAATAAATATGACATGAGCGTAAGCGAACAAAGCCAACTTGAATCAACTTTGTAGACATATTACTATTTCGAAAAAGAGAAGTACTGTGGGGATAAGAACCAGAACCTCGTATTGGCATGGGGATGATGTGAAGAGGGAAAAGGGAGCGAAGTCATGAACAGGGAGAAAGGAAGAAGGAGGAGATGGACGCAGACATGGAGGAGAAAGAGATAGACAAGTAGAGAAGGAGGGAAAATGTACAGAGAAAGGAAATACAAGGAGATGTACAGATAAAGGAGAGAATAAATGAACTGACAAAGGGAAGGGGTGGATATGGACTTACAGAGAAGAGAGATTAGGAGATGGACAGAAAGTAGGCAGAGGATGAGGTGGTCAGAGAGTGGGGTCAGAGAGAAACGAACACAGAGGCGGGGTAAATCATGGATGGAGGCGGAAAGAGGAAATAGGCTACAAAAAGCGGAATAAGTACATAACTGGCAACGTCTGGTTCTCAGCTGGTACAGAATATAGGTACAAAACTAGAATGCAAAATTAATATTCACATAAATTTTATATTCTTCTTCTGTAACTACATTCTGCATTGATTGCTGTATAAGGTGTATGACTGTGTATTGTGACCTCCCCTAGAGATATATGATAAAATTTTAAAGTTGCGAAGTGGTTTAAAGATGATCTACTCGTATTAAGAGTGAAACTGGGCGCCAGTAATGAACAAAACATAGTTTTCAATCATGCCTGTTTGTTTTCAGTAAAATAAAATATGGATCGTTGCTGTTTCTAAGATTGTTTCAAAAATTTCGAAGCTTTAAAATATATGGAAGCCGTAGACACACATGTAGAATACAATTATAGCCCACTACTAAAAATCATCTACTACGAATGTAATGACGAGACTGTCCTTTTTCATCTTTAGGCTTTTGCATAAACCACCTTCTGTATTTCATAGCTCTGATCGTAGATATCGTATCATGTTTATGGTAGTGATGATCATCTCATCGCTCACTTCAACATTCCTATAGGCAATACACAAATTAAGTGCACAGTGTCTGCTGAACAGAAGTCAAATGATTGTAAGAGAAACGAAGACAGCAGCAGCAACTGGGAATTGAAATAAACTCAACGGTAGCAGGTGAAAATTTGTGCTAGATCGGGACTCGAATCCATATTTCATTTCCCGTGTAAACGCCCACATCTGATACCAAGACACCTTAATGGGCACAGGGCTCCACTACCTGTCACCTGGTTCAATCTGGGTTCTCTGCTGGCTGTGAGAAAGAGGACCATGGTGGGTGTCCACGGATGGCACCTCATGACAGATAACAACATTTATTGATCAACTGCATTACATTGTTTGTGGGCCCTCTGGACGAGGATCACTTCCGCTTGTAGTGATCTTGGCGGCGACGAAGGGACCGGTGAACGCTCATTAGGGCGCCCGCTGCTGCGTCTGAAGCTACTCTGGCGTAACTCGAATCTGCTGCCTCAACAGCGGCGCTCTGGCCTTGCTGGATTGTACTGAGGCGGCTGGAACCATGCGCCATAGGCCTCTGTTGTGATGACCGCGGCTGAAGCGAGAGGGAGATAGGGGGCGTGGAAGGGACGTGTGGCAGCTGTGGCACACAGGACAGTACCCTGCCCCACCTCAGCACCCATTCCAAGCGGCGACTGTCTGGCGTCGGTGGGGAAGATTCCCCAGCTCCTGCCCCAGGCACCGCATCCCAGGACGCTGGCGACAGTGCGTTACCACAATACACCCCGACCGATGACTCCCATGGCAGGTGGCTGCCTGTTGACAGCATATGACAATAGCTAAGGCAGCGGCGTCATCCTGGTGCCTCCTAGGGAGCGACCTGCATTACGACAATGATAATTACGATGACTATAACACCATTGATGGCGGATGCAACACCTCACGATGGATGATGTTGACGAGCTCGCTGCCAGTCCTTAAATATGGCATTCTGCCGCTGATGTCTCCTGTTCTTCTTCCCCGTAGGTTGGTGGAGTTTTCCGGTGTTGCTCCGCTGGTGTAACTGACCAGATTACTGCCCTTGATGTTGACAGCCTGGCGTGCGGCGAGCTGGCCATTGACACAGCGTTCTCCTTCGTGGTGCTGAACTCGGTAATCCGCTGACCCAACTACGTCACGGTAGCAGTCAGGCTAGGAGAGAACGAGAGCATTTTGTTAGTGCGCGTTGCCTACATCAGGGGCAGGTATGCAGTCAGGGGCACGCTTATTTTTCTTCTTTGATTGACAGGTACTTAACTTATCGTTCTCCTTTGACTGACAGGTCCTTAACATATTGTTCTGCTAAGTGGTTTCTGACATCACCACACTTGACCTATCGTTCCTCCACCCCCTCCCATTAGCCTGCCCCCTCAGGAAACCTCCACCTCACTGCTAGAGGTACACTTTCAGGTCTGAGTTATTGGAATAACCCCTGTCACTACTATTAGTTTGATTGACTACTTAATGAGGCCCTGCCCCTCTGATAAAACCCCTACCCTCCCACCTTCTCCTCCTCCAACAGAAAAAGGGCGGGAAAGAGACTCAAGTGATCGGTCATTTGGAGGGAAATCGATTGCTGCCTGTGGACCACTGTTTTAGGGGATTCAAGGCTTTTCAGGTCTGAGTTATTGGAATACAACCTGTCGCTACTGTTATTTGATTGACTACTTAATTAAGTTGATCAATTAATTAATCTCCCCCTCTATTGAACCCCTCCCCTCCCACCCTCCCACCCACCTGGAAAATGGCGTGAAACAGACTTAGTTCATCAATCATTTGGAGGGAAATAGATTCCTCTATATAGAATATTATTTAAACAATTTAGACAATTTATGGAATATATGGAAAAAATTTTTATAAAAAATTCAGTTTTTGGGGATTGTATTTCGTATGCTCAACACTCTCTGCTGAAGCAATTACGTGGGGCAGACATGTTGCACATCCTAATGTTCGCCACTGTACTCTGGGTGTCTTAACGTAATGTTTGGCACTTTGTCAGCACTTAACCTGTTGTTCTGTTAATGGTTTTTCATGTCACCGCACTTAAACTATTCTACCGTCCTTGACATGAAGTTAAGTAATTAGTTATCGCCTCCTGCCATTGTATGGTATACTTTTCGAATTTCACATGCTTTTGAACACCATCTCTGGAGCATCCTTCTGTGTGTCCCAAACCGTTAAGCCACAGTAATGCATTTTACATAAAAACTATTCAAATTAACTTAGCGTTCTGCACTTAACCTCCTGTTCTCCCTCATGTCAGCCAATCACAAACAGCCCCCCCCCCCCTTAACCATTGTACCGCTAACACTACGTTGATATAAAAAAAATTATGCAAATTAATTAAATCGATATTCTTCACATGTATGGAGAAGTATTTGTTAATTCACAGCAACCTATTGATCTTAGAGTATTGTTCATCTGTATGGGGAGGTCCTTACCAGTTGGGTCTAATTCAAGAGATTGAGAAGATACAAAGAAGAGCGGCAAGATTAGTGACTGCTACATTTAACCATCGCAGGAGCGTTACAAATCTCATTGAAAGTTTCAAGTGGGACACATCTGCAGATAGACGACACGCTAAACGGAAGGGGCTGCTCACTAAATTCCAAAAACCCATCTTCGCCGGGGATGTAGAGCATAAATTATTACTACCAACTTTCATATCACGCAATGATCAAAATTCAAAGATAAGGGAAACTGGAGCTCGTACTGAGGCGTTCAGGCAGTCGTTTTTCCCTCGTGCGAACTGTGAGTGGAAAAGAAGGAGGGAAATATAACTTTGGTGCGAATGGTGCCCTCCACCTCACACCGCTTGGTGGCTAGCAGAGTATATATGTAGATGTAGATGGAATATAGTGTAAACAAAAGATCGCTAATAATAAAAACATCCCGCCACTCGACACCCGATGATGATTACAAAGACCCGGTGCACTGGGACACCCAGCCAAGCTACTACACGACAGTTCGGGCCCTGCAAGGATGAGGTGGTGACATCTCTTTCATACCTTACACTTGAGAAATTCCTATCAAAATACGTGTTCACCTAGGTACCGTTGCTGGTGCGATGACGCATAGCTGCGTTTTGGTCCACAGCCTAGAAATTCCGCAATGCTTCCCAGGCCAAATTACTAATGGCTCATCCTGTCTGTTAGTGAATTTACCCATCAAACTACTGGTCTGGGAGCACCATCCGCCGTTGTTTTCTGCAGACAAGGCTTTCAGAGGCAAAATTATTTTGCACAGAACGCTACATTGCACTCACAGTGAAACCCCGCAGAAGTTTTCTACAGATCATCAAACACATACAAGACACACAAGAATATTTACCAGTCTAACTACAATTAAATATTACGATTGCTGCTGCAGTCTGACATCGATCGATTTACAGGTAATGTCTGCACTCGAACGAATCTCAGTGTTCATCATTTTCCACGTACAAAAATCTCTCACAGTTATCTATGTGCTGAATCTTTGTGTCCCTCACAATAGGACACACACTCATCATCTCTAGTCATGCTACAACATAAGCCAACAAGTCTTATAATGGTCAGGCGTCAGGTGCTAAGCGATACAATGTATACACAAAGGGTGAATCTAACATTATGACTGACTGAATGAGATTTTCACTCTGCAGCGGAGTGTGCGCTGATATGAAACTTCCTGGCAGACTAAAAATGTGTGCCGGACCGAGGCTCGAACTCGGTATCTTTGCCTAACGTGGGCAAGTGCTCTACCAACTGAGCTACCGAAGCACATCTCACGCACCGTCCTCACAGCTTTACTTCTGCCAGTACCTTGTCTCCTACCTTCCAAACTTTACAGAAGCTCTCTTACGAACCTTGCAGTAGTAGCACTCCTGAAGGAAAGGTCCCGAGTTCGGGTCTCGGTCCGGCACACAGTTTCAATCTGCCAGGAAGTTTCATTATGATTGGCTCTTATCGAATTTACCCGCCGATTTACTGATGCCACCAGTATCGAAGCACCACCCGCCTTTTCTTTCTTTCTGCAGACGAGACTTTCAGCGGTCATTTTACACGGATTTTACACGGATTGCAATATTGCACTAGCAATGAAATCTTAAAAACTGCCATGAAATGGAAATGAAGTCACACGCTTCTTTACAGAACGTAGGGGAACGGTGCGGGAGACCCGCACCGCCTTACTAGGTAAGGTCCTAATGGAGGTGGTTTGCCGTTGCCTTCCTCCGACCGTAATGGGGATGAATGATGATGATGAAGACGACACAACAACACCCAGTCATCTCGAGGCAGGAAAAATCCCTGACCCCGCCGGGAATCGAACCCGGGACCCTATGCTCGGTAAGCGAGAACGCTACCGCGAGACCACGAGGGCGGACAAAGCTGCCATACATACCGTTAAATACGGAAAGGCTTTTACTCGTTTACACTGCTCTCCCACCGAGGACAGGAGCTTGAATATTAGTGGACGAAACCGACCTGCAACCCATCAATATAAGACAGCGTACCCTACATTATATCAAATATGGAAAGGCT